>NW_023425345.1:29996002-30596002 GCF_014108415.1 Molossus molossus
CAATACAAGAATTTAACAGAATGTCAAACTGCATCACCATTTAATTTCAAAATAAAATATGTATTCCAAAAAATTGACTGATTTTAAGTTAATTTCCTAAAAAAAATTGAAAGTGTAAAATAACGCAAAATTTAAACTTTAACTCTTCTATCCTCAAGTATCAATAGTTGAATACCAGAAACATGTCTGAATTATTCCATTTTACCAATATATGATTATAGTAGAATCCACATTGTCCAAGGTTTATAGTTCAACATGTGTTTCTGTTTTTAAAGTATTTGCTATAATTTAAAAGTATTACTTAAAAGCATTGTTATGATCACCTTCTACTATAATGCAGGCTGAGTCTGGTAATATGAACTATTTTCAAATTTATATTACATATATACAGCAAAAATTAGAAGCAACAACAATACTACTTCTAAAATGTAAGAAAAAAGTCATAATCTTCTAGATAGCATTTTATGATAATTTATATGTTTACATAATTTATCACAAATTTTATATTATTCATTGTTATCCACACTATCATAAGTAACCTGAGTCTGACAAAATCCAGTATTTCATATGCATATTGAGAGGGGGTATCAGAAAAATATCTAATAAAGTAATTAATAATAGTTTTGCTTAGCCTTTTATTAGCTAAACTAATTGTGGAAGCAAAGACTTGCTTTACTTTAAGGGTCAAAGTTTGAACAAAAATCAATATTTGAAGTGTACTTAATTTACAAAATGTACTGATGTAAATATTGAAACATGATTTCAATTTCTGAATATTATGATAAAGTGAAATAAAAAAGTAAGCTTGAAAAGAAAAAGAAAGAGCAAAGAAAAAGAAACAAAAAATATGTCAATGTGTAATTTTTTTCTTCTACTTCCACACATTATAGCATTAGCTAGAAACCAGAGTAACTGCAAATATTTAACGAGCAGCATGGAACGGGCATCAATCTGTCAGCATAATTAGACACTAAGGCAATTAGAAAGAACATTGGCCATAAACAACTAGTACACCAATACCAGTGCCTACCAGCTGAATATCAGCTCTGCAGATAATAAACCCTTACCAATATGGAGAAAGTTCTCTACCGGAGCACCTCAGGTCAAAAAGAAAATTATCTAACCAAATTAATAACAATAATTGAATATGAGAACTGAAAAAGAATTTAGAGATTGTTGTTCAAATAATGTATACACTCTAATTCACAAAGCTCTTCAAAGGGCAACTCGCAGAGGTAAATGTCAAACAGAAAACCCTGAGTAGCCAACCAGAGTAGCTCTGTTTTCATCTCTTGGGCTTATGCATGAGATTTGGAACTTAAAAAATGGCATCATAGTTTTTATAAGTTTAAAAATAACTTACCTAACTCAAAACTCTTAGCTTGCAGATGACAACGAGTAAACCAAAATGTTGAATGACATCATCAAAGGCAGAAGAATGCTAATAAAAGTAGGTCTTTTGATTCCCAAGTCATGCTCTCCACAATTTGAGCAAGTCATAATGTAATCAATCACAAAGCTCCCTAGAATGATCAAAGCAGGAGGAAAGGCTCCCACCGCTAAGGCAGCCGCTTTCTGGGAAAATCATTAACCTGTCTGTTTCACACCATGTCACTTATAACCCTACAGGAGACCTCTTATAGTACAAACAGATGGCATCTGTAAACATCTGTGCATACTAGCTATCTTCTATCTTTGCTTTCTCAATAAAAGAGCATGTATGCTCTCTTCATTATTGTCAACATGAAGAAGAAATCATTCATTCAGTTAACCTACATGTACTGAGCATGCACTTTGTGTCAAGCACTGTGGATAAGGATTGAACAAAATGCAATCCTTACCTTGAAAAGACTCTCAGCCAAGTGAGAGAGAATGAGTACTACAAGTAAATTAACAATTATAATACAGGGTGGTAAGAGCCTAATAGATGGATGCATAGGGTGTTATGAAAAAAAAAAAAAAGCAGAAGGAAACTACAAAGTGAAAGTGAAGCACAATTAAGTGTAGGTAAAAGTTTCCAAAAAGAAGTGAGTGTTATCTTTAAAAAATGAGTCAGAACACAGCAGGCAGGTGAAGACCAAAGAACAGTCTAGTCAAAGAAAATAGCATAGGCCTGGAGATGTTATCATGGACAGAAAGGCTCCCTATGGTTACAGAATAAGGTGAAAGACTGGAAGTGATGAGAAATGGGGCTAGAGAAGTAAGCCAAGGCCCAACTAAGAAAGCAATCAGGAAACACAAGTAAATATTGAGTATGATAAGGTTGGCATTGTAGTAAAATCTCTCTGGTAAACTTGTGGAAGATGAACCAAGACAACTAAGACAGGTTACCTGAAAACACCTTAGGAAGCCAGAAGAACAGATGTGATAGCAGATAAGAAATTCCTAAAATAGGACAGCAGCAAATGGCATCAGACCAAGGGAATGGATAAGGAAGACATTTAGGAGTAAGTCCGTAGAATTTAGAGATGGGTTGAACACAGGAAGTGAAGGAGATGTGGAAGAGAAGAATGCCTCCCAATTTTTAAACCTGAGTTACTTGAGTAAACGAGTTCAACTTAATTCACTGAGATTTAAATAAAAGTATATTCGACTAGAAAAAAAAATGTTCAGACTTTTAATATTTTAAGTTTGGCAGAACAGTGATTAAATTGGTAGGGATGCTAAGTAAGCTATTAAAAAGGTACACTTTATTCCCAAAATGAGGCCAGATTAAAAATATGAGCATCAGTGGTGGTTGAAACCGTGAATGTATATAAAAGGACACACGGAGAATATTTAGTTTGAGGTGAGGATTAAGAAAAAGCTTTAGGCAAAATAAATATTTTAGTGGAAGTAGAGAAAGGGAAACCCACAAAAGAAAATGAGAAAGAATTGCTTAGGGGGTAGGGAAGAAAAAGAGACAGAAGAGCCCCAGAGGCCCAGCGAGATTTGGGTACAGTAGGAAGGGATCTTAAAGGGTGGCTGATCCATCCCTTCTTCTCACTAGAACAAATAAACTGGTTGCTTAAAATAACCAGAACAATGCAAATTTTTGCCTTTTTCATTCATGCAAAAAGGCACCAGACATTTTTCAAATATGGAAGGATGCTGAAATAGCACCCACCTATACTACCTACAAAGATGAACAGAAATTTAAAGATATTAAAAGAATTCAATGGAGCTCAAAATATTAATGAACTACTTAGCTTATATAATAGCTAAAAAAAAAAAAAAAGAAATGGAAAAGTTATTCATCTTTGTAGTTTTAGAATTAAAGTTACAAAAGGGATACCAAAGTTAAAATAACATTGTAAAGTAAGCTTAATGCACAATACTTTGCCAGATTCTAGAAAGAGTGCCAACTAATCGACTTGGGAGCATATCCGGTGCTATCGGCGATCTCTACCTATCCATTAGATGCTCCTATTCCAGAGTCACAAGATCCCTAGCAACCAGGAAAAAAGTCAGCTACGTATTTCGCTGCCACTATTTCCTGCGGTGGCCAGAATCATTTTCATCCCATTCATCTTTGCTGTACCCTCTTCTCAGGAAAACAGCTCTTAAACTTGCCATTCTCAGCTGAGACAAAATGGCTAGGGCCTGACATGGATGAAAGTGGCCTCCCCAATTCAATGACTTTACGTCAGGGTGGGGAGAGTAGTGGCAAAAGTGCAGTCTGGAGGTTCTCGTGTTTCCTGCCCCTTGACATCCAGGTAACAGTAGCTCGAGAGCTTTCTCCTCAGCCAGCAGAGCCAATAGAGAGTGACCCTTAGTCATTACATGAGACACAATGAAATTGACCAGGGACAGCAATATAAGTACCAAAATTCCAGAGTAGAATCTGAGATGGTTCATATGGTTCTAAGAGCAACTCCTTAAATAGAGAGAAGGACCAAAGAGACCACACCCAATTTATTTGCAAACTGGGACAGATACAATTCTGCAAATTAGAAGTGCTTCTAATCAAGGGGAGAGAGAAAGCTCAGGATTTTCAAGATCTGGCGACATTTTTAAAAAGGAAACAAAAATAACACTTAAATTATAAAAGATTTTGTGGGAAATAATACATTTTAGATAACTACTTATGCTCTCTGAAATCACAGACGATGAGAGATGGGATAAAATACTAGTTGGGGGAAGGGTGCTGGTAGAATTAAAAGCAAGCAATGTGAGGTAAATAAAAATTGGGGGGACTAATAATGCAGGTGAAAAATTCACTTCTACATTAGAATCAGTAAAGAAGGAAAATGATCAAGTTGACATGAATTAGTAAACATGAAGAGAAGATACTCAAGGAAAGCATATGAATACTTTTAGTTTCTAAGTAATCAGGAATATTCAGAGGCATAAGGGGGGGAAATTCTGAACTGTAGAAGTCTAATTCTGAGATTAATGAAAAGCAAATAGCTCCTAGAATTTTCTAGTAAAATTCCTTAAACTTAGGAAAAAACAACATATTCACAAGGCAATGAGTGAGCTGAACTCAGACTTCTCTACCACAATATTAAATGCCTAAAGACACTGGAATAATATAAATAAACTTCAGAGAGAAGAAAGTTTTAGCCTCAATGTTTCCATCACATCATTCATGCAAAAGTCAACAGAAAGACATATAAAAGTCAACAGAAAGACATATTTTGGATATGGAAGGATGCTAAAAGACCAGCCACGTATAATACCTGAAAAGATCAACAGAAACTTAAAAGGCATTAAAGGAAATCAATGAAACTCAAAATATTAATGTATATTATCTAACATATAATAACCAGAAGAGGAAAAGAAAAGGTTATTCGTCTTACCCTTATTGTAAGTGTAATTGGATTGCTGTCCTCTGGTGCTTTCCTTGGGTTAAACTCTGTTTCAATATTTCTTAGGAATTGTGGTTTCAAAATATATCCAGAGTTACCATTATCCAAAAATTTTCCATTTTGAATGTCCATAGGCAAACCAGGGGTCTGGAAATTTAGGGCCACTGTGAGAAAACAGTATTTTGACATTGTCAGAAAATAGAGGGAATAGCTAAAAAATGTACCTATCAGATAACATCCAGTGAATATGAGAATAAGAAAATTCAGTACATTAAATGAAGGAAGGGAAAACACCTACTATTTTCAGATCTAAAGCGACACTGTTATCACTTGAGAAAATGAGAAAGAGGCAGAGCAATAATGTTGTTAAAATATAGAAATACATCCATATAAGCTGGTAAATATTCACTATATGCAGTACTACCCTCCACCCCCAACACACCACCACCACCATCCTGACCCTTCTCTCTACCTCTCTGCAAACCTATAAGCTTTGCTACAATCCAATAGCAGAAGGGTTAACACCTGGCACTTTCTGACTGGTTAGTGCCAGTGCAATACCAGCTGATCAGGAGCGTTGGGTAAGGACAAATAACAAAGCTATGCAATGTCATTTACTTTTCAACTCTGAATGCAAAAGTTGGTGTAAAATATAAAAGATAGAGGTTACTTAATTTGAAGAGGCCCTTAGTAAATCTTTCAAGCAAAGAACTCTCCTCTTAAATCAATTTTGGTTTCCTTCCTATACTTCCCATGCTAACCTTCATAAATTTATTCCGTGCCCCCAACTTTCACCTAGATATACCCTCTCCAAAATGTTTAGGAATAACTTCAACCCAATGATTCATCATTATTGCTTGATTGTAAAACACCCAGGACCAGAAAAAATCTTCAAAAGAAGCTCTTTTCAAGAATCTTTCATTAATTTACAAAATTCACTTTATCTTATCTTTACAAAAAAAACTTAATATCCTATATAACATACCCATTTGACAACCTACATTCCAAAATTCTTGAGGATTAAAATTAGAAGAGTCTGCTCTTGTTGCTTTGGGATATATTCTGGTAATGAACTTTGTGGTGTGACGAATAAAATCATGAACTAAAAAATAAATTATTAAAACATTGTGAAAATTGTCAAATAAATTTAATAAACTACTTTATTATATTATATAATTCTACAATAATTTCAATAATTCCTATATGTATTGTCTTGGCAAAAATATTTTTAATTCACATAAGTCAAAATAAATCCAGTATTTATGTTTGACAGTGTCATTCAATATTATTGAGAAGGTAATCATAATTTATTACACAATTTTATGCACACTAATCATTCACTTGAGAAAAAATAATTAAATAACATATTTGGGTTTTTTTTACATCCAAAATAATTTCACTTAAACATGAAATTCCAAAATAAAATACATTATCTTTTTTAAATAAAAGTAGTTTAATTCTACATTTTACTTTTCTTTGGTTTTCACACTAGGACTGAAACACATATAAGTCATATAAAGCTACATAATGCCATACAAATTAACCCAGTTCAATATGTAATACATTCTCAGGGTTGAAAGGGACCTTAAAGTTAATTTAGCTGCCAATCCAACCACCTCCAAATCTCCCCCCAGATTCATTCAATTTCTGTTTTCATCCTTCCATTGAAAGAGAACCCGCTGCCTCCCAATACTTTTGATTATTTCAAATGTTTTCCTTACAGAGATAAGGTCTATACTTGTAGTGTACAAACACATCGTCTATTTGAGTTTTTATACATATTCTTTGTTTCTACTTATATATTCTTTATGTTTCTATTTTTATTTTTGACACTTTATTTTTAAATTTAAACCATTTTATCATTTTTTGTTTTTCAATTACAGTTAACATACAATATTATATTATATATTATTGAATATAATATAAAATATAATATATAATGTTATATTATATTATATTTATTACTTATATTATATTATATTATATTATATTATATTATATTATATTATATATACACCAGGGCCAGGTTTATACCTCAGTGATTGGACATATGTAACTTACTGAATGATCATCCTTATAAATCATGTTCCTATCTGACACCATACATAATTATTAAAATTTTATTAACTATATTCCCTTTGCTGTATTACATCCCCATAACTCTTATAACAACCAATTGGTACTTCTTAACCCCTTCACCTTTATATATTTTATTTAAATCACTTGAGATGCAAAACTAATTTATACCTTTTACCACTGGACACCCCTTCAAATTTCTGAACACAAATTTTACGTTTCTCCAAGGTATCTATTCTTTCACTAAGCAGATCCTATTCTCACAACCATTCCTGAGAATATGGTGACCAGTCAGGGAAACAGTTAATGCTTATGGCTCACTATGTTTGCTAGTAAAACTAGAACAGAATCATTGCCACCCTCATCCTGAATATTATTCTTTAGGAAGTATTATCAAGTAAAAAATTAGTTACTGATGTTAACATTAATTACAGTTAATTTCATCAGCTTTCATTTTTAGAAGTTATACACTGTTTGAAACAAAAGTGTATTTTGAAGTTACTCATGTATAAATGTACCATGTGTATTCTAGTAGCATGATCCCTTATCCAGTCCTAAAGTAGATGTTCATCTTTAGAGAAAACAGGTGCTCTTCTGGGTTTTAATTTTTCCCATCTACAAAGTGATAAACATGAATAATCACTAAGGTCTCTTCACATAATGCAATTTTGTTACTTCTGAGATTAACCTTTAGAAATTAAAACATGCCATGTTATTAGAAATGCAATTCATGTTCACTTTAGATAAATGAGAAAATCAAATCTAACAAGAAATAAACCCACAGCCCTGGACAGTTTGCTCAGTGGTTAGAGCATCAGACCATGGATCAAAGAGTCGCGGGTTCGATTCCGATCCAGGGCATGTATCTCAGTTGCAGTTCATCCCTGGCCCTAGTTGGGGTCGTATGGGAGGCAACCAATCAATGTGTCCCACTCATGTTGATGTTTCTCTCTCTTTCTCTCCCCTCTCCCACTCTATCTGAAGATAAATGGAAAAATATCCTCAGGTAAGGATTTAAAAAACAAAAAGAAAAAAAGAAAATCACATATCTCTTCACTCAATTAATAAACACTAATAGCATCTTGGTATAAATCTTTCCATTCTTTTGTCATATGTACATACTTATTTTTAATTGAATTATATTGTTTATTTTCTTTTATGATCTTCATTTTTCACTTACTAAAATGACATGAAAATCATTCTACTTCAATAATATCCACCTACTCTATTATTTTTAATGACTAAAAAGTATTTCTATCTATGAAAATTTCTTTCTTATTTTTTCTTATTATAAATATGTTTATTATGTTTTTAATAATGATGAACACCTTTGCCCATATCATTAATTATTTACTATTGACTTATGATTCAAGAAAAATATTTTATACTCTTTCCAAAGAAATGGTCATCCTACATTTTATAACTCTACTCAGAATTACCCAGTTCCTTTTCATCATTTAAACCAGAGTCTCACATAATGCAAGTGAGAGAATTATTACTACTTTTGCAGCACCCCGAGACCCTGTCCCCACGAACAACAACAGAAACCTTTTGGTCGTTTTTAAAGGACAGGGACTAATAAAGTAAGTCATTCAAATTCAAACTCTTTTGACCAGACTTTACAGTGAAAAATATATTTCATATCACAACTCAACACATACAATTATAAATAAAATAATACTTGTTCTTACTATATACAATATACTCTATTCCATTCCACTTTGTTGTGTTAACTATGTCCATACCTACTGAAGTGAATTTTGATCACAATCTGCAATTTAAAAACAAAAAGGTCCTAAAATAACCAGAGTCTCACTAATAGGTAGTTTAAAGATATGAGCTAAAATGTGCCTCCAAACCCTTGGGTACCAGTGGCCAGACTAATGAGGTCAACCAACAAATATATCAGAATCCACACTTCCAAACAGCCCACAGCTTTCTCAAGTCAGTTATAGGTGCTTATTTGCATGCCATGGTGTCTTTACACAAAATGGTAGATTTCTAGTTCTCAGAAGGAGTTGGAAAATCACCTACTGAGTTAATGACCCATTCCTTTCAAGTTGAAGGTTTTCCCTGCCATATATGTCTAAGAAGAGGACAGGGTCTGCTTCCCATTCTCTTTTCCAGGCTTTGTTGAGTCTCTGGCCCTACCAAACAGAATAACCTATCTCAGATATAGAATCAGAACACAGATAAAAGAAGATGCAAAGACAAATGTCCCTCTACAGGTGTGCTGCAGCAGTGCACATTCTGAACAGCCACCTGGTAGTCTGGTCTGGGTGCAATTTCCTGCCTTTCTTTCTCTTCAGACATACAGCCTGCAGGTCTACTTAACTCTCACACCACAAGCCTCCATCTCTTCCCTGTAGGCAGTCCCACTCTTATGCTGCTGTAAGAGGCATCATACAGAAACACCAGGGATCGTGTAACTCCTGAGATTTCAATCTTCTCCTGCTCACCTTTTATTTCAGGACAAAGTTCTGGTTACTTGTAGCTGCCTTGCCACTCTCTGCCCTCCCATATAAACTCCTCACCACAGCCCACCCACCCAAGTGCCCACACTAGACATTCTGAATCAAAATTTCACTATTTAAAGAAGTTGATAATTGGTTGAGTTCTATGAAACAAAAACTTAATATACCTGAGGCACTTGACCTTTCTAAAAATTACATTAAATATGTTTAAATTTTATGAGAATGTACTTTTTATAAATATCATTAACCCATCTTGACACATTAACAGTGAATATAATGTTGAAACATTTCATCTGTTTGAATCATAAGAATTTACCTCTCAACTTGGAAAGTCTTCGAGCTGTTGACTCCCCAATAGAATTACTTTCATTAAATTGTTGATACTGGCTTGAATACTGAAAGTTTCTGAACTTCTCAGCTTTAGTATAAATTACAAGATCAGATAGGGCCACAGCTACTTTTACCTTTGTGGTATAAAAATAAAGTAATAATTTCACATTTTTGCACTAATAATAAGAATTTTTTTCCAACAAATGTTTTCAAATCAATGATTTTGGTCCTTTCATAAGATTATAGCCTCAAAAACTATTTGAATTGGGTCATTGTGGATATTTTTATGACAGTATTTAATGTTAATATGAAAGAGCTCAAACCTAAAATCCCAAATAATGTAGCGAGAATTGAGGATGGCAAGTACTGTTATTTTGTTTTTCCAAAAGACATCAGTGTGTTCTCATGAATCTACACAGTTAGGATTTTTAGTCATGAGTAAGTCATATTTCCAGGATGATCTAACATTTTGGAATAACTTCTACTGTATAATGTACATCAGCTCTTTTACAGCCCTATGTCTACATCCTCTACACTTCTGTTAGCCTCTTTCCAAACTTTGTTTTGGAAAAACATTTCACACTTTTGCTAAATCTATGTGCTTATCTATCGATAATATGAATTGGGCCTAAGTGAAGCTTTGCCTTCTCATAGCAAAAGCAGTTGGCTAAGGAATGTGCATAAATGGACCACAGCCTGTGTACAAGAAGAATTTGCTTGGTCAGCTGAGAGAAAGGCCTTCCACTGGATTTGAACCCGAAAGCATATACAGCTTTGTAAAGTCTTACACCAATATAGAGGAAGTGAGGCTCAAGTTGGAGAAAAAAAAAATAAAGTTCTGTAGACTTGGCTTGAGAAACTATACCAAATCATTCCTGAAAGTACAATCCTTTTCCCTAAACTTTTAATTTATGTGAGCCAATTAATTAATTGGGCCAAAACATTAATTAATTTTACTTAAACCAGACAAGTTAGTTTTTGTCACTTGCAAGCTCATGTACCTTCTTATGTCATGCTGATTTGCATACATATAATGCTATATTTTATAAACAGAGATTTTTTTTTAATCTCTGACAGCATGCTCTCCTTGAGGGCAGAGACAGTATGTTGTTGTATCTTCCATACACTGCACAATGCCTAGTACATAAAATCACTGTGAAGAAGTGTAAAAACAAATAGGAAAAGAGATACCTTTTTAAAATTATTTTCCACTGCTAATTTTTTTCAAAAAGAAATTTTTTAATTATAGACTAAACTTTCTAGAAGGAAAAAAAAAAAAAGATTTTTCTCTCCAAAAAAATTTCTAATTCTCCACCAATAAGAAAATAAAACAACATTTCAATCACTTATAAGATTTTCTCAAATCATGATCTCACCTTCTTTTTCTTGGAAACTGGTAATCTTTGAATTTCTGGACTGTTTTTTAAATTATCCAATGATGGTGATTCTTTGACTTTGTCCTCTTCCTCGTCTTGATCTGTCTCTTCATACTCTTCATATTCCTCCACTTGACCGTGCTTATCAGAACCTTTCCTTGCATAGGTTTCTAGTAAGCTTCCTATTTTTTTGTTTCTGACTAATATTTTGAATTTTAATGCCTACAGGAACAATTTGAAAGACAGATACAATTATACTTCTACAGTTTTCATTTTAACAGTCATTTAAAAGTCTTTCATCACATTTTCAATTAGCTCACAGTAGTAAGATACATAAGAGCTCCATCTTTTTCCATACCTCTTTAAATACCCTAATAGACACCAGTAATATTATGGTATTGATCAAAATTCACCAAAACATAGGCCTGTTGTCATTGGGACTTGCTGTAGTTACATCTCTTTTACATTCCACAAATTGCTACTACTTGAAAAATTTGAAATACATGATAAGTGTGTACATATACATATATTTTTAACATACATATGTGAAAATACTTGCAATGTTACAAAAGTTAGACTGTCACAACTTCTGGTAGTAAATGCTTCAGGTCATCCCTTGTTTATCTAATGATAAATAGTATTAAAAGAGATCAGGCACATAAAAATGTCTATTGTCGTGCTTGGCATTCAGTATAAACTAAATTTAAATTAAAGATGTGTAAATGTGCTTCATATTTCAACTGTATTGCCTACAAGCATCATCAACTTACTATTTTCTGCCCATCAAAACTAGGAGCATGTCAAAATTCATCATCAGGGTCACTCACTCTAAATCCAAAGCTTCTGGTTCTCATCTTTCACTTAGGTGTTTATGCCCTTATGAAATATTTATTAAATAACAAATATACTTACTAAGTGTCTGTATGTGATACACAATGCTGCTGAAATCTGGACTATGAAGTAAAGCTCTTCAGGGAGCTTTGATTGACCATTCCCTTTGTCATCCTTAGGTACCCATTCCAATTACTTTGTCATCTCAGGCCTTCTCTCTTTTACCATGACCTTCACATTACTCTCTAATACAGTGTACTCTGCAACTACAGGTATCAAAAGCATCACCCAGATGCTTGTTAAAGCAACATATGCTGCTGGCCAGTGTGGCTCAGTTAGCTGAGCATTGTCCCTTGCACCAAGAGGTCACCAGTTCAATTCCTGGTCAGGGCACATGCTGGTATTTCGGGCTCAATCCCCAGTAGGAGTCATGCAAGAGGCAGTCGATCGATGTTTCTCTCTCACACTGATGTTTTTCTCTCTTCCCCTCTCTCTTCCTCTCTCTAAAAGAAATACTTTTTTTTAAAAAAAAAGAACAGATTCCTGGGATCTACTTTAAAATTAAAGACTCAGAATCCTGAGTTCTGGGACTAGCATGATGCCTCTTTAACAAGTCTCTAGGCAATTTGGGGGGGCACTGAAGACTGAGAGCAGTATGAGAAAATGATTTTATCTCTACTTCCTCATTTACTCATTGGAAACCATTTTCTTACTTTAGTGTGGAAGCAAAAACTTCAGTGAAAACTATTTATGCAAAAGATAAAAATAGATTTATAAATAATAGGAAGAGGAATTCTATTTCTAGAAAGCTAAAATTATTATAATTTACTGAATTAGATCATGATTCTTAGATTAAATCTTTCATGATGTTGGCAGCACTTTGCATAAGTGTTTATTTTCTGTCACAATTGAACAAATTTAGTCTGTGAGCATTCTCACAAGGTGGAAGTTTTTTCTTATGTTCAATTTTTTTCGTCTGTCTCAATTCTATCATGAGCCCTATACTTCTTGTCACTATTGTCAAAACACCTTCATCTTTAACTGTTTCACGCATTTCAATAAAATAAGGAAACATGTAAAGAGGAATATTCAAATATTATAAAAATACTGCTCTGCACGAGAATGATGACATATCAAAATTAAACTATTCGTTGTTAGACAACACTATCATGCAAAAGAAAAAAAAGTTCATGTATCATCCAGTAAAAATTGGGGCCAGCAGAGGAAACTAAGAAGGAAAAGCCAGAAAAGAATGAGGAAAACCTCAAGAATGGAGTGTTACAGAAGAAAGTGTGTTAAGGAAAGGAAGGAGGCACCCACAGTATTGAACGCTATCGAGGGAACAAGTCAGATAAAGACTGAAATAGGTCCATTCGAATTTATCAGTAGAAAAGTCTGATGATCAAAAGGAGATATTTACCATGGTGCAAGTGGAAGAGGAATCCTGGTTAGGTAGGTTGTGAGGAGATGAGAAAATGGAAACTTGGGTTGAGACGGAATAATAAAGAAATAGCTGGGGGACAAACTGAAATCCTGAGGATAGGGTGGGGCGCTTATTTTAAACCAAATACTTGGGTATGATCAACTAAAGATGGAAAGGGACCCAGAGAGACAGTTAAATTGAAAAGAGCAGATTAAAATAAGGTGCTGAGGTATTGGGCCTGGACTGTATTTGTAGATCTTTACCTCTTTCTTAGCCTTTTGCCTATAAAACATACCAAATTTCTGTGGCCTAATATTAATTGACTTAAAATTTTGGGTTCATGAGGTGTGACACACAACAAAAAATGTGGATTTTTACATATATCTCCATATATTCTCTTTTTTCAAACTATATTCACCTAAAGGTTCATAGAAAGATTTTCTAAGCAACACATTGCCAAGATACACCTCTATAAATAATCAAATCTAAGCATTTTCATTGATCTCTAGCCCCGTTTCATGAGCCACTATAATAATGACGTTCTTTTTCTTTTGTTCTTAACCTGAGCTTCTCAGATAAAATGTTACCTCTGGTGAAGGTAGTTTGTCTGAAAAATCATCAAGTAGGTCAGAAAGCAAGGTATCTCCCAAAATAGACTGCAGATTGTCTGCCATCACTTCTTGCTGGGCAGGGGAGCAGTGATTTTCTAAAGAGAGCACCACTGGGTAGTCAGATGCCTAAAAAATTAACCATTACTACAGTTATTTCTCAGAACTCCTCAACAACTTTAATGCAATTCATATTTTAATACTTCTAATGTTCAGTACCTTTGCAAAATAATTAAGTATTTTTTAAACTGAAAATACCTTCGAGTTTGACAAAACAGGGAACATTAAATCTACATAAAAAGAAAAATGATCGCTATTTGCAATAGAAGTATCGGAAATAACTGAAGCATCCAACAGTGAGTACTTGTTTAAATCGGTTATGGCATATCTGCTTAAAGGAATGATATCGATCAGTTAAGGAGGAGGCACGGCTATGCATACTGCTATAGCAATTAATCTATACTGTAGTGTAGTCTCATAAAGAAAACCACGTTGACAAAGAATGAGTCTACACTTTTAATTTTCAAAGCACATATATATGTGTGTTTATTTAGACATTTTTAAATGTGAGGAGAAAAGTTTAACACTGATAAATTAAGGAAAATGTTCATTTTCTACTCTTTTGCATTTTAGATTCTAAACTCAAAACTCATTGCTTTATACTTAAAAACAAAGATAAAGATATTTCTAGTTTTTAATCATGTAGAAGATGTATTAAAATAAGGGTGGCTCTGCGAAGATATTTTCTGCTCTTTCTCACCACCGTAAAATTTTGAAATTTGCCACAAAATACAGAGCACTCATTTTTGAACCTTATTAAAATTATTTTGTTTCCACATATGATAATCAAGACACAAATTTACCAACAAGCCGGGAATTACAGGGCCTGCTGCATTATCCCAGATATTGAAATAGGAGATGTATTATGCCTTTTTAATGTACGAGTATCTTAGTTTCTTATGGCCGCTGTAACAAATTGCTACAAACTTGGTTGCTTAAAACAACAGAAATTTATTCTCGCACAATTCTGGAGGCCAAAAATTTTGAATCCGTTTCACTGGCTAAAAATTTACTACAAAGTATCAACAGGCTCCAGGGCAAATCTGTTCTTTGTCTCTTTCAGCTTCTGGTGTTGCCAACATTTCTTGGCTTGTGGCCATACCTCCAACCTCTGGCCCTCTTCTTCACACTGTCTCCTCCCCCATGTGCTTAAAATCTTCCTCCATCTCTCTCTTATAAAGATACATATAATAACACTTAGGGCCCACACCAATAATCCAGCACAAAAAAAAATCTATCTCCTCATCTCAAATTCTTTAGCTTCATCACATTAGAAAAGACCCTTTTTTAAAAATAGAGTGACATTTATAAGTTCCAGGAATAAGAACCTAATTTATTCAGGGGCCCATATTCAGCCTACTACAATATACCTTCTCATATGTTCCCACATATACACACATATATAGACTCATTTGAAAACTAAGAGAACATGTAGCCCTGGCCGGTTTGGCTCAGCGGTTAGAGCGTTGGCCTGCGGTCCAGAGCGACCCGGGTTCGGTTCCCGCTAAGGGCGCGTGCCTCGGCTGCAGTTTGTCCCGGGCCCTGGTTGGTCGTGCCAGTGGCAGCCACTCGATGTGTCCCTTTCATGTCGATGTATCTCTCTCTCTTTCTCTTCCTCTCTCTCCCTCCCACTCTATCTGAACAAAAAATGGAAAAATGTCCTTGGGTGAGGATAAAAAAAAAAGAGAGAGAGAGAACATGTAAATTTTTTCCCAGAAAATAAATAGTAATTTTGAGACTAGGCAAAGTGATGGCCTAGCAGATGGATTTCTTGATTCGGGCCTGACTTCATTCACTGGGGAGAGTTCATTTTTCTGGCATCTGTGATGGTCTTTGATTCCAGTCTCTGGAAATGTCCTCCTGTCCTTTTCCTCCTTGGCCACATCTGAAGTAGGTGTTGCGGAGTTTGCTTTCCTTGCAGCTCACTTCCTGACCCAAGGTTGTTTCAAGGCTCACCTGAGAGTCGGACTTGTGTTTTGTTTTGGTTTTGACAATATAATTATTTTTAAACTTAGTTTTCTTATATATTTGCTTCTGGTAAGTTACATGTGCCAGTACCTATAATGAAAAGTTCTTTCCTGATTATAGTACTAAGTCTCTTTATTTCATTGCTATCTCTTTCCCATATTAATGTTAGAAAGTTCAACCTTCAGTCTAATCTTTGCTGCAAAACTGGGTTACCCTGTTCAGTTGAGAAAGCTCACTGAGTTTTTGTTGCTCAAAGCCGTTTTTTCATTTTGTCTCTTTCTCTTAGGACTATCTTAGAAGCTTTAGAGGTTTCCATCCTTGCAAGGCTTTTGCATTTTAAGATTGTCTCTATTTCCTTGGTTACCCACCCTAGATGAAATGAGAGCTTGCTATACAAATATTTGGAAAAATTATTTCAGTTAATATTGCAAGTTTAAAAGCTTTGGGAGGTGTCTGAAAAAGAGTAAAGAAGCCAGAATAGACAAGCAAACAAGAGAGAAAGGCAAAAAGATCAGAGAGGTAACAGAAAACAGGGAGTGTAGGATTTGGGGAGTCATAGTATGGATTTTAGCTTTTATTTTGAATGAGATTGAAAGTTTTGAGAAGGGGAATGACATGATCTGATGTTAAAAAGTCACTCTGGCTGATACATTGAGAGGACACTGCAGGGAAGGAGGAAGAGAATAAGGAACATTGGATAAGAAGCCACTGCAATAAACCACGTGAGGGGAGATGGTGGTTGATCGGGACAGTGCAAATGGGAAGGGGAAGAAGGGATTAGTCAGTATATATTTTGAAACTAGCGCCAGGAGGACTTGCTAAAGAACTTATTGAGAGGTTGCAGAGAATGAGAAGAGGGTTCAAGTCGACAACAACGATTTATTTTAGGCATGAACACATAGAAGTTACCATTCAGAAATTAGGAAAACCACAGAAAGAGTAGGACCGACAGAAAGAGGAAGATCTAGAGCTCAATTCTAAACATATTATAGTAACTATGCTATTAAATATGCAAGTAGAATGTTTGTACTTGTCTGTACTTGGGTAGAGTTCAAGGGAGAAGTTTGGATAAAGATATAAATTTAGGATCATTAGAAATTGTATGTTTAAGAGAACCAATGCCATACATCAATGTCTTAGATTAAGAAATTTTTTATATTTTATATTTTGTAAATATTTAGAATTTTATATTCTATTTCTAAAATATAGTAGAGCAATTTATTTAAATTTGTGATTTAAAGTTATGTTTGTGTTTACAGAAAATGTACTGACCTGTTTAGGAGAACTTTAAGTTTATCAAATTTATAAGTTTATTAGACATACATTAACTATTCAGTAATATTATGTTAAACCTCTTAAATTTTACTACAATTAAAGAACTTAAGAAAGAAATCAAATATATTAAGTCAATGAAAGCAATTTAAAATATCTAAAGGTGCTTAATTAGCCAAGTTTATAAACGGGACCAAGTAGTATTCAAAATTGAGTGATTGTTAAAACCTACTCAATATATAGACTAGGATTTCTAAGCTGACTTTAGAAGCTCTAGAAAAAACTTCGATCTTTTTAATAATTGAATAGTAATTTTAAAATCCAAAATAAACTTCTAAAAATTTTTGCTATATAAATACTTGCCACCGTAGTCATTAAAAAATGTCAACAATTGCCCTGGCTGGTGTGGTTCAGTTGGTTGAGCACCATCCCATGCACTAAAATGTTGCCAGTTTGATTCCTGGTCAGGGTACATGCCCAGGTTTCAGGCTCAATCCCTGGTGGACCTGCAGGAGGCAGCCAATTGATCTTGCATGAATGTTTCTCTCCCCTCTCCCTTCCTCTCTCTCTAAAAACCAATTTTAAAAATGTCAACAATTGAGATAATATATTTTATTTTTGTGTCTTAAAAGTAAAATAGTTGAATATTGGTAAAATATTTACTATTTTATAGAACTACTATTTTGTTGAACAGTATTTCTCAAACATTTTTGACCATACATTAAGAAATATACTTTATATTGTGATGAAATAAACACACATATTATATATATATATACATATATATAATAAATGTATATTAAACAAAAAGTTCCATGAAACATGTACCTTACTTCTTGAGATTAACTTTGATAAATTTATCATTAACTATATCCTACATGAATTTCACTGCCTACTAATGGATCATAACCCACAATTTGAAATATCACTAATCTACACTAAGGCCAAA
Source organism: Molossus molossus (assembly GCF_014108415.1). NCBI lineage: Eukaryota > Metazoa > Chordata > Mammalia > Chiroptera > Molossidae > Molossus > Molossus molossus. Next base: position 30,014,160 of record NW_023425345.1, read on the forward strand.
GATTACTGGATTTGGAAACACATAAATTTTATTATGTTTAAAGAAAATTTAATAAAGATACGCACGTACTATGAATGCATATTTGTGCACTGCTTGGATTACAGTTTTAAACAGGAGTTTGCTGGTGAATGTATAGCCATGGTATACAACAGGCTGATTTTGTGACCCATCCCAGCAATCAATTTCCAGACAACGGCATCCTTTCACAAGGGCACTAGCAAAATTGAAACAAAATAAATTGTCATTTCTAGATCATTATAAAGGTCAGAATATTCCAAAGACTGTAATTTTGCAATAAATTCGTCAATGAATCCATAATAAAGACAATTTGTTGTACTGAACTGATTACACTTTTCTTCTTATTTTCTGTGAGCAGGCCTGGCGTGGAACTACTATGGGACACCGCAGCCCCAGCCACGAGGGTGCAATGGGCAGAGCTATGGACTCTGAATCTGCCATTTCTAACTATTATTTGTGCTTTAAGTTCTATAAGTCTCATAGAAAATGTTTGATACATAGTTCACTATTAGTAAATAGTTACTCTGTTTATATTAGAAAAAAATGAGAATTATAGAAATGTAAGAAGAAAATGGAAGGCAGACAGAAGTGATCTCCTAAACCGTTTCAGCAGAGAGACGAAGGAAAAGAGGCTGATTTGAAACACCAGGACCTTAGAATTGATACTCATGCATCAGAGAGAAGATCTAAAAAGCTCCCCTGCCATATAAGGAGATATTTAGCACTTGTTTTCCAAAAGGAATATTAATTTAGCTTGTTGTCTTCAGGCCAGGGGTTCTCAGTCGGGACAGTTCTGCCTCCGGGGAAACAGTTGGCAATGTGTGGAGATATTGTTCGTTACCATAACTGGGGATGGAGGAGAGGTTTCTAACTGGCATCTAGTGGGTAGAGGCCAGGAATACTGGTAAACAAAGAATTATATGACATAAAATGTGAGGAATTTGAGAAATCTTGCCCTGAGACATAAAAACATGGAGAAGAGAATGTGGTCCCAGCACAAAGGATTTGATGTAGAATCGGTAATTCTTTCTAAAAGAAATACAGAATACCAAATAAATCTTACACAAAAAATAGACTTTTTAGATCTAGCACTTTTGGGGGATCATTTTGGTCAAATTTTTAGGGAGATGATTGTAGCAGTATTTAGGTAAGAGTGGAACTGTGTAAAGATAAAGCAATTATGACACTGAAGTCGTGTGCTGAATTCAGGAAAAAAATAAAACAGAACCTTATGTCCCCTCAGGAATAATATAGGTGAAAGATGGAAGGGAACCGAGCAAGCAGGGCATTAAAGGGGAAGAGAATCAACCGATTATATCTGAATTGGAGGCTTCGCTAAAACAATATGAAGTTAAATGGTTAATAAATATTTTTGAGGATTTAGGGGGTTGTTTTTAAGACCACTTTTTTCTTACTTTTTACATGCACACTGCTTTATTCAGGCATGTAGAGATGCACTATAATGTAAAATTTCAGAGCTTTTCAATGCACCTGCCTCAGTGTTGGAGGAATGCACTTAGGAAATCTTGTTTGACCCATAGATATTTCCATGGGTGAACAAGGTGGCTACCCAATTGTAGGTACAAGTCCTGAGATGAGCTATATTTGTAGAAATCAAACTAAATATATTTCTCAGCTTGTGTATTGCTTTATGTATTAAAATTTTAAAGTGTAGAATAATCAATATCTATTTGTAAAGTTTGTTCATTTCCATGAAAGAATGTTTGCTTTACTCTCCCTTCATTTTATTGTGCTGCCATACCGAATATCTCTTCTCTGGGGTGCTAACAGAGAATAATCTTGAACTCTGTTAGGAAAACAAAACACAAAAAAACTACCAAAAACTCAGTTGTGGAAAGGAACAATCTACCTCATACTGATTCTGGTTACTTGTCTAGATGGTTTTGATTCATCCTTACATCCAACCAACTTTACCAAACTGCTTATTTGGACTACATGATATGCTGCCCCGCAAAAATTATTTGAGTTATTCAGAGGTATGTAAGAGAAAGTCCCCTCCAGCAGTGAAGCCACTTTCTACTATTCCACACTTACTCTTCTTTTTGGGGAATGGATAACAAAAATTTCTCTCTCACTCAGTAAAGAAATGCTCCACTTAAATAAGTTGAATGGACTTTATATGGATTAAAATATTTAATGCTAGTAGGACAGTTAATATTAACTTTCTTCATTTGAAGATGAGGAAATTGAGACACAGAAAGGTTATATTTGTCACATAATTAACAAATGAGGAAAAACAAGGAAAGATCAACACCAGAAACTTAAATATTAATAGGTAAACATTACATTACACCACCTCTCATGAGTAGAGAAATTTTAAAAGACATGTCTTCTAAGAGTATATCTTCCACAGGTGGGTTGAGAAACAGAGGCAGAAATGCAATTAATTTAAATTTAAATATTTAGTTGGGTGGAACATAGTCTTGGAATTCAAAGGTAATTGTCTGTATTTCTAAATCAACCTGTTTACAATTTATATTTTCTCTTTTTAAAAAAATAAAATAATAAAGTATAAATAGAAATTTCTATTATGAAAGTATAGCTACGAGTTGGGCTATTCTTACAGAATTCTAAGTGCATACACTTCTGACTTTGTGAAGTTCTGTATTTACCTAGAATTTAAATTGGAGAAGCAATATTTATTTGTAAATGTGTTCTTTTCATGGAATTATAAGTTATTTTTTCTATCTATGATTTTCCTAAATTAATATCATCCAATCCCATAGATTTTAATATCACCTATATGCTGATTACTCCCAATTCTCTTTTTCCAATCTGGATATTTCTTCTAAATTCCAGACTCATATACCTGACTCATATACATGACTAGCTGACATGACCCTTTGATGACTCAATGGTATCTCAAACTGAATGTCAGAACTATTGACCTCTTACTTTTGCCTCACATCCTACAATAGTCTCCTCTCTCAGGCTTCACGACCTCCATCATCGTATTATCATCTTCTAAGTTATCAGGCCAAAAATACTGATACTGTCTTTTCCCCTCAGACCTCTTTTCAAATTACCAGGTGCATCTTGTTGGCTCTTCCTCTTTAAAATATTTCAAACTCAACCACTTTTCTCAACTGCAACCTCATGACTTCACCATCTAAATAACCATCATCACCTGGACTGCCACAGTATCTTCTCAAATCACCTTCTACCTCCACTCTCACACCATCAGTCTTTCCTCCACAGTAAAATGCAAATCAAATAATGACATTATCCTAAGGAAAACCCCTCCAATAACTTCCCAGTGCAACTGGAATAAAATCCATTTTCCTTGCCACTCTCTCTAAGACCTCCTAAACTGACCATCTACCTCCTTAAACTCACCTCCCTTCATTCTCCATTTAATTTTTCAAGCCACTTGCTGTTTTTCATTCAAACATGCCAAGCCCTTATTATTACTTCTACTTAGCATGCCCTTCCTACCTGATTTTTCTGACACTTCCTCTTTATCATCACTCAGACCACAACGATGTCACCTCTTGAAAAGCCTTGCCTGAAACTTCAGCTAAAGTAACACCCTCTACCCCACAGTTACTTTCTATCACATATCTTCTCCATATGACTCATCAGTCCCTGGAAATATCAATTTGTTTACTTGTTTATTATTTGTCTATTTCTATGAACAGATAAGGGGGGCAGCTTTGAAAATGTTGCTCAGCACTGTATCCTCAGCTGGCTGGCTAAACTGAAGCCTGGTATTAACAGTATAATACACTATAGAACGCAAAATTAGAGGTGTAGCATAGATTGCTTTTAATCCATGTAAATAATTTGACATATTAATCTCTATATACTACTATCTATAAATGCCATATTATACAATTTACTCTATGTGTTGGCTTCACGCGTAGCATTGTGTCCTAATGTCTGAGAATTCATTTTAACCATCTTTTTTCAATCTAGGATGCTAATCTAGGATGTTATGATTAGCTAAATAAGTCTTCTTCATATGCTTCCTATAAGAGGTATTAAAATTATTCAGGAAACTTCAGAGGGCCAGTAACTGAGAAAAAGGGGTCAGCAGGCAAAATTAGAAGGAAAGTGGATGATACTAATACATAGAATATATCACCCAAAGGTGGATCTCCAAGATATGCACAAATCAAAATCGTTCTTCCCTATGTGATTGCCTAACATGCATAACCTGCTTTTACTGTGAATTACTATCGATGGAAGTAGATACCAGCAGGAACTTTCAAGTATTTTAAAATATAATAAATTTAAAAATCAAAATAAATACCTTACATATCCCCAAATGTCACTTGGTCCCACTAGTTGGTCAGATATCAGGTATGTATTATGTGAACTTGAAATAAAATAATCATTTAGTGGATGATGCATATCTTGATAAACTTTTTCAAATTCACTATTAAATAGTAGACACTCAGATGAATAAATGTATCTTATAAAACCTTCAACTGACATCTGGCTTTCTTGCTTAGCTATAAAAAAAAAAATTAGTAAAAAGGTTATAGTAATATCATTAGCAGCATAAAAATTATATCTCACTTTAATACTTATTCGGTAATAGAGCATGTTTCTAAAATATTCATTTAGAATTAATATTAATACTATTTTTAATTTGTCTTAAGAAACAAATTTTTCTAGTCAGTGCCATTAATTCTTCTGCATCAACACTAAAGTAGATAATGGATTACTTAATTATCTGTTTTTTTGTGTTTTTTATGTTTTAAAAATGTATAAAAGTACAAATGTCATAGACCAATGAATTTCCACAAGCTAAATATCTAGGTAACCAGCACCCAAGTCACAGATCAGAGCATTACAGCACACAAAAGCCTTCTTCTTGACCATTAAATCTCTCCCTGCCTCAGCTACTCAAGGGTATTCAATAGTCTGGCTTCTAACAGTGTATATTAGTTTTCTCTTGTTTTTTTATCCTTACCCAAGGACATTTTTTACATTTATCTTCAGACAGAGTGGGAGGGAGAGAGGGGGAAGAGAGAGAGAGAAACATTGATGTGAGAGAGACACATCGACTGAATGCCACCCACAGGACCCCAGCCAGGGCGGGGACAAACTACAACCGAGGTATGTGCCCTTAGCAGGAACCGAACCCCAGACTCTCTGGTCTGCAGGCTGACACTCTACCTGCTGAGCCAAATCAGTCTGGGCAGTTTTCTCTTATTTTTGTATTTTATATTAGTGAGCTCATACAGTTTGTATTTTTGTGACTGGTTTAATTACTCAACATTGTTTCAAAATTTATTCTTGCACAAAATTATGCATTGCTGTTCCCTTATGATATAGTATTCCATTGAGTGAGTACATCAAAATTTATTTATCCATTCCATTTTTGATGAGCATTTAGATAATTTCCAGTTTGGGGTTATTACAAAGAGTGCTGCTATAAACAATCAGTAACTGTGTTTTGGTAGAAATATGTACCCATTTCTTTTTGGTTCATGCTTAAAATTGAATTGTTGCATCATTTGCACATTACCAGCTTCAGTAAATTCTCTCTCAACTTTTATACATAGTATAATCTACACCAAAATTATTTATTTAAGCAGCACACTGGCTCTGTATCAGACAGCTTCGATTAAGTCCATTTACTTATTATATAATAAACATGTTAGTTAACCTCCTCTTATGTTTGGAATGATGGTAATAATAGTGCTTATCCCATATATTAGCTCTAATTTAGTTGCAGTTGTTTTTGTTGTTGATAATTCAGTTAGTCACAAAATAAGAGCTGGTGTGAATATTCACTTTAGACTAGAGAGTGCCCCTTAACACAGAATTTTATTTCCAGGAGTGTATACTATAGAAATGGAGACTCAAAGATCAATGTGCAAGAATGTTCACATTACACAAGAACAAACATACAGATCAATGGAACAGAGCAGGAAACCCAGACATCAAAACAAGACAGTATATACAATTAATACTCGACAGAGAAAGCAAGAGCATACAATGGAGAAAAGACAGTCTCTTCAATAAATGGTGCTAGGTAGGGGAGGGAAAATGGCGGTGGAGTGGATGGAAGCTACACAGATTGCCTCCCAGGACCAAACTGGAATTACAACTAAAATAAAGACACATAGTTGGGGAAACCAACTGAAAAGCATCTGGAGAGAACCCATACAACTAGGGACAGAAAGAGGATGTCGAATCGAGCCTGGTAGGAACTGTGGAGGTGCGTGAGGGCTGTCTGGAAGCCCATGGACAGCAGCAGAGAGCTGTATTCGTGGTGAGTGCTTCCCACTGAGAAAGTGCAGGTTTTAAAAAGCACCAAATCAGCTACAGCCACTCACCTTGGGCTCTGACAAAAGGAAGGCAGACTGGACTGAAACTGTGTGGAGAGAGTCCATGTCTCCTGGCTCAGGAGAAAGCTGAAAGGGAGGAAACTGGGAGTTTTGTGCTGAATCATTTCATCACAGGACAGTAGTCATATTACTCAAAAAGCCCCTTCCCAGAGCCCTGGAGAGAAGCAACAGCCCCTCCCGCAAGAATTCAACACCACCAGAGCAGGCTAGAGAAATGCAAACTGAGGCTCATTAACATCTAGACTCTGATAGCAAGCAAGTCCCCCACATGCTGAAAATCCCTCTTACACTTGAGTGATTTTTCATTCAGTTGAGGGCTACAAATCAAGACTCATCAAGTAACTGAAACTAATAGCCTCCAGGCAAATAAACTAGAGGATAACTGAACTTTTTTCTTGGCTTGCAAATCTATCCAGGAAAGTAAGGCTTAACAGTGGTGTTTAACATGGGTCCTCCCACACTCATCCAAACCCAGTAGAGGGAGCCACAACCAGCAGAACACCAACACCCACAGGAAAAATTTGGCAGGTTCCTAAAGCCACTGAGACAGCCAAAATGATGAAACAAACAAACAAAAAATCCCAAATAAAAGAACAAGATAATTCTACAGGAAATGAAATAAAATGAAGCAAGATATCAGAGGGAGAGTTCAGAATAATTATCATGAAGAAGCTCAGCAGCATGAGTAAAACTATAGAAACATTGAAAACCAACCAATTGGAAATGAAGAATGACATAGCAGAAATAAAGAATACACTGGAAGAAATAACCATCAGAGCAGAGGAAGCTGAGGACCAGATCAGTGAATTAGAAGACAATGTAGAAAAAAAATCATCCAATCAGAGAAACAACAACAACAAAAATAAATTTAAAAATTTGAAGACAGCCTGGCTGGTGTGGCTCAGTGACTGAGCATCGATCCATGCATCAAGTGTTCACTGGTTTTATACCCCTTCAGGGCACGTGCCTAGGTTGTGGTCCAAATCTCCACTGGGGGGAATGCAGGAGGCAGCTAATCGATATTCTCTCTCATCGATATTTTTATCCCTTTCTCTTTCTCTTTATTCCTTCCTCTCTCTCTAAAATTAATAAAGAAAAAAATTTTAAATAGAAAGACAGCCTAAGAAAACTGTGGGACTATATGAAACATAACAACATCCACATCATAAGAGTGCCAGAAGAAGAAGAAAATGAGAAAGGGATAGAGAATATATTTGAAGAAATCGTGATAGAAAACTTCCTTAGCTTGGTGAAGGAAAGGGGCATACAAGTTCAAGAAGCACAGACAGCCCTGGCCGGTTTGGCTCAGCGGTTAGAGCGCCGGCCTGCGGTCCTGAAAGACTCGAGTTCGGTTTCCGCTAAGGGCATGTACCTCGGTTGCAGTTTGTCCCCGGCTCTGGTAAGTCGTGCGGGTGGCAGCCACTCGATGTGTTCCTTTCACATCGATGTTTATCTCTTTCTCTGTTCCTCTCTCTCCCTCCCACTCTACCTGAACAAAAAATGGAAAAATGTCCTCGGGTGAGGAAAAAAAAATTAAAAAAAAGAAGCACAGACAGCCCCAAGTAAGAAAAACCCAAACAGACCCACATCAAGACACATAGTAATTAAAATGCTATAAATTGAAGACAAAGAGCAAATCCTAAAGACAGCAAAAAATAAGAAACAGGTTACCTACAAAGGAACCCCCACAAGGCTATCAGCTGCCTTCTCACCAGAAACGCTACAGGCCAGAAGGGAATGGCATGAAGTAATCAAGGTCATGAACTCAAGGATCTCAATCCAAGACTACTCTATCCAGCAAGGTTATCATTCAAAATAAAAAGTAAAATAAAGAGCTTCCCAGACAAAAAAAAAAAAAAAGCTAAGGGAATATATTAACACCAAACCAGCACTGCAAGAAATATTAAAAGAACTGCTGTAATAATCAAAAGAAATAGGAAGAGAAACATAACCAGGATAAACAAAAATGGCAATAAATAAGTGCATATCAATAATAACCTTAAATGTAAATAAATTAAATGCTCCAATCAAAAGACACAGAGTAGCTGATTGGATAAGAAAGCATGACTCATATATATGTTGTTTAAAAGAGACCCACCTGACAACAAAAGACTCACATAGGTTGAAAATGAAGGGATGGAAAAAAATTTCCAAGCAAACTAAAAGGGGAAAATAAGCTGGGGTAGCCATACTCATATCTGATAACATAGACTTCAAAATGATGGCCATAACTAGAGACAAAAAAGGCCACTACATAATATTGAAAGAATCTATTCAACAGGAGGATATAACCTTCATAAACATATATGCACTCAACAAAGGAGAACCAAAGTACATTTAAAAACAGAGGACTTCAAAGGAAAAATCAATAGCAATACAATCATAGCAGGGGACTTTAACACCATGCTGACATCACTGGATAGATCCTTTAGACAAAAAATTAAAAAGGAAACAGAAACTTTAAATGATGCACTAGATCAAATGGATTTCATAGATATCTACAGAGAATTACACCCCAAAACTGCAGAATTCACATTGTTCTCAAGTGCACATGGGTTATTCTCAAAGATAGACCACGTGTAAGAACACAAACTAAGTTTCTACAAGTTCAAGAAGATTGAAATCATTTCAAGCATCTTCTCAGATCACAATGGCATAAAACTAGAAATCAGTTACAACAAAAACATTCAAACACATGGAGGCTAAATAGCATGTTATTAAACAATGAATGGGTCACCAAGGCAATCACAGAAGGAATTAAAAACTTCCTGGAAACCAATGAAAATGAACACACAACAACACAAAAGCTATGGAATGCAGCAAAAACAGTCCTGAGAGGGAAGTTCATAGCACTACAAGCCTACCTCAAGAACAAAAAAAAAAAAGTTCTAATTGACTTTCTAACCCTACAACTCAAAGAACTAGAAATTAAACAAAAAGAACAACCCAGAACAAGTAGAAGAAAAAAATAGTAAAGGTCAGAGAACAAATAAATGACACAGAAACTAAAAAAAAAAAATTCAAAAGAACAATGAAACAAAGACCTGGTTCTTTGAAAAGATAAACAAGATTGATGGACCCTTAGCCAGACTTGCCAGGAGACAAAAAAAGAGAGGACCCAAATAAACAAAATCAGAAATGAAAGAGGAGAGGTAACAACTGACACTACAGAAATAAAAAGGATCGATAAAATATACTATGAACAATTATACGCCAACAAATTGAACAATCTTGGTGAAATGGACAAATTTCTAGAAACACACAGTCTCCCAAAACTGAACCGGGAAGAGATGGGAAACTTGAACAGACCAATAACAACTAAGGAAATTGAAGATGTAATCAAGAAATTCCCAGCAAACAAAAGCCCAGGCTCAGATGGCTTCATAGGGGAGTTCTACTTAACATTCAAAGAAAACCTAACATCCCTTCTCCTCAAACTATTCCAAAAAATCCAAGAAGAAGGAAAACTTTCAAACTCGTTTTATGAGGCCAGTATAATTCTAATTCCAAAACCCAATAAAGACATTACAAAGAAAGAATACTACTAGCCAAATTCCCTGAAGAACATAGATGTCAAAATCCTTAACAAAATATTAGCAAATCAGATCCATCAATATATCAAAAAAATGATTCACCATGACCAAGTGGGATTCATCCCAGGGATGCAAGGCTGGTGCAATATTAGCAAATCAATAAATGTGATACACCACATAAACAAAATTAAAGATAAAAACCATATGATCATATCAATAGATGCTGAAAGAGCATTTGACAAAACCCAGCACCTATTTCTGATTTTAAAAAAAACTCTCAGCAATGTGGGAATAGAGAGAATAAATCTAGACATAATAAAATCCATATATGAAAAATTTACAGCCAACATCATACTCAATGGGCAAAAACTAAAAGCTTTTCCCTTAAGAACAGGTACAAGACAGGGATGGCCACGTTCACCACTCTTATGGAACTTAGTACTGAAGTCTTAGCCACAGAAGTTAGACAAGAAGGAAAAATAAAAGGAATCCAAAAGAGAAAGGAGAAAGTGAAACTGTCATATTTGCAGATGACATGATATTGTACATAGAAAACCCTAAAGACTCCATCAAAAATCTACTAGAGCTAGTATATGAATTTGGCAAAGTAGCAGGATACAAAATTAACAGCAAGAAATCGATGGTATTCTTATACACCAATAATAAACTCACAGAAGGAGGAACAACAACAAAAAGCAATCCCATTTACCACTGCAGCCAAAAAAAAAAAAACTAAGATACCTAAACAAAGAAGTAAAGAACCTATTGCAAAAAACTACAAGACATTGAAAAAAAAATTGAGGAAGATATAAAAAGTGGAAGCATATACCTTGTTCAAGGATTGGAAGAATTAACATCATTAAAATGTCCATACTACCCAAAACAATCTATAGATTCAATGCAATCCCCATTAAAATACCAATGACATATTTCACAGAACTAGACCAAATACTCCAAAAGTTTATATGGAACTAAAAAAGACCCTGAATAGCCACAGCAATCTTGAAAAAGAAGAACAAAGTAGAAGGGTCCACAATACAAGATATCAGATTAAACTACAAAGCCATGAATCAAAACAACCTGGAACTGGCACAAGAACAAGCATATAGATCAATGGACCAGAACAGGAAACCCAGAAATTGACCCAAGACATAGTGCTCAATTAATATTTGACAAAGGTGGCAAGAGCATACAATGGAGTAAAGACTGCCTCTTCAATAAATGGTGTTGGGAACATTGGACAGCTACATGCAAAAATAATGAAGCTAGACCAACTTACACCATACACAAGAGTAAATTCAAAATGCATAAAAGGACTTCCGGTCAAGATGGCGGCGTAGGGAAACGCAGTATCGCGTTCTCCCACAACCACATCCAAGTTACAACAAAACTACAGAACAACCATCATCCAAAACCGCCTGAAATCAAGCTGAACGGAAGTCCTACAACTACGGAATTAAAAAAAAAAAGCAGCTACATCCAGACCGGTAGGAGGGGCGGCGGTGCGAGGCGTGGCGGCGCGATGGGCTGGTCCCACACCCAAGTGTGGTGGATAAAAATCAGGAGGCTCCCCTGGCTGGGTCCTTCCTGAGGACTGAGGGGTCCCCGTCCCACACCAGGTGCCCCGCTCAGGGTTCCAGTGCCAGGAAGAGAAGTCCCCATAACTTCTGGCTGGAAAAACCAGCAGAATCTGAGGCTCAGGGAAGCTGAAGCGGCTGGAGCCCCAGGCAGCTACCTAAAGGGCCCGCGCACGGACTTATCGGACTCTCTCCCTCTAAGCTTGGAGGGGAGGCAGCTCGAGGGGCGCCAGAGACATACAGGGAAGAACTGAGCTGTTTGGCACTGGAGCGAGGGCTGGAGAGGGGGCTTTCTCGGGGACAAACGTGCTGTCAGAGGCCTTTGTTCCTTTGGTGAGCCCTTCCCTGGGGCAGCAGACAGCCGCCATATCTGGGACTCCAGCAACCTGGCTCACACTGGTAGCCCCGCCCTGCTGACTCCCTGAGGCCCCGCCCCACACAACTTTCAAGCCCACCCAAGCTGTTGCTACTTGCTTAACCATAGGATTGGCCTGTCTTGGATCCTGCTTCAGGTTTTTCCTAAATTCTTTCAAACGAGCAGCATCGGGTCTCAGCGAGCCCCATACCTCTCATTAAGTAATACACAGAAACAAACACAGGGAGGCAGCCAAAATGAGGATACAAAGAAACAGGTCCCAAATGAAAGAACAGAACAAAACCCCAAGAAAAGAACTAAGCGAAATGGAGATAAGCAACCTAACAGATGCTGAGTTCAAAATACTGCTTATAAGGATGCTCAATGAACTCAGTGAGGGCCTCAAGAGCATAAAAAAGTACCAGTCAGAAATGATCGCTGCACAGTTAGAAACGAAGGAGGCTTTAACTGAAATAAAGAATAATTTACATAGCTTCAATAATAGAGTACGTAAATCCAAGGAGCAAACCATCGATTTGGAATATAAGGAAGCAAAAAACACCCAACCAGAACAGCAAAAAGAAAAAAGAACCCAAAAAAATAAGGATAGTGTAAGGAGCCTCTGGGACAACTTCAAGCGTGCCAACATTCGCATCTTGGGGGTGCCGGAAGGAGAAGAGAGAGAACAAGAAATCGAAAACCTGTTTGAAACAATAATGGCAGAAAACTTTCCTAACTTGGTGAAGGAAACAGACATACAAGTCCAGGAAGCACAGAGAGTCCCAAACAAGATGAACCCCAAGAGGCCCACACCAAGACACACCATCATCAAAATGCAAAAGGTTCAAGACAAAGAGAGAATCCTAAAAGCAGCAAGAGAAAGGCAGCTAGTTACCTACAAGGGAGTTCCCATTAGGCTGTCAGCTGATTTCTCAAAAGAAACTTTGCAGGCCAGAAGGGAGTGGCAAGAAATATTCAGAGTGATGAAAACCAAGAACCTACAACCAAAATTACTCTATCCTGCAAAGCTGTCATTTAGAATCGATGGACATATAAAAACTTTCCCAGACAAGAAAAAGTTAAAGGAGTTCATCACTACCAAACCGTTATTATATGAAATGATGAAGGGTCTTTTTAAAGAAAAAGATAAAATGTATGAACAAACAAAATGGCAATGAATACATATCTATCAACAATGGAATCTACAAACAAAATGAACAGGAAGAACAGGAACATTCTCATAGATACAGAGAACGTTTTGTTGGTTGCCAGTTGGGAAAGGGGTTGGGGGAATGGATGAAAAAGGTGAAGGGATTAAGAAGCACAAATTCATTGCTAGACTGACAAACCTCAAAGGGAAAGGGGTTGGGGGGGTGGGAAGAAATAAACCAAAGAACTTATATGCATAACCAATGGACACGGACAATAGTTTGGGAAAAGGTGGGAGGGGGGCGGGAGTGGGGAGGAGGAGGTCAATGGGGGAAAAATGTGGAACATCTGTAATACATTTTACATCCAACAATAAAGATGTGGAAAATAAAATAAAATAAAATAAAAAAATAAATAAGAAAAAAAAATGCATAAAAGACTTAAATGTGACTTGTGAATCCATAAAAATCCTAGACAAAAATGTAGGCAATAAAATTTTAGACATCACACACAGCAGAATTTTCAACTATACAATGCCTAAGGCAAGAGAAACAAAGAAAATAAATAAATAAATAAATGGGACTATATCAAACTAAAAAGCTTCTGCACAGCAAAAGAAACAAGCATCAAAATGGAAAGGGAACCCACTATATGGGAAAGCATAATTGCCAATGATATATTGGATAAGGGGTTTATTTCCAAAATATGTAGAGTACTCATACAACTCAACAAAAGGAAGACAAAGAATCCAATTAAAACATGTGCAGAGGATCTAAATAGACACCTCTCCAAACAGGACGTATAAATGGCCAAGAGACATGTGAACAAATGCTCAACATCACTAATCATCAGAGAGATGCAAATTAAAATGACTATGGGATATCACCTCACACCTGCCAGAATGGCCTCCATCAACAAATCCTCAAACAATAAATGCTGGCGAGGATGTGGAGAAAAGGATACTCTAGCACACTGCTAGTGGGAATGCAGACTGATGCAGCCACTATGGAAAACAATATGGTGCTTTCTCAAAGAATTAAAATTAAACTGCCATTTGACCCAGTGATCCCACTTTTAGGAATAAATCCTAAGATGCCTGAAACACCAATATATGTATCCCTATGTTCATAGCAGCACTATTTACAGTAGCTAAGATCTGGAAGCAGCCCAAGTGCCCATAAGTAGATGAGTGGATAAAAAAAACTGTGGTACATTTACACAATGGAATACTATGCAGCTGTTAAGAGAGATCTCTCACCCTTTGAGACAACATGGAGGGACCTGGAGAGTATTATGCTAAAGGAAATAAGCCAGTCAGAGAAAGACAAGTACCACATAATCTCACTTATTTGTGGAACATAATGAACAAAATAAGCTGTTGACCAAAAGAGATCCAGAATCATGGAATTAGGGAACAGAGTGACAAATTCAGAGGAATGGGGGTGGGAGAGGAGGGAAAAGATAAACCAGAGAACTTACATGCATATATGCACAACCAATCAACATGGACACTAGGCTGGGGAAGGCAGGAGGAAAGTGGGAGTGGGAAGGAGGGAGTCAATGGGGAAAAAGGGAAGACATCTGTAATACTTTCAACAATAAAATAAAGAATTCTCACACTGCCATTATGTATAAAAGCTTAATAAGAAGAGCCAACAAATTAAATTAAAATATGATACAATACTAAGCAACATTTAAAAATAATTTATCAGAAAAAATATATAGTGACATAAGCAAATGTTTATGACATCATAACAGTGAAAAACCCAGCATTCGAAAATACTATTACAATTTTGGTTTTAAAAAATGAAAGCTAACCTAGACGGTTTTGCTCAGCAGTTAGAGCGTTAGCCCGTGGACCAGAGACTCCCGGGGTCTGTTCCCACTAAGGGCATGTACCTCGGTGGCAGTTTGTCCCCGGCCCCCATTGGGGTTGTGTGGGTGGCAGCCAGTCGATGTGTCTCTTTCACATCGATGTTTCTTTCTCTCTCTTCCTTCCTCTCTTCCTTCTGTTCTATCTGAAGATAAATGGGGGGGAAAATCCTCCGGTGAGGAAAATAAATAAATAAATAAATAAATAAATAAATAAATAAATAAATAAATAAATAAATACATGCATGCTAGAAAAAAATTCATAGAATATTTATAGGCATATAAGCTTTCTATGTCAAAGCCATGCAAATTTATGGAAACGTGTGGGGCAAATGCATCATACATTGTAATAATAATGATTTGCATAAATCCATTCTTTTTCCCAGTGCACTTAGCAGTGATTGAATTACAGCCCTAATGAACTATTAAATAATTAAGGTGAGTTCTTTGGTAATGGAATAGAAAACAAACTCATTTTTAGCCTTTAAAAATGACTAGATTGAGATGAGAATTAATCTCATGGATTTTTAAAATTCTCTTTTCTTATGTGTCACATACTAATATGGGGTGACATTGAGGAGCACTTAGGACTCTAAAATCATAATTAAAATTGGACTTAATAATTCCCTGAAGTGATCAATAAACATGTATATGAAATGCGAAGTCTTGGCTGTGCATGAACATGTGTGAGGCAGAGGAAGATTCAAAAGATGAAATGGATCAACAGAACAGTGTGATATTATAGTTAAAATGCAAACACAATTCCAAGATGTCACTCCACCATCCCATTATTGCATTGTATCTTTTACCACCTGCAGGTCACAGTGCCAAAGTATTTCTTTTTGAATATTCACTAAGTCAGTTCTACTGAAAGTGCTTATCAGTGAATTGGCTGTTTCCAGTCATCAATGACATAAAGAGCTTGAGCCAGAACATAAATCAATTCACTACTTCTGTAGAAAAAGTCTTTGCTATTATAAAAAGAAGTCAGCTGAATTTATCAGGTGTGCTTAGTGATGCGGTTGATTTACATTCTGGTGCAAACTCTCTATCTTGTTGCAAACCTGCAAAAGTTTTCATGGTGATCTGACCAAACTCTTGGTACTGCATTTAGTCCTACTATGCTTAAAATCCTCCAAAGTTTTTAGGTAAGATTCAGTCATGAAACCAAAATCTTGATTATGGCCTACAAGACTGACATGATTTTATCCCTGCCTATCTCTCTAAACTCATCTTGCCCTCATTCTCCAAGTTCCAACCACACTGTCTTCTTGTTCCTTGAGTTCTCCAACTCAGGTCCATTGTTTTTCTTTCTTCAACTCAGACACTTACCCCATTTTGTGACACGAGTAGTTATTTCTCATTATTTAGGTCTCAGCTAAAATGTCACATCCTCACAGAGGACTCTCCTAAACACCCAGCACAAACTAGACCTCCTGAATTGTTTACGCTCTCTGACTTTCTCTGTTTTCTTTTTTTCACAGTACATAGAAGTCTATGACATTATCTTTTTATATGTCTAAATTTTATTGTCAATATTCCTCCCACCCCCATCAGGAATATAATAAGATCTAGTTTGCCTTGTTTTCCATTGTATTTCCATCCCCTAAACACATACCTGGTTTCCATAAATACATATTTGAATAAATTATGAATGTGTGACTCAATAAAGGAATAAGTTTGGCTTGGTTAAAACCCCTATTATCATATGTTAAACATCGGTAGCTATAAACAAACTTTTAAAGGCAGAATTTGAATTTCCATACCTCTCCTGTTAAATAAATGTTTTAGCTACCAATTAATTTCTGTAGAATTAAACACCATGTTTAACTAAATTGTTACTTAGGCAATTATATAAATATTTTATTATATTGTCTTCATTATTTTATTTTTAAAATTAGCATAAATAAAGAATTTTGAATTTTTTTATCTACTAACAGATGGAACAAAGATAAAAATTATATAACAGGTCATAAGCCCAAGTCAGCAATTTTCAACCTTTTTCATCTCATGGCACACATAAACTAATTATTCAAATTTTGCAGTACACCAAAAAACGTATTATATTTCTTGCCGATCTGATGAAAAATAGGTATAATTTGGATTCATTCACACCAGATGGCTACTACTGTATTGGCTTCTGTTGTCATTTTTTTAATTTGACAATCTAAAGGAAAAGAGGTCAGTACCCCTGATGAAACAGTCAGGTATTACATGTTTAAAAATTTTTGTGGCACATTGGTTGAAAATTGCTTGCCTAAGTGATCATTTAATTGATCATTTAATCAGATAACTATATTCAAAAATGAAGAAAAGGCAAAATTTTTAAAATGTATATAAAATATTGTTGATTATGTGTATATAGACTGGAGAAATAAGTGATTTTGTAATATCTTACCTCTTTTCAAGAATTGTTTTCATTTAGTTAATTTAATATTCATATATATCTTCAATAATAAAGTGTATAAAAATTGAAGACTGCCTGTAACTGGGCATTTATCTTATTAATGAATATTTAGACAATTTCTTCTGTTACAATACATGTAACAGAATCTTCATCTTGCTTTTTAACTAAGCTTGTCTCTGAACACTTGACAGATACACAAAAGCAGTTAAAAGAAAGGAGCTGGACAATGAAATGGAAAAGAAATGTCATGTTATACAATGTACCTTTCTAAAGGATATATAATTCTATAAAGTATAAAAATACCAATATTTGATATCCAAAAGAAATTTGACCCCATCCAAAAATTTGAATTTGATAACTGTAGTTCATAAAAAATACTTTGAATGTAAATATTTGGTAAAACTTGGATACTTAAGCATACCTTTTTCAATAGGCTCATATTTTTTAATGATCTCAGAAGCAATACTTTCACTCATATTGTTCTTGCACATATACTGCTCTTGTGTCAAAAAGTTGGCCAGATTTTTTTCAACAATCAATTTCCGGTTTTCAGAATACGTGTGGAAAATCTCAATAATTTCTTCTCTGTATGCAATAATTCGATAGATTGATCTAAATTCCTCTATGGTGATTCTTCCTTGCTTCAGTCTGTCAGTAGCCTACTGAAAAAAGAAAAATGACTAGTGGGCTCACATTGTGAATATAAAAAATATACAGACTGAATAAATTAGAGTATTTGTGTAACATACATAGCAAGTTACACTTGAAAGAAGATGAATCTTGCCTTGGATTATTATCTCAGATAAAATACATAATAAAACTGCAGGAAGTGATGCCAAAGTTGGAAAAGGTTAGTGGATCATCCAGTGGGAGTGGAATAAAGTTTGGGAAAAGCTGAATATTCTAGTTTGTCTTTCAAATACACATTTCCTTTTTCTATTCCACTCTATGTCAATGCCTTCTTAAAACCATGCTAGACAGTATGTAATTTCATGCTATCAATATGCAGCTTGCACTATAAATGTCAGAGTATATCAGAGGCATGAGCAATCACTGTAAACTATAGGAGCTGCCAGAGTTAGGTAGTACCTTAAGGAAGTAGAATTTGCATATCATGAAGGATTTGGGACAGTGACAAGCAAGGTAGGTTCCAAAAAAAAATGGATTGTTCTGGAAATTTTATATTTAAATGTTATGAGATAAGAAAAGAAATTGGGCTGTACCAGTTATTAAAATCTACAGAAACACTGTGAGGTTCTGAATAAGAAAATGACTAGGAGACACAGAAGTTTAGTATTATTTGTTGCACATTACCAATTGGAAGAGATGGAGAATTGCATCTAAGGAAACAGAGAGGATATAATCTAAGTGGAAGATGGTGAGTAGAAAGTAAAGAAATACGAAGGAAGAAGTGAGAAGGACTCAAAGATTAAAATTTTAGACACACAAGAGAGAAGTCAGAAATGTCTGGAGTCTAACTGGAGTTAGACTACTAGTAGATTTATAGTATCACAAATAAAAAAGCGAGGCACAAGAAGTACCCCTTAGAAGGACATTGAATTTCAAAAGAAACTATGCATTTATCTTTTAACTTTCTCACTGCCTTGCAAACAGCTTGAGTGCAAGGAGCATGTGTGGAAGGGCCATGGTAGTTTGGTGATATGCTCACAGTTGGTAGACAAAATGCAGCTGACATATTCAGAGCTTACTTAATACTTACGTATTAGATTCTCTGAGCTTCATATTCTTCATCTGCAAAATGGAGTAGAGAACACTACCTCTGTCATCCAGTTGCTGTGCAGATTGGAGAAGTACATGTTCTAGATTTCAACGCATTGTTATGTCTTACCTATGTCTGCTTCTCTCACCTAAGGCACCTAGTGTCTCATCTTTTGACAACTGTGCCTGAACAGTGAACCCCAAAGGTACAATAGGGAACACACATGGAAGCAATCTCTTCATTTCATGAGTAAAAGTTCAGTGGTGATTACCAGAGAGTTTGATGTGAGGAATCCAAGAAGTAGTCTGAGCCGGGAATCAAATACGAAACTTAGCAGAAAAAGGTAGTTTCATTTTAAACATTAAAGTATCTGGGCATCCAAGCAGAGACAGGCAATAGTCACTTGGTTGGGATGGAAAGGGGAAACTGGTGTGTTACAGGAGAAACCACCACAAGGATTTTGGAGTCAGACATACCAGGCATGAGTTCTCACAGTTATATGAGATATAAACAGATTACATCAAACTCTTCAGCCTCACTATTTTTTTGTATGAAAAGAGGCCAATAATAACTTCTTTGGATGTTTGTTAAAATAATGTGTGCAAAACCCTAAGACAGTGCCCAGAATATGGCAGATGATGAACACATTTTAACGTGTGTACAGCTTTGTTATTCATGATAGAAACAAATGTTGTTCCCATTAAAGTAGTAATTGAAGCCACTGAAAGTCAATAGGTGGTACATAGGAGGCTCCAGACACACCCCCTTCCACAGACACGCAAAACCTACAACTGCAGATGGGACCATCTTCTCAGAAAGAAATCCAGAAACATTTGAGCAAATCCTACATATGGGGTGAATGAGAAAAAAGCCTACATCACAAAAGTCGGAGAAGCAGAGATACAACCTCTTCACCATCTCCAACCCCAGTAGGACGACATATAATCAGGATGGAACTCACAACTCCCAGTTTCTCCCTGAGGAGTGAAGGGTTTGAACCCAATATCTAGTGCCCCAACTTTTAAAATTCCCACCTGAAAGACCGGTCCCAAAAACACTTCACTCGGAAAGCCAACTGGGGCTGATGTCCACAAGACCCACAAAACCATAGTCAACAGTTCATGGCTCATGAGGACTCGTGTCTATGCCCCAGGACTCAGCACAGAGGCAGGAAACTGGAGCAGCTAGTTTTCCCCTGCAAGAGGCCTATTTGGACATCTTAAAAACTATAGCATGGGAGTCATGCTTCTAATCTGGAATACATCTAGGGGCCAACTGAAACCCTCCCCAGAGACCAGGGAGGCCAGCAGGTACCATCTTCATGCTCTCCCTCTGCCTCACTTCAGATCACCAGTGTCTCCCTGAAAGAAGCTGTGCACACAGCTGGCACCTCGGCTTTTGTAGGGGATGAACTCCTCGGCTGCCTGGTCTGGTGGCCAGTGGGGCTTGCATTTTTGGTCCTACAGGACTGTAGCAAACAAGGAAACAGTTCTTGACTGGCTGTTCCCCAAGGGCTCAGCACAGACACAACCAGAGTCAGAGGCACCCAATTCTCAGGCTACTTCTGAAGGAGGCCAGGTTTAACAAACAAGTTTTAACACAACTACAATTCTCCAGAGACTGTGCTGTCCCTTGGCTCTGCTCTGGGTTGAAGATATCCCACTGGAAGGAGCCTGTGCACACAAGCTGCTGCCCAGAGTACACATTCCTGGAAAGCCTGGCTCTGGTGGACAGTGGGGTTTGTGTTCATGGGTTAAGCAGAACTGTGACAAACAAAGAAAAAGGCCTTGGTTGGCTGTTACCCCAGGCCTCAGAGCAAGGAGAGTGGACAGAGGCCCCCACCCATCTCCCAGTCCTTCCCCAAAAGGGATCTATTTGCATACTTTGCCTGAGGGTCCAGCTTCCAATTAACCTGCATCTAGGTGCTGAGATCCTCCCTCTGGGACACTGACAGGACTTGGCACACCCTCAAGAACAAGAAGCCACTCAGAATGGAGTAGTCCTCTCAGAAAGTCACAAAGGTGGAGAAAAATAAGAGCTAAGGCCGGCTTAACAATGAAGTTCATCTACAGCATGAGACAGCTTCTTTGAGACTGACAGAGGAGGATGCTCTAGCTGAGGCACAGAAAACCAGCACAGGGAGAAAACGAAAATGGAGGAGAAAAGAAGATGTTCCAAACAAAAGAACAAGATAAAACCTCACAAACAGATTTGAATAAAACAGAGATAAGTGATTTATCTGTCAAATAGTTCAAATAATGGTCATAAACATAATGGAGTTCCCTCAAAAAATTAAAAATAGACCTAGCATGTATCCAGCAATTCCAATTCTTGGTATTTCTCCAAAGGAAAGAAAATCACTATCTTGAAAAGCTACCTGCACCCCCATATTTATTGCAGCATTATTTACAATAGTCAAGATATGGATACAACTGAAGTGTCCATCAACAGACGACTAGATGAAGAAAATGTGGTATGTGTATCGGTCATCGAAAGGAAGAAAATTCTGTAATTTGTGACATTATGGATGGACCTTGAGGGCATCATGTTTTGTTAAATGAGTCAGAAAGAGAAAGACAAATATTGTGTAATCTTCTTTATATAAGGATCTTGAAAAATTGAACTCATAGATACAGAGAAAAGATTGTTAGTTGCCAGAGGAGGAGATGTGCTGGGCAGTTGAAGGTTGTCAAAAGCTACAAACTTCCAGTTATGAGATAAATATGTTCTGTGGGTGTAATATACAGCCTGGTGACTGAAGTCAACAATACTGTATCATATATTTAAAAGTAACTAAAAGAGTCATCTTAAAAGTTTTCATTACAAGAAAAAATACAACTATGTGAGGTGATAGATGTTTATAAAACTTACTGTGATCATTTCATAATGTATACATATATCAAATCACCAAGTTGTACACCTAAAACTAATACTATGATATATGTCAATTATATCTCAAAAAAAAAAAATGAGGATGGGGGGTAAGAAAGTCAATAACATTCCTCAGGAAAAGCTGTAAGTAAAAACAAGGAAAATTAAGAACTCAGTTTTAATGGGAGAGCAGAAGTCATGATGGCAGGACAGATGAGAAGGAATGGTCAGAAATTTTAAGCAAAAACTAGGTGAGAGTGATGTCAAAGAAGTCAGAATAAGACAAGGTTTAAGAAAGGACAGATAAAAAAAATGTACAGAGAGGTCTCACCACTGGATTTAGCATTTTAGAAGTAAAAAAGTTACCAAAATAGACCTGAAGTCAAAATTTATTGCAATAGATCATTGAAGAAGTGGAGAAAGAAATGTAAAGGATTCTTTCAGTTTATCTACTAAAAGAGAAAATGTAACACTTAAAAGAAGATATGGTACTACATACTTTTCAGATAAGAGTAAAACTAAACTTGGTTGAACTGTGATAGGGAATCATATTTTTGTTTGGTTCCACTTCAAGTTTTTATGAGTGGCTGAACTGACCACATTGTAGATTTGTAGGGTCCAGGCTGCATGAGGGTTACTCTACTTTGTCTCTCTACCTTCTATCGTCCACTCCATTCTACAGTGCTGCCCTATTTTTCCTAAAATATGCACTATTTCCCTACTCAAGAATTTCAGTGGCTACCCATTGCCTACAAAAATAAATCCAAATTCTAAGGCCTACCATTCAGGATTTCTAATCTGCCCAGAACTGATATTTATATCTATTTCTCACCACTCCCTTCATACATCCTATACTCAAATCACGTTTGATTACCTTTTATTCCCCCAAGAACTTCTTATACTGCACTCTATACATATTGCTTCTCATTCTTCAAGGTCCTAGAAGAAGGCCACCTCCACCATGGCATCTTTTATAAAAACCCAATTTACAGTCTGTCTTCTCAGATTCCCTGATAGTATTACCTATGAGATATATTATAATCTACTTAAAAAATAGTAATTTCAGCCTTTCTTTTTCTCCTTATAAAAGAGATAACACTTTATTCATTTTTTACAGTTTCAAAGTTTCTGAGTGGCATATACATGCTATATAACTAATAATGGTTGTGAACTGCTTAGAAAATTTGAAGACTTAAGTCCTATAATAATATAGATTCTTGAAATTAAGAGGATACTATTTTATACTTGATCAACAATTAAGAGGGTAATCTCAGATTGGTTACATGCATTCAAATGATACTTATTTCCATAAAATATTTTACATGCTACAAGTTAATGATACAATAAAATTAAGAAAAAAAATTTTAATGAAAGGATTAAAAAAAAAAAAACTTAGGAATTGCTGCTCAAGCCATGACTCAATAATTAATTTTGTAAAAAAGCAGTTTGAAATATTTTGCTAGAGTTTGGTACAATATTTGCAAATCAATAAATGTGATACACCACATAAACAAAATGAGGGATAAAAACCTTATGATCATATAAAAAAAATGCTGAAAAAGCATTTGAAAAAATCCAGCACCAATTTCTGATAAAAACACTCAGCAGAGTGAGAATAGAGGGATCATATCTTGACATAATAAAAGCCATATATGAAAAATTTACAGCCAACATCATACTCCATGGGCAAAAACTAAAAGCTTTTCCCTTAAGAACAGGAACAAGACAGGAATACCCACTTTTGCCTCTCTTATTTAACATAGTACTGGAAGTCTTAGCCACAGCAATTAGACATGAAGAAGAAATAAAGGGGATCCAAATTGAAAAGGAGAAAGTGAAACTGTCATTATTTGCAGATAACATGATATTGTACATAGAAAACCCTAAACACTCCATCAAAAATCTACTAGACTTAATAAATGAATTTAGCAAAGTAGCAGGATACAAAATTAATGTCAAGATATCAATGGCATTCTTTTTTTTTTTTTTATTGATTAATTTTTGTTACAAATGATTCTCCTTTTTTCCCCCACTGATTCCCCCCTCCCTCTTCCCTCCCTGCCCCTTCCCCCGATTGTTGTCCATGTACACCAATGATGAAATCACAGAAAGAGAAACTAAAAAAAAATCCCATTTACCATCGCAAAAAAATTAAGATACCTAGGAATAAACTTAACCAAAGAAGTAAAAGACCTCTTCACAGAAAACCATAGGTCATTGAAAAAAAGAAATAGATGAAGATATAAAAAAGTGGAAGCATATACCTTGTTCATGGATTAGAAGAATTAACATCATTAAAATGTCCATACTACCCAAAGCCATCTATAGATTCAATGTAATCCCCATCAAAATACCAACAACATATTTCACAGAACTGGAACAAACACTCCAAAAGTTTATGTGGAACCAAAAAAGACCCTGAATAGCCACAGCAATCTTGAAAAAGTAGAAGAGATCACATTACCAGATTTCAGTTTATACTACAAAGCCACTATAATCAAAACCTGGTACTGGCACAAGAACAGGCAGATAGATCAGTGGAACAGAATAGAGAACCCAGAAATTGACCCAAGACAATATGCTCAATTAATATTTGACAAAAGTGGCAAGAGCATACAGTGGAGTCAAGACAGTCTCTTCAACAAATGGTGATGGGAAAATTGGACAGCTACTTGCAAAAACATGAAGCTAGATGACCAACTTGCACTATACACGAGAATAAACTCAAAGTGGATAAAAGACGTCAATGTAACTCATAAATCTATACAAATTCTAGAAGAAAATGCAGGCAACAAAATTTTAGACATCATACGCAGCAGAATTTTCACTGATGCAACACCTAAGGCAAGGGAAACAAAAGAGAAAATGAACACATGGGACTACATCAAACTAAAAAGTTTCTGCACAGCAAAAGAAACAACCATCAAAACAGAAAGGGATCCCACTATATGGGAGACCATAATCGCCAATGGTGCATCAGATAAGGGGTTAATTTCCAAAATATATAGAGTGCTCATATAACTCAACAAAAGGAAGACAAAGAATCCAATTAAAAAATGGACAGAGGACCTAAATAGACACCTCCAAAAAGGACATACAAATGGCCAAGAGACATAAGAAGAAATGCTCAACATCACTAATCATCAGAGAGATGCAAATTAAAACAACTATGAGGTATCACTTCACACTTGTCAGAATGGCCGCCACCAGCAAATCATCAAACAACAAGTGTTGACGAGGGTGTGGAGAAAAGGGGCCTTGAGTACACTGCTGGTGGGAATGCAGACTGGTGCAGCCACTATGGAATACTCTATGGTGTTACCTCAAAAAGTTAAAAATTGAATTGCCATTTGATCCAGTGATCCCACTTCTAGGAATATACCCTAAGAAACCTGAAACACCAATCAGAAAGAATATATGTACCCCTATTTTCACAGCAGCACTATTTAGAATAGCTAAGATCTGGAAACAACTCAAGTGTCCATCAGTAGATGAGTGGATAAAAAAGCTGTGGTACATGTGCACAATAGAATACTATGCAGCTCTAAGAAAGAAAGATCTCTTATCCTTTGAGATGGCATGGAAGGACCTGGAGAGTATTATGCTAAGTGAAATAAGCCAAACAGAGAAAGACAAATATCACATGATCTCACTTATTTGTGGAATATAATGAACTAAACAAACTGATGAACAAAATCGACCCAGAGACATAGAAGTGAGGTACAGACTGACAACCTCAGAGGAGGGGGGCTGGGGGAAAAGAGATAAACCACAGAACTTATATGCATGTATGCATGACCAATGGACATAGACAACAAGCTGGGGATGGGGCGGGAAGGGATGGGGAGGAGGGTGTCAATGGGGAAAAAAAGAGAAACATCTATACAAAATAAATAAATAAATAAATAAATAAATAAATAAATAAATAAATAAATAAATAAAACAGAAAAAAAAATAGGGTCATAAGATTACACAGGGGTAGGCAAAAGTAGGTTTGTAGTTGTGAGTACACAAAACACAGAGTATATTCTTGTATTACTATTTATTAATTATTATATCATTTATTTGTCTTATTATTATTTCATTATCTTATTTATGATTTATCCTTTAGGTAATAATGCCTGGTCATTTAACCTACTTTTGCCAACTACTGTATGTTTTTTACTCAAATTTTATAATAAACACTTACCTTTTGAGGAAATAAATTTATGTCAGAACTGATGTCAGCTTCTTAGGAAATCAATAAATGTAATACAGCTCTCAATATATATTTTTTGAAAAATAATGATAGACGTACCTTCAACTAATTTATTGAGTGCCTACTTTTTGCCAAGCCTGGTGCTAAGCACATTCACAAATAATGTCTTATTTGATATTCAGAACAACCCTACAAGATAACTATATTAATATTCCCACTCTGCAGATTAAGACATTTGCCCAGTGAGACTGCTGACTTGCCAAGTATCACATGGCTAGGATCTGATAGAGGAAAGAATCTCTAAGCCTAGAGACACTGGAAGATTTGGGTCACCAAAATAAGATTTATTATGATTCAATGTATTTACTCTGGCTAAAGGTGTACCCATTAAGTGATGAAAGATTAGCAACACAAGTTGAAGCAGAAAAGTGGGATGTTTAAGAAGCTGAATCTTGCCCTGGCCAGTTTGGCTCAGCGGTTAGAGCGTCGGCCTGCGGTCCGGAGAGACTCGGGTTCGGTTCCCGCTAAGGGCACGTACTTCGGTTGCAGTTTGTCCCCGGCCCTGGTTGGTCGTGCGGGTGGCAGCCACTCGATGTGTCCCTTCACGTCGATGTTTCTCTCTCTCTCTCCCTTCCTCTCTCTCCCTCCCACTCTATCTGTACAAAAATGGAGGAATATCCTTGGGTGAAGATAAAAAAAAAAGAAGAAGAAGAAGCTGAATCTTTAGCTATCCAGAAAACTCAGTTAGCCAATACATCTTCCTTAAGAATTCTAGTTAATCAACATTTTAATAAACATATGGCAGTTTAGTTTAAGGCAACAAGTATTACTTATTAGAGGGCCTAGGGTAATTATTTTAATAGGTAAGAATGGCTTGTCATGGCCATCAACCTTGTTTATATATAATTTATGCTTCTAAAGTATTTGGGGTCAGTTTAAAGAGGTTTTTGAAGAATCTTAGGCAATCTCTGCACCTCTAATTTTTATAATTAATGTTGTTTTCATAGTCACTCCAAAAAAGTTTTGCTAAACAAAACAGACCTTCACCTCTATCATATCTAAATAATCATAAATTTCAATTAATGAGTTATTTCTTGTTGTAAATGTTAAGCATTCTACATAATGCTTTTGCATATTGGCATGCATTTCACTCAAGTACATTTCAAACAGATATGCGTGTCTTGCAGATAATTCAAAGCAACCTGATAATCGCTGAATAAGATTTGCAGTATTTCACATTTAATAGAGATTTAATTACTACCTCTATATTGTGTTGAATGTGGATTTTATTAAACCTGAAAGCATGTTGCTCTTTCTCCTTTTGGACAATACCACAGGGGAAAATTTCTGTGTGTAAAGGTCTTTCACAAAAACGTGTGTTCTTCAGATGTGTTATTAGACATGAATTGATTAAAATCCTGATAACTTATTGCGGCACTAGCTACACAGATTCATTGAAACAACTCTGAAACTTTTGTGTTTGACTGCAGTCTCCTGAGATGTACAGCTTTTCTCTTTTGAGATACATCTTATTGAGAGAAGTGTTTGTTGAGAGGCATTCTCCAAAGGTCTTGTGTTTCTGCACGTTTTCTGAGCAGAGGCACCAATATTCTTTCTTCATGACTAGCTGCTCAAGGATGTTTGCATAATAAAGAGATAGTATGTCCCTCTAGAGAAATAAACAGGTTTGTTTACTGTCCCCAATGATAACGTTAATAACACCCTCCTGGGCAAAGTCAGACAGACTTACCGCCCCTCGTAATAGATCTGGGTTCTTCAAGCTTGAGGTTGCTCTCTAGTAGTGCAACCTACTGCATTTATAGTACACATCCCTGGCCATCCTCACATCATCATGCGAAATGGGGTTTAGAAAAATGGCACCAAGTCCGGCCAGTGTGGCTCAGTGGATTGAATGTCATCCCATGGACTGAGAGGTCCTGGTTCAATTCCCAGTCAAGGCGCATGCCTGGGTTTCGGGCTCAATCCCCGGTGGTGGGGCGTGCAGGAGGCAGCTGATCGATGTTTCTCTCTCACTTCAATGTTTCTATCTCTCTCTTCCTCTCTCTAAAAAAACAATCAATAAAAACATATTTTAAAAGAAAGAAAGAAATATGGCACCAAAATGCTGACACTCTGGCAATTGCTGTTTTTGTAAGTAACAAACTCTTTTTCTCTGAACAGGAAGCCTGCTTCTTTCTGCCAGCTTCCAAGAAACTATTTCAGTAACTGGTTAGCTTGCAAGTAAGGTAACACAAGCTTCCCAGTTTATATTAGTGGTAACAATTTCAGTGTAGATTGTGTTATATGGCTACTCACTTCCAAAAATCAAAATCGAAATCAGGATTTCTAACTTCCTAACTCTCTGGATTGGCCAGGCTAGTAATCTTGCCTGATTCACTAAGAAATTTTTCATTTGCATAATTTGCAAAACTCAGTTAAACACTTTCCTTCTTATTGGATTCATGATCTTTTCCTCCATCTATTGACAGAGCTGAGTCAGGTTCCCTTTCTACCAGATCTTTAAACAAAGAGAACTTTGATTTTCAACTTTGAGGTGAGTAAAATATAATTTTTCTCAAGATTACCCATTTTTCTATAAATCACTAAAATCAAATTCATTTATCGTTTCATCGTGTATATAATTTTAATCTAGTCACATGACCCATCCTAATCTAATGTGAACATTCCTATATATTTGACATGTTCTAAACTGATAACCTAGTATTATTTCAAATTTTATTGACACCTCATTTTACCTCCTACCTAAATTTTATCTTGATTATAAATATATTTAGAAAAATTAATTGCTTTAATTCTTAAGAGACTAATTTTTCATTTGTATTTTCTGTAAAAAAAAATCTAAGCAGCTATTGATATTTTGCTATATTGAGTTACAGAGTAGGGTAGGAGGGGGTGGATAGCATCTCACCTTAAAAATGTGCTTCACATGAATATAATTACATCGAATATTTAATTTTTCAAGTAATGTGTGAGTTTTCTCTAGGGTAATTTTTCCACTTCTAAATTCTTGTCGAACCATCGACAAAAACCACGTGAAACACAAAAAAAGGAAGTTAAGGAAATTCTCACAGAAAGTCATTAAGTACTTAGAATGCCTAAAGAAATATTTGATCTCTCTTCAGTTTATTTTTATTTTTAAAGAAGTCTATTTTGTGCTTAAATCACAAGGTAATTCTATGATAAATGATATTTAAAACAAATCTAAGTCAGTACTAGTCTGTAGTACAGGTATGAAAGAGCATACGTAATATAAATTATAAGAAAATAAAAATGATCATTTATGAAATCAAGTTATTACTTGGGAAATATAATCTATTGCCTAAAGCAATGGACTTGGGAAGCAGCTGAACTTCCAAATATCCCTGTCACCTGACTTATTTCAGCTTCAGTTTCCTCATCTGAAAAGTGGTCAAAGAAATACTTAGGGAGTGTTCAATAAAAAGTAAGCATATCTGATATTAGCCAAATGTCCAGCTACACACATGCCCCAAAAAAGCAACATTTGAAGTACCATCAAAAAGGGTTTAAAATGCCATAATGAGTGTATATTTGGTATGAAAGAGGAAAATAAAATAATCGAGCTTACTTATTACATATAGATACACTACAAATATTAGGGCACTTCAACTTGAAAAACGGAGGTTGAAAAAAAAACATGACAGTCTCTAAAATCATGAAAGGCATTGGTAAAAAGAGTTCAATAATCCACTCAATTTCAGATTGTTAGAAGTAATGAGAAGCCCTTAAATTGAATGGCTGGCATTTAATATGGCAAAGCTCCTGTTCTTAAAAAGATACAGGAAGCTAGGGAACTCAGAAAAGCTCAGGACAAATATGGAAGGACAAAGTCTAGACATAAATTAGAGGGATTTAAGTTCAGGAGAAGAGAATAAAGGGGATAGACAAGAGGATGAAGAGGAAAGACAAATAGAAGGGACATCTGAATGGATATTTTTGCTCCATCTTTTCATGACCTGTCATTCCTTTCTCCTTGCTTAGAAGTATCTCCACTTTAGGTGTTGTGATGGATTCCATTTATAATTAACTCTGCTCCTTTTCAGGAAAGGAATTTCTTGATACTCGATGGCTGTTGTCACTGCCCCTTTTCGGGAAAAAAAAAGCAGAGAATGCAGAGTGATTCCTCGTCTTTGCTCTTTGGAGTTAAGTCACCCCTCATTCCCACAGAAACAAGACGTAAGATGTGCTCCTGGCACTTCACTGTCCTTGAAACTGTCTTGCCTATTCCTTTTTGTTCTAACTATCTCCAAACCCACAGTGTTTATAAACGCTGCATCTCCTGCTGTCTGGCATTTTTCTCTGAACTGCCACCACATCCTTTTAGTTTTGCTTTCTTGTTTAACGCCCTCAAACCTTTCAGCATACCGTGCTTCCAGTAGATTCAAGACAGCTATTCTGATAGCCTGAGTATAAGTCAACGCCATTGTGGTCCCAAAGGTGCAAAATGCTGTAAAACATTCTCTAGCAACTCTGGGCTGCTTCTCTAGATCCCTGACAATATATAATGTACACGAAGACACACCACATTTGAAGAAGGCTGTTCGGGAGGCTAAATTCTTAATATCTTCAAAATACGGATAACTGGTTGGCTGGGCACCACTCTGCCAGATGACTGTTATTTTTTATTTATTAATTTTTTTTTTTTTGGTCTGAGCCCCATTGTGATATCATCAAAAGTTCCACACTTCATAGAAAGGTTCTTTATGACTCTATCAGGAGACTCAGAGCTTACCAGCCTACCTGTTTTCATGGTTAGACACAGTAATCTTAAGCTTGAATGTTGAACACCTTGATGGGAAAGGTGACTCATGGAATGTTTTCTCATCCTTTGAACACTCTTTATTTCAGAAGCTTTGCTTCTGCTGCAACCAAACATGGCACGCACTATTCTGAGTAGAAAAGAGAAAGAAAGAGCAATCCGCAGACTATTAATACAGGCTCCTCCAGGGGAATTTGTAAATGCCTTTGATGATCTCTGTCTGCTTATCCGTGATGAAAAACTTATGCACTATCAAGGTGAGTGTGCGGGCCATCAACACTGCCAAAAATACTATGTACCACTCTGCATCGATGGAAATCCAGTCCTCTTGTCTCACCACAATGTATTGGGTGACTTCCGATTTTTTGACTGTCACAGCAAACTTTCTTTCAAGTTCGACCTGCTTCAAAACCAGTTAAAAGACATCAAAAGTCATGGTATCATTCGTAATGAAACAGAATACCTGAGAAATGTTGTTCTGTGTGCCTTGAAACTCTATGTGAATGATCACTATCCATCAGGAAACTGCAACGTGCTGAGAAAAACTGTGAAGAAAAAGGAGTTCTTGATAGCTTGTATTGAAGATCACAGCTATGAAACAGCAAATTTCTGGAATGGCCTTTGGAAATCTAAATGGATTTTCCAAGTACATCCATTTCTAACCCAAGTAACAGGAAGAATTTTTGTGCAAGCTCACTTCTTCAAGAATGTCAACCTTCATATTGAAATCTCCAAGGATCTGAAAGAAAGCTTGGAAATAGTTAACCAAGCTCAACTGGCTCTAAGTTTTGCAAGGCTTGTGGAAGAGCAAGAGAATACATTTCAAGCTGCAGTCTTAGAAGAATTACAGGAGTTATCGAATGAAGCCCTGAGAAAAATTCTACGAAGAGATCTCCCAGTGACCCGCACTCTTATTGACTGGCAGAGGATACTCTCTGACCTGAATCTGGTGATGTATCCTAAACTAGGATATGTCATTTATTCAAGAAGTGTGTTATGCAACTGGATCATATAAATGATTGCTCCTGGTAATTGTCTTGACCTGATTTAGTCATGTTTCTCGGGGATGATTATTTTGCTACAGTCACTATCTGTAAATTGACAAATGCAGGTTTAAATTAGGAAAAAGTGTAACAAGTATGTCTACTCAGGAACTATTTACCAAGAAGTCAAGAAAAGGGTTATATAAATATATTTCATGGTAGTGATCATCATAAAGTCAGAGATATTTATTGGAACCTTAAATAGCTTTATGGAATGTGGCACCCCAGAAGTATTATAAAGCTAGTCAGGGTAAGGTTGTGTGTGTGTGTGTGTGTGTGTGTGTGTGTGTGTGTGCAGGAATGACTTTTACTGGAGAAGGTATGTGAATGATACTTCACATTATACAATGTAGTCCTACACCAACCCCCAGGGTGGATTTTAATAAGTTCCTTTAGTGTTAGATGTTCCATGAAACTAAGAGATATCAAAAATCTAGCTCAGATGAATAATTATTAGTAAACTTGGGTCCACTGCCAACACCCCACACAGAATTGGGATTACTCAAATCACTAGGCTTTTCTAGGTATTAACAAGGTCTTTGAAAAATCACCTGGAAGAGCCTGACCTCTCAAGTTTATCTAGAGTCAAGCTTTTGCGAAAGCATCACTATAAGCATTTATAAGTGCTTACTTTATGTCAGGCCCTGTGTTAAATAATTTGCACACAGTCTTTTATCATTAGGCTAGCACCAGTAATAACCTAATTTTAAATAAGAATCTAAGATTTTGAGCTGTTTAATTTTTCCAGATACATAGCAAGTGACAGATGTGTCTGACTAGTACTTGTGCTTGTAACCTCTCTCTAGAGCAGCGGTTCTCAACCTGTGGGTCACAATCCCTTTGGGGGGTCAAACAACCCTTTCAGAGGGGTCGCCTAAGACATGACAGTACAAAATTACAGTTATGAAGTAGCAACGAAAACAATTTTATGGTTGGGGGTCACCACAACATGAGGAACTGTATTAAAGGGTCACGGCATTAGGAAGGTTGAGAACCACTGCAGGGTATTACCGCTCTTCATGGAGACCTGTTTCATCAAGAGTTGTAAACTCTGCAATGATTTAGGCAAGCATCCTGCCCAAAGGACACCCCCAAAGGAACTGGAACTGGTGGACTGCTATTTTCTGGCCAAGACAAATTACCTACACAGTCACCCTAACGCCATTCAATGTTACTGACCACTTGTGTCTGCTCTCAATTCCAAATCTAAACCTCTCTAATAAGATTGTGGTAGAGCAATAGACTCCATTCCCCAATTCTGATTTATCTGGGAAGCAACGTGCAATTGAGAAAAGGTCTAATTCTACTTAGTAAATGTTGGAGTAGAGAAGACCCTATACAAGAATTTCTAAATCTCAAACTTCTCTTCCCCAACTGGTGGTTCTTAGAGAATCTCAGAAGAATTACTTAGGGTATATCTTTAAAAATAAAGCTTCCCGCCTGTTTTCTGTGGCTCTACATGAAAAGGTGGTGGAATTCCCAGTTTGCAGGTTGGATCCCCAGTCTCAAGATGCAGGAGGCACACAATCTCTCTCTCTCTCTCTCTCTCTCTCTCTCTATATATATATATATATATATATATATATATATCAATTTTTTTAAAAATCCTCAGGTGAGAATTTAAAAAAAAAATACCTACAGCTTCCCAGTACCTATCCTCAGATTCTGATTTAATGGGTCAGGAAGTCTACATTTTAAACAGGGGGTCCCAGAATCACATTTTAAGAAATATTGCCCTAATCTTAAAGTAACACATCTCTGCTTTCTATTTCATTAATTAAAATAATTTCCTATAAAAATGTTGCCCAAAAAAGTCATTTCTAGTCTTTCACTGAATTCACAGTACAAGAGGCCAAAAATAGACTTTTATCTATCATGCTAAAAAGACAAAATTTTCTAAAAGAAAGCAGCAAAAAAAAAATCTCATTGCATTAAAATATACTCATCTGACAAATTCTTTAGCAAAAATTTGAATTGATATTATGGTTATATAAGTGTTGATTTTCCAACTTATTCCAGAACAGGATTCAATGGTTTATAAGACAATCACAGAGGCATTTAATTCCTACTCTAACACATGAGTTTTAAAAAATAATATTTATTGGTATTCCTGAACATAAAAGTCACATGTACAAGTTATAGAAAAGTACAAAGTATTTTGGCCAAATTCTTTCCATCCAAATTTATAAAAGTGTTTTAAATATTAAGTATATAAAAAAAACAGCATATAAAAAATTGTATCCTGATTTTTAACCATAACTTCCTATATTGTAAATATTGTCCCATGTCATTAAAACTCCTTGAGAACATAATCTTAATTATTTACAAGATATTCATATGTTCCATGAACCATAGCAAAACAACCATTTCTTTATTCATACATAATTTAAATATTTAGCATTTTATTTCAGTTATTAATTAGGCTGCTGTGAGTATCTCTGTGCATAAAGCCTTGCTCACATTGTAGATTAGTTTCTTTAAGATAAATTCCCTAAAATTGTATACTGAAAAGATATGAACATATTTATGCTCTTAATACATATTGCAAATTGTTTTCCAAAAAGATTTAACAATTTATAATTCCATCAGTAACAAAAGAGATGGTCTAGCTCACAATAGTAATCCTGGCAATATTGAATATCAAATTTTTCTTTGATAGACAACAAAAACTTAAAACAATACAAAACAAATAAAAAGGTATCACTAACTTCTGTTACACTATACCAGCAGCATTTCCACATTGATATTATTTGGTAGTTATTTTCTTTATAGGGAGGCTGGCATAGCCAGAAAATCTACAGTTACTGACTTGTCTCTGTACTTTTATCACACACACACACACACACACACACACACATCTACATTTAAACCTACACTGTGAACACATATACATACACACGTGCCTAGGCATATACACACATACACACAAAAGGCTTAAGATCCTGAAGACTCTGGGTAGTATTTTCTAATATTCCAGTGTACTCTCCCCACCTAAGCCCATTCCCAACCTGAATGTGAGCTCCATCAAAATGGGGGCTTTGTTTATGCCAAGTATGTTGTCCATTAATGTCTGTCATACAGTAGGTACAAAAGAATGAGTGAAGATAATAAAGATATGAAGCTTGGTCGATTTAATTGTAATTAAGGTATTGTAAACTATCAATACCTGGTGTCCCTTTAGAAACCATGTGTTCCTCTGCAGGTCCCCAAGACTGATGTGATCCTTCATTCTAAGGCAGTTGACCACATTCTGAAGCTGCTATTGACTGCCTCTCACTTTGAAAAAGAACTTTATTTTTCCCCACTCCAAATTTACAAAAATCGAGTTCTTCAAAGGGTATATATATCTTTTAATTTTACATCATCCTCTGTTAAAGATTTTATGCTCTTCTCCTTAGGGTGTTAGTCGAATAACTATATATCATGCTTTACTCAAGCAGAGATCCATGAAGGAGCCTACAACCTTACACTTGACCCTATGTTAGCATGAGTCCCTGCAGTTCTGGGACATGCCCAAGCCTCAGACTTGCCTTGAGATTAAAGCAGGCTTCAGCTTTCCTTTTTTGTTTGAACCTTCAGCACAACGTACGCGATTCAACTACTCCCTTCTACATACCACACAGGTCTTGGATAATCAAATAAAGCTCCTGTTAGACTCCCAGGATATTCTGAAGTCCCCATAGTTGATTAGATTTTAGTGAATCAATATGAAAAGTATTTTCAGATGACTGCCATTCAGCCAATTTTTGGTCATGTTACTGACTTATCACACCTTCCTCTCAACTTTCTCATCATGACACACACCTCTTAGATTCTGGCTCTTCTATTTAGATGATTTCAGCAGCCTTCTCAGGACATACTACTGTTCTTAAAGAATGGTTCCCAGGCTACTGCTTCCTAAATTCTAGTGACACCGACCTCAGCTTCACACCCACCACTGGTCTCTCACTTCTGATGAGCAATTAATTTATTTATTTATTTATTTTTTTTTTTTATCCTCACCCAAGGGTATTTTTCCATTTTTTGTACAGATAGAGTGGGAGGGAGAGAGAGGAAGGGAGAGAGAGAGAAACATCGACGTGAAGGGACACATCGAGTGGCTGCCACCCGCACGACCAACCAGGGCCGGGGACAAACTGCAACCGAAGTACGTGCCCTTAGCGGGAACCGAACCCGGGTCTCTCCAGACCGCAGGCCGACGCTCTAACCGCTGAGCCAAACCGGCCAGGGCTAATTTATTATTTTTTATTGACTCCCATAACGTTCTTCATGATGCACGTTCAGATTTTTCTGCTCTACTTAGGCTTACTTCATCATTCCTTCACTTAGTAAAAGACAGTGTGCTTTCATAAAGAGCTCCTTCAGCTTTCTTTCTCTACATTTAAAATATATCTGCTTTCTTCTCTTTCCAAATAGTCTCCAAAGGAATGTATGTTTTTTCCTAACATTAACACTTTCTTCTCTGCACTTGATCCTACATCCTTGATCTTTTCTCCTACAGCCTCTTGATTCATCAGTTACCCTTTTCATTCTTTTTGTTGTGGTACTTTTTGATTTTCTCAATTTTTTAAATTTATGTTTTAATTATAGTTGACATACAATATTATGTTAGTTTCAGGTAACAACATTTATATATCTTACAAAGTGATCGCCACAATAAGTCTAACACCCAGCTGGCACCATACATAGTTATGACAATATTATTGAGTATAGTCCCTATGCTACACATCCCCAGGACTAATTTTATAACTGGAAGTTTGTACTTCTTAGTCCTCTTTACATTTTCTGCATTCCTTCTCATTCTTGACTCCTCACTTTCTCAATGCCATCGTGACACATCTCCTCTATCACTTCCAATTATCCTAAAAATAATCTTCCCTACAAATTCCTCAGGTCCTTTCACCACAAAACTTTTCCCAAAAAATCATCCTATTCTTCTTTTTTTCTTCCTTACCACTCAATTTTTTTTTTTTTAAGGAACGGATCTAATTAAGAGACTTTTATTCTAGGCATTCTACCAGCAATTTCATCTGCCTCATTGAATCCTTACAAGAATCATACAACTGGGAATTATTTTGTACAGCTTAGAAAACTAAGAATATCCTTAAGGAACTTTGCCAAATTGACACAGCTGGTAAGTGACAGAACTGGGATTCCAGTTCAGGTCTGTCACACTTTAAAACTACTACTCTTTCAACCCCCTCATGCCACCTTAACTCTGAACCTTCTGGCTTCCAGTCCAGCATTTAAAAAAAAAAACCTATTCTCAAAAGTTTTCAATATCACAATTGTTCATTCCAATGACCTTTCATCAGTTATCACCAGGGGAACCTGACTTTTTCTTTATCCTGAAAAACTTTTATTTCCTCAACTGTAACTGCATCTTCATCTCCCCTACTCTAATCCCTTACATTTCTCCTCCTCCACTGTACCCCACTCTCCAACATGGGCATCCTCCAAACTTGAATTCTCCATCCTCTTCTTTTTACATTATCACCCTCATTCACCAAGGTTTTCAGCAACCAGCCCCTTTTACAGCATTCATCAGATATGACAGCACTGATTAAACTCCAGTACTCACTATCTACGGCCCATTACCAAGTAGCTCTTCAGAACAGAACTTTTAAATAGAATATTGCATCTTTTTTTCTTCCCTCTTGGCTTATTTTTGTTGCTTATTTTTCTATTTTTCACTTCATTATTGAACTTGTCACTAAGCATTATAGTCTAAGATACAACTTTGACCACATTTTTTTCCAGAAGAGCTATACATAAACACAACTCTCAGTTTTACTTGATCTCCAAGATTATCCTACCTTGGCACTGTTCTTCCTGGTCCACCTGCTTTCTACCATCCCTCCCACCTCAGTTATTCTAATGCTCTATAAGTAAAAAACAAGACAATTATTAAATCATTATACAGATGACTTTAGTCAACTTGGCTCTGGACTTCATTTCCACATTTTCAATATTACGTACAAATTCTACTTTATAGTGTCAAAATCAACATTTCCAGAACTGAGTTTTTATTTCTTCCTGACTCTCTCTCCCCCTCAAGAAAATTACTCTTTCTTTTTTTTCTACTCTTAGAAATACTATCTTGCCCTGGCCTGTTTGGCTCAGCGGTTAGAGCTTCGGCCTGCGGTCCTGAGAGACCCGGGTTTGGTTCCCGCTAAGGGCATGTACCTCGGTTGCAGTTTGTCCCCGGCCCTGGTCGGTTGTGCTGGTGGCAGCCACTCGATGTGTTCCTTTCGCATCGATGTTTCTCTCTCTCTCTCTTCCTCTCTCTCCCTCCCACTCTACCTGAACAAAAAATGGAAAAATGTCCTCCAGTGAGGATTTAAAAAAAAGAAAGAAATACTATCTTGCCATTAATGTAAGGCCAAAACTTCAGGCCTCCTAAGTTTCTTTATTACTTCCTAAAATTCAATTAGTCATTGAGTATTTTTATTTCTGTCTCTGCAAGTATTTTTCTTATTTATTCCCTTGGACATCTTATCAATAATATCTGTCACTTCTCACTTATAAAGTTTTCTAGCTGATCTGACTTTAATTTTTTAATAACAAATCTAGTGTATGAAGTTCTGCCAAATTAATTTTCATAAACTTCAAATGGTTACTGATTACAATCTTGATCAAACACATTTAAAAGATACCTATTGAGTAGGGGATATATTTCAAATTCCCTGGTTTAGCATTCCCAGGTCCTTCGTGACCTGAGTGTCCCTACCTCTTCCATGGATCTATTACGGTTAAACTGGACTTAATCACCTTTTCCAAGAAGCCTTAAAGAAGCTTCACC
This sequence comes from Molossus molossus, assembly GCF_014108415.1. Lineage (NCBI taxonomy): Eukaryota > Metazoa > Chordata > Mammalia > Chiroptera > Molossidae > Molossus > Molossus molossus. The sequence continues at coordinate 30,052,826 of NW_023425345.1, forward strand.
AGAAGTGCTCCCTACATTTCCTGAATGCAAACACCTTTTATCTCTATTTGTGCCTTGGTACTTGTCCACCTTAATTTCAATATTAGATACATGTATTTGTCCTGTTTCTCTTAATACACTGAGGGAGGGATTTTTGTTTTTCATATACAATATAGTGGAAATCTATGAAACTTTGAGTGAGAATATCTAAGTTCATGTTCTGATTCTACTAATTATTACTTTTGTGACACCAGGCAAGGTTAAAATATATGGCTTCTTTGATATTTGTTTTATGTTAAGTGTGGGTTAAATGCACTCTTGGCATGATGTTTCACAAATACTGTGTGAGTAACAAATGGTGCATAAGTAAATGTCTGAGAGAAGAGAGTTTCCATCAGTCTCTTGGGTTGGCCAAAGCCTCACAAACAGTATTTTCCAAAGACAAGAAAATTTCTGAGAGCATCAATCTTCAATCCAACTGAACTCTCCACCGTTCAGAAATTCTAATTTACAATGCCTCAGAATTATAGGTACAGCTTTGAATTTAGAGATCTTTCATAGTGTCTGGCACAAGATAAAAATATAATCCCCACATTATATTGCCCTGAGCATTCAGTGATGATGCCTTATGATATACCACATGGGCATATAGATCCCTTAAGGAGGCTCCAGAACAAGATTTGTCTTCCAAATTTAATCAGCCTGTGTCCCAACAGGAAACAGATGCAAGTACAAATTAAATTGTTCAAAGAAGGTATAATGAAGAGATTACCTACAAGGGACAGAGGAATAACATGAGACAAGATTAGAGAGTGGCCACTAAAACATGGTGGGAGGAGTCAATATAATGGGTCATAAAAGAAGAGCAGTAAACTTTGGTGGAGGGATACTGCCAACCTGAGAGGACCCCTCAACAAGAAGCCGAAGGTTGTAAATGGTATTCCCCTTTCTCCAGCTTCTACCAGAGCTCCCCACTGACAAACCCAATTAAAAACCAGAAGGCATGAGAGTCCTTTAATTCAGTCCATGCACATCAGGCTGGTAGCAGACTGATGAAGAAAAGAAAGTGCATCTGGAAAAGAAAGCGAAAGATACCACACATGCATGCATTCACCTTAATGGGATTTCTGACACCTGATAGGGCTTTTGTTTTAGAATATCTGGGATTTACTAAGTACATTTCATCTATTGGTTTATTTAGAAATGTCGTTAGTTTAAACAGATCCTTTGTAGTGCTACATAAAAGATGTGTTAGTAAGGATTTCAAGTAGTTTTTCTGTGTATTTCAGTCCATTTTAACTCACAACAACCACCTCATCTAAGTTATAAATGCAACACTTCCCTGCTTTACTTTTATTACATAAATATAATATTTATCACACTGTTCCCTGCTTCGTCACTCTTTAGCCTTACTTTAGAATAGGTAAAGTACTCTCACTTTGCAAGTACCTTGTCCATACTCCAAACTCATATGAATAAAAAAAAAATGATGTGAATAGGATTTACTAATTGGACAGATTTATTTTTTCATTTCCTAGGACTGTGATCTGTGACCCTAGAAGTATCAAATGTGGCCTTCAGCTCAGAAACTGTTATGGAATGAGAGAGTAAAGAAAGGGGAAAAGTCCATAAACATACATTTTGTAGCAAACATACCTGAACACTATCCCAACGTCTCTTATTCAGTATTCCCCACATTCACGGAAGTACTTCTTTTTATACCTCATTCTTATATAAGCAATCTGTAATCCAACAGCTCAAATTCTTCTGGATGTATAAAAAATAATAATAAAGAAAAAGCAGAGCTCTTTTGCCAAACAGTATTATAGCATAACAAATTCCTAAAGTTTAAGGAGGGTCTGTAGTGTTTGTTTAAGATTAATTTAGCCATGTCTAGCCATGGTAATCATATGTTAAACTAATCTCTTCAGAATTTCTAGAAATCCTGTGCAATTTTTTTAACTCCCAGCCCACATCTATTTGCATAAAATTTGACTGAAAAATTTTAGTTGACCTGCATTAACTTATTTAGCTTGATCTAGGATGCACTTCTAACACACCCATCAATACCCATTGTCACACTGTACTAGGAATACCTCATATCAAACCCATCAAACCTCCAGAACAATTTGACCTTGCTACCCAACCTGTCCAAATGTGTATCTCAGCTTCCACCTTTCTGAAAGACTACAATACCAAGATCCTCCCTTATGTTACTGAAAATTTATTTAACTCTCTCCCCAAATAATTTTGCAAGACATTTTCACTGACTTAATACTATTTCTGTTTCCGTTTTTTCTTCCCATCAGTAAATTCCTTTTTTTAATTAATTTTCAAAAAATAGTTTTTATAGGTGTATGCCTTAAAGGAAAGGATCTTATCTTATTTACTTTGGTGATTCCATTATAGAATCTGGAACATAATGTGTGTTTAATATGTATTTGTTGAATAAATAGATGGATGATTAAATGGATGAATACATTAAAGGAAGACAATAAACTATATTGAAGTTTCCTTTAAATGCAGATAACTTTTGCACTATATATTTTTTAATTATTTTTTATTAATTTATTTTTGTTACAGATGTTTCTCCTTTTCCCCCATTGACACCCTCCTCCAGATCCCCCTATATTTTAGTTTTTAAAGCATCAAGAGGTGAATGTCAATCTGAAAATGCAGACACAGAGAATGCTCTTGGGTTTAAAAAGAAGTATCTGGGATTCAACAAACAAACAAGTTCAAAAATATTATATATACCTCCACTGGTTGATTCTCATATACATTAACAAATTAAAGGCTCTGAGATAGTCTACCTCTAAAAAAATATTTAGTTGAGTATTCTAGAAATCATCTTTGATTCCTCCTTTCCCCCTCATCACCTATATCTAATCTATTGGCAAGGTCTCTGAGTTTGACCTCCAAAGAATATTTGTCCACTGAACCTCCATCACAGTGGCCATCACTGTAGTTCATAGCACCAGCCTTTCTTGCAGAAACATTGCAATATCCTCCTAATTGGTATCTCTGCTTCCACTTTTAAGTCTCTTAATGCCAAAATGAACTTTTAAAAACATGAATTGATCCGCTGTTTATTCCTAACAATAGGTTGAATGTTCTTAAAGTCAAATCTTTATATATTGGCCCATAAGACCTTAGGACCACTGGCCCAACCTTATTCTCAAACGTTATCAATCGCTGCTGTCCTTGCTTACCACTTTCTCGTCTACTAGGCTTCCTTCTCTGCCTTTTCCATGCCAAGCCCTTTCCTACATGAAGGCCTCTGTACTTGGTTCTCTCCGCCTGAAAACGTATATCCTTTAGCTCTTCTTCTTATTAGCTTCTTTTCATCCTTCAAGCCTGAGATCAAATACATTTTTCCGAAACACCTCTCAAAAACTGGTCCTTCCTAATCACATCTCACCACACCACCAAATTTATTTCCTTCATAGCACTCATCACTATTTGAACTTTTTAGATTTCTGATTTCCTGCACTAGAATGCGAACCCTACAGGACAGCAACTTTGTTTACCTTGTTTATCAGAATATTAGAACCTAAATAATGCCTGACACGTGGTAGAATATAAATATTTGCTGAACAAGTATGTTTTTTTTCATGGGAGATGTTTTCAAGTAAAACTTACTAACATTCCACAAAACACATTTTTGGAAAGTCTAGTGTAGACTGAAAATATACCATTTTTTCATAAAAGGTCCATGTATATCTTCAGGGAGTTAAGAATAACTATTCCTATATAATGAGCTTTATGATTCTGACTTAAAAATACCACACATGTGCTCAAAAGTCTATTATAAAGTATACATCAAGGCTACTGGGTAAAAATCTACCATGTTAATATGTCTTCATTAACCATTTTATGTTCTAATTTCTACAAATAATTCTCCTTTTCTTCAGGTATTGCCTTACAACTGATTCCATCCTTACCTCAAAAAAATTCATGTTCAAGGCTTCTGCTAGCCCTCATAAGCTTAGAGAGACTTTCATAGGTCTTTTTGGATTTGGTTTTGGTTTTTGACTAAGAAATTTATTGTAACCATTATACAGCTTTATCTCTTTATTTATACATTGGGGAACTGAGAATTTGAGTGTTTTATCCAACATCATACAACTCTAATTATTGCTCTGGTCCTGATCAAGTGTTATTTTCACATTTTGTTCTATTTTCCTTATTATTCTGAAGTCCACAAGGCAGAAATTAGGAGTATATGTGAGGGCTGGACCCAAAGGATGAGCTTGAGCAGCCCTAATTTCAGACAGATGCTTAGAAAGACCCAGTCCCAGTTCTTTTACAGTAGGTCTATTCATTATGACAGAAGTGGGATTAGATGCCAAATTTATTTCTCTTTTATCTTCTGATAATTAGAGCAATTTGTTCTAACAAAGAAAGTCTTAATAACTCCATTTTCACTTACTTTGCCAAGTTGCCTACAAGTGGATGGTATCAAAAAAGAAATAATATACAACTTCTTAGTAAACCAAGTTAACACTAATGCTCATATCTCTTAGCAGATCTTTTAAAATTATCTTCATGTGGTTTATGAATGAAATTACACAGGTCTTGAGTGAGAAGCTATAAAAAAGATAAGTAAATTGTGTCTTTCTTCTGTTAATACACACACAGTTTGACACAAGAGGTTAAGTTAACCAGAAGAGAGCAATCCTACTGGGAAAATGGGCAAAGTAATAAACAAGCAATTTACAGAACAGAACAGAACACCCACAAACCATACATATATACATATATTATAATCAAAGAAATGCAAATTAAAACAACTATTTTTATGTTACATCTGTTTTAAAAAAATAAAAATTAAAGGCTTGTTTAAGTAAATTATGGTAAAGGTGTGTGTGTGTGTATGTAAACTCTCATACATTGCTGGTGGGAAGTTAGACAAAAGAAGCTGTTCTCAAGAGCAACCTGGCATTATTTAGTCAAATTAAATGTATGCACACCCTATAACTTAGCAATTGTTCCTGGATGTATTTTGTTCCAAAATTCTCACACTTTTCTGGAAGGAAACATGTGCAAGGATGTTCATGGCAGTGTTGTTTGTGGTGGCAGGAAGTAACAGCAATTTGGAAGCACACCACTGGTGAATTAAGGTCAAGGTGGTAGATGAGCACCAAGGAGAACCATGGACAGCTGGAAGTAATGCTCACAGGGCAATAAGGGTGGATCTTAAAAACACACTGCTAGATTCACAAAGCGTAAGGCCTGGGGAAATTTACATCACAATAATAAATGCAGAAATTAAAAATAGATGCTCACTTATATACCCATTTTTCAAAAACACATATTTTTAGTGCACATGAAATGCATTAGAATAGTTGCCTGTGCAGGACTGATGAAAAGAAATGAGGTATGGGTTATGAAAAAACATAGATACATGGGTGAATAAAACAACTGAAACAAGAGAATAAAAAACAAATTTGTAAAAGTAAACAAACCAAAATAAATAACTACAGACACAAAAAGAGGAAACTAAAGGGAAAGTAAACAGAACTAAAAATTGTTATACTTTTTCAGAAGCAGCATAAACGTAAAGCCCCCAAAGACGAAGTAAAATGTCCCCCCCAGTTCTCCTTCCTTCCCCTCACTCATCAAGGAGGAGGCACCACACTCCGGCCCCAGCTCAGTCGGTTGTGGGAGATCTGCAGTGGTAACACTGAGGTCGAGGACTGAATGAAGCCAGCCAGATATGCCATTCATGAGTGTTAGGTTGAATCCCTCAAGATAAGTACAAACTGGAATTGAAAAAGAAAATCTGTCTCTGTGTTTTGCCAAGAGGGTGATTGGAAAAGATGAGTTTTGCTCTATAGGCTGCCGCTGGTACCCACGCAGTGTCTAAAAGAGATCAAGAGGCCAGGACTTATAAAGAGTGTAGGATCTAACTGAAATTGGAAAGTTAGTGTATTTCTTACCAGGTCAGTGGATTGGGAAAGTCTGACCATAATGGTATGGCATAGCTTTACTGTGACTTGCACAAAACTGTAACAATTTTTTAATGAAACTGCTTTGGGGAGTACATAACTTACCTGCTTCTCCAGTTCCCCTCCTTCTGGTCCTCAGTTTTGTTCATCTCTATTTCGTTGCCTCACCTAGTTTCCTGATAATAAAGAAAATTAGCAGAAAGATGTTGCCAAACTATTCATTTGAAAATTTTTACTTGTTATATGTCAATGAATATGTCAGAAAAAGCAAAACACAAAGATAAAATCCATTTATCTTTAACCACAGTGCTGCATTCAGAGGAATTTAGCTGTAAAACGATTCGTGATATTTTTCCGGGAAATGACAGGATAACAAAACATCAGTTGACACTTTTCAAGTAGGTACTGGAGATGCTTTTGAGCCCTTGCCACACAATCACATGTATTCTCGGGGTGCCCTGGAATTTCTGGCACAGAGAACAGACAGCACCAGACTTGATATTAGAGAGCCAATTGACATCTACCACAGCAGCTGTGATTCAGGGAAGTACAATGCATTTCTACAGTTAATATTCTAGCAGTAGAAAATACTATGGGCATTCTTATAGCCAAACTCAAAACATACACAATAATGTTTAAACATATTATTAAAATACAGCTATCATGCACTGAAGCCAAAAGGTGTTTGGAATGGTTACAGTGAGAAAATATAGTCAGTAGAATACGAGATTCTCTCCCAACCCCTCTACCATTGCCATTTATCAAATCCAGTTAGAAAGCAAGGTAAGCTGGCCATCAAATAAAACTGTGCCCCTCTGCTGCATTCCCACCCTATTAGCTTTCTCCTAGGAAAGCGACCATGGAGAAACTTCAAATGATAACCACAGTAAACTCTTTCCAAAGGCCTATAGAACACGGGAATATCTAAATCAGGCTAAATTCATCTACTATCAGTGGAGCAAAGCATAAACCATAACGTGTAATGTTTTATAACCTTGGACTTATGATGTAAAGAATTTTCTTTCCATCCATTTATTCAAGAAGTCCTGAAAACATGCCTGTGCCAGGAACTGGAATTTGAAAAGTAATGTGAGCGATAATCCCTGCTCTCTAGGAGTTCAAAGTCTTAATGCTGCAATGCTAAGGAACCAGCAGAATAATCGTATGTCAAATAACTAGTATCCTTTTAAAGAGTGGGGATTGTTATTACTATCTAATAATGAAACTTCAGGTGTTGTCTCAAGCTTCCTGATATTTGAAGATAATAATTTTAACAGAAAGCATTACTGAGAAATTAGTACCTTTGCTCTTTGCTCCTCTAGACCCAAATAAAAATAATAAAAAAGCAATATCCTCCTTCACGGGAGGCAGAGTTTTGAATTCTGGAATCCCTTGTCCTAGAATGAATGGCTTTTTCTGATTCAAATCCAAAGAAAGTGAATTACGTTGGCTTATCCTCAAGTGGCAGGAGATGGCAGGTTTTGTATTTTAAAGGGAGAGATAAATGAAGCTAATGAAAGTCTGGCAGAGACAGCACACTGTTCCCACCAGATGCCAGGAAGTGTCAGGAACACTGATAAGGCTGCTCATGCAACCAGAGGGAGAATTGCTCCCAACCCCAACTACATGATTGAAATTGGACATTCTACTTTTGTTGCATTTAAGGGTTATGAATCCATTCGTATCCATTTCATGAAAATAAACTAAGATCTGGTTTATAGGAAACATGAGTTTTAAAATGCCCTTCCAATTATTTATTCCATGAAATCCTGGATGGCTTATTTTCTATTTTTCATGCTTATGAAAAGCTAGAATATTTATTCATTCAATTAATATTTACTGAGCCCATTCTTTGTGCCAGGCCCTGCATTAGGCACTAGAAGCACAATAAAGATAGGACACTATCCTTGTTCCTGAGTAGCCCCCAGGTGAGTAAGAGACATTGGCATGTAAAGAACTAATTGCATAAGTAGAGCCCGGCTGGTGTGGCTCAGTGGATTGAGCATCACCCCATAGACTGAGAGGTCCTGGTTCAACTCCCAGTCAGGGCACATGCCCAGGTTGTGGATTTGATCCCCAGTAGGGGCTGTGTGGGAGGCAGCCAATCGATGTTTCTCTCTCACATTGATGATTTCATCTCTCTCCCTCCCTTTCTGTCTAAAAAAATCATAAAAACATTTTTTCAAAATGTTAAAAAAAAAAGAACTAATTACATAACAAGAGTCATAACCCATGCACTGCAGGGAAAAAAAAAAAGAAGAGAGTTACAAATTCTCCTTAGGGACATTAGGGAAGACTTCTATTGTGGATGCTACCATCCCATCCTCTCAGGTAGGGCACGCTCATTCCACCAGGACTGGAGCATTTGATTGATGTTGGGAGACACCACCCCCTTGCACTAATTCAAGATAGCTCTGCAATGTTATTTCAGCTTCTGAGCCCCCTATAAGACTGGCTAGGATCTTACACTATCCTCATTTTTTTAATTCTTTTTGCTGTTCTAATTGGGTGGGTTTTTGCTTTATATTCCAAACTGATGGTTTGATTCTCAGCTTTACGTACTCTACTGTTGATTACTTGTAAATTATTCTTTACTTCAGTTGTGTATCCTTCATTTCTGACTGGTTCTTTTTTATGCTCTTGAGGTCCTCACTAAGTTCCTTGAGCCTCCTTATAACCAATGTTGTGAACACTGCATATAGTAGATTGCTTGTTTCTGTTTTAAGTTCTTTCTCTGGAATTTTGTTCTGTTCTTTCATTTAGGACATGTTTCTTTGCCTCCTCATTTGGCCAACTCCCTGTGTTTCTTTCTATGTATTAGGTCGAGCTGCTACATCTCCTAGGCTTAGTAGCATGGCCTAATATGGTAGGCATCCTATAAGGTCCAGTGGCACAGCCTTCCTAATCACCCCAGCTGGGCACTCGAGGTGCACCCCATGTGGGCTGTACACCCTTCTTGTAATTGAGTCTTTATTACTGTTGACACATCAATAGGAGGGATTTACTCAGGCTGATCAACTATAAGGACTGGCTGTGACCTCTAACAACCAACGTCCAACCACCTTGGAGGATCAGTTGTACAGGTGCCCACCCACCACACAAAACAAGACTTACTTCAATAGGGCTCTAGTGCCCACTGAGTCCACCCGTCGAGTGTTTCACTTGTGGAGGTGGTTGGGTGGTGGTACTTCAACATGATCTGAAGTTGTCCACTGGGTGTGCTGGCTCTGGGGCCTCCGGGAAGGTGCAATCCAAGGAGCCTCTGGGACAACTTCAAGCACACCGACATTTGCATCTTGGGGGTGCCAGAAGGAGAAGTGAGAGAATAAGAAATTGAAAACCTATTTGAAAAAAATGACAGGAAACTTCCCTAACTTCGTGAAGAAAACAGACATAGAAGTCCAGGAAGCACAGAGAGTCCCAAACAAGATGAACCTAAAAAGGCCCACACCAAGACACATCATCATCAAAATGCAAAAGGTTAAAGACAAACAGAGTATCTTAAAAGCAGCAAGAGAAAAGCAGTTAGGGAGTTTCCATAAGACTGTCAGCTGACTTCTCAAAAGAAACTTTGCAGGCCAGAGGGAGTGGCAAGAAATATTCAAAGTGATAAAAAGCAAGAACCTACAATAAAGATTACTCTATCCTGCAAAGCTATCATTTAGAATTGATGGCCATATAAAGAGCTTTCCAGGCAAGAAAAAGCTAAAGGATTTCATCACTACCAAACCAGTATTATATGACATGTTGAAGAGTCTTCTTAAAGAAGATAAAAAATATGAATAAAATGACAATAAATACATATCTATTAATAATTTAATCTACAAACAAAATGAACAAGCAGAACAGAAACAGACTCATAGATACAGAAGACATTTTGTTGGTTGCCAGATGAGAAGGGGGTTGGGGGAAGGGGTGATAAAGGTGAAGAGATTAAGAAGTACAAATTGATTGTTACAGAATAGTCATGAGGAAGTAAAGTACAGCACAGGAAATACAGTCAATGATATTCTAATAATTAGGCATGGTGCTGGATGGGTGTGGGATTTATTGGGGTGATCACTTATTAAGTTATGTAATGTCTGATCATTGGGGTGTGCACCTAAAACTAATATAATGATGTATGTCAACTGTAATTGAAAATTTAAAATGATATAAAAATAAATAAATAAATGTTGGCTAGTTCCTTTTTTATAACTTCATCATCAGTTTACCTTACCCTTTCTAACCCAGAAGTGGGCAAATTTTTTCTGAAAAGGGTTAAGGGTAAATGTTTTAAGCTTTGCAGGCTACGTAAGTTTAGTCTCTGTTGGGTATCCTTTTTTTCTAGCCCTTTAAAAATGTAAAGACTGTTTATACTGTCTTACTGAGCTCAGAACCACCTATAAACAGGCTGTGGGCCAGATTTGGTTTGGTGTACCCTTCTCCTACCAAAATTGTTGCCCTCACCTGTTCCCCATAGGTGTTTGTTCCGGGAAGACCCCCCAGTACACATCCTGCAAGCAAATCTCTGTCTCAGAGTTTCCTTTTTGGGGATCCTGACTATGACAGGTTGGCAAAGAAAGTAGTTGAGGCTGAAAGGTTTGACAAGAATTTGATAGACAAAGGTGGTGATTATGTTGATTTTTAGCTAAGCTATGTGGTTGGTCTTAGTAAATAATGATGGTTAATCCTCCCAACCTTTTGTTTTCCAAAAAACTCTACCCTATTTTGTTCCAAAAAGGACTTACTTCAAAGAACCCCCAAAACTAGCTTGATACAGAGGTAAATGTTTCTTGTTCATCAGACTCACTGAGACTCTCTCTCTGATTACAAAAAAACAATCCCAGGCATAAAATCATTCCACCTATAACTTAGACAAAACCAAAGCAAATAAAATCTAAGGCAAAACCACCCTGCCAAGACGTTCTGATCTTCACATCTGGAAAGCTTTCCCTGTTGCAATATTCTTAGTAAAGTGAGTCTCCTTGGTTGCTCCGGAGATTTTTGCCTTTGACGGCGAGAATGTGACTGCCAGCGCTAGAAGCATAAAGCACAAAGACACCAAAGTGCAAAAGGACCTGGTCTTGTGGAAGAGACGCTGGGAAGTGTGATGTGGTGAGAATGCAGAGTTCCGGTTGGGGCAGTAGAAGAGGCTGAGTAGCTGGGCTAAATCGCAGGGCCGTGCATATTGAAACAAGCATTCGCTCCTTAATGTGGAAAAATTCCTGAGGTTTTGTAGAGTCTCCTCTTGGAGGTAAAGAGATTTGGCCACTAACCAGGGTAGACTATTTCCAGCAGTGAACAAAAAGACAGACTTTACAAGCTGTCATCAAGAGAGCGTGGTTCCTAAGGCAGAGGTCGTCAGTTGGCCAATCCTTAAAATTCTCAGAAGAAGTTTGAAAAATTCTATGTCCACTCATACATTCGTAAGTTACACTTAAGCTGTTTTTACAAAGGTTTAAATGGCTGCATGTAATTTCAGACATGTCATAAATAGTGACATGTTGAAATAAAATATTTATATCAAGTTTTTTAAAAATATTCAGTACAATATAAATAGCCTAGATTTATCTATTTTACAAATTAATAAACATTTTCCTAATGTTATATAATTCCTTTATCTGCCTGAAATTTTCAATTTCATTTCACCAACAAATTTTATCCTAATGTAATATATTTTTTATGTTGGAAAGGCTTTTACCAGAAGTAAAAGTCTTTTATGCTGGATGGTATACAAAAATATGTATATAATTTTTTTCCTGTGCCCATGGGGTCTAACAGTTAGTTTTGTTTTGTATTGATTTTTTTAGAGAGAGAGGAAGGGTGAGAGAAATCAAAACATCCATGTGAGAGAGAAACATCAATTGGCTGCCTCCTGCACACCCCCTACTGGGGATCAAACCTGCAACCTGTGCACATGCCCTGACCAGGAATTGAACCAGGAGGGACTTCCCAGTCCATGGGACATCACTCAATCCACTGAGCCACACAGGCCAGGCAGGGTCTTAGAGTTTTAAAAAATGTCTTTCTTTCATAAACAATTGCTCAAAACAATTTATTTGCAATAAATAGATTACACATTTAATACCTTATTATTAAAGATAAAAAATAAAATCTATTACCCAGCCAGTGTGGCTCGGTTGAGCATCGTCTTTGTACCGCGAGGTCTCTGGTTTGATTCTTGGTCAGGGCTCCTGCCTGGGTTGCAGGCTCGATCCCCATTAGGGGTCATGCCAAAGGCAACTGATAGATGTTTCCCTCTCACATTGATGTTTCTATCTCTCTCTCTCCCTTCCTTTCTCTGAAATCAATACAAACATATTTTTTAAATATATTAATTAATTAAATTTATTGGAAATGCACTTCATTGTAATATGGATTGAGTTCTAATTAGCCTGTATATCTATGAAAGAATATTACTTATTTCTATAAAGAAAGAGGGTTTAGCATCAAATCTGTTTTTATTTTTATTTCATAGAGATCAGCAAAGAGGAAACTTGATCAGATACATAAGTAGATAGAAATGACAAAAGTTTTCTTAGCCCAGCCAGTATGGCTCAGTGGTTGAGCGTTAACCCATGCACCAAGAGGTCACTGGTTTGATTCCCAGTCAGGACTCTCATTGATGTTTCTCTCTCTCTTTCCCTCTCACTTCCTCTCTCTCTAAAATCAATAAAGGAAAAAAATTTTTTTAAAGTTTTTAAAGTTTTCTTATAACTCTCATTCTGGTCCTTTTTCTGAATTTAAACATACCATAGTTAGTTCTGAGTTTTATACCCAAATTCACACCGTAATCTATTATCTAAAATTATTTCTAAGGCTATATCAATTCATAACTTGTTAGGTAGCCCTTCTACTGTATTGAAAGCAAAGAATTAAAAACCAACTTATTTGCAAAAGGCTCTTTGTTAGAGTCTTTGATATTCTCTGTTTACAGGAAGAGCACAAATGCTTTGCCGAATCATATCCAGTAACTAGATTATGCTTGTAACTCTAACTTAAAGGCATTTTATTTAATCTGATATACTCAGACAAGGAGAAGAAATGGAATATTAAATGCAATACACCTTTACATATGCAATAATTATTGTTTAATAGTTGTTTTCAGGAACTGCAAAGTTAACTCATTTAATGAGTGGAAAATATCCAGCATATAACCTAATTAGCAAAACTAACCCTCAATGTCAAACTAATCAGCCAGATCAAAAAAAAAAAATTGACTTCAAAATCTCATTTCCAATGAAAATATTAACTTATGTTTTTAGAAATATAAAAATTGCTATGAAATAAATTGGGAATTTGGTCCTGTAAACTAGATCACTAAAAGTAGTCAGTAAAAATAAAATTTTTCATGCTTAATATAATTTAATTTTTCCATATTCTAAGCTGAAAGCATTATAAAATTCCATTTTAATATCTTAATTTACAAGATTATTATGTATAAAATTATGAGTTATTTATGAAGTGAGAAATATAATATCAAGCATAGTATTCCTTTGGTAAATGTATACATGCATGTATTAAATCTGGTGTTCAGTTTTGGTATATAAGTAAATAAAAATTATGTATAATTTTTTTTCTGTGCCCATGGGGTCTAACAGTTAGTTTTGTTTTGTATTGATTTTTTTAGAGAGAGAGGAAGGATTGTCACTGGATAAAAAATTATATTTATGTAAATATAATTATGTAAAATTATAATTATGTAAAATTCTGTATAATAAATCCAGAATCAAAATTCTCTGTGTTTTTGTAAAAGAAATTATGTGTACTGCTAAAAATGTCTCAGTCCAAAATTAGGATACTGTTATATTTTTTGCTAATAGAAAGTAGAAAATATTAAATATTTTATTGATGAAAACGATTTAGCTGTCAAAAATTGAAATAAATATTTTATAAAATGACCTGAGAAAATAAGTTTAACTACATCAGCAAATGAATTCCAATCTTTAAAAATCACAAAATGTTCATTTGCAGTTTTCACCCAATGTCTTAAAAAATATAGTGTCAGATTACTTTCTAGTCACATGTAAAAGAATCAGCAACCTAATTTTTAATACTTAAGCTCTTCATTTTATGCTACTAGCATGGGGTGAGGATGACCACTGGAAATAACTGAAAAACATCTCTTAGTTTAAAATGGAAAACCTTGTTCTTGAGACACTCTCTCTCAGGAATGATGCACTCTTCTACAACACTCAAGGCAATAAAAGAGGTGAAGAGGCATATTCCATGCTACAATGTATCTGAATTCAGAACATGACAACTCTCAGACACCCTTTTGTGATGGGAGATTTCTGGTCAACATGGCAGTGTAAGTAAATGTGGCACTTGAATCCTCCCACAGCCACATCAAAATCACAACTAAAGTACAGAACAACTATCCTTCAAAACTGCCTGAAATCTAGCTGAACAGAAGTTCCACAACTAAGAACATAAAGAAGAAGCCACATCCAGACTGGGGTAGGGACAAAGAACAAGCTGGCCCCACACCCAAATGTGGTAGATAAAGACTGGAGAGATATCTCAGCTGCAGAGGTCCTCCTTGATGAATCAGGGATCCCAGCCCATCAATGCCAACAAGAGAAGTCCCCATAACTTCTGGCTATAAAAACAAGTGGGGAATGTGGATGAGCGAGATGGAGATCTTCTGTAGTCTCAGGCAGCCCCTGTTAAAGGACCTGTGCACACACTTACTCATATTTTCTCCCTCTGAGTTCCAGCACTGGGGCAGCAGCTCAAAAGACACGGTAGGGGGTGGCAGAGGGCGCACCTGGAGTGCCCATCCCAGTTGAATGAGAAGACTGTGCCACTGGACCCTACAGGACACCTACTACATTAGGCTACTCTGCCAAGCCCAGGAGCTGTAGCAGCTGTACCTAATACATAGAAACAAACACAAGAAAGCTGCCAAAATCAGGAGACAAAGAAACATGTCCCAAATGAAGAACAGAACAAAACTCCAGAAAAAGAACTAAACAAAATGGGGACAACTATCTACTAGATGCAGAGTCCAAACACTGGTTGTAAGGATGCCCAGTGAGCCTAGGGGAAGAGCAGATTAAATTAGAGAGAATTTCTACAGCATAAAAAAGGTCATGGAAACCATTAAAAGGTACCAGTCAGGAATTAAGGATACACTAACTGAAATGAAGAATAATTTAGAGAATCAACAGTAGAATGGATAAAGCCAAGAATCAAAACAACACTTTGAAATATAAGAAAGCAAAATCACCCAATTAGAACAGAAAAAAAAAAAAAAAAATAGCCCAGCCAGTGTGGCTCAGTGGATTGGGCATTGCCCCATAGACTGAGAGGTTCTGGTTCAATTCCCAGTCAGGGCATATGCCCAGGTTGCAGGCTCAGTCCCTGTAGGGGGCATGCAGGAGGCAGCCAATTGATGTTTCCCTCTCACATCAATGTTTCTATCTCTCTCTCCCTTCCTCTCTCTAAAAAATCAATAAAAACATATATTTAAAAAAGAATCCAAAAAAATAAAGATAGTATAAGGAGCCTCTTGGACAACTTCAAACATACCAACATTTGCATACCAACAGGTGCTGGAAGGAGAAGAGAGACAGCACGAAATTGAAAACCTATTTGAAAAATAATGACAAAAACTTTCCTAACCTGGTGAAAGAAACAGACATATAAGTCCAGAAGCACATAGTCTACCAAACAAGATGAATCCAAAAAGGCCCACACCAAAACACATCACAATTAAAATGTAAAATATTAAAGACAAATTGAGAATCTTAAAAGCAGCAAGAGAAAAGCAGTTAGTTACCTACAATGGAGCTCCCATAAGACTATCATCTGATTTCTCAAAAGAAACTTTGCAGGCCAGAAGGGATTAGCATGAAATATTTAAAATGATGAAAGGCAAGGACCTACAACCAAGATTATTCTACCCAGCAAGACTATCATTTAGCATTGAAGGAGATACAAAGAGCTTCTCAGACAAGAAAAGGCCAAAGGAGTTCATCACCACCAAACCAGTATTATATGAAATGTTGAAGGGTCTTCTTAAAGAAGATCAAAAATATCCCTAAGAAGTATAAAAAAAAGATAAAAATTATGAACAGTAAAATGGTAATAAATACATATCTATCAATAATTGAATATAAAAATCAAAATAAACAACCAAACAGAACAGAAACAGATTCATAGGTACAGAGAACATTTTGACAGAAACAGACTCACAGATATGGAGAACATTTGCCAGAAGGGAGGTGGGTGGGGAATGAATAAAAAAGGTGAAGAAATTAAGAAATACAAATTGGTAGTTACAAAATAGTCACAGGAATGTAAAATACAGCATAGAGAATATAGTCAATAATATTGTAATAACAATGTATGGTGTCAGATGAATACGAGATTTATTGTATGTCAACTGTAACTGAAAAATGGAAACTAATTTAAAAAAAACATCCCTTTGCTTAGCTCCCT
This sequence comes from Molossus molossus, assembly GCF_014108415.1. Classification (NCBI taxonomy): domain Eukaryota; kingdom Metazoa; phylum Chordata; class Mammalia; order Chiroptera; family Molossidae; genus Molossus; species Molossus molossus. The sequence goes on from NW_023425345.1 coordinate 30,069,184, forward strand.
ATAACTTTTTACAACCTGGGAAAATATACCTTAGTTAGTTTTGGGTGAGGGATCTGCTTTTGTTTTATAGAGTGGATGTCAAGCTATTTTGATATGAAAGGGAAGGTGGCAAAAGAGAAGCTGCTTGAACATGCAGGAGAATTCTCAACAGATATATTTTACAAAAAGAACATGTAAAAACTGAGTATCTAAAAAATTATTTCCTTAACTTTCTTTGCACATTCCCAACAATACTCATTGCCTACTTGGAAAACTGCCATCATGAAGGCTCGTGTTATCTAGCTCTAGACTGCTAGAAATTCTATTAGTATTTCTATTAATTCTAGCTAATAAGAAAATGAGTATAAGTATGAGATATCTGGCAAAGTTTTTGCCTCACTCTGTGTCACAGAGATTTTTCATACTTGCTTCTTTCTATTAAAGAAAGGAAGTCTACCCCTTTAAGTCACAAACAAGAAAGGAAAAGTTGCAATTGGAGGTCATTACTTCCTATCATCTCAGGTATAAAAGAATCACCTTACCCTCAGATAAGCAGTGGCCAATATGTTCCACAGAGTCTGTCACTTAAGACAGGGATGAGCTTGGGGGGAGGTCTATTGGTGCAGAGCAGGGGGAACATCTCTACTGTTCAATCATTTGAAGTAACTCCAGGGAAGTAACTGTTCCCATTGTACAGCTAAAAAAACCAGTATGAGCAATATCTGTTTATTACTGAATATTTTTATAGGAAAGTAAACAGGACTTCATTGAAAAACTCTTTGGGCTGTCATCTGATTTCTAGACCTCTGAGTCTTTCACTGCCATATCATGGAACCATGAATTAATTTAGGGCCTAGGAAGTAGAAGAGAGTCCCTCTTGGCTAACAATTCTCTAAATTAGAGGACGTATAATTTTCTATTTTCAAAATTGTCATATATAAAAAATATATATAAATTTTAAAAAAGAAAGGAGTTTGGTCTTTGAAACCTAAATACTTCTGGATTTTTTATGTTTATTATGATAAGAAAAATAATAGAATAAAAAAGAAGAAAAGTCTTTTCAAAGAAAGCCTAGTAGAAAAACTGCTTCAATGCTTTAATTTACATTTTAAAAATTAATCTTGCAATGTTTTATATAAAATTTTATAATTGGTTCTATAGTTAATTAAAATTTCATTAGTGAGCAGATATGAAATGCAGAGCTTATTTGAAGTATTTGTTATTCCTTCTTGGATTGCTAATGAATTCAAGCCTCAAGTGCATCTGTATTAAAGTCACCTTCCTGCTCTCATCTATCTACACTGAGAAAGTAATATGTTAAAACCAAGAGGGTTTCATATATTTGGTGCTATTATTTTTTCTGCATAACTTGTGAATGTAAATTTATTCCATGTTTCTTTCTGAAAAATTAACTACTGTTTCAGCTAGCATAGTATTTTCCAGTCCAGTTACTCTAATAATTAAGATTCCATTTGAAGTCCATTTTTATTTAAGCATATTATAACTTTTGTCAACATTTTTCTCTCTGTCAAGAGGTTGGTTTGAAGTCACGTCAACAACATTAACTGTTCTAATCTATTGACTTTTCATGAAATGAGATGCTATTTCACCCTCCAGAGTTTGCTTTGTATTCCTTAATCTATTTAAGACAGATTTCAAGAACCCAATTATTGATACAAATGTCAGTCTTTTGAAGATGCTTGTGATATTTCTTAATTACAAATGTCCTACTATGAAATTGATGAAATTATCTACAAAGTAAAATGGATAGGTACAGATATTGTTATTAGTACTTACAATTATTAAGATCTATTTCTCTTTCAGAAAACCATGGAAAAAATTCCTTAAGGGTTTAAAATATTTTCTACTATGAAAATTTCTTACTTACTTTATTACAAGCCAATTAAAGAAAGCTATTACAATTATAAAGAGTTGAGCAGACTCACTACTATAAATATACATTTTCCCACTGCTATATTAAGGTGAATTTTTCCCACCTGAAGTGGGAATAAGATGTTTTGATGAAAGGTATAAAGCTTTTAAAATTCTTCTATCTTTCCACAACAATCAACCATGTGGATCTCAAATAGTAAATTCACTTAAGGTACAGATACAAAGGACAGAAAGAGAGAGACTAACTCCACCCAGTCTCTGTATTAGGATGAACCACGTGATAGTGCTGATGCTCACCCTGTGGAGGCACAGAATTAGTGATTTCATATAGTTCAGTCTATAAAGTCAATGTTCACTTTTAAACCCAGTTTTTCTGTGTGTGCGGGTTTTTTTGTTTTTGTTTTTGTTTTGTTTTTTTACTGTTCTCCATAGAGAAGTTCTGTGAAAGGTTGCTACTCAAGAAACACGGCAGGCGCTATGCCACCCGGGAGAAACCTTCTGTACAGGTAAGGGCTCTAATTCTTTGTCATTGATTCAACCAGACAAGCTGTGGTTTTTGTTGTTGTCTTTTTGTTTTTTAATATATGAGGTTCTCAGTAAATGCTGTTTTTTAAAAATCTACATTTCTAAATACAATTTCAAAAACCATAGATTTTAGTCTACTGTTACAAAAAGATAGTGAAATGAAAAACGCAAAGCTGATCTCATCCAATACCCTCAATTTGTAGAAGATACTGAGTAGTAGTTACCAGAACCTGGAATGTTTTCAAGAATGACTTGAAAATGGTCACCATGAGAGACCTGTGATTTTCGTTTGGGGTTTCAAATAGGTAACTCCTCAGGAAAGGAGCCAAGGGAAGAAATACTGCCCTCTTCCTTTCCTCCCTCCCTCCCGTCTCCTGCTGGGTTTACCATTTAGCTGGACCCAGTCCAAAGCAGAGAACAGGGAGTCTTTTGATGTAATACCTCTGGTGCAGAGGGCAGAGTGGAGAGGGGAGTGGATCCGGAGGGGCACATGACTGACACACAGCGCACACACGTTTTCAAAGCTCTGGAACAAAGCCTAGACTTGAAATGAGCTACTCCTTCAAAATTTAAATGAACGATTTTCAAAGACTTTGTGACTCTGGAGCATATATTTTTAGATAATTGGCCTGTTTTTAAATTTCTTTTCCAACAATGACATTAGAAAGGTTTTTTCCATCTTGAATAAGTGATACTTTTCAACAAGTAATTCCTGACATTAAAATGTTCAAGTTGTATACTTTAATAAGCATAAGATCTCTTAGGATTGTTATCTACTCTTCATTTTTTTGTTAAGTTCTCTCTCATTTCAAGCTGAGTTTGTATATTCTGTTTTCTATCTTCCATTGGTTTGCCTTATTTTTGAAAACTAGTTCTTGTATATGTTTATCAATTTGATTGTGATTTTTCCTTTTTTAATTCTATGTTATTTATAGTTATCTATCTTAGTTTTAATTTTCTAACATATATAATCTTACACTTGGATACCTTAAATTTAATTTTTTTTGTATTTCTTTTCATATTGAATTATTGATTTTTTATTTTAAAACATGTGAAAGTATTTATTTCTGAGTATATTTTTTGATAAATTACATAAGTTTTTATATGACTTACATTTATTTTTTTCTTTAATAAGCTGTAGAATTTTTATTTGTTCTTTAATCTTATAGTTCTGGTGGGGATGTTTTAAATATCCAAGTGATTGAAAATTTTTTATTAAAATTGTGTTATTAATTCAAGTTTTACTTTAGGTAACCAAAGAATATGGCCTAGATGGTCCCTACCTTTCAGAAGGTAACCATTATACTGCATTTAATATTTAATATTTCTATTTTTTAAATTTTATGGTGTACATTCAGTATATCCATTAACCAAAATATATTGTTATATGTTTTTACATTTACATACATGGTCCCATACAGTATCATTTTAAAGCTTACTCCTCTTTAGCTAAATTTTCTATTTATTAGATCCATTCATGATTGCATATAATCATAGGTTATTTGTTTGAACTGCTATAGAGCTTTATATTGCATATATCCAATCACCTATTGATGGGCACTTGGGCTACTTCCATAGCTTGGCAATTGGAAATAATGCTGCAATAAACATAGGGGTAAATATATTCTTTTGAATTAGTGTTTTGAAAGAAGCATATAGCTGAAAAAGTGGAATTGCTGGGTCATAAGGCAGTTTCATTTTTAATTTTTTGAGGTAACGCCATACTGTTTTTCACAGTGGCTGCACCAGTCTGCATTTCCACCAACAAAGGTGGAAATGTACATCCTCCACCTTTTCTCCACATCCTCCCCAACACTTGTTGTTTATTGGCTTATTCTTAATAGCCATTCTGACAGGTGTGAGGTGATATTTCATTGTGGTTTCAATTACCATTTCTCTGATGATCAGTGATGTTGAGCATGTTTTCACATGTCTACTGGCCATCTGTATGTCCTCTTTGGAGAATTATCTATTTAGGTCCTTGGCCCATTTTTGAGAATTTTTTGTGTTTTTTGGTGTTGTTGTATGAGTTCTTTGTAAATTTTTTATATTAACCCCTTATCAGATATATCATTGAAAAATATGTTTGTCTAGTCAGTGAATGTTTTCTCATTTTCTTGATGGTTTCCTTTGCTGTGCAAAAACTTTCTAGTTTGATGTAGTACCATTTTGTTTATTTCTTTTGTTTCCCTTGCCCAAGAAGATATATCATAAAAAATTATTGCTATGAGAAATGTATGATATTTTACTGCCTATTTTGTATGGTATCAAGTCTTACATGTAAGTCTTTAATGTATTTGAGTTTATTTTTGTATATGATGTTAGGAAGTAATCTAGTTTTATATTTTTTCATGAATCTGTACAATTTTCCCAACACTATTTATTGAATAGGCTGTCTTTACTTCATTGTGTGTTCTTTCCTCTTTTGTCAAATAGTAATTGACCAAATAGGTGTAGGTTTATTTCTGAGTTCTCTATTCTATTCCATTGATCTATATGTCGGATTTTATGCCAGTACCATGCTGCCTTGATTACTATGACCTTGTAGTAGAGTTTGATATCAAGTAGCATGATACCTTCAACTTTGTTCTCTTTTCTCAAGATTGTTGTAGCTATTTGGAGTCTTATGTCATTCCTTATAAATTTTTGGATTATTTGTTCTAGTTCTGTCAAAGATGCCATTGGTACTCTGATATGAATTACTTTAAATCTATAGCTTGCTTTGGGTAGTACAATCATTTTAACAGATCTTTTAACTCCTTGGTTAAATTTATTTCTAGGTATTTCTTATGCAATTGTAAATGAGATTGTTTTCTTAGTTTCCCTTTCTGATAGTTCAATACTGGTGTATAAAAATGCAACCATTTTCTGGAAATTTATTTTGTATCCTGCTACTTTCCTGAATTGTTAGTTCTAATAGTTTGGGGATGGGATCTTTAGGGTTCTCTATATATAGTATCATGTCATCTGAAAATAATGAATTTTGCTTCTTTCTTTCCAATTTGTATGCCTTTTATTTCTTCTCATCTGATTGCTGTAGCTCAAACCTTCAGTACTATGTTGAATAAGAGTTATAAAAGTGAACATACCTGTCTTATTCCTGATCAAGGGAAATGTTTTTAGTTTTTCCCCATTGAGTATGATGTTAGGTGTAAGTGTGTCATATATGGCCTTTACTATGTTGAGATATGTTAAAGGTTCCTACTCTTGATCTACATGTCTCGTTTCAAGCCTTATAAATTTAATATGATAATAATAATAATAATAATAATAGATGTTTATTGAGTATTGACCATGTGCCAGTCACTGTTTTAAGCATCTTCCATATTAATTCACTTTATCTTCATTACAACCCTATGAGTGTTACTCTTGTCTCTAATTACAGATAGGAATATTAAGCTGCTCAGAGTTTAACTTGCTCATCATCATAAAATTTGTATGTAAAGATGGACTTAGAACCCAGAAACTCTACTAACTACTACATTAAACTATTTTATGTAACTACCACAATAAAACACTTCTCTGAGACTTATTAATGTTTTCCTTGGTTTTATTGTATATATTATAATGTTAAAACATTGGACTTAATTTTTAATGTATTTAAATAATGATTAAAATGTGCCTTGGTCTAGCACATCCTTCATGTTTTCACTCACATGTCATCTTAGCCCCAACAATCACATTTAAAAGTACAATACTTCACACACTGTCCTACCCCCCATCCTGATTTATTTTTTTCATTATACTTACCACCATCCAGCAGAGTGTCTACTATGTTTATTTTTTTTATTCCTGTGCCTCTCTCCTCAACTAGAATATAAACTCTCTAGGGAAGATGTTTATAGCCTTCTTTTCAGCACCTAGAACAGTAATCAAGTAACTACAATTAGTAAGTAGCCAAGACATCATAATCATTCAGTAAATATCAGTGAAGTGAATGAGTAAATGAAAAAACAATTCAATTCAGCCGTCACTATTAATTCTTTCCCATTGCTATTCATCGTCGCTGAGTTCTTGTCTTTGACTTGTGATTTCTTGTGTAACTAACAGAGGACTTCCAGTGTCCCCACCCTTGAATAAAAAATTGCCTGATCACAGCATTATTTATTTCTAACAGTTTTCCCCCAGAATTCTGTAAGTTTCCTCCATCATCTTATAATATTCACCGGCACAACAAAAAATTTCTGAGCACAGTTTGATTTTTATCCCCTTATATGTAATCTAAGATTTTCTTTTAATTATTTCTTTCTATGGGAATTTTGGAGATAGGGATATATATGCTAACGTCAATATATTACTTAGAACTCTCCCAAAACTAGCATAAAACAAAATGCTGTGTTTGAAGAGTTTGATGTCTACTGAGTTATCATGTGAATAAAAAGAGAAAACAAAGAATGACACCACTGAATTTTAACTTAAAACAGATAATGAATGAATGAAGTAAAAAATATATAGTAAGTAAGATAGCTAAATTTCCCTGTAAAATAAAATTAATTTTTTAAAAAATTTTAACAAACTGCTGCTTATAAGAATTATACCTAAATCCAAAAATATTAAAAACCTAAAAATTAGGATAAAGTCTCACTATCACTCCTTTGTGAATACAGATCAGTTTATTATTATTTTATCAAAAATGTATGTTTCAATGGAACATCGATGGAACAAGTAGTTGATAGACAACAGAAGTCAGAGTTACCCTTATATCAGTTGCTTACAGTGGCAAAGATATTGAAACTTGATTTCACAAAGATGGTACCAAAGTAGGACAGAAGGTAGCATTCTCAGTTGGGAGAGTAGTTTCCAGAGTGTATTAGTTTGTTATTGCTGTTATAAAAAATTACCACAAACATAGTGCCTTAAAATGACATACATGTATTATCTTACAGTTCTGAAGGTCGGGAGTCTAAAATGGGTTGGCAGGACTGTGTTCCTAGAGGCTCTGGGGAAGAATCCATGTCCTTGACTTTCCCGGTGTGTAGAGGTCACCTGCACTCCTTGGGCGATGGCTTCACCACACGGCTTGTCATCACCTTCTCTAACCTTGACCCTCCTGCTTCACTCTTACTGATCCCACCAGGATGACCCAAGATAATGTTTCATTTTAAGATACTTAATCACATCTGCAAAGTTCCTTTTGTCATAAAAGAAAATGGGATTGGGGATTAGGACACACACTGAGTCCCCCAAAGTCCTTCTGTCCCATTTAAGATTAGAGACATGAGAGTATGTTAATGATAGTAGTCTAGTAGAAAATGACAATGTCAGTGAAAGAGGGTGTAATAACAAAATCCTTAAGAAATTAGCCCAGCCAGCGTGGCTCAGTGGATTGAGCATCACCCCACGGACTGAGAGGTCCTGGTTCCATTCCTGGTCAGGGCACATGCCAGGGGTTGTGGGCTCAGACCCTAGTAGAGGGCATGCAGGAGACAGCCGATCGATGTATCTCTCTCACATCGATGTTTCTCTCTCTCTCTCCCTTCCTTTCTCTCTAAAAAAAATCAATAAAAAACATTTTTTTAAAAAAGAAAGGAGAGAAAATAACATATAAGGACACTTCTCCCATTTTAGCAGTACTTGGTACATTTTACGGACTTGGTAAATGTTTGCAGACACTAAATAGATGCCATTCTGAAGTTCAAGTATTGGAAAATATCAAAAGACAGAAACTTGTGCTATATTTGCAATATTCATAACAATATCAGACAAAAACAGCTATCCAATAATAAAAAAATTTAACATCCTACATAAAAATCTTATTTAAGAAAGAAAAAGATATCAAAATATTTGAATGATAAAAATAACATATCAAAATTTATAAGATATTGCCAAAGTAATAGTGTGTGTGTGTGTGTGTGTGTGTGTGTGTGTGTGTGTGTGTGTGTGTTATATATGCTTTTGTGAACATACATGTTAACTGACGCCAGTCTAAGATGCGGGGGGAAAAACAAATTATTAAACCAAATAAAATTGGAAAAGAGAAATGATGCAACTAAGAGCAGACATAAGAATGTTAAGAAAAGGAGACCAAAAACAGTAACAACTGGTCACCAGAAATAATAATTAAATAGGAGAAAGGGATTAAAGCTGCCGGTTTCATTTCATTCATTTTCTTCATGAAATAGAGGGACAAGCCCACCCCACCCCACCCCCACCACCAGGCAGAAGGTATGGGATTTCCTTGTCAACAGGACCTCTGGTTGAATAGATTAGAGATATCCATTAGGCAAAAGAACTTATTTCTGAAATGCCTTCAACAGGAAATCTCTGGGTAAAGTTTACCTTTATAAATAGAGTCCAAGATGTATAGGTCATGGCTCCTTGGGAAATGTCACATGGGTTATTCACCCAGGGTACAAAATAGAGATGCCTCATAATTGAAATACTCTCATCAGCCTCATATACAAATCTATTCTGGGTCAGATGGGCACATTCAAAATTATAAGAACTTTGCTCTGTTGTGTCTGAACTTCTTGACTGCCTGTGTCCTTAGAACTAGGTAAACTCTGTTCCATGTGCATCTGGCTTTTCAATCTAATCCTGGGTGTTTGTAACTCATTAAGCAACAGAAAAAGCTAACATTGTTGATCAACCTTTGGCTCAATTTCTATTTTAATACTCACCCCAGAATATATTTAGAGAGAGGGAAAGAGAGAGAGAGAGAGAAAGAGATCTATGTATCAAGAAATATAAATCCACTGTCTTCCATACGTGCCCCTACTAGAGATCGACCAGGGTATGTGCTCTGACTAGGAATCAGACTGGCAAACCTTTCAGTGCACGGGGCAATACTCAACCAACTAAGCCACACTGGCCAGGCTCATGGGTTCAGTTTTTTAAATTTTAATAAATTTGCCCAGCCAGTATAGTTCAGTGGTTGAGCATCAACCCATGCACCAAGAGGTCGTCGGTTAGATTCCCAGTCAGGGCACATGCCCAGGTTGGGACCAAATCCCCAGTGAGGTGCATGCAGGAGGTGACCAATCAGTGTTCTCTCTCATCAATGTTTCTCTCTCTCTCTCTCTCTCTCTCTCTTTCTCTCTCTTTCTCTCTCTCTCTCTCTCTCTCTCTCTCTCTCTCTTTTTCTCTCTCTTTCTCTCTCTCTCTCTCCCTGTCTGAAATCAATAAAGAAAAAAAATTTTAGTTGCATAAATTACATTTTAAAAGAAGGTTTAAATTGTAACAAATAGTCTCATCTATAACATTCATTCAACTAAAGAACAAAGTAGCACTTATAGCTAACTTACAAAAATAGAATATTCAAACAAATGTAACATAAAAGACCCACATTAATAAAATCAACTAGACAAAACAATAAAATAGCCACTACATAATAACAGTATTTTATTGTCACAGATACTTGTAAAAATTTTGAAGAATAATACATAGAAAATAATAGCTGTCCAAAAATACTTAAAACTAAAACATAGCCCAAACATGTCTATAATGCCAAAACTAATTTGATTCCAAAACCTTAAAAGGAATGACCATAAACATGCAGGGCACTGGGCCTCACATACTAAGGATGGTGGGAAGAGGAAGCCTAGAGAATACATTTCCAACCTCCAATTCTCTACCAGAAATTCCGTGTGATTCATTAACACAAATAATCATGTCTTGTGTTCTTTTCTTTCTATTCTCTAGGCTCTATTTCATTTTATAGGTCTAAAAAAACAGCATAAGAATTCGAATAAGCCAATCTCAATTATAAAATATATACAAATATACAAATATAATAGAAACTGCCAGTGATTTATCCTGAGACTTCAAATTGATAGAGCACCAGTAAAAAAGTCAACATATAACATTAATAAGGAGAAAAAAAGCTAAAATTTTCTAAGCTTCTCAAAAAATGCCAGGAACACATTTGACAAAATCCAATATTTGTTCCAAATTTTAAGTCTAAAACTAAAGTTACTGAGACTCTCTTAATTGATTATCAAAGAGAATGCCTATTTCAAGATATGCACTGATATAATTAATACAAATTCATTTTAATCGTTGCCTTTAAAAAAAGATAAATAAATATTCCCCTTTTAGCACATATATATTAATATAATAATACTTACAATTCATATATTAATATTATTGGCAATTGCTATTCAACAGGGAAAGAAATAGTAGTGTAAACATAAGAATGAAGATATAAATGAATCACATTTGCAGATAGCATGAATATGTGTCTGGGAAGGCTAAAGAAAAAAAAGATTGAAATTATTACTAGAGACAATAATCCAGCAAGACTCCAGTCTATAAAATAAATCCATCAAACTTACATATCTTTATAAAAATGATAGTTGACTAGAATAATTCAGAAACAGAATTAATTTCACTAATAATACAGGTCAACTTATTTGTATGCTAGAATATTTATTTCATTTAAGTCATAAAGGTTTGGGTTTTTTTTTAACAGCAGAACAGAGAAAGAGATGAATAGTAGCAGCAATACATTAGCATTCTAACTGGGAATGTTAAACGTAGAAAAGGAGTTGATTCTTCGAGAGTTGTCATATATAAACATTAATGGTAATAAGTAACAGCATTTATTGCTTACTATATGGCAGTTATTAGGGAAAGGGCCTCAGTTTCACTTTTTGCATATTCTACTTAATCACTAATTCTATGAGATAAATTCTATTCTAATATCTCTACAAACCAGTATAACAGAAATCAAGCCTTTATCTACAATCAATAGTTAGTTAGTGACAAAGGTTGAACTCAAATGACTACACAGGAAACTTCACAATAATTGAAAAATTGTTAGTGAATCTTATTGAACATGCAAAAAATAGTAGCACATTTTCCCCTTAAAGAGCTAACAATAATGAACATGTTATACCAGATAAAAAAGCCTCAAAGTGATAATTACAAATTTTTTTTTTTTGGCTAGATACAAATGGTGTATTTGCTTTTAAATTAAAATATAGAAATAAGTTGTTAGCATATAATCAAAATATGGGTTTCTGCCAAGTATCTAAACTGCTCTGGGCACTGAGCCTGGTTCAGACCATATTGCCCACAATTTCTAACTGGCAGATACACTGGGCCTCACAAGTGTGCCCTCAGTGGACTGACTGGGTCATCTATTGGCATTCAGCTGTGCCAGGGGGTCCAATACAGCTTCTCTTAGGCATCAGGAACTTTAACAGACATAGCTGGAAGGGTCAGCTCAGTGGGGACTGTCCGCCAGAGCACCTACATATAGCCTGTCTAGCATGAAAGTCTCAAGGTGGTCATAAGTCTCCCATGGTGGCTCAGGGCTCTCAGAGAGAGTGTTCTCAGGGAAAGGAAGTGGAAGCTGCTATTTTCATTAGTCTTTGGCCTAGACGTTGGCAAGTATCACTTCTGCCATATTCTATTGGTCAACACGGCCACAGACGCACTCAGATTCCAGTGCAGGGGAAATGGGCTTGTAGACTTCCTACGATGGGAAGCACAGATCTCTGAAGGGCCCAGGCAGCACTCTGAAGTCACATCTCCCCACTGAGATTATGTTGGGCAGAATAAAGCAGGCATAAGACTCCTTTGCCAGCCCACTTTGGCCCACGGACTCTGCAATAGCTCTGCAGAACCCTCCTTAAATACAGAGCGATCTGGGATGCTTTCGCCTTTCTCTCCCTCCTCACTCGGAGTCAGCCTTGCATTGCTGTCTGATGTCTCTTCCAGCCTTTCCTGTCTCCCTCCCTGTTTCCTTTCACACAGGCATTGCCTCTAATAACATCCTTGCACATCTAATGCTATCTTTGTACTCAGTTCTCAAAGGACTCACACTAACATAAAATTTTACCCTTCAGTGGGAGGAAGGTTAAGATCTTCAATCAGATCTTTTCTTTTTAGATACTTTGCCCCCTCAAAGTTTCTGATTTTACCTGGCCTATAGATCCGACCCCACTCCTACCTCCAGTCACAACTAACTGAACCCCAGCTGGACTCAGATTCAAGCAACCAAGGCTGGGCTGAAGCAATCACAGTTTCTCTCATAAAAATGTTCATTCTGAAGAGACCCCAGCCAGTCAGCACTAAGGAGCTGTGCCATCAGAATAGAAGCTCCAGAATCCAGAGTCAGCACCATATCAAGGAAAAGCTCTGGAGGAGCCAAAACCAAAACCTCACCGAAGAAGATTTAAAGAGAAGAAAACAGAACCCATGTGCAGAAAGAAGCAGGGAAGAGAGGCACCACACACCCCTTGCAGCACACGGAGAGACACTGGAGAGCTGCCCAGCTTCTGTGAGGCCCAGGTGTACACTGGACAAAGGCTCTGTGAAAGCCCACGGAATTTTGTTCCGCCCAAAGTCACATGCTGACATCCTAAGCCCCAGCACCTCAAAACGCAACCTTATTTGGAAGTAGTCACTGTGGATGTAATTGGTGAAGCTGAGGTCATACTGAAGTAGGGCAGGCTCCTACTCTAATATAATTGTGTCCTTATGAAAAGGGAAATGTGCACATAGACACACGCACAGGGAGAGCACCATGTGAAGATGAAAGCAGATGGGAGTCGTGCTTCTACAGGCCAAGGGACACCAAAGATTGCCAGCAAATCACCAGGAGCCAGAAAAAGTCATGAAACAGATTCTTCCTCAGCCTTTGTTTTATTATTGAATTTATTGGAGTGACAATGGTTCTCTAAATCATACAGGTTTCAAGTGTACAACTCAACAAAACATCATCTGCACACTGCATCGTGCACACATCACCCCAAGCCAACTCTCTTTCCGTCCCCATTTATCCCTCCTTTGCCCACCTCCACATACCCCCCCCCCCACCTTCCTTTCCCTCTGGCTATCACCACGCTATTGTCTGTGTCTATATGTTATGTGTATATGCTTTTTGGTTAATCCCTTCACCTTCTGTCATCCACTCCCCGCCCCTCCTGACAGCTGTCAGTCTGTTCCATGTATCCATGCCTCTGTTTCTATTTTGTCCATCAGTTTATTTTGTTCATGAGATTCCAGCTATAAGTGAGATCACATGGCATTTATCTTTCTCTGGCTGGCTTATTTCACTTAACACCAACCATGCAGACTTCTAGCCTCCACAACCATGAGACAATAAATTCCTATTGTTTAAGCCATTCAATTTGTGGCACTTTGTTAGGGCAGCCCTGCCAAACTAACATGACCCCTATAACTTCGCAATCAACCCTGTTTTCATTTGAGCTCCTTTGAATGGATAGCTGTTCCTTGAAAAAACAAACAAACAAACAAACAGAAGATGAGAATCAACAAGCCTGATTTATATCACCTTTGCAGTGAGCAGAGCCAGGACTCTCAGAAAAGTAATGAGTCTCCTCCAAGACAAAGACAAACGCATGAGCAAAGTTTAAAAGTTCTCAAGAGTGTGGTCAAAATCGTTTTAGCCTGAAAACCTTGGAAAGCAGATGAAACCAGAATCCTGCCTTGACAAACAAACTCTCAATCAAGCAACCTCAGTGTGCTTAGCTTTGAGTGACGGGCTTCTCTCGCATTCCTTCCAGGATAAACTATTGGCCAAAAATATAACCACTCATTTTTATATGGGATTGTTATTCATTGCTCAGTTAAACTTTAGGGAATAGGTAACAAAAAAAATTTTTATTAGGTTTAGAAAAGAGTATTCGAAGTCCTTTTTGCAATTATTAATGAGCAAGGTCATGCTGTAGCAGAGTAAGCAAAAAATTATCTATTTGTCTTTCATAACACACACATGCATCCGGCTCATCCATAAGTGACACTAAAAGATGAAAATATGAACTTAAAACAGGAAGGGGTGGAGAAGGAGGCACATGTTAGCAATTTCCAACTCCTCTGTCTGGGAGTGGCCATTAACCACTCTAAATCCCACAGAAGCCAATGCCCCTGAATGAGTATCCATAAAGCCATACATTATCTAATATGGCCCTTGATTTACTAGGTGTGGAGTAGCCATATATACAACCTGACCATTACATAAAATATTGGCCTGAGACTCACAGGCTCTCAAGTACATAAAAGTCTCAGAAGAAATATACCACAAATGAATAAAACTGTAATTTGGAGTAACTAGATTATTTTTTAAACATGGGATACTCTAAAATCTGGCTTCAGCAAGAGGTTTTTTGTTTTTGTTTTTTGGTTTTTACTTCAAATATGCTGATTGAGTTTCAAAAGATAAGCCTTCCTAAGCACTAGCCTTTGTAATAGAGTTGAAGATTGTATGTTTGCTAAAGAGTGGGGTTTTATAAAACTCATCACTTTGTACAAACAATTGTAAGCCTTTTGTTTTTCTTTCCAGAAAAAAAAAAAAGTCTTTGACTAATGACTAGTCACGCAGATACCGGTAAATCTCAGGGAGATATTCCAAGTGCCACGGCTTCCTAAATAGGGATTTGTTTTTCCAAGTTCAAGTCACTAAGTTGGCTGTTATTTCACGGAGACTTGCCATCTTAATATTGCATCTTCTAATCCATGAACATGATGTATCTTTCCAATTTACATGTCTTCTTTAATGCCATTGAATGTTCCATAGTTTTCTGTATTTAAGTTTTGCAAATCTCTTGTTAAATGTATCCAGAAGTATTTTGTTTTAATATGTTACTATGAATTATATTTTAATTGCATTTTCTGATTGTTTGTTGCTAGTATACAGACACACAACGTATTTACATATATTTCCCTAGTAAACTGTAGCGTTGCTAAATTCATTTATTCATTCTAGTAGTTGTTTGTTAGATTCCCTAGGATTTTCTCTATTAAAAATAGTATCATCTGAGAATAATAATTTTGATTCTTTGTTTCTAATCTTGAATGCTTTGTTTCCTTTTCTTGCTTTTTTGTCCTAGGTAGTCTTTCCACAATGTTGAATAGAAATAATTAGCACAGATATCTTTGTCTTGTTGCTGATCTTGGCGGGGGGGGGGGGGGGGGGGGGGGAGATTCAGTCTTTCGCAATTAAATACAATGCTGCCTGTAGGCTTCTCATATGTATTCAATTGATCTTTTTAAGATAAAAATTAGATTAGGTCCTCATTTGCCCAAAATCCTCCAGTAATTTCCCAAATCACTTAAAATAACTTCCTAAATCCTGAAAACACCTGCATATTTGGGCTTTTGGTTATCTCTCTGAACTCATACCCCACCATGCTTCCCCATTACCAGCGGCCACCACCGCCATTTATTCCAAACCCTACAAATGTGCCCTCCCCACCTCAGGACTTTAGCACTTGCTTCTGCCACCTGACCACTTGTCCCCCAGACAACCACAGGGGCCACTCCATCCTAGTCTCTGCTCAGATTTCATCATGCTAGTGAGCTTTATATAAAACAGAAATCCCATCCCCTCCCTGCCTGTCCTCCTGCTTTATTTTCCCCCATAAAACATATTACCATCCAACATATTATATATTTCTTTATGTATGTATTTATATGTCCATTCCTGACCATGTAAGATCTTTAAGAGTGGGGAACTTTTTCTGTGACAGAACTGAGCACATGTGCTTACAAAGTATGTATTGAATGAAAAAATAAATATCTAGTTTATGTTTGAGTGTAAATGAGGCTCAACCCGCTAGTTACCACTTGATAGGGACCATGGGAAGTGAACTCAGAAAGTACCTTAATCTTATTAATTCAAGTCATGCTATAATCTTCTTAATATTCTAGTATAATGATCTGGGCTTGGCAATTAAAATAGAGAATAAGACTAGATTCTGGGATGTAATTAACACAATGTGATTACCAGAACTGAGCTCCAGCAAGAATTCCCGCCTGGAATCTTAGACACCTATTTTTCTCAATTTAATGATTCAAGGAATACTGCCCTGAACTTTGTCCACTCTAGATCCTTTTCAACTGGATCATAGACAGTGCTTTTTAATTTAAAAAAAAAAAAACAGTTGACTGAAAAGTTTACATTAAATAAATATTTTTGGGACAGCTACATGCAAAAATATGAAACTAGACCATCAACTTACACCATACACAAAAATAAACTCAAAATGGAAAAAAGACTTAAATGTGACCCGTGAATCCATAAAAATTCTAGAAGAAAATATAGGCAACAAAATTTCGGACATCATGCAGAGCAGAATTTTCACTGATACATCACCTAAGGCAACAGAAACAAAGGAAAAAATGAACACAAGTGACTACATCAAACTCAAAATCTTCTGCACAGCAAAAGAAACAATCATGAAAATGGAAAGGCAACCCACTGTATGGGAGAACATCATTGCCAATGATATATCAGATAAGGGGTTAATTTCCAATGTATATAGAGTGCTCATACAACTCAACAAAAGGAAGACAAAGAACCCAATTAAAAAATGGGCAGAGGAACTAAATAGACATCTCTCCAAACAGGACATACAAATGGCCAAGAGACATATGAAGAAATGCTCAACATCACTAATCATCAGAGAGATGCAAATTAAAACAACAATGAGGTATCACCTCACACCTGTCAGAATGGCCACCATCAACAAATCATCAAACAATTGTTGGTGAGGGTGTGGAGAAAAGGGGACTCTAATACACTGTTGGTGGGAATGCAGACTGGTGCAGCCACTATGAAAAACAATATGGTGTTACCTCAAAAAGTTAAAAATTGAATTGCCATTTGACCCAGTGATCCCCCTTCTAGGAATATACCCTAAGAAGCCTAAAACACCAATCAGGAAGAATATATGTACCCCTATGTTCATAGCAGCACTATTTACAATAGCTAAGATCTGGAAACAGCCCAAGTGTCCATCAGTAGACGAATGGATAAAAAAGCAGTGGTACATATACACAATGGAGTACTATGCAGCTGTAAGAAAGAAAGATCTCTTATCCTTTGAGACGACATGGAGGGACCTGGAAAGTATTATCCTAAGTGAAATAAGCCAAGCAGAAAAAGACAAATACCACATGATCTCACTTATATACGGAATATAATGAACATAACAGTCTGAGGAATACGGTAGACCCAGAAACTTGGAAGTAGGGAACAGACTGACATCCCTCAGAAGAGGGGTGGGGTGGGGGGTGGGAGGAGCTAAACCACAGTACTTATATGCATGTATGCATGACCAATGGACATGGACAACAAAGCCGGGACAGGGGGGGAGTGGGGTGGGGAGAGGGGTGCCAATGGGGTAAAAAAGGAGAAACATCTGTAACAAAAAAAGTAAATTAATTAATTTAAAATATATATATATATATATATATGTATTTGATTCTTCCTGCAGAACTGTGTACAGCCCACTCTGGCAAATACTTACAAATTTATTCGCCCCTATAAATTCTAGTATTCTGGTCTCCTCTGGAAGGATCTAGGGTGTACTTTATCCCAAGTTTTAAAAGGTGATCCATTTTCCAAAATTATAATGCTATTGTACTGGCTCATTGGAGATGATTTCTAAGCTCTGTTATTGGTATGTAGGTCATGTTAGGAAGACTTCCAAAAGTGCTGGAAATAGAAAAACATAATATTATGTACATATTAAGAGGGGATCTGTCAGCTGTGGAAGCAGAGAAAAAAAGAAATTACCGTGGTTAACACTGCACTCCTCCCAGAAGAAACCTCTGGCCAGTGACTGAATCCATTTTGTTCCAGAGACACATGTAATCCATTCATTGTGGAAGCAAGTGTGTGAAGCGATCTTAGATGGATATCATTGAACAAATGTATGTTACTGCAACCTTCTGATTACAATGGTGCTCAAGAAAGATAAATTAACTAGAGAATGAAAGTGAGCTCTTCACTTGGATATGTTTTTCTTCTTCTTTTTTTTTTTTCTTTCCTTTCACATAAATGTATAGTGTTTTACTTTCATGGGGAATAAGTATCACCTCTATCCCCAAGTGGACATTCTGAACAAGACTTAAAAAATCTTACTCCATTGCAATGTGCCCAGCTTTACAGTTGGTCTTCAGGCTCATAAAAGTGTGACATAGTGTCATATGTAGTATCATTTTAATAATTTATAAAACCCTTCCCCTGGAAAGTAGTGATCTGCACAATCCTGGTACTGGTTACCGAACAGCTAACGTCTCAAAGAGATAGACCCAAGCTTCAAGAGAGACTTCGCAATCACCGCACATGTTAAAAGTATTTGACATTTTCTCTGTTTAAAACTGTCTTTTTTAAAAACAACCAATTATTAATTGCTTTTAATTGCCAGCCTCTTCAGCTAGATTAATTTTCCCATTCTGCATGGTATATCATCTCACAGAAAAGATTAGAATTGTGCTTCACCTGTGGATGATATCAATAAAATGCACAGTAAATTGTCACAACTATTCCTTCCCAGAAAAGTATAGTGTGTTCACCGGAAACCATATCATGTACTATGTTCTTTATTTTGTATTTTTGGTATAATTGGATTAGGAGGTGGCAATACTTAACTCCTTATGTGGAATTTAGTATATGTCATAACATTTATGATGTGTAGCCCAAACCTTCATTCCACAGTGATTAAGAAGTATTTTCTATGTAGACCTACATAAACAGTAGCTACCAGCGTGATACTGAAACAATCCTAAGGGAGTAGCGTCCCACATTCTTTCAGGAGAAAATGTATCTGGGAAAAATGAAACATCACCTAAGTATAAAACAATTCTTAGCTAGCTCTAGGCTCTAATCTTAATGAAAAATACAAACTTTAATCACTTACTTATGTATGATTTGTCTCATGCTGATTTTATTTTAATGGAAATAATCCTCATAAAGAATGAAGATGTACCTGTATGAGCCTTTAAGGATAACTGGAAAATAGATTTTCTTAGTAGCAGGAAGGAAAATATGATTTATGTGTAAACATTCTTTGGACATTTCTGTATCAAACTTTTCTTTAGTAGAAAAAATGATGCCCCAACAATAACTGAACTGTTTAATATTATTTTTCTAAATGCAAAAGAAATGTAAATACTATTTCTCAATCATAGAAGGTGACTTAGTTCATTTTTATTTATTTATTTATATGTATCCCTCTTTACTACATTCTGCAATGTTGAAATAAATGATGCAATTGCTGTATTTTAAACATACAATATAGTAAAGTATTTTAGCCTTTACATTTGAGAATGTTTGCTTATTGAACCAAATTAATCTAGTAATCTTGAGTACAACAAAGTTAAATTAAGTTCAAATTTTGTTCTAAGTCTTAGAATATAATGGGTAAAGACCAGTGTTTCACAGTATGGTGATTACCAGAGGAGAAGGGGGTGGGGGGAGGTGGGAGAGGGTCATGGGGGTTAAATGGTGATGGAAGGAGACCTGACTTGGAATGGTGAACACACAATACAGTATACAGATGATGTATTATAGAATCATACACCTGAATCTATATAATTTTATTAACTGATGTCACCCCAATAAGTTTTTTTTTAAAAAGACCAGTTTCTTAGGTGCTAGTTCTTAGATTAGAGACCTTTATCCAGTGGATGGTACTAACTCTTAGCATATACACATTTTAGTCAATTTATAAAAAAGAACTAATTTGATTTTAAAACTTTATAATCAGATTAGCTTCATCACCAGATATGTCTTTGATGATTCTTATTTACGTAAATTCACTCTCACCTATCACTGCATAGATGTACTGCTTTATCTTCAGTGCTTTGTTGGAATCTAACATGTTCAGTTTTTATCTGCTAAGCTGGCCAACTTGGATTTGATGATAGAGATATGGGGAAAACAATACCCCTATAGGACACTATCTTTATAGTAGCAGTTATTTCGTTTAGTTAATGCTACAGAAAAATAAAATCTCCAAGCCTAACAAGTTAAAAATATCTGGCAATTTGAACACTTGAAAGAGAACCGGAATCCCAGTTTAACCTCATTTAGTGTTCATACAAAGACTAAAATGCTAAAAATTAATCTAAAAATTTTGCATTCATTATTCATATCTAGTTAGTGTTTTGCTATTGTGCCCAGAAGAGAGTGATTAATGCATAGGAAGTACCAAGGTCAAATTTATTTTGAGCCCAACATAATGCACCTCCATATTTCAAACTACCACCACGGCATGAATTCTTAATGTCCTCATAACATTAACTTTATATTCAATCAAAATTTAGAAATTATTAATGTTTATACCATGTTAAGATGCAGAACCAATAGAGGTTATAGAACAATGATTTTTTTAAAAGCCATCAAATACTTATATTTCAAATACTATTAAAAAATGATTATACATTAGTTTTTAAAATATTTCAGGTACATATTAGCATCTCTTGTCTCAGTAGCCCAGCCTGTGGGGGGAAAAACACTGTCACTTCCACTTCTAATCTCCCTCTATTTTCAAATAACCTTACCATAACACAGCTTTCGCTCATTAACAATAGATAACCATCACTTTTTAAATTAGGTATGCTTCATTGCATTCGGCTGCAATGGGAATTTATACAGAGTAAGTCCTACATTTCTCAATGACCTACCAAATATAATAGAATATGTGATAGCGTTGAAATGGTTCACTCTATAAACTTTTGGCACAAAGGAGGTTCAGTGGGGCAGTAAACCCACGGTCTCTGAGGCTCCCCTTGGCTGGGGCCCTGCATGGCTCTGACTACCCTGGGCTTTACTGCTCAGATGGGAGCCCCTGGGCTCATAATCACCGCGAGAGCCTAGCCTCTGAAGCCTAACACCAGTTCCGACAGGACTGCATGGGCCTGGAGAGAGACACGCTCTCCTCCCTCAGAAGACCCAGCGTCCACTTAACACTCCCTGAATAGACCCAGGCAGGCTGGTAGGCTGGTAATCAAGAATGCAATCTTTAAATACAAAATCCAGACATCCAGAAAGTTCTAAAGCCTAAAAGTTTTTGGCAGCAAAACTGAACTGACATGAATCATTGAGCTGCAAACTTGACCTAAACTAGTGATAGGCTATTTATAGACTTCACGTATCCCACTTGAGGTGAATATTCATGTTTTGCCACCATCTGTGAATCTGTTTTATTCCACGGAGCACCAGACCTTGCTGGGACTGTTTATACAATACATGATATTTGCACTGTATTGCCTTCTAAATTCTGATATTCAAAATACTTCTGGTACCAAGGGATTTGGATAAAGAATAGGAAAATAATGTCTTGTGAAATTATTGGCATGAATTTAAAACCTGGATTTACTGCTAATTACTAATTATGTGACAATGGATAAATTATTTAACTTCCCCGAATCTGGCTCTTCATTTATAAGAATGGAGAAATCAACTAGAGCAACAGATGTTTTGATGGCACTCACCTAACTGGAGAATCACTTTTTCAAATTGATATTTTTTTACAGATTCAATCCCCTCCATTTGTCCCTGCCTTTGTCAAATAGAGGAACTTGATGGCTTACTTGGAGATCCTTATCTTTACAGTTTCTAAATGTTGCTTCTTCTTCTTATTGGGATGTTTACAATATCTAATAGAATTAAACTGCAGCATCATTCTTTTCTATGAACTATAATAATCTAGGTCTTGGGGTCCTCGAGGACAAGAATCATGCCTTTCCTCTTCTGGAAGCCCTTGTACATGTGAGATCACAGACTCAGGGTTTTATTTTTATTTTTTTCTTTATTGATTTTTTTTTTAAAAAGAGAGAGGAAGGGAGAGGGAGAGACAGATAGAAACATCAATGAGAGAGAACATCGACTGGTCGCCTCCTGCATGCCCCCTAATGGGGATCAGGCCCACAACCTGGGCATGTGTTCTGACCAGGAATCTAATCAGCGACCTCTTGGTGCATGGATTGATGCTCAACCACTGAGCTACACTGGCCAGGCTTAACTTTTTTTATATAAAGGTTTTTTATATTGATTTTAAAGAGAGGAAAGGAAGAGAGAGAGTGAGGGACAAACATTGATTTGTCTTTCCACCTATTTATGCTTTCATTGGTTAATTCTTGTATGTGCCCTGACCATAAATCAAACCTGCAACCTTGGAATATCAGGAAGATGCTCTAACCAACTGAGTTACCTAGCCAAGGCTCAGACTTAACAATTTTAAACACAATTCTATCACATATAAAAAATATATGTAGGAGCATAAGAACCAAAGGGTATACCCATCAGAGGCTGAGGAACACCTCAACCCAATTTCTTAATGCATTAGGATTAAAGACTTTCCCCCTCCTATTGTCTTGATGTCACCAGGGCTGAAGAGGGGCTTTGTGACACTCAGGAAGTGGGTGGAATCCTAATGCTGCTGAACAGGAGAAGAGAGACCAGTCACAAGTTGACAAATATTAAGGAGACATTTCCATAATTGTCCATGAAGATATTGAACATCTATAAAACCCCAGAGTTTCTGTCAGGGAAATCCCACATTATGGATCTTTTTGGTATTTGAGATTTTCACCAGCTCTGTGAGCTGTGAAGATTGATTTTCTTATCACACACTAATAGGAAGATGTCTGATAAGTCCTTCTCGGATGTTAAATGTAACATGTTCACTAGTGAAAAGCATAGCATAAAATCAGAAGCTTAATTAAAGATTAATCTCACTTCCTGATCATTTTACAGATGAGAAACTGAAGCCCAGAGAAGCTTAGTAATTTGATTAAATTTCACAGCTGGTAAAAGGCAGAGCCTGAAGAACTTAAATCCTTCCACCCATTAAGAAAATGATAAATAAATGACAGCCTACACCTCCACTAGAGAATAACTGTATTAAAAGTTAGTATTCTTGCCTGGCTGGTGTGGCTCAGTGGTTGAGCTTAATCCCATGCGCCAAGAGGTTGCCGGTTCGATTCCGGGTCAGGGCACATGCCCAGGTTGTGGGCTTGATCCCCAATGGGGGCATGCAGGAGGCAGCCAATAGATGTTCTCTCTCAGTGACGTTTCTATCTCTCTCCCTCTCCCTTCCTTTTTCTCTAAAATCAATAAAGAAAAATTATTTTAAAAGGTAAATAAATAAAAGTTAATATTCTTGAACATGGGGTCATGTTGCTGTAAAAAGACCATGGGTGATGGAAGTTGGAGACTTGCTTCTACCAGCAGCTCTGCCATGAACTTAGACAAAGCAAAACAGAATCTGAGGATTCTCCAGTTGTGAGACATTAAGATGCTATTGTGCTTCTCAGGTAACATGAAAGCGATGTAACCTCCAAGGATACAAACCAGAAAGGACATTCATTGATCCTGTAAGAATCAGAGCCAGTGGTTTTAAATATTAAATTCAATATTAATTAAAAGAGATTTGAGTCTGTTTGTTCAGGCTCCAAATGTTATTTGAACGCATGACCAAAGATATTTTTAAATTATAGAAGATGGTATCTTCTCCACTTGGAAACTATTAGGAATTCTAATTTGATGCCTACAACAAATCTTCAACTACTTATGTCTGTTCCAAAGAAGCCACACTGAGTTTCTCTGTCAGTGATTTCTAATCAGAGAAGCCTCCTAGATGCTCAGCAGATAGGTGACAAGAGCAATGAAAAGGCTCACCGCACTTGACATTGAATTAGACTATATAAGATGCCAGCCCCTTGAGAGAGGAGAAATTATTAAAAGACTGAAGAATACTTTATAAAATCCTACCCTCTTGCTTTTATTTTATTTTATTTTTCCTTTATTGTTTTTAGAGAGAGAGGGAGAGAGAGAGAGAGAGAGAAACATCAATGAGAGAGAACATCCATTGGCCATGTCCTGCATGCCCCCACTGGGGATCAGGCCCACAACCTGGGCATGTGTTTTGACCAGCGACCCCTTGGTGCATGGGTCAATGTTCAACCACTGAGCCACCCTGGCCAGGCTTTTATTTTATTTTTTAAAAATACTCAACTCACTTTGTTTGGGGAACCCCTTGCTCTTTATTCTTGTTTATGTCACTTTGATTATTTTTCCCCACAGATTTGTGTTTCCTCTTGTTCAACTGACATGCTATGAATCCTTTAGATGACAATTCTCACTAGAGATCCTTCAGTATTATTGAAGTCCCTGTGTTTGCTTCTGTGGACTTTATTATTTTCCCCTGTGCATACTGTTTACTTCAAACTGTGCAACACACTTGAAAATATGTGTTCACATTACCTTGTTGGAGGAAGTACCCATATACCATGGGAGAGTGTACAATGCAACAGCAAGCTTCCCCAAAACAAAAACCCTTATAAAACAGAAATATGAATTCATATTCCTATTTAGGGGGCAATTATTTGAATTACAGAAGGACTTCTTTAAAGTCCTTTTAAAGGTGCATTTAAGTGTTTATTTACTGATCCCTAAAACCTCTTGTAAGGAAAGTGGGTTAAGTAGCTGCTGCCAATGCAGGTCAATCATAAGAGATAAGGCACCTGGGACACCAGGGTGATCAGTGGAAAGGCTGCTATCACATTGCTCTCAGCACCCATCTCATTGTTTCAGCAAAACAAAATATCCTTTTGTACAGTAACACAGTCCAGTTCACCTTGGACAATGAAAGGAACACTCGCTATAGGTATAAAACAATCCTGCTCTTTCTGGTGCATTAAACATCATCCATAAAGTGTAATTTATTGGCAAGAATCAGAAAAAGATCTTTCAAAAAAATCTTAGAACCCTGCAGTATATTGTGTAGATTAAACTTATAGTTCCTTTCAATAGCATTAATGATCCAACCTATCTTAAATTTTGTTGAGGAAATTAAAATAGAATATTACTCAATAAAATGAATAATAATTATTACTACTTTTAATAATGTATATTTGTATCTTAATTAAGGGCTTCTTATAAACAATGGGTTTTGTTTTGTCCCTTATGCTATGTTTTGCAAGGGAAAGATAGATCAGACATTCTGGGACCTGTTCAAATTCATATTTCCGTTTTAATAACTGGATCCCCTGGAGACTTGGTGGCTATTGTGGGTCTTTTGATTGGTCCAAGCAGCTTTTTATACTGATACAAGCTACATAACTCCATAAATAGAAAAATTCCCAGACAGCACCATCTCATCATGATTAGCACACATCACTGGAAATGCCGGAAGGGCAGTGGGTCTTGGTGACTGATAAGACTAGAGGATTAAGTGAGAATGTAGAGGATGTGGCATCTGAGTTTTCTTCAAAAACCCAAACACCAGAGTTTCCATATCCCTGGTAGACTGTTTCCCTGCCAGAGAAAGCTTGTATAGCAAACCAGAAATTAGCAAGGATTTGCATGTGAAATTCATAACCAAACATCAAAATGGGGGGAAATGTTCCATTTTTGTGTTTCTATCAGAGACTGCTATAGTGAGCAAGCTCTCCAGGAACACCAACGCTAACCCTTGAGCATCAGAACTGATTGAGCCACTCTCAACAAATGTGACTTTTACTAATCAATTATTCAAAAATCCTGAGTTTTATCATAAAAGTAAGGGCTGTATAATCCTGAGTTCATCGGGTCTGAGGTGATGTTAGAGGCCCTTTGGGAGCAGGACCAAATAACAGAGTTCCCACCTGAGTCACCAAGATGGACCTGAAAACAAGAGGATGAAACATACCCTGTAATAATTAGAGCACCGAGCACCCTATGGAAAGATTTGGATCAATGAGACTATCTTAGCGGCTGCTGTGAGCCCATAACATTTAGGCAAGGATGATGCATTAGTTATCTATTCACAATAATGCTGCATAACAAATTACCCCCAAAGTCATAGCTTAAAATAATATTTAGTCACAAGCCTGTGAGTCATCAAATTAGGCTTGGCTTTCTGGCCTTGGCTGGTCTTGCTTACTTGGCTGACAATCAGCTGCAAGTCACCTGATCTTGAATAGTCTCATTTGGAACTGGAATAATTCTGAACTGGCAAGCTAGTGACTTTTCTCCCGCAAGCTAGGCTTTCTTAATACAAAGGCAGATGGACAAGTGAGAAAGCAAAACACAAAAGTGCTTTTTCAAGCCTCTGTTTGCTTCATATCCACTAATATCCCATCATCCAAAGCAAGTGCTATGACCAAACTCAGAATCAAGAAATGGTCAAATGAATTCTGCCTCTTTCGTAAGAGAAATGTTAATAAGGCAAAGGGTGATGTGTCAGTTACCTATCACTCCATTAAAACCACCCCAAAGCCTAGAAACACAAAACTTTCACCATTTTATTTGCTCACTATTCAGGGGTTGGTGAAGGGGTAGGGGTCTTCTGCAGATCCTTTCTGCGTTTAAGCAACAATTTGGCCAAGGTTGAATAATCTAAGATGTTCTTACACACAATTCTGTCAACTGGACCAAGTATCATTAATAGGCTAACCCAGGATTTCTAATGGTAGCTGATTTACAAAAGAAAGAGAACAAGTCCCAATGGACAAGTGATTTGTGTCATGATTGCTACTGTCCCATTAACCAAAGCAAGTCCCACATTCAAAGAAAATCACAGAGCCACGTCCAGGGTCAGTTCAGGAGGAGATTATATAAGGGCCTGGATACAGGGAACTATGATTACTGGGGACAATTGATATAACAAACCACTACAGGTGTGGATACAGGGAGGGAGTAAAAAAAATAGCATCATCAGTGTGATCAATTTACCACAGGAGAGATGTTGAAAGCAAAATTTAAAGACAACTTTTGTAGCACTGTGACTACATTTCCCTTGGCATTTTCAATAACAATAATAATAAAATAGCTTTCTTAAAGGAGTTTAAGTGAATGTTGTTGTATAATATAATATATTTTACTTTCAACATCACCAATAGTAAGGATAGAGACACTTCTAATTATCCAATTAAAAACAAATCCTTTACTATTGGAAATATTTCCTGAATTGCAATTCATGCAGGACTGTGCTATGAAGACCCAGTTTTAGGTGGGTTGCATAATGTTGAGTTAGGCTATATGTTTGTCAAAATTATTGTGTATAATAAATTTTAGTTCTGAAAAAAACACAATTGCAAAAACTTGAAAAATTAGTATCTTTGTAAGAAACAAAGGGGGGATGACTAAATATGGGCTAGACTAGCTGCTAAATTCACAGGGACCAATCTGGATATAGCCTCCCTATATAGGATGGGTTCTTGGAGGCCAGATGTTTGAAACATGATTCTCCCTCACTGTTTATATTGACTGATTGAGGGACACACCTGGTCTCAGCTGAACCAATCACCTCTTCTGTTGTAGAATTTTGAAATTTGGACATGAGAAATTCAAACCAAGATCAGGAGTTATTGGAGCTAAATCAAATTGACAAGTATTATTTCATCTGAAGTCCCTAGAGCCAGTTTGCTTTCAGCCTTTTGTAGATATTGAACACGTGGTTAGATTCCATAAGTTACCCTCAAATCCAAAATTCTTCCAAGTAAATCCTCCATTGTTCTTTAACTTAAGCTCACTAAATTTACTCCCTTGTGCAGTGGATGCAGTAGTGTGCCACCCCAGAATACCCTTCAGGACTGACATTTTCATTCTTCCAGCTAGCAGGAGCAAAGAAGCATGCCATCCAAAATGTACCTTGGATGAAAGACACTGCTTTGTTCCTTCCCTGGGGCAGCTCTTGATATGTCACCATTTCCAGAGAAGACCCAATCAATTACTTGATGTCAATGTGATTTCATTGGACCCTTTCAATTCTGAAAGTAGCAGCAGCTCTTCTTCCAAATATGAGTTGTCCCAGCCCTCCAGGCCTTGGCCAGTACCACTCTACATGAATTTAAAGAGTATTTGATCAACTGACATGGGAATTCCACTTAACGATGCATTGGACTAATAGACACATTTCACAGCAATGTAGGTACAACAATAGGAATATGACCAAAGGATCCATCAATCCCATGACAAACCACATCACTAGAAGCTACCAGGTTAAAGGCCCAGCTGAGGTATCAGCTTGAAGGTACTAGTGAGAATGGGGCTCCATCATTGAGGACACAGTGCATGCACTAACCCAATGACTATTGATGGTGTTGGGCCCCTATTGAATAAAGTATGTGGGCCCAAGAGCTGTATACAGCAAAAAGACTAGCTCTGTTTACCATACTCCCAGTGACCCACTTAGAGAAATTGTGTTCCCAACCCCTACACATCTGGACTCTGCCAGTGTGGAGGTTCTGGTTCTGAGAGGGTGAATGCTTTCACTAGGAACACAGTGAACTTTGACTATTACCCAATCACTTCAGGATTCACGTGCCAAACAACCAGAGCCAAGGAAAAGGCTCACCACACTGGCAGTGGTAAATAACCCTGAACACCAGGAGGAAGTAGCTGCTTCTCCCCAGACAGGCAGGAAGAACATCCTTGACTGTCTCTTGGTACCCCTGTCAAATGTTGATGTTAAATGGACAAAAGCAGCAGCTACATTCCTGGAAAAGCATGATGACAAGAAGCTCAGACTTCTCAGGGATAAGAGTCTGACCACCAGATCAGCAGAGATGCTAGCTGAGGGTTTAAAGAAACCTAGCATGGGTGGAGAAGGGGGATGATAAGTATCGGTTGCAGCCCAGAGACTGGCAGTACTGGTAGGGGTTGCAGTTTTTCTCACTGACCTCTCATTGTAAGTTTCCCAGGAAATGATAACAACCCAAATCCTGGAGAATCTGTTCCTAAATGGAGTGAACTTACTGTAGGAAGAAATTGTATCTCAGGAACGTAGGGGTGAAGAGTAGAGGATGTGGGGATGCACTCCCTAGATATCCCCTTCATGACTAAGGCATTCGTTTTTCCCTGGCTGCCAACAGTGTTGGCTACTGACACCTCAAAGCTGTGTCCTCAGTCAAGGGAAACCAGCTAATCCATGTTCATGCCCCTTCCCCTGAGGCAGCCCACATGCAATGCCTGCTCAGTGGAGGGGTGCAAAGGCCCAGGCCCTGCTTCCATTGGGAACAACTCAGAAAGACCATCCCAGCTCCAGAGCTTCCCGTGGAATCACCCAGACTTGATTAAAACGGCATCACAGGCCGTCAGCCTTTCCCCCTGCCTAGTCCTGCCTCCTTTCCTTTCAGACCTTATCCTGAGTGGGAAGCATCCTCAGTCAACTGCCTGCCCACAAATCTGTCTCAGAGTCTTTTCCCAGGAACTCAACCTAAGACACTCTAGCTTCTACCAAACTGAATATAGTAGCTTATTTTGGAGGAAGGTACTATAACAAGAGAGAAGATAAGAGGGAGGGTAATGCTCACATAAGCCCTATAAGCTAGACAGTATTATCTCTATTTTATAGATGAGGACATAGGAGCTTAAATAATTTGAGAGATTTCTCTAATTTCACTCATCATGACTAAGTCTGTCTGACTTAAGAACCTGATTTTGCTACTACATTATTCATAAATAGCCCATTCCCCTCATAAGGCTCTTTACTAGACAATAAATGAAAAAACAGGAATAAAAAATTCTGTTATCTCCTCCCATATGCTCTCCATGAGCTGAGTCTGTGCTTTCGCCAAGATAAGACACTATCTCATAATAGCATCCATTCAATACAGTTCCTAACACCTATTTACAAGTTATAGATAACTTTCTATGAAAGACTCCAGGAGAAGTAGCTAAGGTGCATATAAGCAACACCCTAAATATTGGGGGAATGTCTTTGTATGTGTACATCTATCACATACCTAAGGAACTGATGGACCAAGATGGCCTGATGGAGATTCTGCTTCCTAATGATGAGTTCTCTTGTGCACTATGTGGAGGACCGTCCTCTTTCTTTTCAATTCAATTTAATCTAAAAGAAAAGGTAGGAAAAAATTAATTAATAAAAAAATATATCTTCAGAGCCATAAAAGATATTACATCCATAAGACAAACACAATAGTCTATTTTTAAAAACAAGAGATTAGAAAGAGCCCTTAGAATTAGAAATATGAGAGGAGAATACAAAAATTTAATAAAAATATTAGAGGAAGAAGTTTAGGGGCTCTTAGAAAATAGAACAAAAGGAGGCAAAAACTGGAAGAAAGAAAAGGAAAGTAGGTCAATCTGGAAAGTCTAACATCAAACTAATAAAAGGAACATAAAAAAACAAAGATGAGAAAATTATAAGAGAAATAATAAAAGATTTCTCTTAGGATCTTTCCTTATCTTCCCTCCTAGAAGGTTGCGGGAAGGCGCCGTGACGTAAAGCAGAGAGGAAACAAAGAAAGAGAAAAAACAAGAAAAAATGGTTTTTCTATCTAACACAAAAAAAGGGGTGGGAGGAGCTCTAGCCTGTTCTTGGAAGCAGAGGCTGCCGATTTGATCTAGTTAAACATCAGGAAACATTGGGGAAAATCTTAGAGAGAGTTACATAGGAAAGAAGACAATGATTAACTTTAGGAAGACTATTGTACAAGAAAGAAAATGTAATTGTAGCACACTGTTTGACTCAATGCAATGTAATACAGTAAACCCTCGATTTTTCACACCTTGATTTAACGAATTTCAGATTTAACGAACAAAATTTCCAGTTCGTGTGTCTTATGTGGAAAATTTTAAATGCTTTAAACCAAGATTTGCTCATAATTAAATTAACAGCTTATTTTTTGTTATTGATTCACTGTTATTTTTTCTTTAATCCTCACCTGAGGACATTTTTCCATTTTTTGTTCAGATAGAGTGGGAGGGAGAGAGAGGAAGAGAGAGAGAGAGAAACATCGAATTGAAAGGGACACATCGAGTGGCTGCCACCTGCATGACCCAACCAGGGCCGGGGACAAACTGCAACCAAGGTATGTGCCCTTAGTGGGAACCGAACCCAGGTCTCTCTGGACCGCAGGCCGACGCTCTAACTGCTGAGCCAAACCAGCCAGGGCTATTCACTGTTATTTTTAACAGATTTTTAGCAAATAGGCCATATGTTGGAAAAAACACTGTAGTAATTTTGCCGACATAAATATTATGTTCTACAACTATGGTCTACATAATTGAATCCAAGAGTCACTGCTTGTAAACAATGTTCAGCAAATGATCAGCACATGATTACACTGCATCGTGCATGAACATTGGTTCTGCAGTAGTTTTAACGTATGCAGACTGATGTTCTCACCTGCGCTGAGCCACACCCCAGCCTGTGCACTTGTTTACTAGTGGTGACTGGTGAATGCATTCATTTACTAGACCTATTCAGTATAAATTTAAAATTAGAGTAATACATACAGAAAACTTTTCTGTGAAATTAAACTTTTCATTAAAAAAAGAAAAAGAAAATGTAGGAAGTAAGGACACAGGGCTAAAAAAAGAGTATGAGGAAAAAAAGAAAGAGAAAGAAAGAAAGAAAGAAAGAAAGAAAGAAAGAAAGAAAGAAAGAAAGAAAGAAAGAAAGAAAGAAAGAAAGACTCAAATGTTATTATGTTATGTCTGGAGATAGAATTATGGAATTTCTATTTATTGTTTCTGAATTTTCTACTATTAACAGAGTAATACAATAGGAAGTATAATAATAAAGTATAATATTTTCTGATTTCTGATGCTCTTCAAAAGGATGCAGAAATAATATTCCATTGTGTAAATGTACCACAGCTACACAATAGAATACCACTCGGCCATAAAAAAAAAAAAAAAAGAAGGAAATCTTACCTTTTGAGACAGCATGGATGGACCTAGAGGGTATTATGCTAAGTAAAATAAACCAGTCAGAGAAGGATAAATGCCATATGATTTCACTCACATGTGAAGTCTAATAAACAAAATGAACACACAAAATAGAAACAGACTCATAGATACAGAGAATAGAGGGATTAAGCACTACAAATTGGTAGATGCAGAATAGCCACAGAGATGCAGACTGCAGCGTGGGGAATATAGTCAACAATGTTGAGATAGTGGGGTACAGGGCCAGATGGGTGCTTGGGGCAGTGGGGGACCACTCTGCAGAATACATGGTTTCCGGCCACTTTACTGTACGTCTGAAGCTGGGGCGGAATGGTACTGAATGTAAAGTTTGGTTGAAAAAAATTTTTTAAATACAAAAAAAAAAGAAAAAAGGATGGAGAAAATCTTGTTGGGAATGCATAGCTAGAGAGGAACCAGGCTGGATGGTGTTTAGAGGTCCCTGGGTACCCTAAAATGGCCTATTCATATGCCATTCTGATACAGGTTGTTCCCAGTCACAGAAAAAATAGGTTATGGAAAAGTGATTGTTTCCCATCCAATTCAGTCTGCTTTGCACTTGTGAACTGAGGGTCACAATTTACGGAACTTTATATATTCATGAATACAGATTGAAAGTCAGCGAGATCATGAACTCTTTCCCTCTTATCAGAAATAGTAAATGTGTCCACAATTTCCAATAAAGATAAAAAGTTATTATTAATAACCAATTTAATGCTGTTATTCTCTTAAAAGACCAGATTGGAAAGTCAATTTGCATAAAGGTCTTTACAAAGGAAAAAATAATAATTGATTGCAATGTGTTACCATTTTCACTGCCATGCCTCTATCAGGTTTATTTTACTGAACTGCATGCTTAAACAGTACATCTATTTGTGTAATTTTTTCCCCAGCCTTTCACCGAACTAACCCTATTAAATGAACAGACTATTTAATTGCCTTATCTAGGGATCTAGTAGTCACAGCCATGGGAAGATAATCTGGGTAAAAAAATGGAGAAAAAAATCATTTCATTTTATTTTTATATCACCTACAATTTAGTCTTCCACGACGTACCCCAGAACACAGGTTTTCATGTAATTCAGAAAGGAATATTGGAAACAAGCCCCAGCCTGTCAAATACAATTTTATGTAACTAGCTTGTCTGGAGCTATTCTATTAAAATGTTCTACACTTTGAGATGTCCTCATTTCTGAAGGGCAAATGAACCCAGCAGGTGGCTGAGTAATTATGACTTCTGATTCAGAGCTCATTTTTAAAAACATGAGCTGTTTAATGCTTGCTGATTGCCATCCCTAACATCCCCTTGTTTTCAACACACTCATCTTCTTCCTCAGTAACTGAGCCCTGCAGTGCATCCAGAGAGCCCACTTAAAGGAAATCTGCAGCGACGGTTCAGTCCCCTAGATGGCAAGGAGGCTTGCGGTGTATTAGCTTTTAAAGACGTATTTAGAATCGTCTATTTTTCTGTTGTAGATGTAAATTATAAAAAATGATTTGAAGAAAAGGATTCTTAATAATAGAATAAAATGGAAGGGAGTTGCTGTCACCGAAATCTCTACTCTATCTAAAATATGGCCCATATGGGTGTTTTTAGGAAAAGCTATAGTCGTAGAAGAAATTACTCTCGTAATCTGAGAAGTTAGAAAAACAAAGCCAAACAAAATAACAACAGCAAAACAGTCCACAAACAAATCAACTCTCCCTGCACAGTCTTCTTGACTAATACTTCTGGGATAGTCCTGTAATGCCAAATATACTGTCTCTTGATTATAAAAAAAAAAAAATCCTGGATCTTATTAATTTATAACCTAAATGCAAAAAGTAAAAACAATACAATGTGTTACTCAATAAAATCTTCTACAGTTTTCAAATACCACACACACACACTGACCTTTAGGACTTGGCAATAGCTCTTGGACAAGAGATGAAGGTGCTTTTACCCTACATTCTAACATTTTGGAGAATGTGGATATTAGCCCGTCTTGTAAAAGACATTTTTAAGTAACTACAAATTCAAGATTCTCCAATAATGCTGCCAGGTTGTCTCTTCATCAACTAAATCCTCAAGAGCTTTATCTCTTGTCATTCTGAGGGTGATCATTAATCAGAGCACTCTGCACTCACGCCAACTTGTAACCTATGGGCTTTTTACAAACATAACAAGCTACATCAATAAAATGCAGCTGCTGCAAAGTGAAGTGTGGCTGTTCATCATAATATGAGTAGCAGCCTAAAACAGGAAGATGAAGGTGACTACTATACCCAGTTGAAAATGCTGGCATCATTTTTCTCTTCCTGAACTCAGTTTGATATCTAGAGTATAAGTATCAGGTGTGGAAGAAATAAACATTCAAGGGCCATTATTGAAAGACACAGAGCTGTCAAAAATAGAATAGGCATATAGAAGTAAGCATGAGGATTATACTAAAAGGCTGTTTTTCGTTATTTAGTATAAACAGTCCTAATTGGTGTTTTTGGTTGTAGTTGTTGTTGTTGTTGCTAATTAAAGAAACAAACTATTGTAAGATATATTGGTTAGACCCCATGGACAATAGCTCATCTTACCTTACACCAACCTGGAATCGGGACTTAGTACTTTGAAACATCCCAGGCATCCAGATGTTTCAACATACTACCTGCACACAAAAAGATATTAAACTGAAGTGCTCATGGGGAGATGGCAAAGAGGGTTATATTCCACAAGTACCAAACTTATTTCTCTCAGTGCAGCTGCTGGCTCCTCCTTAAGTCCTACTCTTCCAGCTCTTCTAGTATGCAGAGCAATTGAGGTCTCTAACTCCCCAGCCTCTCTTGCTTCAACCTTGTGGCTAGGGACCCAGCTACTTGGAAGGCAGAAAAAAACCCTGCAAATAATAAACATTTTCTCTTTTCACCATTTTAAGTATTTGCAAGTGTCTCAAGAGCAAGAATGCTAAGTCGACCTTACAAAGGGACTGGATCCAAAAATAAGAACACCACCAGAAGCATTAGGAACCTTCAGTCTTGTGTCAGCTTCTTTCTGTTCATTTGCTTTATTCTTCTCTCTATATTGTTCTCTCTCTCTCTCTCTCTCTCTCTCTCTCTCTCTCTCTCTCTCTCTCTCCTCTGAATCTTCCTTGTTCTATACAAAGAAAAAGGATTTTGGTATACAGACCAGTGGTTTTCAAGTCTAGCTATGCATAAGTACATTTTACTAACATAGATTCCTGCTCCCCACTCATAAAGATGATGATTTTGGAAGTCTGGTAGGGCTTGAAAACTTATATTTTAAAAGTTCCCTAAGTGGCTTA
Source organism: Molossus molossus (assembly GCF_014108415.1). Taxonomy (NCBI): domain Eukaryota; kingdom Metazoa; phylum Chordata; class Mammalia; order Chiroptera; family Molossidae; genus Molossus; species Molossus molossus. The sequence goes on from NW_023425345.1 coordinate 30,104,275, forward strand.
GAGTAAAAGTTAAGCTCCTGAAACAAAGAACACCTCCCCAGCCCCCACATACTATGGCAATGTATGTAAGATAAAAATGTATTTCTTTCTCACTTAACAGTCCTGACATGAGCCACCCAGATGGGCAGATTAGCTGGGCTCCACCTAATCATTAAAGATCCCAATCTCCTGCCTTCGTGTTCATCCTTACACCCAGTTTAACAACCAAGACGTGATTTTACAAACATAGTGCCTAGGTTCTTGCCCTTGACCGTCTGGTCAAAGTGAAGTCACTGTCATGTTCACTTTCCAGCTCTTGGAAAAGTGAGGAGCAGAAGTTCGAGCCAAGCAATATTTTTATCAGCAAGTGGGGCAGAGGTTTCCCTCACCACCTCCACCCCACTCTTTTGGTGAGGACTTACATTTGACTAGGAAACAACAGTCTGTAGATGGGCAGTCATGTGCCCAGGAAGACGTGGAGAACAGATTTGGGGGAACCCAAGTACCCAACCATATTCCTCAAGTGCTACTAATGCACAGGCAGGTTTGGAAACAGAGAGAGAAATGTAATGATGACTTCTTCATTCCACATAGTATCAACCATCACTCAGTTTAGAGGAAGAAGACCCACAGGCAAGCCCTAGTTCTGCCACTAACTGATCTTAAGCAGATTATTTCATAAAAATACTAAATTTCAGGCTTAATGCTAAGCGATTTATATGCCTCATTTCTTTCAACCTTTACAGTGGAAGGCAAATATTTTTAATCCTAATTTATTAAGAAACTAGGTAGCTTTTTCCACATCACACTGTTAATATAGTATCAAAGCTAGACTTCAAACTCAACTGTATCCAAATTCAAAGCACATCATCTTTCCCCTCTCTTATTTAACCTGAGTCGCATTTTCTCATAAGTGAAATAAAATATATATCAATGAGTTATTGTGAGAATTAAACAAGCTCATTTAAACATGCTTGTACAGACCTTAAATGCCAATATAAATACAAGTATTTATTTTCTTTTGTATACATAAAAGATGACACTAGTTTGCCATGGTGTGGCCTGTGTTTTGAGATTCGTTCTGGCAGTGGGGATGGATTTGAGCTTATGAATTCACAATCTCCGGTTCTGTCTTCAGTGATCAATAGCACCTATTTGTTCAGAGTTAACCTGTGACCATAGAACTGAACAAAGCCAAGTGGCCCATGTAGGAATTGAATTAATGATCTGGAACTGATAAGCACTGAACTCAACTGAGCTGAAACAACTAAACATTGACTGCCATCATAAAGGCACAGACTAAAGATGATAAGACTTGCAGAAGAGTAATCTCTGTACTTTTTAAAAGATGATGCATTAAAGTTTTGCAAAAAAGACCTGCTGTCTCTCCAGCAAATGCCCTGTTATCATAAACCAAATTAAGGGGGACTCCAGCTCATTTCTCCATTTCATATTGCAGTGATAGCACTACTAAGCCTACCTTTTATTTTATGGAGACTGAAAACTCCAACCTGAAGATCCCAAAGGATAAAATGAGACACCAAACAAAGTTTAACACATATTCCCCTCCCGTCTCATTCCCACTCAACTTCTCCCCACAAACAAGCACAAGTATTTGGGAAGGTGTAAAATAAATATAAATTGAAGTGCAAACTATTGTTGTCCAGTTGTTTCTATAGCATTTTTAAGTATATAACACTATAGATAGGGATGGGTGGTAATTTTTTTTAATAAAATAAAATTGTCTTTTAAAATTTAGAGAAGTCAGATCAAAAGGGTCCCAAAACCTTTGATAATTCCCAGAATAACTAGCTCATTCAAATATCCTTATATTCTCCATAGCTGTTCCACCAAGAGCTTCCATGGATTGGCCTCCGGATTTCCTTGGTTTTCACCTGTGTATTAAGTCATTTACTGGCTCATAAAATTTTTTTCTCTCCCTTGTGAAGGAAAACATCCTAACTTATTCAGGAGAGAGCAGTCTGATTACCAAAGTAAAAATCTCACTCTCTTGTCACCCATGTCTACTCTGAACAGTGTTTGTGCCAACAAGTAACTCATATACATATATATATATATGATAGGAGGGAAAATGGAGAAAATTAGAAAAACTAATTTTCCCTCAGTTCAATGAATTTCTGTCTAAAAAAAAAAAAAAAACTATCCTCTCAAAATGAATCCACCACTTTTATGCATCAAGTATTATTATTTCTCCTGTAAGATCTCTTATTTCAGGTGACCTGATAACCAAATTAAGAAAACTTTAAAATTGATTTTTAAAAGTTTTAGTATTGGGAGAATCTAAAATTTCAGGGTCAACAAAAAGTAAGTTGACTTTACACTTTAGTTAGATGAGAATCCTCTGTAGCAGACTGAGTACAAGAAATGAAAAACTTGTTCTTTCCCTTATATCTTTTTTCACAGATCTTGTCAAGAGTAATTTAAAAAACAGAATTTTTATGCTGAGCCACATAATTAACATAGTCTACATAGTGTCTATTGTACTTGACTGCTTATTTCTAAATTAATTTTTAAATATTTAGATTAAGCTATGAGGCTAGGTGAGTCCAAAAATTTGCCAGTTTATGAAATAAAATATTGATCAACAATCACATTCTTTAAAGAAGCAAATAAAGCTCTTCAATTAATTGTGGTCCTTATAAGTGTAATTCAATGGCTACGCTGAGAAAATGTTGAACTATCCTTGAAAACGTAACGAGCACCAAGGTTTTGGTATTTGGCTAGAAAGGTACAATCCATGACTTTCGGTGCTGCTATATGTACAGTAGATCCTAGGAACTGAGAAATGCATATTTTTATAATAATTACTAAGGCATTTAGAAGAATAGTTATAAATGTACAGATGTCTTCAGCAGAAGTAAGAACTTTTTGTCTAGAATCGGAAAAAATCTAAATGACCCAAGTTCTTTAACAAAGTTTATTTTTCAAAGAATCATAAAAGGTTGAGAACTAGGGCTCTTGGTCATTCTTGAAAAGTTTAGTAATATATATGAGAAAAAGAAAAATGCACAAATCCTAATTATAAAACTCAATGCGTATTCTCAAAGTAAACGCCTCTGTGTAACATTACCTACAACAAGAAGTAAAACATTCTCAGCACATTGGGATCCTCCTTTTACCAATCATTATCTACCCTGTTCCCAAAGATAACACTATTCAGAATAGTTCTGCCTGTCTTTGAACTTTATATTAATGGAATCATACCATATGTGCTGTTTTGTATCTAGCTTTGTCAAATATTATGGTTGTGAGATTCATCCATGTTATTTGATATAGCACGAGTTTGGTCCTTTCCATTCTTGTATAGTATTCTGTTGTATGGCTAAACCATAAATTTGTATCTATTCTACTACACTTTGGTGAGTTTTAGGTGTTGGCTATTGCAAATAGTGAGACAACGAACAGTCTTATATGTGTTGTATGGTAATCAAATGTATACATTTGCTATGGTCTGAAAGTTTGTGTTCCTCCAAAATTCCTATGTTAAAATCCTAATACTCAATGTGATAGTATTAGGAGGGAGACCTTTGTATAATGCTTAAGTCATTAGGGTGAAGCCCTCATGAATGGGATTAGAGCTTTTATAAATGAGATTCTCACCCACATCAAAGTGTCTCGGGTTCAATTTCTAGTGAAGGGCACATACATGGGTTGCAGGTGTGATCCCAGCCCACCCTGGGCCACATGAGGAAAGCAACCAATCAGTGTGCCTCTCTCACATCAATGACTCTCTCTCTCTCTCTCTCTCTCTCTCTCTCTCCCTCCCTCCCTCCCTCCCTCCCTCCCTCTCTCTCCACATCTCCCTCCCTTCCACTCTCTAAAAATCAATGGAAAAATATCCTTGGGGAGGATTAACAAAAAAAAGAGAGATGCCACAGAATTTTCTTGCCCCTTCCACCATGTGAGGATACAAGAAGCCTGAGACCTGAGACCTGGAATGGATCTAAGACATTTTAATTTTGTACATAGCTATAGCTGAAATTATGGAGGCATGGGATATAATTATGCTCAACTTGATTAGATACTCTCAGTTTTGCAAAGTTGTTTTACCAATTTATACTCCTACCAGCAATGTATGAGAATTCTAGTTGCTCCATATCTTTGGCATTACTTGATATTGTACTCTTTTTTAACCATCTTTTAGGTATGACATGGCATCATAATGTGGTTTTAAGTTGCATATCTCTAATGACTAATGAGGTTGAGCATCTTTTTTATATATTCATAAGTCTTTTGAATATTTACTTTTTGAAGAAATGTTAAAAAAAAAAAAAACTTTGCCCATTTTTCTATAGTTTTATTTTTCTTGCTACTGTGTTGTTTGTTGATGTCAGTCTTTTAATTGGAAATACATATTGCATATATGTTCTCCACTCTGCACTTTGTCTTTTCATCCACCAAGTGACAACTTTTGAGGGACAAAACATCTTGCTATTAATATAGTTCAAGTTATCAATCTTTCCCTTTATGCCCAGCATTCCACTTTAGCTACACTGGACCCTTGCTGTTCTTCAATCAAGCCATTCTTCTCTCCACTTCTTCACTTGCTATATATTCACATGGCTCACCTCCTTCAGGTCACCATGTTCAGATGTGCCCCTGTCAGAGCACAGGTCTGAGCCAGGTCTTTCTTGGCTCATCCATGTAAAATAAAAACCTTATCTACCCTTCCCTGTCACTAATATTTCCTACTTCTTATGCTCTGCTTTATTTTCTCCTTATCATCCATAACTACCTGATGTATTATTTATTTATTTTCCCTCTTCCTCTCCCACACACTACAGTGTAAGCTCCATGAAAGCAGGAAATTTGTCTGTTTTGATCAATTCTCTGTGCCTAGAACAATAATTGGCACATAACAAGTATTTTAAAAACAAACTTGTTTGCTGAGTGAATAAATGAATAAACTGTACCTAAGTATGAATTTATTTATATTTACATTTCTTAGCACTCTGTGTGTTTTTCCTATCTGAGTCCTCAAATCTTCTTTCAATTCTGAAAATTCTCAACTATTATAACCCCTAATTCACCTCACCCCTGTTTTCTCTTCTCCATTGAATATTAGCCACAGGTTGAAGCCTTTATATCTTTTACATATGTAAACATTCCTTAAATATTCCCTACCTCTATCTCAATATGCTACATGCTGGATAATTTCCTCAGAGCTGTCATCAAATTCAATAATTCTCTCTTTGACCTTGTTTAGTCTACTGTTAATTTATCTGTTATAATTTTTATTTCAATAACTATATTTTTTATTTCTGTAATGTCTATTTGGGTGATTTTCAATCTGTCTGTTGTTTTCTTGAATGCTGAGATCCCCCTTGTTTTGTGGATCACCTTATTTCTCAAGAGAAAACTTTGAGTATTTTAGTCCTACTTATTTCAGAGCTTTTCTTAGACAGAGCTTGTACTCCTCAGGTATGAACACTCCCATTTCTTCCATCTGATTATTCTATCTTATGGCATGACTTACAATGTTTTTCATATGCAGTGGGAATTATCATTTACAAAAGTTCCATGTGTCCAAGGTTATAGAGGCTTATCCCTAGGGATCAAATTTACATGACCTCTGCTAAAGTCCTTTAAGGTTTACTGGTTTTAGAACAGTTTGTATAACACTCTCTTAACTCCACATTTCTGTACCATCTGTAAGATGAATTTTGGCTACCTATCAATGCACACCTTGGGTCAAGATGGGAATTTAGCCAGCTCTGCTATTTTAAAAGTAAAAGGCATCCTTTACCTTCTGCAGGGGGATACACTGGGGTTTCATACAGAATCCCAGCTATTAATAGGAATATGGCATCTTCCTGGCATTTTTCTTAATGCATATATTTCTTCTGGAAACTTTACAAGATCCTATTGTGACCAGACAGGATTTTTTTATATTGTGATCTTGTTGCCAGAATTAATATCATCTTTCTCAAACACATATATTCTCACTGATTACTAGGACTTCTAGGTGAATATATTCCACAGGTAGTTGAAAATAAGACATGAGTGCTCAGAAAACAAGTCAAAAGTCAGAGAAAAATATTTATGTGACTGTCTAAGATTAATAAAACATTTGAAATTATTTACATAATAACTGCTTTGAAAATTGAAAGACAGTGCTAGTTAACAAAGAAAAGTCCTTTTAGTTCTTTCTAGCACTCCAAATGTCAAAAGTCACTTAATCGATGACTGTTTTATGGAGCACTCTACTACATTTGTTAGTGTAACAATCATTCCTAATAAAGGTTGAGCATTTGTGTGTAAAAGAGAGAATCAGAGAGTTGAAGAGGTCAATAGCTGATAAGTCTATGAGAAGGACCACAAGTTTTGGAGAAAATAATTTACTATGGCAATGATATGTTGTACTTCATATGCAAAACTGATATTAACTTTCCTGTTTATTATGGCTGTTTATTTACCAGTAGTGGTAAATTTGTTTTGATCCATTCTCTCTTGCCCAGATCCTGTTGTGAATGACAGCTTGCATTTATAAAGCAATTGAATAGGGTGTAGGAATAGTAAATTACTATGGAATCATACAAAGCTGATTGGCTCTCCTAAGGTTCAGCACCTTGAGAATGGCCTCATTAGTAACCTACTGAACTGAGCTAACAGGTATAAGCAGAATTTTTTTTTTTAAGTCAAAGCTTACTATGTTGCAGAAATCAAAGCAAGCTGTCAGCAGCACCTTAGCAGATTCTGATGGTTCTCTAGAGAGAGGTAATTCTGTGTGCATTATCCATAGTTGTAAAAACACCAAGGAGTTGGTATGTGAGCTTGCTTCATGGAAAAAGAAAAATGTTTAAGGATGGAAACACAGGAGGCGATAAAACAAACAGCACAAGCCACCAAGAGTATTTGTTTGGGGACACTTTATTTCATAGCATAGATGTTTACATCAGAATTACTGGTGTCATTCATCATTACAAAAGTTTTCTTAATAAATTCCGGGAGGAAAAAAAAAAGATTGGAATTTTCTCTACCTGAGACATACATGAGAATGAAAGTAAGCTTAAGTCAGACACACGTCTTTATGTCAAGCTTGACCATTTCAAAGACCTTTAATAAAGAGCCAAAATAAAGACTGAGTATATGCAGTAGAGTTAAAATACCAAATTTAAATTTTCTTATTTTCCAGTCTCTTGTCAATATTAGCAGGAGTATTTAAAGGATTCTTTGGTAAGTCATTAGAATGATAGTCCATTGCTTCCTAAATTACCTGAGAATTTACTGTGGAACTGTATAATAACTAACTTCCTATACAAGTGTTTTCTTTCATGTCCTATATGTTCTATGGCTGAAGAAATAACTGATTAGAGGAACTAAAGAGTGGACAAAATTTAGTAATGGTTGTCATCCCGATAACTTTCTTTAATGGGGCTCTATAAAACCATAAATAGGACCATTATGTGCTGTAATTAGGCCCACACTGGCTATAAAACCCTGGCTAGAATGTGGCTGTTACATCCATTACATTTCCTATTCAGGTAACTTCATATTAAGTGATGCAGTGAACTGTGTTAGGACATAATGATTTATTTGCGCCAACCCTCTATTTGAGGTTGATATTTTATTATTCATCCCATCATTTTAAACACATTTTTATTTCCTTTATTTTCTTTCTCCTTGTCCTTTATATTACCTCCTATAAATTTACTGAGTACAATTTATCACGCTCATTCATTCATTCATTCAACTGTTATGCATTTAGTGCCTTTGATGAACCAACCACTACACTCAGTGACAGGAAAAAAATGGTAATCAAAAACAAAAGTAGCCTTTAATCTCAAAGATTATCTTGGAGGGGAGGGGACAGGGAAGACTATCAAATCACACAAAAGTATGAAATTGATAACTGCTATAAAATGAGAAGGACATGGTTAGTAATATGAAAGCTTATAGTGAGATTTAAGCTTTCCCAAGGAAGTAACATTTGTATTGAAGTCGGAAGCATGGCTAGGAGCTATCCAGGTACAAAAAGGACAGACAAACTAGTCTGTGCAAATGTCCTATACAACTTCCCTAATAACTAGGACTGGAGTTGCAAGAGTGTACATAAATTTGTTTTATTCCTAAGGTGAAAGCAAATATGCCCTTATTTCTAACTGATCGGGGCAAATGTTTTCAGGATTGAATTTAGGAGAAATGGTGTTTTGTCATTAGATTATTTTATTTCTAAATCATTTGTGGCAGAAGAAAGAATGAAGTTCTAAGTCTACTGCAGTTAAATTAAAAGTCTCTTTCATCATCTGGGGCAAAGATCCAGGATTTTTGCACTCACTAGCTACAGATCTGGGTGCACATGAGTTTTCTCTTTATTTTTATTCTCTGCAATATGTTTAGTACCTAGTTATAAATAAAGCATGATGGGATATTTTGGTTTCATGTGTGATTACACTGTAGTTCACATTTTATTTCTATAATTTGTGAAAATTTATTATAAGAAAGCATTTTAAAATAAAATGTAGGGTAAATTATTGTTAAGATTTAGTATAAAAATAAGTGAATTTCTTTCTAGAATATGAATGATAGTACTATTGTGAAAAATTATTTGTCTGAGCTATTTCAAACTGCTTAAGAAATTATTGGCTTTCATTTTACATTGATGTGATATCTACATGATCATTTTTACTCTATCATTGTCAATGACTTCCTTAATATCTATAATATTATAACTAAAGACTACCATGTACATATAGTCTATCCTAAGAAATATTCACAGCTAAATTCTTTTTGAATGTTTTATTAATTTTTTTATCCTCACCTGAGAATATTTTTCTATTTGTCTTCAGATAGAGTGGGAAAAAGAGAGAAACATCGATGTGAGAGGGACACATCAACTGGTTGCCTCCTGCATGATCACAACCAGGGCCAGGGACAAACCGCAACAAAGGTACATGCCCTTGACTAGAATCAAACCCGCAACTCATGGGTCCACAGAACAATGCTCCATTGCTGAGCCAAACCAGCCAGGACTCACAGCTAAATTCTTGAAAAACACATTGACACAGTTATTCCTTTGAATTTTAAATACTAGATAAATCTAGATGAAGAAAAAGTTTGTTTTAGTAGGTAGTAAGAATAAATAAGATCTGAACACCATAAAGCAACAAAAATGTCTAGCACTACTATGTACATACATGCATATATGTGTGTGTGCATGCACACACACGTGTAGACTGTACATGTGTGTATAAATGTGTATTTATGCCAATATTATCCAGATAAAGAGAAAGAAAAAGAATAAGAAAGGGTCTTATAATGCCACAGATATTAATATAATTTGGGGTAAGTTAAGTCACTCAGTACCTTCCTCTAATTAGTCGATAGTTAACTCTTCATGTGTTTATGTTCATTGACCACTAATTAAAATGGATCATATCAGAAAATAAAACTTAGTAAATAGTTAGGCTCTAAATAGCTAAACTAGACAGAATATGCATACTCTTTTAAAATAACCTTTATCATTTTGTATTTACATTTCACTCATTCATTAACAAATTTCATTAGGCTCCTATTGCCTAAGTACTGGGTGATCCTGGCAAAGAACACAAAGCTCTTAACACAATGGTACTTAATTTTTAGAACTGTGCACTAATTGATAACCTTCTCCTTTAGATCTCAAACTGAACCAAGAACACAAAGTTTTGCTGGTTCTGATTCTTCTCCCTTTCTAAATATCACCAACACACCCTTTCTAACATACATAGACACCATGATTGGCCTTGTATAATGATATAACTAATATTTCATAAACATAGCCTAGTCATTAGTGTATGTGATTTAAAATTCAAAAGAAATTGGCCCTAGCCAGTTCGGCTCAGCAGTTGGAGCGTCAGCCTGTGGACCTGAGAGTCCCGGGTCTGGTTCCCGCTAGAGGCACGTACCAAAAAAATAAATAAATAAAATTCAATAGAAATCGGCCAATAATAATTATTTATATTTACATGCTATTTTACAATTCGAAAAGTACTTCATACACAATATCTCATTTGATATACTGCTGTAGTTACCCCCTTAGAGCTATTATAAAGTGACAAAAATGTTTATGAAAATATACGAAATAAGAGCTTCTAAATAAGATGCACATGGACAGCACGGCATATATCCAATGCAATTCAAAACTGAAGAAAGATGGAGCAAAACCTCAGGAACATACAGTTCTAAAGTATGATCTGTTCTGAAAGGCTGTGAAAAAGAGATGAGCTTCCAGGATGTATTAACTGACAGAAAGGGTTCATTCAATAAGTTAAGATACAGGAAGTACAGGAAGACCTTCCAAGGACAAAGTGCTACTTTGGAAAAGGCACAGAATTTTATAATATAAACCTATCCTAAGGTCTACAACCATGTGGCTTTTCTCATTCCATATTGCTTATAAAATTGCTGTTGGGATTAATACCAGACTCTATAAATGAATGAGATATAATCCATCCAATATTTGCATCTCACTTCTTTTATTTCAGGTTTTTAAATCTTCTAAGTGTAGTTCAAAGAAGTTGACAGCAAAGCCTTCCAAACATTCCTAAAACTAATCCTGTTTTCCAAAATATGATGTAAGATCTATGAATCACAGTAACTAACTCAAATAAGTGACCAGCATCATCCTGATTATGAGAACAGGCCATCTGTTCATTGTCCTCGAAAGCTAAACACGGCTCTGGCTTAACTTTTTTTCAACAGTAATTATTCACTTTGGCAAGCATTGCATTTATTGTTTGTTTCATCACTATAAAGATTCTACTTCGACATCCAAATACTGTATATTTTCTTCTTTGGCATCATGTGAGCATTCATTCCTTTTCATAATATGGGTCAGTTTTTCAGTGCCACAGAGAGGAATAAACGGCAAGTTGGCAACAGCTCTGTTCCATCAGATATCATATACAAAATAGATTCTTTCTGCTCTCAATAATTTACAGAGAAATTGCTTTAATAAAGTTCTCCCTCCATTTTCAAACAGTTATTGGGTAAAACCATATAAAATTGCCAATGTTCAATTGTTTAACTTTGAAAAGGGGCAGTTTCATGTGGCTCTACATGAATGTCAAGAACCAGAGATTCCTCATCCTTTTATACCTTAGTAAAAGCCAGATATCTGTACCCTCGGGTTTATTACAGCATTATTCACAATAGCTAGAATGTGGAAACAACTTAAGAATCCATCAAGAGATGAATAAATAAATAAAATGTGATATATAAATTTATAAATACATATGATTCAGTCATATAAAAAAAAAAAAGAGGGAAATCCTGCCATTTGTGGCAACATGGGTAAACTTTGAGGATGTTATGCTAAGTGAAATAAGTCAACAAAGAAAGACACATCCTATCTGATCTCACTTATATGTGAAATCTAAAAAAGCCAAACTCATGAAAACAGAGAGCAGAATGGTGGTTGTCAGGAACTGGAGTGTGGGGGACATGAGGAGATGCTGGTCAAAAGATGCAAACTTTCAGTTACAGAAATATAAGTTCTGGTGTACAGCAAGGTGACCATAGTTAACAATACTGTATTGTATGCTTGAAAGTTACTCTTAAATATTCTCACCATGATAGCAACAACAAAAATGGTAATTATTTGAGGTGAAGGGTATGTTAATTAACCTTATGGCGGTAATCATTTGCTATACACACACACATATGTATCAAATCATTACACTGCACACCTTAAACTTATACAAGTTACAGGACAATGGTACCTCAATAAAGCCAGCCCCAAGGTCACACACGGTGGTGGAGGTCACTCACAAGGACCTAGTCTGGCATCTTGCACAAGCACGGCCACAACACCAGAGGCTGACTGACACACGCATCCAAGGCACTGTGCGGTGGAGAGCAGGGAGGGACTCAGGCAGCTGACACCTGCATACACAAAAGCCTCTTGGGGAAAGCCAGTGAGATCTGCAGAGGGCCTGGGGTGGCTGTGCTGGTCATTGGTTTCTCCCGTGGAGAAAGCTGCTGAGGTCCTGTGCAAGAGCAGGTCCCCGGGAGCTACAATAGCTCCACAGCATGGCTGAGAGTGGTAGCCCCTGCCGGTCTGCCTTGTCCCTAGCCTTCTCTACCTGTCTCAGCTTTACTGTTCTGTGGCTGGAGTGAAACTGAAGTGGGTATTTCATGAGTGCTTAAAAAAGACTGAGGAAGCTGGTTGCTTACCCTGCTCTCTCTGTCCAGGCAAGAGCAACTTTCTAGTGAGGGTGCTCCTCCTTGGTGCTGAGCAGTGTCCATCTGGAAAGATGAGGTGATGCAACCGAATGAGGCTATTCTTGCTTCTCTTGGGAAGTTCTTCTCTGTTTTTGCTGTTTTTGTTCCATTGTGTTACTGAAATTTTGTAAGCAAACACTCTGAACTCTCCCAGAGCTCTTTTGGTTTGTGGATAGTTATCTAATTGTTGGTAGTTGTGGGAGGCTGTTAATCTTTGTGGGAGGGTCTCCTACTCTGCTGTCTTGGTGATGTCACTCCCTAATATTCCTCCTCTAATGAAAATATAATCACATAGACTTTAGATTTAAAATATTCTTGATGGAAACAAATTCCTAATATAGAATTTTATAATTTTTGTCAACTTCTTGGAATTGATCATTACATTCTTCATCTAGGGAAACATAGAAGCTTTAAACATACTCCCTTGAAAATTTGGGAATTATAAAAACTGACATGCATATGAGAATGAGCTGTGACTCTAAGGCATTTAGAAGAGGCATAAGTGAGAACCTTTGTACAACAACAGCTGCCATCAAGAACTCTATTGTCTATGGATTTAAGTTTCATTTTAACTAGGTGGCTATATATATACAAATAGTGAGCAGAACTTTGTCCTCTTGTGAAAGGAAATGTGTTAGAAAACAAGTAATACATACAGTTTGGTTGAAAACTGAAGAAGCCCCTTTCTGATGAGGAAATGCAGTAGACATCAGGTATCTAGACTTCATAGACTTCATCAAGGCTAAAAGTCTTGACAAAAATAGAACTGGATGGATTTGAAATGAATTATAAAGCCATTTCTTGAGGATATTGATTAATGAAATGATGTTACAGTCTGTGGACTTTGCCTTCAGCCTGTCTAGTTCAACAATTTTATCAATGACCTGAATGAAGACAGAAAATATATATGTATTACATTTGTAGATAAGACAGAGCTTGGACGGATAAGGAATATGTTGGATGACAGGATGCCAGTATTCTGAGCCAAGAAGATCTTAACAGGCTTGAGAGATGGGCCAAACCTGACAAGACAGAATTTAGTAAGGATAAATGTAAGGTCAATACAACAACAAGGAAAAGAAAAGAAAAGAACTCTGCTCTTCAAGTAAAGGCTGAGGGAGCTGAGGCTTAAGGGCAGCAGATGAAATGAGGACAGAGGAATTCAGCTAAGCTCACAACAAGCTCACTATTAGTCAATAGTGTGACTTGTGATCAGGGGTTTGCTCTTTAGAGTCAGAAAGATGGGAGGTTAAAGTGCTGGTGCTGACAAATTACTTAATCTCTCCAAACCTTAATTTCCTTCTATGTATGAGAGTAATAATAGTAAAATCTTCAACCTGATATCTGATTATGTTACTTATTTTATGGAAGTGCTAATCCTTAATTCTTGAATGTTTAATGATTACTGAGACTTTCCTTAAATATACCATAGATTCTTTTTCCTATCTTGCAATGGGAGAAGTGGAAAGGAAGATATAAGGAGATAAAGGGAGGCTTGAAAAGAAAACAAGAGAAGTGAGAAAATAATCAATATTTATTGAGCAGCTGCTTTAATCCAGACACTGTGTAAGGTATTCTAGGTACATGAACCAATTTAATTTGCATAACTAAATGTCACAAAGGTATCATCATTTTCATTTTAGACATGAGAAAACTGAGGCTTAGAGGGAGTAGTTTTCCCAATGTCAAAACAAAGAAATGAGCACTGTTGGATTTTGAACTCAGGTCTCTATTCTGAGGCCCAGATTCTCTCCACTACCCCCGTTCTTCTCAAAACAGTCGTCCTAAATCACCCAATGACAAGCATCCTCAACCTTTTTTCATTCTATCTGCATGGTCTGAAATTCAACTTAAAATGCTATTTCATTACCACATTTATATTAACATTACCTGGTTTGGTTAAATCTGTGAGAATTTATTTTAACACATTAAATTATGTCTATGACTCAACTTGCCTATATAAAGCAACTCAGTAGGCACACTGACATTCCTGATAGTCGTCCCATTTCTTCAATAGTACCTTTTCTATAACTGGTGCCTGGAAAGCTTTCTTCCCTGGGTCGAAAGAAAGAAAGAAAGAAAGAAAGAAAGAAAGAAAGAAAGAAAGAAAGAAAGAAAGAAAGAAAGAAAGAAAGAAAGAGAAACCTAATGATGCATCTTTTTGTGTTTTAAGTCATTTCTTCTGTGTTTTTATTTTTCATCTACTGTCTCTGAGCAGACCTTGAAGCAAGACAGCAGCAGCCACAGAACTGAAAAATAGGGAAAAAAATCATTTCAACTAAAAAAAAAAAGAAATGCAATGCTATGCACTTGCTGTTTACCACCTACACTAAAGGAATTTGGAAAGAGGGCAGTGAGGAAAAGTCATCTTTGCAAGAAGAACATGTGTGCCCTTCACTGTCTATGCCCCGTGCCACCACATGCTGCCATCTTTCAAAGCCCGAGCCAATCATCACATTTCCTGTGAAGCCCTGCCTGGTCCCTGGTCCAGGTGACATGTGATCCATCCTTTCCTTTGCTCCATGTCTTTTCATACTCCTTACATAACACGCATGCCACTGTATTGCAAATACTGGCTGATGTAAAAGGATGTAAAATTATACGTTTCAATGGAGGCACCAACACAATAGGTGTCACATACCAAAGGGGATGCTACGTCATTTATAGAATTTTGTAAATATTAGTAATAATGCCTGAATCCCTCATCCACATAGAAAATGTGTTTTTTAATGAAAATGGAGATTGGGAAAAGAATTTTCCAAATGAGTTTCTTTCTAAGACTGTGCTTGAAGTTGCATCCTCCTTGGGGCTGGGGGTGCTCTGAGACCTCATGAGGGAGCATTAAGGAGTTTGCTGTTGAAGCTCAGCACATGAGCCCTGAAGTTTCAAGGAGCACAGCATGCTGGTGTCTAACTCCCACCCACAATCAAGCAATAGAAATGGACTGATAAGCTGCAATTTTCTCAGCAAGTTGGAGTGTTACTGCTTATGTAGGGACCTGTGTGCACTCCCAGCATTCTCTGGGGCAAGGCATTTTCCCACCTATTACATTCTGACCTCTAAGCCTACTCTATGGAAAATGCTCATTTAAAAGTTGCCAATAACCACCTTCTACACTGAAACACTCAATGCACTCTTCTAAAGCAACATCTCTCAATGTTTTAGGGTATGCCTCATATTCCAACTTTCACCTTTTTTGGTTTCTGTGATCATTCAATGAGGTATTGTGCACAGAGCATGAGCTGTGAAGCTAAATGGACCTAAATTTGATTTAATACAATCAATAAATGTTTATCCAATGAACAGAATGAGCCAGGGACAAAGTAGACTCTGGGGATCAATGGTAAACAAGGCAGACATGAAACATGACCTCACCATACTAAATATTAACCCAGATACATCACTTTCCAGCCATCTTACCATAAGAAAATGTATTCAATTGTCTGAGCATAAGCTTTCTCACCTATAAAAGGAGCATAATATTACCTATTTCACAGGAAATAATATAAAGATTAAATGAGGCAAGGTATGTAAATTGCCAATTAATTTCTATCAGACATATAATAGTCATTCAATAAATGTTCCAGCCTTTTACCATTCCCTCCCTCTCCACTACCTTGTCCATTCCCTGCATATGCTCACACCGCCTACTGCTTTTGCTCCATTCCTTCTTTAATTATCTCAGTTCTACTCTACCAAGCAGATATGAAATGTGTACATTCCCCAAAGCATTCCCAGGTCTGTCTTTCCTCATTCTTTACTTTCTTCCTAGGGGACATTATTCACTCCCTTGGCATCAACTACCCCAGCTATATAATTGCTGCTTCGAACTATGTCTTTAGTGTGATCTCTCTTTAGTTCCGTTCTCACATTATATGATGCCTCTATTCCAGTGTGTTTAAAAATAAAGTCACCACACTTACCTGAAAACTACTTACTCCAATGCTCATATCATTGATATTAATTATGTTTATTTAAACATGCACTTATTAAGCAACCATTATATACAAGAGACTTGTCTGGGGCTAGAAACTCTCCTGTCACTATCTGATCTCAAAAAGACACACACAAAAATTTAAATAGGGCCAGTATCTCTCATTACATGGACTCTCACTATTTGTTCTCAGAAACTCAGGAATCAATAAGACTTGATCAGCAAGGGTACTTGTATCTACAAAGCACTGTAATTTATAAATGGTAAGTAATCAATAAATGTTTACTTAGCTAAATTCTACATAAAATAATGGTATAAGCAGAAGAAGAAAGTATTAAAATGTTGGGTATGGTAAATAATCCAGGATCATAGTTGAGCACAAAACAAATAATGGGTGAGCAATATACCTGAAAAGGTACACTGAAATTAATCTTGGAAGCCTATAATGCAAAGGCAAGTGGTTTAATTAGCATTTATCTAATAACAGTATCTAATAAATAAAGATATCTAATAAATGACACTTGTCTAATAAGTCTAATGGAATGGAAAACCACTAAAAGTTTGGTGTGAGTGAAAATCAGTATCACAACTGTTTGTGTTTTCCTGTTGGCACCATGAACTTGAGAAACTGTATCCAAGCAAATGACTAAAGTGCTATTACAATGACAACAAATATACAAAGATTTGCATGCAAATATTTGCATCTGGTTTTTTTCATTATAGCCAAAAAATGAAAATACCTAAATATCCATCAGATGGTCAATGGATAAACAAATTATAGTACAAACAACCATATGATGGAATACTATTGAGCAATAAAAAGGAATGAACTACACTGATAGATGCAATATGAATGAATCTCAAAAGCATTCTTCTAACTGTAAGTAACCTCACATAAAAATTTACAGGCTAAATGAGTCCATTTTTGTGACATTAAAGAAAAGGCAAAATCATAAGGACAGGAAACAGATCAGCAGTTGCCAGGGGCTAGGAGTCTGGGGAGGGAATTCACTATACACATTGATTGTCACATTTTGGAGTGACGCAAATGTTCTATACCTTGATCATGGTGATAACAAGACTTTATAGATCTGTCAAAATTTAAGTGTTAAACATACACTTTAAAAGAGTGAATGTTGCCCTGGCCAGTTTGGCTCAATGGTTAGAGAGTCAGCCTGCAGACCAGAGAGTCCCAAGTTGGGTTCCCGCTAAGGGCATGTGCCCTGGTTGTGGTTTGTCCCCGGCCCCGGTTGGGGTCATGTGGGTGGCAACCAGTTGATGTGTCTCTCTCACATCGATGTTTCTCTCTGTCTCTTCCTCCCTCTCTTTCTCCAGCTCTATCTGAAGATAAATGCAAAAATGTCCTCAGGTGAGGATAAAAAAATAAAAAACAAAATAAAATAAAAATAAAATATAATAAAAGAGTGAATGTTTTCATATTTAAGTTATACCTGGATGAACCTAACTTAAAAGATGCTTTTGACCTTGCAGGTCATAAAACAAAACAAAAAATCCAAATTAAATCTAATGGTAAAGTAACTAGAAATTAAGATATATATCTCACATTTTTTTATCTTTTTATCCACTGATGGACACTAAGGTTGTTTCCATGGCTTGCCTATTATAAACAATGCTGCAATAAATTTGGGGATGCAGATATCTTTTCAGGATCATAATTTTGCTTCCTTTGCATAAATATCCAGATGTGGACTTGCTAGACCATGTAGTACTTACTTCTATTTTTAATTTTTTGAAGAACTACCATATTATCTTCCATAGTAGACATAACAATTTACATTCTAACCAACAGTGCACTAGGGTTTCCTTTTCTCCTTCCACATCCTTGGCAGCATTTGTTATCTCTTGTCTTTGTCTTTTCATAATAGCTATTCTAAGAGGTATGAGGTGATATCTCATTGTGGTTTTGATTGGCATTTCATGATAATTAGTAATGTTGATCATCTTTTCATGTACCTGTTGACTATTTGTATGTCCTTTTTGGGAAAATGTCTATTCAGTTCCTTTGTCCATTTTTAAATTATATTATTTGGTTTTTGGAGGTCTTTTTGCTCTTCAGTTGTATGAGTTCCTCTAATTTTTTGCATATTAACTCATCAGAGAGATGATTTGCAAGTATTTTCTTCCATTCTGTAGGTTGCCTTCTCATTTTGTTGATGGTTTCCTTGCTGTGCAGAAGTTTTCAGTTTGATGTAGTCTACTAGTTGGTTTTTTTGTTTTTATTGCTTGTACCTCTAGTGTCATATCCAAAAAGTTGTTTTCAAGACCAATGTCAAGAGTGTTTTTTAGGTGGAGGCCAGCTCTCAAAATTTAAGGTGGCCTACTAGAGTGAGACAGCAAAGTCTTCAGCCTCCAACCGGCCTCCAGTTGCAGATAGTGGAAGGAAACAAAATGGCCATGAGCACTTCAATGATTGAGAGACAGAGGAAGACAACAGCTACAACCAGGGTAGTTTGAATCCAACCAATGACAATGAGCCAATAAGAAGAAAATGAAACAAGAAGAAAGAGAAAAGCAGCAGAACAGGTTCTGCCCAGGATCACCCTGTGATGAACTTTGCCAGCAGAGAGGATCCAGGAAATACAGAAGGCCATTCAGTGGGTCAGTGACCTGCCACAACAGTGGGGGAGGCTAGAAAGAGAAGCTACCATCCCCAAACTGGGAGAAGTGGTAAAAACCCACGGTCGGGTGGAGCCTCCTGACAAAGACAACATCCACCAGGAGCCCTGCACCTTGCCACAGGGCTTCACCCAGGACCTTGGGGACCTGCTGTGCTAAAATAATTATATGCTCTCCTGCATGAGAACCATGTGGAAAATGATGACAGCATGTTCCAATTTGATTATTCCCTGGAATTTCTTTTATGGACTCTCCAGCACCTAGCTGGCTCCCTCGATGACACTGCAGGTTTTGAGTGGTCTCCAATTGTAAACTGGCTGGGTTCATCAGAGCCATCTCAGCACACACCTACATCTATGACACAGAGGACAT
Organism: Molossus molossus; assembly: GCF_014108415.1. Taxonomy (NCBI): domain Eukaryota; kingdom Metazoa; phylum Chordata; class Mammalia; order Chiroptera; family Molossidae; genus Molossus; species Molossus molossus. The sequence continues at coordinate 30,123,419 of NW_023425345.1, forward strand.
GGTAGAGATCAGCTTCCTGTGTGTCCACAAAAAGCTTTGCTCCAAGAGGATCGTTCCAGTGCTGATCTGTGAGATAACCCGGAAGGTACACCTGGAGGGTATTTTTCAAGCTGTTTACTTTGCTGGAGTGGTATTACCAAAGCCTATGGGCACCTGCAGGTACTAGCATTTGTCCCTAAACCCATGGAAGCTGATTGAAGTGAAGTCCTTCCACCTGAGCAAAAGTATGACTATGTAGCCACCATGAAGCTCTACTAACTGCCAGAATCTCCCAAGACAGCTGGACTGTGACCAAAGGGGAAAAAACGACAATCCAGTAGTGCACCAGCTCCTCACCAGGTACCTGAAGCAGTTTCACCTCACACCAGTCTTGAGCCAGGAGGAGGGAGAGCACAGGTCCTACTCCCAGGAGAAATCAATGACACTTTTGCGGTAGAGAATGCAAATGGTGAGGTAACAGACTCCCTCAGCTATATATACTTCCCTCCACCATCATGAACCACCCAACCCACAGGAGTCTGAAAGCTGCTTATTCTTTCTACAATGTCCACACTCATACCCTTCTTCTAGACATCATGAGCAGTGCCCCGGTTCTCACCAAAATGAAATGTGTCCAATGCACTGGATCATGGAGAACAAAACTTTCCTGGAGAAGCTCAGATTTGGCATAGGAGACAGCAGTCTGCAGTATTCTCTTGACAATGTGAAGTGCCCCAGGACTGGGGCAGAGAAGGTTGGGTTGGTGTTACAGTAACCTGTTGCCAGTGAGATTCTGGATAAAGCCACTAAGAACTGAAACCAGGAAATGAAACCCCACAACTTGCTGGTTCAATTTTCACAAACAATGAGAATCTCTGACAAAGGGAACAGAAGTGATTGGCTTTACCAAACTGCCACTGAACTTGATAATTGTATTGCAATGGCACATGATGTCATCTCTGGCCATGTCTCTGGTCTCCGTTTTCCAGTTAATCACATCCTTATGCAGCCATGATCAAGGGAATGTAACTGTTGAAAACTACCTTGTGACATTATGTAATTAACAGGTGAATAAATAAATACATACATACATACACACACACACACACATAAAAATATATATTGCATAAAAAGACATTGTTTCTAGTTTTCTTCTATTAGTTTTACAATCTTACACTTAAGTATTTAATCCATTTGAGTTTATTTTTGTGAATGATATAAGACAGGGGTCCAATATCATTAGTTTTTTTTTTTTTGCATGTGATTATCCAGTTTTACTAATACCATTTATTGACAGGACTATCCTTTCCCCATTGAGTATTCTTGGCTCCATTGTCAAAGACTAGTCAACTGTATATGCAAGAGTTTATTTTGGGGCTCTCAATTCTGTTCCATTGGTATATGTGTCTGTTTTTATTCCAGTGTCGTAATGTTTTGATTACTACAGCTTTGTAATGTATTTTGAAATCAGGAAGTTTGATACTTCCAACTCTGTTCTTTTTCCTCAGAATTTCTTTGGCTAGTCAGGGTCTTTTATTGTTTCATGCAAATCTTAGAATTTTTTTTCTATCTCTGTAAAAAATGCCATTGGAATTTTTATGGAGATTACATTGAATCTATAGATGGCTTTGTATATTATAGACATTTAAACAATATTAATTCTTTTGATCCATAAACATGAAATATGTCTTCATTTATTTGTGTCTTTTTCAATTTCTTTCATCAAAATCTTACTGTTTTCAGGTACAGATTTTTCACCTCATTGGTTAAACTTATTCTTAAGCATTTTATTGTTTTTAATGCTGTTGTAAATTGGATTGGTTTTTATTACTTTTTCAGGAACTAGAAAAGATTAGCTTATAGTTAGCAGAAGGAAAGAGATAACAAAGATCAGAGCAGAAATAAATGAAATAGAGAACAAAGAAACAACAGAAAAGATCAGTGAAATTAAGAGCTGTTTTTTAAAAGATAATCAAAATTGACAAGTCTTTAACTAGACTAAGAAAAGAGACAAGACTCAAATAAATAAAATCAGAAATGAAAAAGGAGACATTACAACTGATACCACAGAAATACAAGAATTATATGATAGTACTATAAACAATTACACACCAACAAATTGGACAACCTAAAAAAAATGGATGAATTCCTACAACCATACAACCTGCCAAGACCAAATTATGAAGAAATTGAAAATCTGGACAGACCAATAACAACTAAAGAGGTTGAATCAATAACCAAAAGCCTCCCAAAAAAGAAAAGCCAGGACCAGATGGATTCACTAGTAAATTCTATCAAACATTTAAAGAAGAATTTATATCAATCCTTTACAAATTCTGAAGAGGCAAGAACACTCCCAAATTCATTTTAAGAGGCCAGCATTACCTTGATACCAAAGCCAGATAAGGATACTACTAGAAAAGAAACTATAGGCCAGAATGCCTGATGAGTATAGAATCAAAAATTCTCAACAAAATATAGCAAGCCAAATTCAACAACACATAAAAAGAATCGTACACCATAATCAGGGAGGATTTATGTCTGAGATGCAAGGATGGTACAACATATACAAATCAACAACTATGATATACTACATTATGGAATAAAAAATAAAAATCATATGCTCATCTCAATAGATGCAGAAAAGCATTTAACAAAATTCAATATCCTTTCATGATAAAGACTCAACAAAATGCATATAAAAAAATGTATCTCAACATAATAAAGGCCAGATATGCCCACAGCTCACATCATACTCAACAATGAAAGGCTAAAAGCTTTTCCTCTAAGATCAGGGACAAGAAAAGGGTTCCCACTATCACCATGTCTATTCTATATAGCACTGAAAGTCCTAGCCAAAACGGTTAGGCCAGAAAAAGAAATAAAAGGCATCTAACTCAGAAAAGAAGAAGTATAATTATTTCTGTTTGCAGATGATGTGGTCTCATATAGAGAAAATCCTAAAGACTGTGCACAAAAATCTGCTAGAACTAATAAAAATTAAGTAAACTTGCAAAATTCAAAATTAACATACAAAAATCAGGCGCATTGCATCCTGGGTGGTTTGGCTCAGGGGTTAGAGTGTCGGCCTGCGACCCAGAGAGACCCGGGTTCAGTTCCCACTAAGGGCACGTACCTCGGTTGCAGTTTGTCCCCGGCCCTGGTTGGGTCATTCGGGTAGCAGTCACTCGATGTGTCCCTTTCATGTCGATGTTTCTTTCTCTCTCTCTCTCTCTCCCTCCCACTCTGTCTGAACAAAAAATGGAAAAATGTCCTCAGGTGAAGATAAAAAAAAAGAAATCAGGCTCATTCCTATACACTAAAAACAAAACATCTGAAAAAGAAATAAAGATAGATGAATGTTTATTTCAACTTTTGCCATTGCATTTGAGATACTAACATAGTCAGGTCAGTTAAGTTAAAAAGTCTAATAGGCAATGAAAATATAGTAACTAAAGAAAGGAACGGCTGGCTATAAATCAGAAATTTATAAATAATCTGCACAAAATTTACATTTGTATTTATAGGTGTACATATATAGAAAACCAGATACTTCTGGCCATCCACAGTTAAGAAACATCCGAAGAGTAATTTAGGAAAGTGGCATTAACAATCTCTAATACTTTGGAGTAGTCAAAAATTAAAAATCACAAAGATAATTAAATGTGGATCTTGGCATCACTGGGTGACTTTAAATAGTATAATTAAGTAGAAGAGGAGGCATAGAATTCAGATGGCAAGGGTTAAAAAAAGTGGGCACTAAAGGACATAAAAATTGTAAAAGGCCAAAGATTGGAAACAGTAAAAGGCTTTTTTGAAACGATTGCCTAGAAAGTTATCATCAGTAATCTTTGTTCTTGGCAAATGAAAAAGGAAGCTGATAAAGTGATGGTTGGGAAAGAATTCAAAATTTTATGTTTCATTCTCAAGTACTTGGTTTCCAGGCTCTGCTAGACTTAAACAACAAATATTTACTGAATGCAAAAATATCAGCATTCAGTTTCTCCAAAGGTCATCAGGCCCAAGGATATATTAGGTCATGGTGGCCAAACTGATTTATACCAAAAGGCAATTAAATAACTTACAATAAAAAGCACAGCTGTTAAACAGACTGCTGTTAGTATTGACTGCTCAACATATTTTATTGCTCCAGGGGAGAAGCTTTCCCAGTGAAGCAAGTTTAAAATTACAAGATGTTTGTCATCCCCACCAGCAGAAAAGTTTGTCCGCCACACCTTTCATCTTTTTCATTGCCATTTTTTTTTTTTTTTATCCTCACCTGAGGACATTTTTCCATTTTTTGCTCAGGTAGAGTGGGAGGGAGGGAGAGGGAGAGAGAGAGAGAGAAACATCGACGTGAAGGGACACATCACATGGCTGCCACCCGCACAACCAACCAGGGCCGGGGACAAACTGCAACCGAGGTACCTGCCCTTAGCGGGAACCGAACCCGGGTCTCTCAGGACCGCAGGCCGACGCTCTAACCGCTGAGCCAAACCAGCCAGGGCTTCACTGCCATTTTTAATACTGTCCAGACTTTGTTAAAAGTGGGATGCTTTTAAATATGTAAATTTGAGGCCCCTGATGAGACTAAATTCAAACGTCTGAGAGTGAGACTCGAAAATCTCTCTATTTTAACAGCTTCACCTCTCCGTCTAAATGACGTTGGGGCACATTAGAGAACCTTTGGCGTGGTCTATACTCACTTCCTCTTCCTCTGCCTACTTCTTAATCAATTCAGTCTGGCTTCTACTACCCAATTCTGTTCTTCTCTTGCTGAAATATCTCATGACATCTTAATTTTCAGCTCCAGTGGCATTATTCTTATTAACTATTTTAAAACAGTGAACACTTTTACCCCTCTGTCTTTCTTGGGACTCCTACTTCTTGGCTTCCAAAGTAGCATTTACTCCAGGTTCTCTTCCTACTCACTTGACCTTGCTTTTTGTTCTTTGCTGAGCCCTCCTCCACTGCCTTGGGCCACACATTTCTGGTTTTCTCAGAGCTCAGTCCTTGTTTTGACCTTTGTCTTTTCTAAGCTGTCTCTGGGGATAAGTTCATTCATTCCTACTTCTTTTTTCATTGACTATATTTTTGTAATTCCCAAGTCTCTATTTCCAATCCTGGGTTTTTTCTTAACTGTGGTGGTTAACCACCAGTACTCAGCAAGTAGCTGCTTTCAAGGAGGAAGTAAATTTGAGATAGGAGTAGCAGAAAAGGCTGTAAGTGGAGCTGCTCACATTAAGTCTGGGAAAGTGCTCTGACAAGACTGCCTAAGATTAGATAGACCCAGGGTATGAGAGACATAATGAGCACTAGGTGACATTAGCTCAGGAAACACAAAGTGACTGAGCAGACGGATCCAAGCCAGAGAACCTAAAGCCTCAAGATAGTGTCAGTGTCAAGCAATTGGGGCTCATGAGCAAGGGGTAGTGAAGCTGACCAAAGGCCTGAACAGAGGCAGGAGCTGAGGCAAGAGCCTGGTCACGAGCAAGATTGGGAGCTGCACGTGTATTGATCCAGGTGAGTGTATCAAGCAGGAGCACAGTGCTAAAGCAGTCAGCCAGCGGATAACCTGTCCATTGGCAGGGAAGCTTAAAGGGATAAAAAGCTCCATTAGTTTATCTAGAAAAGCTTTTAAAAATCACCAAGAGAGCTTGGATTTACTGTTGTGTTTAACCCAAGATGGTCAGAACGTTCCTGGATTATCCTATTTGAGAGCAATTTCTGTTCCTCTATTCCCTCCCTTTTAAATGTCTAATCATAAAACATTTCAAATAGAAAATAATTCAATGCATGTGTAGCCTCAGAGATTAAGCAAATATATTTATATTTTATATAATTGTGTCAGATTTCTATCTTTTATTAAATAAATTGGTGTAGAGAGAGAGCTAGACACCTGCAAAACATTTTCTATTCACCCTGTGCCCAGAGGTCATCACCGCTAAAGTCAGTGTGCGTCATTGTCCTGCCTCTTTTATTTTTTTTATTTTTTTGCTACATGCCCCTAGGGGGAACTGAACCCAGGACTCTCTGGTCCGCAGGCCGAGGATCCAACCGCTGAGCCAAACCGGCCAGGGCAGTCCTGCCTATTTTTATTCTTTGATTATAGTGAAAGTATTCATAATAAATCTAAACATTTTCATTCAACATTGGGTAAAATTAATGAAAAATGTATGTCACAGTGGTATTTGAAGAAACCTTGGGTTGAACAAATTGGTTGAAATGAGTTCTCTGAGAAGGCAAAGCATTGTCCTGACCGTTACCCACCTCAGGAAGAGAAGGCAATGACTAGAAAATATTAATATTCACCAACCACTGACGTAAAATGAGCAAATACCTATGAAACTGGTTAAGCAAAGCAATTATATTATTTAAATCTAACTCTAAGTTTTGTTACTTTTTCCATTAAAGTAAACATCTTTCTTCAGTGTTTACTGAAGAGAAAGAAGATCCCCAAGTTATTCAACAAAGTTTTGGATTACTCATCAGAGAATGTAACCTTTAGCCCTGAAGCATATGATAACTGCAAATCTTGTCTTAGAATATTTAATGTATCATTCAACAATATTTTTGTAATAAGAGTATAAATTTGGCCCAGTTGGTGTGGCTCAGTGGACTGAGTGTCATCCGTGTCATCCCATGAACTGAGAGGTCCAGGTTTGATTTCTGGTTTGTGAGCTCAATCTCAGTTTGTGGGCTCAGTCCCCAGTAGGGGGTGTGCAGGAGGCAGCCGATCAGTGTTTCTCTCTCACATCGATGTATCTATCTCTCTCTCTCCCTTCCTCTCTCTCTCTAAAAAAACAATAAAAACATTTTTTTTTTAAGAAAAGAATTTAAATTTGGCCACCTGAGCTATAATGTCCTTACACACATTGTAATTATTACCTCAGCGTTCTATATGTGAGGGTAGTTTCTCTTGCTCCTCAGAAAGCTTCAGTGTCCTTGGGTTTAGATTTACCTGGTGGAGAGAAAATCTATTTTAATTTATTATAAAGCAGGTGCCTTTAACAGACTCAAGTACAAACACAATGCAAAACATAATTAGGCAGAGAAGATAGATAAACAATAGAGGTTTTGTCCTCACAATAAAAGCCTGAACAGATGGTCCAGAGAACTATATTGCAGCTGGGCAGCATGAGGGACCTCATATCTTCCTGTCTTGTTATTCTCCCACCCTCCACCCAGCACTGTCAACTTTTAGTCTAAAATGGCTGCTGTCTTTAGATATGCATTCCAACTAGAGGAAGAAAGGAAAGCAAATGCTGAAACGATGCCCTTTCCGGACTTAAGGCCATTACCTATAAATTGTACACCTCTAATCACATTACCTTGACCAGAACCCAGTCATGTTGTTATATCTAGCTGCAATGGATCCTGGGAGATGTAGTGTTTATCTGAGCAGCAATGTGTCCAGTTAAAATTTAGAAATTCTATTAAAGAAAGAAGAAAATAATAGACATTGAAAAATAATGAACAGTCTCTGCACCTGAGGCAGTAAGATACCTTTGGTCTATACTGACATACACTTCAGGCCAGTCTTCATCACCTATTAGTCTAAGATAATATAGTTCCTTTTCCCTAGAAGATGCAGAAAGAACAGAAAAGACATGGCCCAGACCCTGTCATAAGGGCAACATAACCTACCTCCCTTCAGAACGGTTGATAAAACTAAAGACAAGGCCCAGTATAAGATATAAGAGAAGCTCATCTCAGTCACTGGAAGACATATTCTTTCCTCAGAAGCACACACACATGCACACACACACACACAATGACACCTTAATTTTCTGTGAAAAGTGACAGAAAGTGCTTAGTTTTTAACATAATCATCAATATATAAAAACATAAATATTAATTTGGAAAATAAGACTAAGCATTTTTTTTTCAAAATAATATGAAAAATCCAAGTACATCTGAATAACAAAATGTATATTAGATGGAAAAAAGACCAGTTAGAATTATTGCCCTGGCCGGTTTGGCTCAGCGGTTGGAGCGTCGGCCTGCGGTCCTGAGAGACCCGAGTTCAGTTCCCGCGAAGGGTGCGTACCTCGGTTGCAGTTTGTCCCCGGCACTGGTCAGTTGTGCGGGTGGCAGCCACTCGATGTGTCCCTTTCACGTTGATGTTTCTCTCTCTCTCTCTGTTCCTCTCTCTCCCTCCCACTCTACCTGAACAAAAAATGGAAAATTGTCCTCGGGTGAGGATAAAAAAAATAATAATAATAAAAAAAAATTTGCCCTGGCCGGTTTGACTCAGCGGTTAGAGCATCCGCCTGCGGTCCGGAGAGACCCGGGTTCGGTTCCCGCTAAGGGCACGTACTTCGGTTGCAGTTTGTCCCCGGCCCTGGTTGGTCGTGCGGGTGGCAGCCACTCCATGTGTCCCTTCACGTCGATGTTTCTCTCACTCTCTCTCTCTTCCTCTCTCTCCCTCCCACTCTATCTGTACAAAAAATGGAAAAATATCCTCGGGTGAGGATAAAAAAAAAAAAAAGAGTAGAGGAGGTGAGGCCAAGAAGCAAATCATCGAATTGGAATATAAGGAAGCAAAAAACACCCAGTCAGAACAGCAAAAACAAAAAAGAATTCAAAACAATGAGAACAGTGTCAGGAGCCTCTGGGACAACTCTAAGAAAAAGCTAAAGGAGTTCATCACCACCAAACCAGTATTATATGAAATGCTGAAGGGTCTTCTTGAAGGAGAAGAACAAAAATATGAACAATAAAATGGCAATACATACATATCTACCAACAATTGAATCTACAAACAAAATGAGCAAGCAGAACAGAAACAGAGAACTTTTTGTTGCTTGCCAAATGGGAAGGGGCTTGGGGGATGGGTGACGAAGATGAAGGAATCAGGAAGTATAAATTGGTTGTTAGACTGATGAACCTCAAAGGGAAGGGGGAGGGAGTGCGGGAAGAGAAAAAGCAAAGAACTTCTGTGCATTTATGTATAACCAATAGACACTGACAACAGTGTGGGGAAGACAAGAAGGGGGCAGGATTGGGGAAGAGGGGGGTCCATAGGGGTAAAAAGGGGGACATCATACATTCAACAATAAAGATAAGTTAAAAAATAAAAATAAAATATGGTAGTAAAATAGTTTGTTAAATTTAAGACGTTGCCTATTATAAGACTGGAGAGGATCATTGGCAGTCTTTAAGAGGCTGGTTTCGATTGGCAGGATTTAGACAGCTCCACATGAGAAAATAGGTAAGAAATGAGAAGGTAGACACAATGAAAGTAAAATTATGGAAAGAGATTTAAAGGTAACTTGAGGAACAGAAGCAGTGAAATAAGGTGGGGTTTTATTCTCAGAATAAACATAAATTTACATGCTGAGAAGAAAAATAGAGTGGAGATAAAAAATAAAAAGAATATTCAATGAAGCAAATTCAGGGAGGGCAAGAAAAGGATGAATCAGGAGAAAAATGTGGCAGGGTTAGCCAGGAAGATATGTTCCTTCTTTTGAGCTTGAAAGAAGGGAAAAGAGTAATAATTGTAAGTCAAATCAGAGCATTATTAGGGAGGAAGTTAAGAGAGCTGATATTTACTGAATTTAATATTTTCAGAAAAGGGGAAGGTGATGCCACCTGCTTGGGATGGGGGCAGTGTTTTAACTACAGGCTTGCAAACAATCAAGTGGATTAAAATTGGAAATGTGTCAATGATAGAAAAATATAAAAGTTTCTGTGTTCTTATAAATCAATTACCTACCACTAATGGCATGACTGTACTGAGAAGTATATTTGACTAGAACATATCTGACTAGAAAAGGGTATAGTGTCACTTATTTATTGCCACAGAACTTCAATGGCTTTCGAGAGTGTTTATTGCTCATGTTTGGGAATGATCTAGACTAGTCTTGACTGGAAGAACTCAGGTGACATGGTTCTGTTCCAAGTCTCTCATCCTCCCAGGGGTGGGGAATGTCTGACCCCATATAAGGCCCATGAAATCAATACCAGCTAACATCACACGCCTCACCAAATTAGCCTGACCAAATACACCAGACTAATTTTTAAGTTGATAATGGTGTATGGTCTTCAAATGATGTTATAAATATCCAAATGGCCCTTGGCAGAAAAAAGGTTCCCCACCCCTGCAACAGCTTGAGTATGTTCCCATGGTGATGACAAAGGCACAAGAGAGCAAAATCAAGCCCATTCCAAGCCCCTCCTTGTATTATGTCTGTTAATATCACATTGAACAAAGCAAGTCACAGGACTGAGCCCATTGTGAAGGAGTGGGACAGGTCACCCCACCCACAGTGGAAGGGCACTGCAAAGATGTGGATATAGAGGGGAGTGGAAATTGACCACTATCACTGAACTTTTGCCGAGTACATAAACAAAGTGAGGAATATATGCTGTTTTGTCACAGTAAACCCACAATGCAGGATGCAATATTTCAACATTTGTTGAAATAACACAGTCTTATATTGGGAACAAGCTTCCAGCCAAAGTACTTGGTGTAATTAAAGCAGAGGTTTTTTCATTTAATACATTATCATATTTTGAAAAGTTATGAGTAAGTATTATTTAATTGGCCCCAAACTGCCACAGTTATTGCCATAAAGAAAAATAAAGGCAAATAAGAAAACAATGAACTCAATAATACAGTGCAGTTACAAGCAGTATCATTTTGACGTGGTCTAGGTATTATGCATTCTCAATTGCATTGCAAAACAAATAAAAGTAGTAAGAAACAAAGATATGATTTGGACAAATTAATGTAAGTTTATGTTTTCACGTCCACTCTAAATGACAGGCTTGTAAGTAATTTTTCAACAGAGCTTTGAAAATGTTTTGTAAAACATAAGAGCTGTGAAATATCTGCTCCAGCAAGGCTTTGCTCTCACCAGTCTAGCTGGGTCCTTTGGATGTCACCAATCACTGGCCTGTTACTGAATCCCACCACCAGCATTGGTCACTAACTCTTGTTTAATACATTCACTTCATTTGTCTACTGGATATTATATTTTCTTGGTTTTCCTCCTACCTCACCAAGGTTTCCTTCTCAATCTCTGCTGCTAGTTTCTCTTTTTCTCTCAGCCTCTTAATATTGGAGGACCTCCGAGCTTAGTCCTTGAACCTCTCTGTTTTTATTCATCTACATTTATCTTTCCAGGTTATCCTATCCAGTCCCATCACCTTGGGTCAGAGTATTATTTCTATATCTCCAACCCAGACTTTTCTTCTGAACTCCATCTTCTTTTTATCCAATTGCCTATGCAACATTTCTATTTGTGTATCTAATAGCCATCTCTTAACATGTCCAAAATTAAACTCTTTATCTTTCAACCTAAACCTGCAGAATTTCCACCTCAGTTAACAGCAATTCCATTCTTGCACATGCCTTGTCAAACCTTAGGGTCATCCTGGGTATTTGTCTTCCTCGTTTTCTTAGCATCCTTTCTCTCCATTCTATCAGAGAGACTCATTGGCTTTGCCTATAAAACATACCCAGAATCCAACCACTTCTCACCACCTCCACTGCCCTCGCCTGCTCCCATCATCATCTTGTGCTTGGACTGCCGCAGTGACATCTTTAGCAGTCCACATGCTACCACCCTTGCCATTCCACGGCCTAATCTCAACAGAGTGGTCCTTTTAAAATCTAAGTTAGATCATGTCTCCCTCTGCCCAGAAACATTCCAATGGCTTCCTGAAGTCAAAATCCTTATCGTAGCCTAAAGGTTCTATGTGCTCTGGCCCCTGTTACCTTGCAGGTATCATCTTCGATCCTTGAACACAAGGGGCATGCTGCAGCCCGAGGGCTTCACACTGGCTGTTCTCTTTGCCTGAAATGGTCTTTCCCCCTCCTCCAGGTCTTTGCTCAATAATCAATTCCTCATGAGGCCTTGCCTAATACAAAATTGTACTACACAGCCTGCCCCTCCCAAAGTCACAAACTCCTTGTCCCCACTTCAGCTTGATTTTTAAAGCACTTATCACTTTCTAATGTATTATATAATTCAGTTTTTTATTATGTTTATCCCCCCCTCCCCCAGAACATAATACTCACAAAATCAGGGATTTTTGTGTCTTGGATGTAATTATATATCCCAAACAATAGGCCTTCAATAAATGTGGGCTTAATATATAAATTTAAAAATTATTTCAGTAAAAAAAAATAGTTCAATAACTAAAGGCATCTGTCTCATGCTGCAAGATGGATATTTTCCAAAATAAATGCAAGTGGAGATTTTTCCATGCATATTTATTTTTATTGTTCTCCCTACTTTTTCCTTCTTAGAATCTGCATTTCTTAATAGCATAGTATTTTAAAATCTATTTGTAGTCAAAACTTTCATTCACACTTACACATTTATAAAAGATACCACCCCTAAGCTTATCTCCTTTCACACAGATTTCAGCTGAAACCTAGATAAAATGTCTTCACTTCTCATGCTTTTAAATACAATTTATGTAGAAAGTTTTCATGTCATATCTTTTCATTATAATTCTTTCAATGTCTGAGTCAATACACTTTTTAATTGGAGGAATAGTGTCAAGAAAGAGTTGTCTTCTCTAGTAGTGGCAACCGAGCTGTCATTGCTATCTTTCTGTTCGTGAGCTAAAAGCAATAGACTCTTGCCACTTAATGAACTCCGCTTGGCAGACAGAAGACTACCAGTCACATACTTCAGTGACTCTCTCCTCCTGTGGCTCCCACATGTCCAAGTTTTTCCTCCTTCCTTGCCCTTCCAATATCTTATCTGGTTCCACTTTTAATAATGCCACTTGCCGGATTTCTTTGCAGTCCGTACATGAACTGCAACAGATTGGGTTACATGCCTCATTCCTAATGTCAGGATGCCACCTTAAAAACCCTACATGACTAGAAAGAATGATTATGGCAAAAGCAGATGAGCCTCGACCCACTGAGCAGCCCATGAGGCAGTTGTCAGCAACACTTTATCATCCAGATCTTTGCACCTCTTCTCTCTCTCTCCCCAACCCTTAGTCCACAATATCTTGCTTTCTTCCTCCTAGCTCAGGTGAAATACGGGAGTTCTGCTCCTGACCTTTTACACACAAATATGTAGTCACTGACCAAAGGCTCTTCCACCATCCTGTTCCCTGTTCATTCATTTCACAGGACCTCTCTCGGTTCTTTCTTCCTATCATAGATAGTTGTTACCTTAAGGACATCTTATTCCCAGCTGAATGTAAATGCTTGTTAAAAATATTTTCTTTAAATTTTTATAGACCATTTTTTTATACCAAAGCTTAAAATCATTAGCATTCCCCTCCCCTGGAGGCAAATGTGCATGTTATTAGGAAGGAAATCAGTGAACTAGGGTCAAAGAGCTGTAAATCTAAATCACCTGTGCCCTAATATGGACCTCATCTGCACTGAAACCGCACAAAAGACCAGGGGAGGCTGAAGTCGCCATCTGATTTAGAGGATAAAATCTTAGGTCAAAAAATAGCCTTGCTTTTTCCTAATTGATGGCTACAGGTAATTGTCCGGGTCTTCTCACTTTTTCCATACAAGTTTTTTTTTATCCTCACCTGATGATATTTTTGCATTTATCTTCAGATAGAGTGAGAAGCAGAGAAGGAGGAAGACAGAGAGAGAAACATCGATGTGAGAGAGACACATCTACTGGTTGCCACCCACACAGCCCCAACCAGGGCCGGGGACAAACTGCCACCGAGGTACGTGCCCTTAGCGGGAACCAAACCCAGGACTCTCCAGTCTTCAGGCCGACGCTCTAATCGCTGAGCCAGACTGGCCAGGGCTCCATACAGGTTTTTAACATCAGCTTCCTGGAGTGTGTGACAATAAAGCTAACGTCTCTGAGATAATTCTGTAGACTTTAAAATGTTATAAGAACCCACATGATTATTGATGAAGGGCCTAGAAATAATTAGGCTTCTTACTTAAAAGTGTGCATTAGAAGAAAAGCTTGTAAAAAAGGAAAATATTTATTATATTTACAATAAACAAAAAACAACTATAAGACTTAGCTGTAAGATTTAAGAATAATTGTACTACAGTATATATGTGAAGATATATCATTTAAGCATATTTAAAGTTCAAATTTTAATCATGAAATACTTCAAACATAAAAAACAGAAAATACTAAACATTTACCTATTAACACACCACAAACACTAAACATGTTAACACTTTCTATTATATGTTTTAGATCTTTCCCATTTTTGAGGAAATAAAATGTTACTGCTCAAATTAAAGTCCTATCTCCTTTCTTTTCTTCTTTCTTTCCTCTCAAACAACCGCTTTCTGAAATTGCTGTGTATCATTCCCATATAACTTTTGGCAAATTTACTTACATGAAGAAAATGTACTACTGTTTATATACTATAAAACTTTACCTACATACTAAACACACCCTTTAACCTTTATCCTCTTAAAAATATTTCTGAGGTTTCTCTGTGTGGTACCTGCAGAGCTAGTTTATTTGGACAGCTCTGTAACTTGATGTTAAAAAACAATTATATATGTGTTTCCTTATAAACTCCTTCCTGAAAGCATAATTGTTGGGTTACAGCAGGCAGCCATCTTTATTTACACCCTTAGTAATACATGACCTTTCCAGTAGGTGTCATCAGAATTATTGTTTTATTCATTAGATAAGCTTGAAATGGTATGCCATAACTTCTCATTTGCATTTCCTTAAATATTAGCCATGTTGAGAATTTTTCCAAAGTTTTATCGGTCAGTTTTTTCTTTATAAATTACCTGTCATACCCTTTGCTTATTTTTCTATTGGATCAGGTTTCTTTTTATCATTAATTTCTAGAAGCTCTTTATATATTCAGGATAATATACTTTAATGGTTATATGCATTACAAATTTCTAACAGTTTTTATCTCCTTTTTTTATATTTTCATGATATCTTTAAATTTTTGTTATGCAAAGAGATTTGTTAATATTTTCCTTATTAGTTTATATTTTTGCATCAGATATAAGAAACCTAGACCTGATATAATTAAAATGTTATTTTCCCATGTTTTCTTCTAAACATTTTACTATTTACATTTAGGCTTTTGGTTCATCTGGAATTCAATTTGTATATATGTACAGATACAAACTTTTTTCATACCAATAATTGTCACAGTATCATTTATTTAATAATCTATCTTATTTCTCACAAATTGTATTATTATCAAATAAATAGGTTTGGTTCTAAATTCCCCTTTTTTTTTCCATTGGTTTGTCCATTCTTGTGTCAACCCTCACAGATTTTATTTATATGAATTTATAGAAGTTTTAATATCTGGTCAGAAAAAAATCACCATTATTCTTTTTCTTCAAGATTGTGTTGACTATTCTTGGTCTTCTCTATTTTCACAATAAATGTTAGGTTAACTTATCAAATCACTTTAAAAATAAACCGATGACTTTTTATTCAAAGTGCATTGAATGTATAGATTTATTTGGAATAAGTTTCCATTTTTATGACTTTGATTCTTCCCATCCACAAATCATGGTATCACAACCATGCTACACCTTTCCAATCATTTTTTAATGAAGTTTTATAATTTTCTCTATAAAGGTCTTAAAATCTTTTATAAGCTTTTTCAATATCCATAGTTTTGTTTTCCATTAAAATTACATATAAGCTTTTATGGTACATTTTATAATGAGGTTGTCTACCAAGTGATTGACAGCACAAGTTTGGATTTTGAAATCAAAATGCTTGAGTTCAAATCCTGGCTTTGCCATTTAGAGAGTGTATTGCCTAGAGCAAGACATTTACCCTCTTTGCACCTCTGGGAGATAATTCACTCCTCTATAAAATCAAGGATTCTCAATATTCCTGCATCAAAGAATTGCTGTGATAATTACATAAATAAGCAGAGAGAGAGAGAAACAGTACAACATTCCAGGCACATAGTAAATGCTCAACAAGTGTTAATTTGTTGACTCAAAATGAGCTAAGGGATGTTGCAGTAACAACTAACCCTAAAACCTCAGTGACTGAAAGCCACAAGTTTGTTTCTTGTTTATACTGCATGTCTGGCATGCATCCGTCTGGGTACTTCTCTATTTCGTCTCACCCCAGGGCTCACACTGACAGAGCAGTTATGGATGAAAGCCACATTCTGAGGAACAATGAAAAAGTATAGCAAGTCCTCTGCTAGCCCTTAGCGCTTTCACCTCAAAGTGACAGGTGTCACTTCTACTTACATTTCATTGGTTATAGCAAGTCATCTGATCAAACCTAACTTCAGAGGGACGAGAAAGTAAAACCCTACCATATACTAGGACAAAACCAGAAATATTTAGTGAACAGCCTTAATGGCTCTCACAGTGGTTATTGTTTGATCACAGTTTTAAAAAGTTGAATTTTTAAAAATCTTAATCTTAAATTCTATCAATTTGATCATCTGTCTTATTGTTTTAATAGATTGTCCAGAGTTTCTGTTGGCGTTTCTTTGTAAATATTCTACTGTTTACAAATAATGACAGTTTTGTGTCTTTTTTCCCAATCTTTAGATGATTTATCTCATGCATTTGTGTTTGTGTGTTGAGACATGTTGCTGTGCTTGCTGGCTAGAACTTCTAGTAAAGTGTTGAAGAAACAAAACTGAATAAAAAGGTGTATATCGTCAACCCTTTTAATTTTTGCAAATTTAGTCCATTTGAAACATCATTTATGTATTAGTTGGCATTTCCTCAATTACTATGAAGTTGAATTTTTGGGGGGTGATTGTTCTTGGCCATGCAACTTTCCCTTGTGTGAGCTGTTAATTCACACACTTTGCTTATTTTCCTATTGCACTGTCTGTCTCTTTCTTGCTGATATGTAAGTGTTTATATATTCAGATACTGATCTTTTATTGGTTAAATTCCTTTGAATACTTTCTTCTAGTCTTACGGCCTGTATATGATTTTTTAATGGTGTCTTTTGTCATACATAAGTTTAATGTAGTCACATTCTCTCTATTTTTTGAATGGTGTGTCTTTGTAAAGAAATTCTCACTATCCAAAGATCATATAAATATTTTTCTACATTTTCTTCTAAATGATTTTAATTTTTACTTTTCTCATTTAGTTCCTTAATCTACATGGAACTGATCAACGAGCCATATGTAGTGGGATACTTGGTGGGGAGAGGGAGGGAGAGGATGAAAAGAAAGCATAAATTTATATATCTGACCATTAAAAAATGTTTTTATAAAGAACTTAAATTATATCACTCAGAGCCCCTAATGTTCTGCAGAGCATAATTTGAAAAATTCTGGAACCAGTAAATTCTATATAAAATTTCAAGAAAACCAATTATTCAGTGCCCCTTAAGTGAAAAGCACTATGTTAGGTATGTTCTCATAACTTGTTTAATCCTCAAAAACATATATATTTAATATTATTTTTCAGATACCTAAGATCATGCAGCTACTAACTGTGACAATAGAATATGCCCTGGTCAGTTTGGCTCAGCGGTTAGAGTGTTGGCCTGCGGTCCAGAGAGACCAGGGTTCAGTTCTTGCTAAGGGCATGTACCTCGGTTGCAGTTTGTCCCCAGCCCTGGTTGGGTTGTGCAGGTGGCAGCCACTCGATGTGTCCCTTTCTCATCGATGTTTTGCTCTCGCTCTTGCTCTCTCTCTCTCTCTCTCTCTCCCTCCCTCCCACTCTATCTGAACAAAAAATGGAAAAATATCTTCAGGTGAGGATTAAAAAAAAAAAAAAGGAATATGAGGTCAGGTTTCTCTGACTTCAAAGTCCATTTCCTTCCATTGTCTTCCCTCCACAAAATCATGGAGTATTTTGTAAGGCTAGATTGATACATCAAGATTTTAAGGGGGGGAAAGGAAAAAAAAATACACAGAAAGAAATATCTGTAACAAAAAATTGCAAAAATAAAATGTAAATTCAAAATAATTTTTTTTTAATTTTAACACAAAGATAGATGCTAGGAAAGAGAGGTAATGACTCTGGTAGAAAGTTTACTTATTTTTTAAATAAATAAGCAAGCTATGTCTCTTTAAGTATAACCTAGATCTTTACAATTATTTTGAAGTTAAAAAACATTTACCAGGATTCAAGGTCTGTAGACCTAATTTTAAACCTGTTATACCAAGCAAACTGTTTTCTTAGCCTCAGTTAAAGGAAAAGAAAAACAGCTACTGCACCGCACTGTTGGGCAGATTACAGAAATTACACTTTAAAAAGCTCCCGACGCTCCATTCTCTACAACCTAAAGAATATTGGAATTCATTGTTTTCTCTTCCTTCTTTTTCTCTTGCTTTCCTTTTACTTGTTTGTTTGTTTTCTGTCTTTGTTTCTTCCCTGCCTCTGCCTCAGGCAGCACTTTGTTAATAACACTGGACCACTACATAAACAGGTGTCCTGGTATTAATTATGACTAGGTTCCGCCCAGCGGAGCTCAATTACTTTCCTAAGGCCAAGTCAGTGCCAGAATGAGTCACAACACGCCGAGACTCTCTTCCTCTCCTCTACACTTTGATCCCACAGTGGCCACAGCTGCCTTCAGTTTCCCAGGGGTTAGAGAGTTGCTGGGGGGTGACTGAGACAATGACCTCTTGTATCCTGTGGCTTGTCATTCCCCAACATCCCAGAACAAGTAAAGATGTGCTATTGATTCTGTCTCTGGTTCCACTCCTCAGACTCGTTTCTTTCCTATCAGTTTCACTCTCATTCTTTCTCTTTCTCTTTTCCTCTCAGCTCTCCTTTGGTAAGTGTGTCTTCCCTCAATCTGCTGTTTTCCTTCTCTTTGTTCTCCCTTCTGCCCTCTCCACCCTCTCCCTCATCTCCTTCTTCCCAGTCCATTCTAAAAGAATGGTAATGCTAACAGCAACAATAATAAGCAGTTGCCTGCTGATTGCATTGCAGGAACATGGGGGACTTTCCATGACTGATCACAGGTGGCTTCCCGAGTCCTCGCAGCCCGGTGGCTGAGTTGCTGGGCCACAGTGAGGCAGGTGGGAGAGCGTGGGTGGTACCCAGTAAGCAGCCTAGAATCCTTCTACTGCCAACTCTTCTGACAACGAAATGTCTAATACAGGCCAATATACTATAGTTCATTAAGTCTGTGTTGCTAATGTACTCCAAGTCAATCACAATGTAGTTTCCAGTGGAAAGTTCCAAAATGCAGTCTATGGAAGTAAAAAAATAAATGAGACTGACTTGATATTTAATACTCTGACGTCATCTCTTGATTTTATATCTGCCCAGTTTTTGTTCAATGAGTGAGTAGGCCTGTGCTTTTCAGAGCAATGTTGTAACTTACACATATCATAAAAATTAGACTGAAATGCACAGTGAAGCTTGTATCTACCCAGACAAATTATCTGGTAGAGATATCCCGTGTAGTTAATTTAGGAGTATATGTTTTTACCTTTTCATATATAGCATTTTAAGAAGTGATTCAGATGAATAATTACCTCAAACAACTCTTTACTTAATTCTGCCTATAATTTTACCTTGATGTTTTAAGTTACATTTACTTGATTTTATTTAAAAATTCTGCTGCTCTTAACATATTTATGTATGTGTTTTTGTGTAAGCCACTTCAAACCCTTTGTAGAACAGTATGAGTTTAAAGCAAACACATAGATAAAGGATTAAATTCTGTCTTTACCGTGTCATCTAAACTACATGTCTTTGTTGTTGTTGTTAATCCTCACCTGAGGATATTTTTTCCATTAATTTTTAGAGAGAGTGGAAGGGAGAAAGAGAGAGAAAGAGATATAGATACATGGATTGGTTGCCTCCTGCTCATGCCCCAGCCAGGGCTAGGGATTGAACCTGCAACCCAGGTATAAGTCCTTGACAGGGAATTGAACCCTCAACCCTTCAGTGCTTGGACTAACACTCTAACTACTGAGCCACAGGGGCCAGGGCTAAATAGTATGTCTTGGTCTCTATTCTGATTTTTGGCTTATGGAGTTTTCTTTTATTTATTTATTTATTTATTCATTCATTCATTCATTCATTCATTTTTTATTCATTTATAATTGATTTCATGCTATAGACTCCCAAAATTTGTGTCTTCCCAAAATTCATACATTGACCCTAATCTCCCATGTGACGGTATTTAAAGATGGGGCCCTCCGGAGGTGACTGGGTCGTGTGGGTGGAGCCCTGGCAGTGGGCTTGGAGCCAGAGAGCTCCTGTCCCACTTCTGCCGTGTGAGCACGTGCACCAGGGAGAGAGCTCACACAAGATGCTGAATCTGCAACAGTCTCGATCTTGGCATTCCCAGCCTCCAGAACTAGGAGAAATAACCTAATCTATGGCGTTTTGTTATAGCAGCCCTAACAAACTAAGATACATCATAAGAGTTTCTGATTAAAATATATCGCTAAGACAAGCTTTGTTTTATCAGGGTTATGCAAGTCTTCTTAATCTAAATTCACATAAGTGAAGAATAGATTTGGAAAAATATCAACACAAAGTAGATAGTTATTGGCCACTATTCTAAATATCCAGGAAATTCTGGCATAAAAAGTACTTTTTTTTTAATCTCACCCGAGGATATTTGTCCATTTATCTTCAGATAGAGTGGAGGGGAGAGAGAGACATATCGATTGGTTGCCTCCCACACCACCCCGACCATGGCCGAGGACCAAACCACAACCGAGTTATATGCCCTAGACCGGAATCAAACCCGCAACTCTCTGGCCCACACTCTAATGGCTGAGCCAAAGCAGCCAGGGCTAAAAGTACTTGTTTTGACATGAATTATTCGGTTGAGCATCGACCCAAGGTTCGATTCCCAATTCCTGGTCAGGGCACATGCCCAGGTTGTGGGCCAAATCCCCAGTGGGGGGCATGCAGGAGGTAGCCAATCAGTGTTCTCTCTCATCGATGTTTCTATCCCTCACTTCCTCTCTCTTCCTCTGTCTCTAAAATCAATAAAGAAAAATGTTTAAATAAATAAATAAGAAACAAGCCCTGGCTGGTTTGGCTCAGCGGTTAGTGTATCAGCCTGCGATCCAGAGAGACCCGGGTTCGGTTCCCACTAAGGGCACGTACCACGGTTGCAGTTTGGCCCTGGCCCTGGTTTGTCATGCGGGTGGCAGCCACTCGATGTGTCCCTTTCATGTCGATGTTTCTCTCTGTCTCTCTCTCTCTTCCTCTCTCTCCTTCCCACTCTATCTGAACAAAAAATGAAAAAAAATGTCCTCGGGTGAGGATAAAAAAAAAAAAAGAAAGAAACAATATATGCAAATCACTAAACCTCATGCTTGACACATAGGAAACATTCATGAAGTAAGAACTGCTGTCATTATTATTGTTGTTGTTGTTATTATTATTATTTTATCACCCCAAATTCTGAGAACTTTTTATTAAGAAAGAGATACAGCATTGGTTACAAAATAATTTTATTCTAGTTATGGGAAGAAAGCTTAGCAATTTTAATCTTAACAAAAAATGCCTGGTGTTGCAGTTGCCACTAGGATGCCCTAGAACCTAAAAAGTTGATAAATTCAGATTAATTTGTATTTTGAATGAAAGCTTGAAGTACTAATTAGATAAGAGGCTGCTGTGATTTTTTTTCCAGATGACTGGGTTAGAGCAACTGGTTATACAGGTGGCATTATTAATAATAATGGTAATGATCATTAAACCCTTTAATGTCCCATAATTAAGACGTGCACTGAAATGCTACATAAAAATAAAAAAAATTCTTTTTGCTTATGAATTCAGTTTCTTTGTTAACCATCAAGCACAGTCCATAGATGTCAGTATTCAAAATGACCCTTTTTTTATGCACCTTTTGCTTTGAACAATTTCTTCCAGTACATTTGGTTGGAAGGTAAATAGGCTTATATAATATTTCTATGTGCCTTAGAGAAGGGACTTCCATGGTGAAGTATCTCAATACATTCAACCCAAAGGAAAGAAGAGGTAAAGAGGACTTTATTAGCAGCCTATTATCTTATAGAGGATTCATTTGCCTAAATGTGTTGAAGAAGGAGACCTTAGTCCTTTAAGGAAATCTAACAGGCAATCTGAGGACAAGTCCAAAAAGCACACCAATCTCATCCAGAAGGAAATATCTGAATATAAAGGAGGCCAAGCGGGCTTTGAAGGAGTATATAAAGGAACTGTAATGTAATCAAGTCTACCTGGATATTTTCCAGGCTCAGTTCTGTGTTATTGTGGTAGTGATTTCATTAGTCATTTGTACAGCTACAAAGTTGATACTCACTCAGTGTGTATTTATTTTTTTAAACCAACTTGCACTGGCTTTTTATTTTACTTTGCAAAATTTTTTTAGTATGTTTTCAACTTCTGATTTGAAGACTGAATCTCTGAGTATAATCCTGGAAGACAGTTCCGATGCTCTGACAGAAAGAAAAGAACAAAAAACGCTTTACTTTTATCTGGCATCAATGCAGCCAGCTCTGTCAGCATCCTGTTTTCAGTGTGTGATAACTTCACTCAGTAAGTCTCTCCTTCAACAAACACTTCCTGAATGTCACCTAGTGTCTTATGCATGTCGTTATTCGTGAAACCAAGCATAATATGACCCCTATCCTACTATTCCAAGGCTAAACTCTTTCCTGAGAGTCTTGATATTTTCCGAAATGCATGTCTTCCTGCCAACTACTTTAAACATTGTTCACCTGGTGTGAATGGAAGAAATTTTCCATCAGTCTCCATCACCCACACTCTGTGTCAGAATAAACAAAGCGCAGGGGAAGAAACGATGTTCAAAGCTGGGAGTCCAAACCGAGAGAACTGAAGCCGCGACAGAGATAATCCAGTTACTGCCTCCCTTCCTCGTTGGATACCCACGGGATCTAGAAGCGCTCTAGAGGCCTGAAAATTCCTTTCCTAAAAGAGGTCCAATAAAACCATTCTCACTCGATGAACTGCAGGGAAAACACTGTTGCTGGTGAAGAAGTAGAATTTCTGACAGCTTTGCATTTGTCAGGGAAGGAAACTGTAGAAACACTAAAGCTTTTGTGATCCTCATAAGGTCTTCAAAATTTTTGTAAAACGACTTCAGTTGCATGTCAATGTGCTGTTGGTAGCTGATTGGATGTCCTTGAGTGATACTTTGCCGGTAAGTCATACCATACATTAATAATGCGCATAGCACTCAGTTCCTAAAACCAGTTCCCTGGTGGCAAAAGATTTTCCTTAAGTGATTCCATGGTTCTCATTATCATTATCTTTTATGACCTTAATGAACATCAACGCCTACTGACAATGTGGTGGTTATTGTAAAATGGCTTATGTACTCTAGCACCTAAATTGAGAGAAATGTTTCATTTCTGAGGCTCTGTTTACTACCCTGCCATGGATATTTAACAAATGCCTAGACAAGATCTAGTCTGCAAAGCTCAGACTTTGAGAATGAAAAACAGTTTGTGATGGTTTATTCCAAGGTAAGCATGAGCCTAATAAGACTGTTTTAAAATACAAAATCTTTTGTCTTAGAGGTAAAATACAAAATTCCTGGGTGGTTTTATAAACACATTATTAATTTGGTTATATTTTCTCTGTGTTCCTGAGGTATGCTACTTAATCATAACATGTGTTTTAATTTTTTAAAGAATGTATAATTTTTCATATTTTAATACTGAGTTCAATAAAGGCTATGTTTGTGCATTTGCCTCATTTCTACTAAAGATTTTAACACCTTATAGTGACTTAGAAAGGTCTCTCCAAAAGACACATGAAACTATTTTCAGGATGAAGGAAGGAATCCCCACCTACATTTACCCTTGTAACCTGAATGGCAAAAGTATTGAACTTGAAATTTTGAGTCCTTATTGATCCAAAATCAGTAGTGACATCTTTCAAACGTATGCATCTCAGAGGCATCAATTAGAAAAGTTTAAGAAAATGTTTAAGAAAATATGACCTGAAATTACTTGACACATATTTTTTTCCTTTCTCAAAAGCTCACTCGATGTGTCCCTTGCATGTTGATGTTTCTCTCTCTCTCTCTCTCTCTCTCTCTCTCTCTCTCTCTCTCTTTCTCTCTCTCTCTCTCTCTTCCTCTCTCTCCCTCCCACTCCATCTGAACAAAAAATGAAAAATGTCCTCGGGTGAGGATAAAAAAAATTTCAAAAGCTAAGTGTGTACACATATATGACCAACTAAATTTAGAGAAGCAGTTACTAAGTTAAGATCAATGGAAGCTCTGAAATTGCACAACAAAGTGTGAGCCTGTGTTTGTGTTGACTAGTGGGAGAGAGAACATGAAAAAGCACATATATTTTCAGTAATTCGTATATGCCAGGCCATGTTCAAGGCACTGGAAATGTAGTGTGAACAAGATAGGATTCCTGGCCTCAAGTAACTTATATAATTGTCAAAGAATATAGGTAGTAAAACATATAAACAAATAAACTTCAGAAATATATCCCACATTTAGAATACAGTATTCCCACAATTTAAATTCAAAATAATAAGACCTCAAAATCAGGGATGGCCAAAAACAAGCCACGCAGACCACTGAGTGAGAGCAGTAAAGATAGACCACAGGCCCTGGCCAGTTTGGCTCAGCGGTTAGAGTGTCGGCCTGCGGTCTGGAAAGACCCGGGTTCGGTTCCCGCTAAGGGCACGTACTTTGGTTGCAGTTTGTCCCCGGCCCTGGTTGGTCGTGCGGGTGGCAGCCACTCGATATGTCCCTTCATGTCGATGTTTCTCTCTCTCTCCCCTTCCTCTCTCCCCCTCCCACTCTGTCTATACAAAAAATGGAAAAATATCCTCGGGTGAGGATAAAAAAAAAAATTTAAAAAAAAAAGATAGACCACAGGTTTAGGACACCAAACAGTCATATCTTAGAATGATTAGATACAACGTTCAGGCATGCCTCGTTTTGTTGCCCTTTGCTTTATTGCACTTCACAGACATTGCATTTTTTACACACTGAAGGTTTGTGGCAACGCTGCATCAAGCAAGTCTATCATTGCCATTTCTCCAACCACATTTGCTCACTTTATCTCTGTGTCATATTTTAATAATGCTCTCAAAATATTGAACTTTTTGATTACTATATTTGTTATAGTGATCTGTGATCTTTAATGTTACTATTCTAACTGGGAGCACCATAAACTGCACCCATATAAGACAGAAAAATTAATCAATAAATGTGTGTATTCTGACTGCTTTACACACCAGCCATTTCCCCATCTCTCTTCCTCTCCTCCAGCCTCCCTATTTTTCAAGATACAACAATATTGAAATTAGACTAATTAATAATCCTCCAATGGACTTTTATATATATGTTATGTATATATATAAATGATCGCCTATAAGTGTTCAATTTAAACAGTCAGTGGAGTCAGCAAACTTTGTTGTCTTATTTTTAAAAATTGCCACAGCCACCCCAACCTGCAGCAACATCTGCCATGACCAGTCAACAGCCATCAACATCAAAGCAAGAGCCTCCACCAGCAAAAATATTACGACTCACTAAATGCTCAGATGGTGGTTAGCATTTTTTAGCAATAAGGTGCTTTTAATTAAGATACATATGTTGTATTTTTAAACATAATGCTATTGCACACTTAATAGACACAGTATAGTGTAAACATAACCTTTATATGCACTAGGAAACCAAAAAATATGTGGGACTCTATTGGGATATTTGCTTTATTGCGGTGACCTAGAACCAAACCTGTAATATCTTCAAGGTATACCTGTCTAAAAGAATATGTATAACATCTTGCAATCTTTTTTTAATAAATGATCAAAGAAGAAGGAACAGTCAAAAATAGCCATGAAGAATTAGGAAAAAAATCAACATTCAGAAATCAAATATAAATGGGGTGAAGATGGAGTCTCAATGAATGAGATGTCAGAACAGAGAGAATTAGTAACCTGGAAGAAGAAGTGGAAGGCGTTACCTGGAGTGTAGCGCAGAGAGAAAACGTGGGCTGTGTGAATGAACAGGGAAGATGAGAGATTCTAGCGAGCATCCAGTGGAGGCCCAGGAGGAGAGAAAACTTCAAAATGCCGAAGGGCCACGTTTGAAGAAATAATCACAGGGGAAAAAAATACAGAACTGATAAAAGTTATGTATATATAAAATTAGGATTTTCACAGGAACCAAGCAGGACAAATAAGTGAGGTCCACATTTGGGCTTTTTTTTTTGGCAGGCCACAAGATGTTAAAGATAAGAAAAGAAACTCTGAAATAGAGAGAAAAGGCCAGTCATTTACCAGGAATGATAATTACCCTGATATCCAACCTCTCGATGGCAACAATGGAAACCAAAGGACTGAGCATTACTACCTTCAAAGTCCTGAGAGAATGTAACTGTCAATCTAGAATTGTAAATCTAGCAAAACTATCTTTTCAAATGAGAGCAAAATGAAGAGATTTTCAGATGAACAAACACTAAAGGAGTTTACCACCAATAGACCTTTATGAACAACAACAACAACAAAAACAATCCTACAAATATTATACACAGTTAAATAACACAGATTTTGTGGTAATAGCTGCACAGCTCCGTGAATATATCAAAAACCATTAAATTGTACCCTTTAAATGGGTAAATTGTGTGGTACACTAATTGTATCTCAATAAAACTGTTTAAAAATATATATAAAGGACAAAGATCCTCTTCTGCAACATGAACTATGTGACTTGAGAACTTGGCAAAATGAGTATCAGTACTTCTCTTAAACTTGCTGGAATTTAATTATAAACAGCACTCTGACCAAAGTTATACTGACCTGTGTCTTAATCTGACAGTGGAAAAATACCTAGAGCTGCCTACTAATCAAGAATATATTTTAGTGAAAGCTTATTTTTTAATATTTTTAATATTTTTTAAAACATAGGTCAAAAAAAATTCTCAATACTGAAAAAAAAAAAGGTTTCCAAAGACAAAACCGTAAAACAAGTTCAGAGAATGTCATCCTTGTTTCCCTAACTATTGCCTTCTTTACACAATGGCAAGTAATACTTCATTTATATTTCCATCATTTCTATTTAACACTCAAAAAATGAGATTTCAGAACTGGAAGGCTATTGCATCCATGCTTCATTGTAGCACACATCCAAAGAGCACTTAGCGTTTGGGTGTTTGCATCCAGAACAGGTTTGAGAACTATCGGAAATCTAACCTCTGTTAATGGGCATGGACAATAGTCTCCTGTAGTGTTCGGGAACCAGCTCAAGACAAAGCCTTTTTTCTGATTAAAGGAGAGTTTCTGGTCAATTAGCATGTCAAGAGAGATATTTCGGGGGCCCATGGTACTTAAATTTCTCGTATGAAAGTGCCAGCTACTCCCCCCATATGTGCAGTAGTGTGGAAGGCAGAGAGTTTCAGAGGCAGCTATTTCTAAGCTGTGACACTTCGAGCAAGGCACTTAACATCTCTTTTCTTCAGTTCTCTTGTTAAAACAAGGAGAGTAACACTCACTGTTTCAGATTGTTCTCAGGATTTTATTCAATGATGCCATGACTCAGAACCCGCAGAAGGAGCCATGTGTTGCCACGGGGCAGGCACTCTCAGAGGAAGGCTAGAATTCTAACGCGGGAGCCACAAAGCAGCCAGCTTCCTTTCAACAGCGATCAGCAGGTCAAGGTGTGCTGGAGGAGCTCCCATCGCCTGCTGAGCTAGGCCACTGTTGTACTCAATAAAAAGCTCAATTTCTATATTTCCCTGAAAGCTTGTGTTATCACAGAGCATCAGGCTAGAAAAGCAGTTTAAGAAAGTGACGGAGAGGGTATGGCCCCTTTACAGAGCAGCTCAGACAAGGCTAAATGCAAATGGAAGGCAAACACTTTCTGGCTGATCCGAATTTTTGTCAGGGTTACTGTTGAAAAAGCAAACCCACAAGGTTATTCTTCCTCTTCTGCCATTAAAATGTGCTTCCTCCAAAAGGAAATTCTATCATTGTTTGGCTTACAGAAAATGTCACAGTTCTGTACTTAATCTTTCTATACAAAACTCTGTGGCTTTCTTAAACAGCTGACCCTCAATGTGTATCAGCATTGGCGAGGCTGTCATGAATATTTCTATGAAATTGCCTGGGAAATGTATCAGTGGGTTTTGCTGCACAACAGTAAAAACTTGCTGCCACATATCAGGAGGGAACATTGGCCAATTATGGTCCTAAAATGAACTGCCCACTGCGTCTCGTTTCTTAAGCAAACTTCCTTGCCAGTTTATTTTCCATAATGTGACAATTCTAGGCCACCGCAAGCTGTGTTCGTTCAGACCACATTTGTTGAAAAAGGTGCAACTGAACTTTGCAAATGGAAAAAAAGAGAGAGATCAACTATAATCTGAGTCCACATAGGAAAGAAACAGGCTATGTTTGCTTCTAAAAGCTTTTTTAAAATTTTTTTTTTAAACCTTCACTCCTAGAAGCTGCTCTGTCTCTTTAGAAGCAAGTTGGCTGGCACAGGTAAAGACATTTGAAGGTGAGGCTCATGCCAGAGTTAGTCTGAGGGATAAAAAGGGAATTCATGGATTTATTCAAGACTGCCTCCAAACTGCCCCCATCCTCTCAGTCTCTCCAGCCAAAGCTGAGGAAAGGTTTTGCAATCACCATAGTGATTCAGGCAAAAACAACCATTGCTGTCTACTTATGCACAATTTCTGCCATGTAGGCCTGCAATATTATAGTCAAAAATAGGCCAAAATTTCACAAAAATATAGACAATGTAAAACTGCCTATCTGGCTGCACCAGTACCTAGAAATGCCGATTTGTGTGTTCTTCTAGATAACATGACAGATGTGCAAGGGTGTGTGTGTGTGTGCGTGTGTGTGTGCGTGCGCTTTAGTTTCAGAAAAATACAAATTAAGAATGATCCCATTGGGCAAGTTCTGCTGGAGCAGAATCCCCCAATTACAGAAATAACCCAGGAGGTGCCCGTGAGTATCAGGAAGAGTTATCATCCCATGAGAGAGGACCTCCAACTCCAGGACGGGCTTTACTGGGTGGAAAGCAAACAAGACTTACTCTGAGACAGCCTAGTCTGCCCTGATGGCATCGCATTGGTGCCCAACTTCCTTCTTATATGTGTTCCCACCATCACATGCCACAAAGTAACAAAGGCAGTTCAGGAAAAAAAAAAAACATTTCTTAAATTGATACACAAACAAAGAAAAAAATGCAATAAATACATTATGATAGTGTTCCCTAAACTGAGATTTCAAGATCTGACACAAATTAACTTCTTTCGAAATTTTACTTGTACTTTATGTATATATGTTTAAAATACAGCACATAGAACCTATGATGTCCCAAATTCTATTTAGAACAAGCTTACATTTGTTTAGAATCTCTAAATGAGTGTATTCGCAGAAATAGCAAGTAAATCGCAGTACCAGTGTTAAATGTAAATGGCAATTGTGTGTAGCTGGTGCACAGGGGACAGGTTTGGGAAATGGCACTAAAAAGCTGTATCATGGGGAGACTTGTACCTTTCTAGTCAGGCCACAGGGTCCTAGCCCATGAAAGACACTCCTTGGGTTTTCCTGTCCCGATAAATCTGCTGTGAACTGTTTCCACGGGTGCATAGGCCTTGTTTGCTCTGCGGTTCCTGGACTGGGAAGAGGTGCCCCCTGGCTGGGAATCCACCTGCGGGGCTGCCACTCACGACGGGTTGCACGATGTCCCTTCGCCATCGGTAACGATGCCACGGCATTCCTCCGAAGACAATGCACGCTGGCCTCCACGATGTAAACTGTCCTTCCCAGCGGGCTTCAGCGAAGGTTCCGAAGCTTCAGAGAATGTTGGGTGGAGTATGGGGCAGAAAGGGACGAGGGGGAAGAGCTCTGGCTCAGTTTTCTGGTTCTCTCATCCCACCTTCTGAGCCTACCATCCTGCCTTCGGGACCTTCCAAGGTCCCGGCTCCGTAGCTCTCTCCCCCAACAATCTTACCCCTCACCCCGAAGTCTTCACCTACATTCTCCCAGCCTACCCCACACACACACACACACACCTGTCTTCTTACAGCTCTGACTGGCGGTGAGAAAGCCTAGCCTGTGTATACTGAGGCCGGGGTGCAAGGGGAGAAGTTCACAGATATCAACACACACTCCCCGTTGACTAAAGTTGTGTCACAAACTTTGTCCTGGGATTCCTTTCAATCAAAGCAAAAAGAGGGGTGAAATCATTGTGCTTCCTCAAAGGAAGGTTCTCCTAGGACTTCATTTAGAGTGGCCTTCATGCAGAGGACGTCAACAGCATTCCCTACAAAGAACACCACGTGGTTTTCCCGTGGCCCACAGAATTCATCTGTGTAAGCTGAGGACACACACCTTACTGCAATTACGTGTTTCTGCATCTGTCCCCTCTTTCCAGACTGTGATTTCTTGAGGGCCAGTCGTATGTCTCATACATTTTTCTATCTTCAATGCCAAGAACAATACAAGGCTTGGAAAGTGTTTGCTACATGAATAAATAATCACGAGGAATGTCTGGAGATGAAGAAATGGAAGAGCTATGTTGAATAGGAAGTACAGTTTTCTTTTTTAAATCAATAATTATCTTATTTTCACCTAGAAATCTGCAGTGGAGCGAGCAGCAAACAGCAGACAGGGCTGTTCTAGCCAAGGTGTCCAAATAACTGTGTCGATCAAAGTTATTATCTGTTTTTTCAGCTTCCCGAATACGAGTTCAGCTTCCCAGGTACAAGCTCATTTTCCACCATTCTCACGTGAAGCTATTTAACCCTCCACTTCAGTTTGAACACAATATGGGCACAGGAGCCTACAGGAAAAATAAAAATAAAACCATGAGGCAGAGTGACCTAGATTACTTTTTACCTAGATTATATTTTTGGGTCCCTCAGGCCTACACTATATCTGGGCCATTTGGTTTGAGTGACAAGTAGGCCAATGAATGGTACTAGATTGCCTTTAATCAGTGGTTGTATATCACAATAAATCAGTCTTTTCAAAAAGAGGCTTTGGGGAAGGGGGGCTTAGAATGTGGTCTGCTTAGTGATATGAGCTTAAAAGAAAGGACAAGATGTTCGCTATAAATGGAGATATTGTTACATAAGGCTTTATGTGGACAAAAATATACAAAGTGGTAGAATCTTCTCCCCCTTTCCCCAGTACACACACAGAGACCTATATATATGGTCTATATTACTTTGCTAGGGTTTCCATAACAAAATACCACAGACCGGATGGCTTAAACTATAGGGAAAAAAAATTTTTTTTCACTGTTCTGAGTGCTGAAAGTTCATGATCAAGGTGCCACCAGGGAGTTTCTTCTGAGTTCTCCCCTTGACTTCAGACAGCCACCCCTGTGTCTCTCTGTGTCCAAAGTGCCTCCTCTGCCCTGGCTGGTTTGGCTCAGCGGTTAGAGCGTCGGCCTGTGGTCCTGAAAGACCCGGGTTCGGTTCCCGCTAAGGGCGCGTACCTTGGTTGCAGTTTGTCCCCGGCCCTGGTCGGTCGTGCGGGTGGCAACCACTCGATGTGTTCCTTTCACATCGATGTTTCTCTCTCTCTCTCTGTTCCTCTCTCTCCCTCCCACTCTACCTGAACAAAAAATGAAAAAATGTCCTCGAGTGAGGATAAAAAAAAAACAAAAAACAAAGTGCCTCCTCTTATAGGGACACCAATCAGATTGGATGGGAACTCACCCTAACAGCTTCATTTTAACTTAATCACCTCTTTAAAAGCTCTCTCTCCAAAATACAGTCACATTTTGAGCTACTGGGAGTTAACACATTTTGTTGTTGTGGTTGGGGGACAGTCGGCCCATCACACGAAAGCAGACTCTATTCTTTAAATGTAAAAGCCATAGCACCTTCCTAATCAGTAATTGGCTTGACTTCTTACTGCTGAAGTACTTTAGGATTCTATTGAGATGAAGGGAGGAACTAAACAGAGCAATGGGGGAATTAAGGATCATTCCCCAAGGAAGCCAGAGAAGGTTGCAGACCGAGGGTCAGGAGTGTGGATTGTAGTTTTGTTTTGTTTTAATGCATCTGAAGTTCAAACTAGACCTGGGCCAACAAACTCCAGTGCTTTCGGGTCCAAAGGGATCCCATCAATATGGGCTGCAGCCTAGTGTGAAAAGACAGGGCAAATGGAGGAGAAGGCAGTAGGAAACTGCAGCATGTATGTCTTAAGGCAATCACACTCAATTGTTTTCAAATGCATCAGCGAGTTTGTGAGCCCCGAACTAGACACTGAAGAACCCTATCACCCTACACAGGAATGTTTGCTAGGCAGATGCCCTCCCCATGCACCCTGTGACATTTCATCCTTTTTCTCCTTGCTTTTCTCCAGTCCTGTCCATATCAGTTCTTGGATTTGGTGGCAGCCCAGGGCTTCAAGCGACTGACCTAAAGTTGGAGTGTTCTAGTTGCCAACTGTTCTGTTCCCAGTTGGGGTCAGCCACCAGGATAGTTACTCTCTTACAAGCAGATTCTTGCTTCATTTCCATTCTCTTTGGGCTTGGTTGTCATATTGACAGCATCATTCTTGGAGCCTGGATGAAACTCCAGGACCAGAAAAGTAGAACATATGCAAACCTGCAGGGTCCATAAGGCACTGAGTCAGAACCAGATGAGCAATAGAACTCAAAGTTGCATAAATGCCAAGGGAGAGCATGTGTTAACGCATTTGGAATCTAAGCCAGTGGTTCCCAACAGAGGGTAGTAAGCAGACAAGGGAATGTTTTAGATTGAGGAACCCTTTTTAAAATACACATGCCTACTACCCCCAACCCCTGCTGAATTTTTATCACAGATTAGCAGCCAGTGGAGTTGCAGGGACTAAAGCAATCAGATTGAAGTATAGACTAAAGCAATTTGTTTGTTTAGTCATAGGTACCTTTAAAATCTTCTTAGTCTGACAGTACTGGGGATAAAATGTATTCCCCTTTCCTTAGGTTTCCTGTTTAAGCAGACAGCTCACTCAGTGCAATTCCTACCCTTCCTTCACTCCTAATCACTTATCCCCAGTTCTGTCAGACTAAGAAGATTAGAAAGGTATGAAGAAAGAGTCATCATATGGGTGAATTTGGAAATAATAAATTGGGCATGCTTAGCCTACCTCTGCCTTTCTTCCTTTTTAGGAAGCAGCTTGCCCAGAGGTAGCAGAGATTCCTCTGTGACTAGCTCTGCCCAGTAATGGGGTGAGGCAGAGTACCTGCCGTGGTCCCACACTGCATGTGCCTCTCGGCTTGAACCTGCCGAGTTCTGGGGTTCAGTCACTTTGCTAACAGAACTAAAACCACGTCCTCTAAGCCACAGTCAATACTGAAAGTAATATTTTTGTCCTTCATCCTTCATTCTTTTCTTTTATTCATCGTTTTGCTCAGAGCTTGAGGATACAAAACTCCCCAACAGTGAAATCAAATCTGGAATCTCTTTTGTGGTAATAATGACAAAATACGAGATTGCTCTGTGGTAAAGCAGAGTGTGGAACTGATATAGTGCTGTTTCATAATAAGTAATTTCCCTGATGCTCATATGAGTAAACACAAAGGTAAACACACAGGCACACATGCACATGCTCACATACATAGCATCTCCCATAGCAAAATAGAGCCTATGAGATTTCAAGGAACAAATTAGTGGTACTGTACACTCACATCTTTTCAATACAATCACTTAATTCTGTAATACTTATCTGCATATCAAATATCTTTGAAATGCACTTTAAATTGCAGAAAATGAACTCATTTAAAAACGCATCCTCAAAGACCAAAACATCCAGCAAACTTAAAGCTTTTTCCTACATTCCTGAAAAGTGTTCCAAATGTTGTGAAAGCCCATCAAAATTTTCTTAAGCTAGTATGGAACAAACAAATGTAAACTTTCTAAGAAATCTAATTGAAACAGTAACCTTCTTGGTTTAGTCAACAGATGAGATAGGTATCATTATTTATGAAAGGGCAGAGTAATTGAAAAATGCACTTAATTGCAAAAAGTTTGGTAGACAGGAGTGAAGCAGAGTCCATTACTCGCAACGAGTCTCCGCTGTCAGAGACAGTGACAGACACAGAGGTGTCTAGAGAGTTCCAGGTTCCTAACTCATGGTCTGCCCATTAGTGGAGGCCCCGAGGCAACCACCAGATTCTTCATTGCAATTTCATTGGAAGGAACAGCTTTCACAGACATCTCCATGAGCTACCCTTTTACAATTTCATGCCAATGGCCAGACACACAGTGTTTGGGATTTTCCTACAGAATCCAACTTGGATATTTTCATCAAAGCTTCAGGTTTGAAGTTCTAGACAGTTTGGTCTTCAAACCCCTTTATACTAAAAAACTATTGAAGATGCCAACAAGCTTTAGCATATGTGGATTGTATCTATCAATATTATTAATTAAAACTGAGAAATGTTTTAACAAAATACACCCACAAATTCCATCTTAAATGTATGACCTCAGTCATGTAACCTCTGAAATCCCGCACCACACACTCATGAGATACTGAAAGAGAAAAAGGAAAGTACATTTTGATATTATTGTTAACACATTTTGACCTTGTAGACTTCCTGAAAGGGTCTTTGAGATCCCTGAGGCGGTCTCAAGGATGCCGTTGTATCCCCAGTACCACTTTGAGAACCCCAGTTCCAGGCTATTATGATTAGTGACCTTTTCTGATCCTTCGACTCTTCTCTTCCATCCCTTCTCTTGTCTTCCTATCTCACGTTTGTGTAAGTTCTGATTTCTAATAGAAGACCGCTTGTCCCCTTGATACTTTTGTTAGTTTGCTATAGGCTTCCATAACAAAATATCACAGACTGAATGGCTTAAAAACAGAATTCATTTTCTCCCAGTTCTGGGGGCTGGAAGCCCAAGGTCAAGGCTCTGGCAGGGTTGGTATCCTCTGAGGCCTCTCTCCTTGACATGTAGATGGCTGACCTGTTGCTGACACTTCAGATGGTCTTTTCTCTTGGAATGAGCATCCCTGGTGTCCCTCCTATGTACCCAAATTTTCTCTTCTCATCAGGACACCAGCCATACTGGATTAGGGTCCCCCACAATGGCCTCATTTTAACCTAATCTCCTCTTTAAAGGCCCTTTCTTTACATACAGTCACATTGCAAGGTACAAGGGGTTAAGATTTCAACATATGACAGGGGGGCACAATTCAGCTTACAACACTACTTTTGGTCACTCTATTTTTCTGTCTACACCCTGTATGCTTCACTGTTAAAATAGTTGGCCATACTCATAAACTATTTTATATGAACAGCTTTCAGTTTAGCCTGAATGAGGGTTGCAAGCCAAGATTGGTGGCCTCTAGTAAACGTTATGGTCCTAGAGGGGTTTTGTAGCTGGTCTCTAATAATTGTTGTCAATGAACCATACTTAGTCCCTTCCTCATAAAAATAGACTGGTTCTGTGGCTCATTTTAACCAAAAACTACAGCAGAATGACATTGCCTTAAGAACACTAGGCAATTTCTACTTTTCTATTTTTAGGAACCCTAAAGCCTCCAAGTATAGCCAAGTAAGTCCATCTATATCCTGTTGAAGCAGCCACATAGAGAGCGCCCATACAGAGACTACATGGAGAAGAAGAGGTTCCGATCTACCTGGCGCAGGAGATGCCCAGTCACCCACACTCCAGCTGATGCCAGCTTCACCGTCAGCGCCACCGTGATGCCTATCATGTCAGGCGCCACACTGGACGTTCCAGCCCCATCAAGTCCCCAGACGACGGCAGTTCTAGCCAAGATTGATAGAGTGGAAGAACTACGCAGCTAAGTCCACTACATGTGCACAGACAATAAAAGGGTTGTTGTTTTATTATGCAGCAACAAATAATCCAAGCAACTCCAAAAATCATCCCCAAGTTCTGAGGGAACCTCTGACACTCATTGAAAAACACAACTGAGAGCATTTTTATCCTACTGACATGTAACAAAGCCAAGTGGCATTTTTGTGGACAGCTTTAGACAAAATCTATCAATCCACAAGTCTATATTTGTGCATTCGTTCCATATGGACACAGTGAGAATATTCAGTAAAGGAAAGTACTTGAGTTTATATCTGTGCCACTCCTTTTGCTTTCACTACTATTTCATGGTATAAAAAAGGAATATTTTATTCTATTTGATCAAGCATGCATTGCCATTATTTAATGAGTTCTTAGCTAGTGAAAGAGGTCATGACTTTCTGGTTAATTTCAGCTTATTCAGTGCAATCTAACTGTGGTATAATATTTAGTTTAGGAATAAAGGGAATGACTTCAGTAAAATGTGGACGCCAGGTTTTATAGTATATTGAATTCCCATACCGGTCTCAACACTTCATTTGGTGAATCTCAGTTTTCTATAAATTGCTCCTAAATTTACTTTGCATACCATCAGTCTCTCTGTGAGATAATAATTTCCAGAAATAATAAATAAGGAAGAGTATATCCAGAATCTAACAACCCATCCTCTCCTCTTCACAAACTAATTTCTTCTCAAACTTTTTAAAATCCAAAAGGCAAAGTAGTGTGGAAACTATAACCAAACATCAACCCTAAAACTTGTAAGAAATACTTTGTCCACGTTATTAAATTGCGGATTATTGTTTCTCTGCATATTTATTTACCAATGAACCAAAGGTTAATTCTTTCTGTCTTTAAATTAAATGGATTTGTAATTAGATCCTTTGTTTAATTTACTTTAAAGAGCATCCCTGTTTATGTGTGGACCGCAATTCCATTTTTAAATGTAATTGCTTCTAAATCCCAAGGGATGCTAATGTAGATTTAGACCAATACATTTTAATATCATAATTATGATTAAGCATTAACAATGTGAATTTTTATAAAGGAAGCTAACTGCAACTTGGTGGCTTCTGATTACATGTTGCTGAGAATTTAACCTCTAGAAGCCCTAGGCTACTGTATGTACGCCATAGCTTCCCCCGCACATTCATTGTGGAGAGTGGTCTACAATCCCAGCTCTTAACCAATCAGTCTTTTCCCAAGCAGAGCTCTGGAAGAGGAAAAAAAAAATCCAAGCTGTTCCTATTTTCATCTCTCCATTGGAAACCTCCAAAAGGTCATCTCGGGATATTTCAATTATGTTGTAGCACTTGGGTCAGCCATGTCCTGAAGCAAAATGATTTATTCAAACTTTTCACATCACAAATTCTGCCCTAAACCAGATCACAGGGTGGCTGGCCAGCTGCACATAGTCACATAGTGACCATTTCTAAAGAGTCGCTCTTTGTCATCACTGGACAGGAATGAGATGAGGAAATTTGTTTTCACTTGAACTCTTCTCAGGAAAAAAAAAAAAAAACTGGTTATAGGCAGAAGAAATAGACTTGGAAGGTGCAGTTAGACGTGGTAATGGCCTGACGCTCCCTTCTTTCTAAGGAAACTATGTCTAATTGACCACAGGTGTTTTTGTTATTGTTGCTGCTGATGATGATGATGTTTAAAGAGGGGACAGCTGACTTTCTAGTAACTTTCTAGAAAAGCTGAGAACAGCCACAACTGGTTCTCTTCATCATTCTCTCACATCTTATTCAGTAACCTCTCAAAGTAAATGCTGAAGAAATAATCAAACGATAGCAACTTGAAGAATCACTAAATTGTGATAGCCGTCCAAGAAGCCCCATGTCCTGGCCTGACTCTGCCTTTGCTGTTCTCAGCATGAAGAGATTAGAATAAGCGAAGTAGTTCCCTATAAAACATGTGGTACAGATTGAGTGTTTATGTCCTTTCCCCCCAAATTCAGTGCCTAGCTCATGAGGGTTGGGACCCTTATATTAAAAAGAGAGAGAGAGCGCGCGCGCAAGCGAGAGCGCCCTGGCTGGTTTGGCTCAGTGGTTAGAGAGTCGGCCTGAGGTCCAGAGAGACCCGGGTTTGGTTCCCGCTAAGGGCATGTACCTCGATTGCAGTTTGTCCCGGGCCCTGGTTGGTCGTGTGGGTGGCAGCCACTCGATGTGTCCCTTCATGTCGATGTTTCTCGCTCTCTCTTCCTCTCTCCCCCTCCCACTCTATCTGAATAAAAAAAATGGAAAAATGTCCTCGGGTGAGGATAAAAAAAAAAAAAAAGACCCCATAGCCCTGGCCAGTTTGGCTCAGCGGTTAGAGCATCAGCCCACTGACCAAAGGGTTTCAGTCAGGTTCGATTCCCGGTGAAGGGCACGTCATACCTGGGTTGTAGGTTTGATCCTTAGCCCCAGTTGGGGGTCACATGGGAAGCAACTAATCAGTGTGTCTCTTTCACATAGATGTTTCTCTGTCTCTCTCCCTCCTTTCCTTCCACTCTATCTAAAAATCAATGGAAAAATATCCTTGAGTGCAGATTAACCAAAAAAATAAAATAAAAAAGAACCCACAGGGCTCCTGAGACCCTTTCACCATGGGAGGATACAAGATGCTACCAGTCTACACCCAGAAGAGGTCTCTCACCAGAACCCAAACATGTTGGCACCCTGAGTTTGGACTTCCAGCCTTTAGAGCTGTGAGGAATGAATTTCCATTGTGTATAAGCCACCTAGTCTGTGATATGTGGTTACAGCAGCCCAAATGGACTATGACAACATGCCTCCATCCCCGCATCACCTGCACACGTTAGGCACTCTACAAAACTCTGCTTAAATAAGCACTAAACTGAAATGTCCATTTCAAAAGTGCTTTATTAAAAACAGCTATGTGACTAATGCCAGGTGAAGTGGCACAGAGGTTACAATGAAGAACGCATGGCATGGTTCTTCCCATCAAAGAGCATAGAGTCTACTTAGCAAAACAAGATTAAATTAAGCCTCCACCAAACCCTGGTCCATCTTGGCTCTTTATTCGGCACTTATAAAATGTGGAGTGTATCAAAGCAGAAGTGTTGTGGGAATGGATCTCCATTTTGTGGGTATGTGTGTACCTATGTTTGAGATACAGAACTTCTCAGATCCATATCTAGTGACTTCATGGCCAAATGGAAAAGGGACAGAATTCAAAGTCTGGCAGTAGAAAAACTTTAGCTGTAGAGATGGGAGAAAGAATCTGCACACACAGATGCCAAATGGGGAGGAGGAAAGATACACTCAGATACTTAATCATGCTGGACCCCTACCTGGATAATTCAGGGGAAATGAGAACACTGTTTCTGCAATTGTGTCTATTTTAGACATGTTAGCAGGATAATCGTCTTGACTCCCTTCTTCCCCCAGTGGGTGGAGACACAGCTGGGCTATGTGTAGAGTCCAAGCCAGTCTTGATCCAAATGAAGGGTGAATTGCAGTAGGGTTGCAAAAATAAACCGCTACGCTCTGCTTCTGTTGTTCTTGCAATCTGAATTTCTAGATCTTCTTCTCTGGGCTGGGATGTAATTAACGGTTATCAAATTATCCTGCCCCTTTCCCTATACACAGTTACTCTCTGTATTGTGTTTCTTACTAATTTGTCCATTGCCTTTAACATTTTCTCAGGAACTACTTTTGGATAATTCTTGAACAGATCTGTATCATTTACAACCAAAGCTTTGCATCTGGTAGTGCACAGCGTTTCCCTTCAAGTGCATGACTCTGCTGTAATCTGAAGAGTTTTCTTTCCTCGTGTATGCATTCATTCAATCACATTTGTTGAATTAATTATTCTGTAAATGTGTGGGGAGTGGGAGAGTGAATCTCTCCCCTTAGTTCTGGAACCAACATGGCTACAAGGTCTACCAGACAGGACCAGTGTCAAGAAAATGGGAAACTCCTGGAAATATATGTCTGCAAAATGCCTTATTATAATACATTAGCCCCACATAGCTGAAGGAGGTATTCAACAAATATGATTTTGGAGACACTTTATAATATCAACATGGTTTGGATTTTGAGTTGCCTTAACTTATACTCTGGGGTTGAACTCCATGTAATTCACTTAAATGACGAATGGCTGTAGATATGTATACATGAATCTAAATGAATTTGTACTTGGACACTGATGTTAATTTTCCTGGTGATATTAATATTTGTCATTTGTTTCTAAATTGCTTCCAACATATGTATATGTTTCAAAAAACACAGGGTTAGCAACTCAAAACTGCACATGTAAATCATTCCATAAGTGGGAAGAATCTCTGTGGTTTATTGCCAATGTGTATAGAGTTACTGACAGTCCAATATAGCACTTTTGTATATAATTGACTAATCGCAATCTCTGTTGTTTGCTGAATATCTTATACTGATATAATGTCCCCATATGTGTTTTGAGCTTTATAATTCTCGAATGTTACTTCTAAGTGTGCTTAAAGCAGATAGGTTTTCTCTGTACTTATCAGTTTTATGATGTCTTCTGTTTTGATATTATCTGGCAATCTGGCATGTTTCTCTAACACTTAAAATTCACTGAAAATTTGGAGGGAAAATTACTGGGTCCCTAATTCTAACTAGAGCATATGTTCTCGACTGTGCTAAACCATTTATCCAGCAGTCTTCAAAATATTTTTTTAAAACAATCATCCTCAAGGTCATAATCAGCAGCTTTGCACTTACATATAATGGTAAAAATTAAAACTCTGCAACTCAAGTTAGAAGCTCAACTTTTTACTATAACTTATCAGAGCAAATATTCATATTTAAAATCATTAAAATGCACTCACATTTTTACAACTTTAAAAAATTTATAAATGTTTTCATTTCTCTTTATCTCCATGTATTTAAGGTCAAAATATCAAACATATTCTATGTCGATGTTTAAATACTGGATTTTTTTAAACTAGACACACTAAAATGTTAGCAGTAGCTATTTCAGAGATTAGGGTCATTGATGATTTTTATTTTCCACTTTTATATAGTGTTTGATATGTTTTTAATTTTCTACATGAACATATGTTATTTTAAAAATATATTTTAGGGCATTCCAAGTAACAACATCTGTCTTATTATTTAAAGGGACTAAATTAATTCCATAGTTTCACATCCCCAAATTTATACCATCAGGAATTTTAGGAAAATCTAATTTTTCTGGCAATGGTCAACAGACCAATATTTTGCTTAAGTCCATAATTTCATGAAACTTATCAGTATAAGCTGGAAAAAATATTGAAACATGTTGAAACAGATAATAAAAGTTATTTATCAATTTAGTAATCATTGTGGATATACTTTAATACTTGAACACCTAAATATCTTACAGAACTAAGGGTTTACCTTCTTTAGACTTCTTTTTTAAGGTAACATTCTTTGTGAATCTAGGATATTTCTCTACTTATAACAAATTATATCAGTGCTCGGAACCTCAGCACTGTTAAAATAGACATGAAAATAATCTGTACCCTGAAAAATATATTGTTATTATTCTTTTAGTAAATGATGTGATTTTACATAAGTGCAATGACTACTCAGGTAATTGGTGATTTATAAAATTTAGAATTTAATTGCTTTATTATTAGAAGACTTATGGTCTGGCTAGAAGACAAGGAGAGGCATCATTTCAGAAGATGAAAATTGAATAAATAAAGGCAGGAAGGCCATTACTTTAAATTTGATGGGAGAAATGAAAGGCACAAGGAAGAGAGAAAGGAGAACACTTGATGGGCAGAAGCAATGGAGTGAAGGGCAATAAAATAAAGGTAAGAGAATGGGAACTATAAACATGTCTTCACTCTGTTAGGCCCAGTCTCCCTAGAGTCCCTTAGAAGAATTTATCATCAATTCAGAATATCAAATATCAGGCTTAGTATAAAGTGAACATGGGCCGACGGCTTGGATCTTGTGCTTAACACAAGTCTGCAAGTCAAGACACTTCTCCAAAGAGTTGTTTGGCTTCAAATTCAGCTCCTCTGGGATTCTGTTTTAATCCTCAACTCTCCTGACCCCTTCTTGGGCTCTAATTCATGAATCTCGGGATCATTAAGGAGCACAACTTCTCCAGCTCTGTCTTTGCCGTGGGGATGAAAGCTGAGTTTTCCCGTGGTTGCATTCTACAAAGCTACATAATTTATCATTTGAAAATCTAGTAATAGATGTGACACATAAATGCTACATTTTTTCAAAGTATTTTTAGGAAGTTTGGTGTTTGGGGCTTATGCAAATTTACCAATATAAACTATGTCATTTTTTAGAGAAAATTTGAATCTTTTCTGCTTCAGAGTTTGAAAGGAATGAAGGGGAAATCATTGGAATGAAAATGGATTTGTTTTGTACAACGGAAACTCGTATGTGGAAATGATCTATAGGGCACTCAGTTCAGCTTCCTGCCAGTGTGGAATTGCTTCCTACCATAAAACCTAAGAGGCTGAGTCCAGACTATTTTAAAATATGATTCAGCTGTGACCAAATGTCAAGGAGTGCTTGTATGAGTCCTGGGCAATATACTTCAATATAAACTGGTGGCTTGACTATACTTAACAATACTGGATTGTATATTTGAAAGTTGCTAAAAGAGTAAATATTAAATGATCTCATCAGAGGTAAAAAAAATAATAATGGATCTTTGTTGGATGATGAATGTTAACTACATGCATTGTGGTAATTATTTTGCAATATCTACATATATCAAATAATTATGTTGTACACCTTAAAGTTTACAATGGTATATATCACATATCTCAATAAAACTGAAATAAGTAAATAAAATGGTGGCCTTCATCTGTTAACTATACTACCTATCCACATATAAACAAATTTTCTGCTTGCAATTGGTCTTAGGCTAATAATAACTTGGAATATATTTACATATTATAAATAACTGCCTTGGTCTGGCTTATTGAATCTTTATTTCAGGATGTAGCCTGTCCCTGGGGAATATATTAAAAAGATAAGGCCTACTATTGTCTGTCCTAGCTTTAGTACAATAAATTCAGACAGCCCCCACCCTACTCCATGCCCTACACTTTGGCTGCCACATCAAAACAAGCTACAGACCATTGTTTGTTTTAGACAATTTCGCTGCCTTTGACTTGTATAAAGGTAACGCCAGCTAATACAATACACTATTATGTAATTTCCATGTGAACACTGAATTGAAGGAGCTTAAATGTAATCAAGAACCCAACTCTGTGGTGTTAGGGGCCAACCTAAAATATCCATCTTTCAATAGATTTCCGTAACTTTAATAACCAAACCTTCAATGTGGCCTACAAAGCCCTATTAAGTCTGGCCCCAGCTATTTGTTCAGTCTCATCATATACCTTCTGCTCACTTCTATGCTTCAGCTTGCACCAGTCTTCTCTTTCTTTCTCTAACATGTCAAGCTTCCTCCGACCTCAGAGTCCTTGCAAATGTAGCACTTCTTACTCTGCAGACACTCTTGGCTCCCAACCCCTTCCCATCATTTTCCTGGTAAACTGAAACTCATCTTTCAGCTCTCAACTCAAATGTTGCTTTCTTAAGAACACCTTCCTGAGGCCCTCAAATAGATTGGTCTTCCCTGATATGTGTATTTACATTAACCTGCAACTTTTATACAGAACACATATCACTGATTACAATTAGCAATGTCCCTAGTATATATTAGGTCATTAATAATAATTCTATAAGCCTGAATAAAATGAGCACATGCTGTGGAAGACATGAAGTTCCTGTGTTTAACACAGAGTCACTACATTGGTATAGAAAAATGCAATTTTCTTTTTGCTCTTAGATCATTGTAATTCCTGAGGTTTCAATCTTGGAATAATTAAGTGACTTCTAAAAAACAGAGAAATAAAATATAGGTGTTCATTTGTATAGATCATTTGAGAAATAAGAAGCTGTGAAAAAAATGGAGACTACTGGTGTACCAAGACCTAGTGTGGCACAAAAAGATTGTCTACCTCACTCAGTCTCTCTTCTCTGTTCATCCACCCTCACTCAGATAGAAAGAGAT
This sequence comes from Molossus molossus, assembly GCF_014108415.1. Lineage (NCBI taxonomy): Eukaryota > Metazoa > Chordata > Mammalia > Chiroptera > Molossidae > Molossus > Molossus molossus. The sequence goes on from NW_023425345.1 coordinate 30,167,054, forward strand.
CTTTGGAAGATCAAGGAAAGAGATAAAGACATCATACATTTTTAAAAATCAGAGTTGGTGGATAAAATGAAGATATTTCTTTTGCATATTTTAGATGCTTTACTCTTAAAAATCTAGAACCGTTCATCTCTGCCTAAAGAGGACTGTATCAGTAGCATGAGCTAGGTTATATACTTCAGTAAAGATCCACCCAAAAATCTCAGTGGCTAAACACAGCACATATCCATTTCTCATTCTCTCCACATTCCCAGTGTAAGTCAACACAGGAATCCTGCTCATTGTGTCATTCAAAGACTAAGACTAAAGGTTCATCTTAACACAGGTTTTCTTGATGAACCACAACATGGGGTGGGGCAGCACAAATCATGCACTAGCTGGCAAAGTTACCCCTATATGCACCATATCAACTTCAACTCACATTTCATTGGCCAAAGCAAGTCACATAGCCATAACAAACTACAAAGTTGTTAAGGAAGTGTAATCCTACCATGTTCCAGTATTGAGATGAAACAATCCTAATGACTATCACAGGAACCATAAGAACTGACGGCAACTATTCCATCACAGAACAAAAGTTTCCATGACCTTGATGTCTCTGTGCATCAGCTGAGCTGGGACTGGTGCAGGATGGAAGAAACCAGGGAGAGAAAGAACTCACAGAAACCCACATAAGACTAACTCCAACAGGAACAGGAAAGAAGTAAAATGGTTGCTCCTGCCCACCCCATCTTCTGGACTCCATATGTGTCTATAACCAACTAATGACAAATTGTTTCCTTTCTAATAGTATATTGCATGTGCACACACATAAGAGAGGAGTTAAGACTATTATAGTGTAATTATGATATCCAAAAAGTATTCAAGGGGAGACATGACAATGGTCTTTTTAGTAGAAATCTGAAGCAGATTTAAAATGTTAAAAACACTGAGGATGTGTGAAAAATATTGAAGGTAAAAGAACCTAGTAGATAAAAGTTTTAGAAGAGAAAGTAAGACTCACTAAAAATCCTACTTCCTTCAATGATAATAAAGCAAATCAATCATTTACCCGTATTTAATATTAGTCCTCCCAATTTCTTTCCATATTACCACATGGGTGGCCAGATTCTTTGGATTTCCTGGTTCAAGGTTTTGCTTTACAGACAGCAGGAGACTAATTTCACTGAAGATATTATGCCAGTGTCTTAGAAGATAGGGGGAATAGAGTTAAGGGAAGTATATGGATAACAGAGGCATACCTGTCCCAAGAATACCTCTGCTCTGCAGCCGTAAGCTAAGAAGGTAGCTAAACTCAGGGAAACTGAGTCCTAGTCAAAAGCAATGATTTCTATGTCCCCAAGTTTGAAATAAAAGAAGTACAGTGGCTAGACTTGGAAGGATCATGAGCAAGAAGCTCATGGAGGTCATCAGTAAGAAAAGATAATCCTCTTTGATATTTTGGTGCAGCCTGAAATGCCTTGAAATTTGGCACAATATGGAAGAGTAGAAGGCAGGTGAGACAAATGATTAAATTTGCTGCCGAGCCCAAAAGGATGAGAGCTCAGAAGTAGATTCCAGTTGATTTAAGGCTAAAAAAAATGTGTCAATTTTTATATAGGAACTAGAGTTTATAGTTTAAACCATATGCTTATAAGTAAAAGGAAAGATTATAGATTTAGATCACACTTATGAAGACCATTAGTAAAGGAGAGCTCCTTCTACTTCTCACCATACATTTTTGTCTGTCTTGTGCTCGATGGGGAAAAATATAGGTCAACATGGAGATCCTGCAAGTAGCTTGGTGTTAGCTCTGTTCTTAAGATAAATGCCTATTGCAATACCTACAGGTGAAGGCCATCTACTCCAAAAGCTGCCAGGGAATCTATCCAAAGAGCCAGAGAACCAGGGATTGCCATTTCTAAGAGAGGAAAGACAGGAATGGAAACAGCTGAATAATCAAGGATGCCCCAGGTTAAACTGCAGAACCAGTATGTCACTGATACCATGTTTTATCTAGAGTTTAACATTTATGTTACCCTTTTAATAAAGATTTTATTTTGCCTACAGGATGGCCGTCTCTGAAATGTTTAGTAACTACCAAAGGCTGAATATTGGTCCTAAAAGACAGGGCTTAATGTTGTCCTTATATACTTTCTGTGATCACGATCACTTCTTCTAGAGCCCATTCAAATGAAATAATGTGACCTAATACAACTACTTTGAGATTATTGAAGATTTTTAGATGTGAATCAAATGGTAGAAAGGGGGAAAGCACTTAAAATTTAGAGACAAAGCCCTGGCCGGTTTGGCTCAGCGGTTAGAGCGTCAGCCTGCGGTCCGGAGAGACCCGGGTTCGGTTCCCGCTAAGGGCACGTACCTTGGTTGCAGTTTGTCCCCAGCCCTGGTTGGGTCGTGTGGGTGGCAACCACTCGATGTGTCACTTTCACGTCGATGTTTCTCTCTCTCTCTCTCCCTCTCACTCTATCTGAACAAAATATCAAAAAAAAAATAAAAATAAAAATAAAATAAAATTGTTTAAAAAAAAAAAAAAAAATTTAGAGACAAGGACATGGCTCACTTTTGAGTTGTCAATCTGTGAAGCTTTTCATTATAAGTTTTAGAGCACTTTCATCACTAATTAATAAATAATAGTATGTCACACAAGCAAATTTAATATTGAGAAAACTAACAGATGCATACACCAAAAGCTATTTAACACGGACTTTACCTCATTTGAGTGCCATTATTTCAATGTTTTGTGAAATGAAAACTGACACTTGGAATATTAGATCAATTATCAAACAGAAAATAGCGTGCAAGATAATTACAGTCAAGCCCTCACAGGAAGCCCTTGCCTTCCTTTTCCAACTTCCTTCTTCCCAAACAAATTATTTCCTCCAGCACTATTCTCCAAGCATCTTATAAATCCTCCCCGCCTCCTCCACGCTTTCCTCGTGCAATTTCCCCTGAAATTGTCCCCCTTCACTTTTAATTGCTTTGAGGACCGAAACCAACACTGGGTCATCCTTGAATCCCCTGCAGGTCCTTGCATGGCATCTGCATATAATGCTTACTCAGGAGAGCTGAATTTTGATTACTGCCTTTAGTCGTCATTGTGGGCATCCTCCTATGGCAGGACAAAGATGGTTTACCCACCTATCCTGCTACCCTTCCGACAAGAAAAACCAGCTTTTCCGGAGAAGGAAATAAAAGGAGTAAAAAAGCAAGTGGGCAGAGTGAGACCATAAAAAACTGGACCATAAAATTCCACGGAAGAACAATTTCCTTACTCTTCTTAAATGAGTGTGTTGGTCAAACGTACTGATGAAGAAACATTCCTATTTAGTTAATAGTGCATGGTAGACCTCATCAGAATTAGTCTTTATTCTTTTGAGGAATTTGTAAGAGTTCTTTTGGCTTCAGTTTTAGAAAGTTTGAGCTGCTTTCTGTTGAGATGGTCTCATCTTTTGGATTTCACAGATCTCTGGGGCCTACTCGAGGACTGAATTAGTTCTGGGTAGAGTGAAAGGACTTGGGTAATTAGGTGAGCCATCCAATGTATCTGGAGGCTCTCCTTAAATGTGTGAAGTCATCAATAAAGCCCATGTCCACACAAAGATTTTTAGGGGTACTAAGCTCTTATGTTAGCAGTGGTGCGTATAGTGAAGGAATTCATATTTAGTCTCCACAGTCAGCACTCCTAAAAGATGTAAATGCCATATGTTTAAATAATGATGATAATGATGTTTATCAAAAACCTACTAGGTGCCAGCCCCTGTGGTAAGTACTTACTGCCAATTAATCAATACTCACTAATACTCGGTATTAATACCCTCTTTTCATGGACGAGAACACTGCAGCACAGCGAGGTTACATAATTTAGCTAAGTCCACGTGTGAAAGGGGCAGACCTGAAACTGGACCCAGAAGAAATCCCACAATCCCACTCTTTATTACATTACATCCCAAGTTAACTAAAGGCCCTACCAACTAGCTGGCTCCTGAGATGGGAGCAAAATTGGAAAAAAGTTGGCCACTTTAATATGTAAAAACCCTCATCCGTAGGGTTTTAAATGAAGGTAAGAAAACAAAGGGCAGTCTCGGTAATTTTTCTACATGTGGAAAATTTGACAATGACTGGCCATCACTCTGGCAGGTCCCGTTAGGACAGCTGAGTGAGGAGTGGTTCGTGCCGGATGCCGTAGCTGAACACAGCCAGTTGAGACTGGACAAGCAGCTGTATGAGCAAGAAGTCTGGACCCCTCAAAAATCTCACTGTCAACTACCCAAGTATGTGCAAATAGCTGCTTGCTTGGCATCTTATTGAAAAGGCTTTGTTCTGCTTTCCAGCTCTGTGCTGATTTGGGCCAAGGCTACATGGAAAAAACGTAAAACGGAGAGCTGATGATTGCCCGCTATTCTGTGCTGGGTAAACATCCAACTATTCCACATTTTTAGCAGTGATTGGAAAACATAAACAACACTCTAACCATATTTTCAGATGCCCCAAAACTGAATGAGAGAACTAATATAATTAAGACAGCACACTGAGATATAAAATTATCTTAACAAACCAGAACACTGGGGGAACACAGTAAAATTTAACAGGGATAAATAGAAAGTCATGTATTTGAGTTCAAAACTTACAGAAATTGAACAGAGTGAGGGAGACCCAGATGAACTTTCTGTGTGGAAAAAGCATTGCCCAGGAGGTAGGTTGCAGTCCATAATAAGCCAGAACATGTGAAGACACTTCAGCAACATTGGTACCAGCCTAAGGTCTGTATTGAGGGAGGTGATGGTGATGGAAAATCATGTTCAGTTTAGATGCCACCCTAAGCTCAAGTCTATCCAGAGGAGAGTGACCAGTATAACGAGAGCTTTGAAAACCTGTGCACATAAGGAACAGCTCGAGAGGAACAGAGGAAGCGTAGCCTGGAAAGGAAAGCACAGCAAGTGAATTTGCTCGAGCTCTTCATGGTATAACAGCGAGCACATGGCCTGGAGACCAGAGCAGTGTACAGTCCCAACCACAGAACCCTGAGAACCAGGGCAATTGCTTAACCTGTCAAGCTCTCAGCATCCTCAGCCCATATGGTCTGTTTATTCCTTCATTACCTAGGCTTAACATGTTGGGTACTGAACACATCGCCTAAAAAGCAAGCTTTTGACTGTAGCAGGCAGTCTTGTGCCCAAGGTAGACAAGTTTCAGTCCATGAACATACAGAGTAATGATATCCTAGGAATTCAGAGGGCGGGCAACTCACCTGGAAACAAGACACTTTTTTGTTCCATCCAAAATCAAGACTGTATTTATCTTCATCAATTGACATGAGAACAGAATGTTCAAAATAACCTGGCGCCACTGTGGAGGCATGGGGTTGACACCCAGAACCGAACAAAGCAAATGGCTGCAGATGGCTGAACAGACAGGGCTCAGAAGCCTGGTGGCCATGGGCATGGGCATCAAGAAACAAAAAGGGACGTTGAGACAGGACACTTTACTCAGGCCTTCCTGGTACAGATGACTACATGTTGTATATGTTTGCTAGGGCTGCTATAATCACCGCAAACTGGGCAGCTTAAACAACAGAAATGTATTGTCTCACACTTCTAGAGATTAGAAATCCAAGATCAACATGGCCACAAGGTTGGTTCATTCTGAGGGCTGCAGGGGAGAATCTGTTTCATGCCTCTCTCCTACCTTCTGGTGACGTGCTGTCAATCTTTGGTGTCCCTTGGCTTGTAGATACATCACTCTGATTTCTGTCTTCATCTTCACATGGCGTCCTCCCTGTCTCTTTACCTAGTCTTTCCTCTGTGTATGTCTGTCTCTGTGGTCAAATGCTCCCTTTTTATAAGGACATAGTCATATTGAACCCAATGAGCTCATCTTACCTTGATTATCTGCAAAGACTATTTCCAAATAAGGTCACATTCACAGGTACAGGAGTTGGGGACTTCAACACCATTGGGGGGTGGCACAAAGTTCAACCCATAACATATGGCTAACTTGAAAGAAGCATATCAAAATATTTTTCTTGCTGTAAATATCTAAACAGCAGTGTGACAAAAGTAACTTTTTTCCCCCGGATTAGCAGAAGTCTCTGGCCTGCCCCCCTGACCCTAATCCTCACTTCATCATGGACCCTTCCTTCAGCTCTCACCCTTCCCCAGCCTTCATTCTCATCGTCACCCCATCCTGAAATCATATCCCCTCTCCACCCAGCCTCAGAAGGGAGGGTCAGCAATGCTGTAAAGGTCAGCAGTAGAGAAAGAATAAATGTGTTATTAATTCCTTGGGATTTTTTTTTTAAGTTCGAAATTTAATGGTTCACTTTTTTAAGCTCCATCAAAGTGAAATTTGAATCCAATGATGGTAAATAACAATGTTCCTAGAATCAAAATATCCTCAGGGTAAAAATTACCAAAATAGGCAGTTCAAAATGTCACATAATAAATGATGTGGTGCAGGGGAGTCTTGTATAGCTTTTCTGTGAAGGCCATACTAGAGCTGAATGTAGAAGGACTAATAGGAAATTCATCAGGCAGGAAAATGAACATTCTTGGTTGAGGAAAAAGCAAATACAAAGGAATAATGCTGAGAAAATAGAGAATCTCAAGTGATGTGCCATGACCAGGGCACAGGGAGAGAAGGAGCAGGCAGGGATCTAACTGCAAAAGTCCTAGTTCACCTTTGGATGTCGGTTTATTATATTATTATTGCATGTGTTATTGCATTGGAGAGTAAGTGGAAGATTGGAAGCAAGGCATGCCATGCTCCTACATGCAGTTTTAAAAGATCACTTTGGCACCATAAGAAGGATGGAGTAAAAGGGTAAAACTACCAAGAGCATTATGCTAAGTGAAGTAAGCCAGTGAGAGAAAGACAAATACCCTATGATCTCACTCATATGTTGAATCTAATGAACAAAATAAACTAACAAACAAAACATAAAAAGACACATAGAGAACAGACTGGCAGCTGACAGAGGAGAGGGGGTTGAGGACTAGGAGAAAAGGTAAAAGGATTAAGAAAAAAATACTAAAACTCACAGACAGTGACAACAGTGTGGTGATTCTAGAGGGAAAGGGGCTGGGGGCAGGACCGGGGGGAGGCAGAGGAGGGTAAAGGGGGGATACATGGTGATGGAAGAAGACTTGCCTTGGGGTGGTGAACACACAATACAATATATAGATGATGTATTATAGAATTGTACATATAAAACCTACATAATTGTATTAACCAATATCACCCCAATAAATTCAATAAAAAAGAGAAAGAAAAGTAAAAGACTAGACATGGGAAGAGCAGTGATAATAGGAGAAAGCGATGAAAGCTTCCTCTAAGACGGCAAGCGTGGCCGGGAGGGGCAAGCCCTCCCAGCTGTTTGTGGCCATATTCAGCAGGGACAATCGACAGGATTTCAAGGAAGGAAGCTAAATGAGTGCTGCACAGAGCAGGCACCTCGGGAGTTTTTCTAAATGCAGTTTCTCTGGCCCTGTCTCAGACTTAGTGAATCAGAATTTCTGCTGTTTAAACCTTGAGAATGTGCGGATGCCTCCGGACGGTGTCTGTGACTAAACATTTAAGGGCCAATACTCCGGAGAAAGACAAAGCACTCTGTTGATTCAGGACCAGGTTTTAGTACCATACAAGGAAAAACAATATCGCGGTTTGTTTAAAGACAGAGCCATTACCTGGAAACCTCGTCACTGGATGTATTCAAGCAGAGGCTAGTAAACTAGTTACAGAGGGTTGTGGGAGGTATTTGTACTTGTCAGAGGAGGAGAATGCAGTGGGGACTCCAGGGCCAGGCAGCTCGCCTGAGCAGTGAGCAGGAACTAAAGCAGCCAGAGCGGCAGCCAGACATTCAAAGGAAATCTGCCTTCCCAGGCCCCGAGTGGGCACCCTCTGCTCCAGCTCGGGCTTCAGACACCGTCTTGCTCTGACCTGATTTGGATTCCAGGTTCTGGCCTTTGGAGCTGTCTCTGTTTCCATGACAACCCATTCCTGTTTGAGCCACGCTTGCTATCTGGCTGCTACATCTTGATTCAGCCGTGGTACCCCACCCTATGGTTTCAACTTGCCATGATCTCGAGGCCCAGTTTCCATCTGGCCCACCCCACATCTGGTTCCCAGCTCCCAGCAATCCTTCCTGGTTTCCATCTCATCCATGCTCGCATTCAGACCCCTGCTTCTGGCTTGGAGTACAGACTGCCCCCTCCTAGCCAATTCCGACATGGGCCTGCTGCACACATTTTCTATGTGAGGTGATGCTGATCCAGTAGTTTCCCAATGGGGTGAGGAGGAGAAAAAGTACAGCCATTAAAAGAGCAGACTTTGCATTCAGGCCTGAATTCAAATCTTTGCTGTGTGACGGTAAGCAAATTACCTAATCTCTCCAAGCTTCAGGTTCCAGACCTATTTAAAGATGATGAACACATCTCACCTACCCCAAAAGTTACACAGGTATAAGCAGCACCGCTGGCTTTACCACCTCAGGATAAACCCATGACCAAGTGTCCTTTCACTTACCATTCATAACGAAAGCATCCGCGTGCTCCAATTGACAGGGCGTTGGATATCTCCCCATTCAGGCTCAATCCATTCCCAATGCCAAGTAGTCCAAGACTTTCAAGGACTTATTCAGTCGAAAGGGGTCAGTTCTAGATTAGTCAGAGAGAGAGCTGAGCTGCTGGTCAGTCCAGGTCCCAGTTTCTGCCACAAAATGTGGCTGGAAGGCTCACTGATGGAAGCTGTTCACTGTCTCAGCCTTGCCGGCTCCCGTATCTGCCAGGACAAATGTCTCACGCAGGCTCCAGGTTACTCTGCTGCCACTAATCCTCGTTCAGGCTCTTGCACTGTGTCCTGGGCACTAACCCAGTTACTGTGGTTCCCCTGAAGCTCCTTTTCACAGCCTCGGGGCTTATATTAGTTTCCTAGAGTTGTCATAATAAATTACTACAGACTGGGTGGCTTAAAACAACAGAAATGTATTCCCCCGGGGGTCAGGAGGCCAGAGGTACAGAATCCCAAGTGGGCAGGGTTGGTGCCTTCCGGAGGCTCTGAGGGAGAAACTGTCTGGTGTCTCCTAGCGTTGTGTTGCCAGCAGTCTGCGGCAGTCTTTGGCTTGAAGCTGAACCACTCATCTCTACCTGCGTCCTCACATGTTCTCTTCACTCTGTGTATCCCTGAGCTCTCTCCTCTTCTTATAAGGACAGCAGTCATTGGATTTAAAGGCCCACCTGTGACATGAGTATGACCTCATCTTCACTAATTACACTTGCAAAGACTCTATTTCCAAATAGGGTCATATCCAACCCACTACAGGACCTTTTCTGGATAACAAAGCTTGAAGACTTATTTCCCCAAGTTCAAGTCTCAGAAAGAAGAGTTCTCAAAGTCCTTTCTTCAAGAAAGCCCACCGGGCTCCTTATGTAAATTATCCTTTTATTTCCTCTCCCAGAGCAAGAGACAGAAAACAGGTCTTCTTATATTTCCAAAAGTTTCACTTAATAAAAAAAAATCTGCACAAGAAGTCTTACTAGCCTAACTCCTAGAACAGTGGTTCTCAACCTTCCTAATGCAGCGACCGTTTAATACAGTTCCTCATGTTGTGGTGAACCCCAACCATAAAATTATTTTTGTTGCTACTTCATAACTGTAATTTTGCTACTGTTATGAATTGCCATCAGAAATATGTGTTTTCCGATGGTCTTAGACGACCCCTGCAAAAGAGTCATTCGACCCCCAAAGAGGTCATGACCCACAGGTTGAGAACCGCTGTCCTAGAATTAAGAATAAATTGCAGCCTGGCTGGTGTGGCTTAGTGGACTGAGCGTCATCCCATGCACCAAGAGGTCACTGGTTCAATTTCTGGTCAGGGCACATGCCAGGTTTCAAGTTTGATCCCCACTGGGGGCGTGCAGGAGGCAGCTGATTGATTATTCTCACATCAATGTTTCTATATCTCTCTCCTCCCTTCCTCTCTCTCAAAGAAAATCAATAAAAACATATTTTATAAAAATTTTTAAGGAACAAATTGCAATAATTGTTATCTCACTTCAGGTGTAAAGTATATATGATGTCTGGCACATAAACTACCCTCAATTATTGGCAGTTTTGTATTTCCTCTGAAGGTAACCAAAAGTGCCCTGAGAATATAGAGCATCAGAATCAAGCTTACTTTGTTGTAGGCAAAAGATCTGCCCTCTTCAGTTTCTAGAACAATGTGAGTAGAATTCTCAATGCAGTTCAGCAGGCTCTGTAGCCTTCATATAACATCAATATATTTTATATATCGTTGGCTCATGGATCAAACTAACGATTATGTGTTTCAGAGCTCTCTGATCCCCTCAGGGTTCCTACCAGTGCTCAGCTAGGACAGACAGAACATGTTCAGAGTGCAGAGAAGGGGCATATTGATACATTTGCAGAACCTTTGCCTTGTGAAGACTGTATCTTCACATCTACAGGTTCCATGGAACCATGGGCAGTGTCTTGGTCTCTTCCGTTGTTACAAAACAGGGTCTCACTTAATACTCCAACCTAAATCCAGACCGATGTCATAGATCTTCCATTTCCCCTCCATGTGTACTTTTCACTCTACTGCCCTACTCCCTGCTCCAAAAGCCTAACTAGTCGGAGTACTTTTCTTAAATTCTTTTGTGCTAAAGCTTCCAGTTGGGTTTGGAATAGCAACTGAAATCCCAGGAGGAGCTCAGAAGGAAGAAAATGAAATAGGTTGATTTTTTCTCCTGGCTCCTTCCCTGTGAGATCGCCTAGGGCTAGTTGTATCCTTGACCCAAGGTCATGGTTTCTCTCAAAGAGGCCTCCACAAGATTCTTCCTGTATTTCCCACTCGGCCCATTTTCAGGCCTAAAGATGGTAACTGCCTTGTCTTTTATAATATTAACACTGCACCATTGTAAATAGTCCCTTTGTAAATAAAACTTTTTCAAAATTATTCCTGCCTGTTACAAGGTCACCATTTAGATTTAGATGAAATACATGAAGTTGGTTCTGTCATTTTCATCTTAAATATCCCATCAAGAATTTTAGAACTGGAAGAGCCCATGTAAATAAAATCTTCCTTTAACTAATGCGGCTCAGGAATTTTCCAAGGACATTACTTAGTGGGGGGACCTGATCCTAGAACCTACATCTTCTAAACCTCAATCCAGTGGTCCTTCCATCCACTTACCTCCAAGCCCGGAAAAAAAGATAATTATTTTCCTAGACAATACCGTGTTTCTATAGTTAACAGATACTCAAATTCAGCACCACCTCCAGCCACGTTAAGGACTCCATTTTCCATTCTTTTTTCCCTTTGCATTTCCTTTGCCCTTTTTCTTTCCAGTGCTCTCCCTCTGCCCTGGGGGAGGTATTAATATCTATTCAGTATTCGTTATACAACAGACACCCTAAAATCATAAGCAACCGATGCTAAATCTTTTGTATTCTCATTTAACATTCTCAACAACTCTTGAGGTGTTAAACCAATTTTACATATTAGAAAACTGAAGTTGAAAGAACTTGCGTGTCCAAGGTGGCACAACTAACTAGCTTCAAGTCCAGCCTGTCTGACCCCAGAATCTGTTCTCCCCATGAGGCCATGATGTATCCTGCAGGTGACTGAAGCCCTCATGCTGCCCGGTGCCTGCCAGCCCTCCCCTCCCCTAGCCTCACTGCAACCACGCTCCGCTGGTTCTCAGATCAACATTTTAGCCATTGCTTGTCTGATTCCAGAACCAGCAACAGAAACCTAGCTGACTCATCTCTAATATACTAATTGAGAGAAATCAGTGACGCATCTCTTCCTCAAGTTTTATATTTTTCAAAGGTTTCCTAGAATCAAAACCTAATGTGGTCTCTACAACTGTAGATAACAGTCAAATTGTGACTAATGCAATGTGTTGACATAAATTCTTATTAGAGAAGAGAAGACAGTCCTACTAGCTTTTGCTGAAAAGGATTGCTTCAGTGGAAGACCTGGAAAGATCGTTTCCAGCACATTCATTTAATTAGAAGTCTGCTGGATTGTCCTCAAAGCACTGCTGAAAACTAGGAGAAACAGCAAGTTATTCCTCAGAATCCAGATTTGCCAAATGGAAGACTCCAAAACAAAGAACGTTATATCCACAGTGTGAGAGGGGAAGGTGAGGAGACAAGTTTGTGACCAGCTTTCAAGTCTGAAAAGAGGAAGGAGCTGAATTCATAAGAAAGAATTGCATCCACTGCATTCGTTTGCATGACTTATTTTTTATCTTTGACTAATTATGTCTACTGTTCTCTCTCTTTTGTCTTCCGTAAGCTTCACACGGGTGGGAACGATGCCTTCTTCATCTTTGTATCTTCTGCAGCCCAGACATAATATCTTCTATAGAAGATGCTCAATAAATGTTTTCACTGAATAAACAACCCTTCCTTTTCAAGTAACAAGCTTACTTTAAGAAGCCCACTCATGCCCTGGCCGGTTTGGCTCAGCGGTTAGAGCGTTGGCCTGCGGTCTGGAGAGACCCGGGTTCGGTTCCCACTAAGGGCACGTACTTCGGTTGCAGTTTGTCCCCGGCCCTGGTTGGTCGTGCGGGTGGCAGCCACTCGATGTGTCCCTTCACATCGATGTTTCTCTCTCTCTCTCTCTCCCTCCCACTCTATCTGTACAAAAAATGGAAAAATATCCTCGGGTGAGGATAAAAAAAAAAAAATTAAAAAAAAAAAAAAGAAGCCCACTCATAACTGTATTTCCTAAATTGTGCACATTTCAGAATTGTATTTTTGAAGATAGGGATGGGATAAAATTTCACAGTAAAATCAGAGGCATCATGGGAGGACTTTTTCAAACATCATGAAACTGTGTCAAAGTTCATCGGCTCCTAGGTTCTCTTAGAAACTACTTTTTTCTCTTTTCTATGGGAGAAACTTGGACCACCCTTAGCTATTGTTTTGTTCTACTTTTCTAATACTTTCAATATAAAACATGTTTTTGAGGCACAATACTGCCCTTTATGCATTCAGATGACTTTGTATGTTAGACACAAAGGGGCTCTTTGAGCTGCTATGGGGCTATTGTATATACCTGTACATTTTAAGTAGGTTTTCAATACAATAGATATTAACAGCTAGTCTCAGAAGCACTGATGTTTGAGGTGTACTTATCCCTGCTCCTTTACAGGAGTTTGTTTTCTTCTTTTGACATTGTATCTACAATAATATCTCTAGTGCTGACAAATTAGGGAAGAAATTTAGCATTAAAGATGGATTATAGTTTGTTTTTCAGAAAAAGAAAGCCAATAAAGAAGGAGATAAGTGTCAAAGCACAGAGCTTATGATGTCACAAGTACATCCTAAATTATTACCCAGATCTTTAGAGATTAAAGTCCGTAAGTGACTCAGTTGTGTTTGCATGTTTATCTTCCTTTTTATTTTTACTATCCGTTTGAACAAAAGTGGGCTGATCTTTTTGGAGCACTAAATTCCCACTAATTGAGGGTTAAAGCAGTCTGCACTATGTCTTCCTTTGTTGAGCCCACTGCATCAAAACCAAGATTCCTTTGTGGACTCCATAAAATATAATAAAACAGGGGACAGCAAGACCAGGGAATCACACTGCACAGAGCATGGTTCTGTGTGCCTTTGGGCCCCTTTGAAGTTAGGAATCAGGGCCAGTTTTCTACAAACAGGAGGCTACACTCCATGCTGTTCAAACATTTGCTATATGTAAGAGTTCCAATTCATAATGGCAATTGAAATGAGGGCCCTGGCAAAGAGAAGGACTAGCCATCCACTACCTCGGAACTTGTAGGTCATGCTCACCAATCAAGATGACACAGCTGGGATCCAGATGTCATTTCTTCTTTCACTGGCTAGAATCATGGCGCCCAATTTTTTTTTTTTTTTCTGTAACTCTAAATTGGACAGCAGGCAGGCTTTGTCCCCCGTGTTGTCCTCAAGTTAAATGCAATTACAAGCCAGTATACTTCAAAAATGGTTGAATAAAAACTGGACATCCCTGGAGTTATCATGAAATAAAAGCAATCTCTTAATATTTAAGCTCAGCATATGAAGTATCTCTGGTTGGCCACCTCCTGCATTCTTTGTTGTCAAAGAGGAAGACAAGGAAGCAGGAAGAGCCAGTGACCAGCTAACTTCATTCTCCGTGTGAGAGACGAACAGTGCTCCAGACTGCTGTCATTATCCTGCCTGCGTCGGGAGGGGTGGAGGAAGGAGGGCTAGAAGGGGCCCCGGAAATCGGACGCCCCTCTCAATCTCCACTCTCCATCCAGAAAGTTTTCCAACCCAGCCCAACTTTTGGAGACACTTCTATAGACTCTGCACAGGGCTAATGTTCAGCTCTTGAGTCAGACAGTGGCATAGACAATCCAAAAACATGTGTTATGTGTAATATGAGCATATTTTCTGAATCAAAATGGAAAAATACTGGTCTGACACTTGGTTCTAGCTGCGCAAGTTTTAAGAAAAACACAGAGTAGAGTAATTCCATCAATTCTAATATACACAGTTTTATCATCTTAACATCGCTGAAACAAGGATGTGTCATACAGTCCATCAATGGCACGTCAATTTAACTGGCAGCAGTTTTTATCTTTCCTGGTGATAGAAAAAAATAATGGTGTGTCTCACAATCAACAGCATCTGAGGTTTGATAAAAGATATCTGACTACGGGATTGCCCCAGAAAATCCAGCAAAAGCAATCTGTTTTTCTGTCATGTTCAATAAATATGTTCAAATTGTGTCATGTCCTTAATCCCAAACTGAATTTCAGAGGAAGAATGTGACAGTCAGTTGTCTGTGTGAACGTGGCTAGGCTCTAGTCCCCAGTTACTCGATCAAACACTAAACTAGGTATTGCTGTGAAGGCACTTTGTAGACATAGTTAACATCTACAATCTGCTGACTTTAAATAAAGATTATCCTCCATAATCTGGGTTGGCTGCAACAATAAATTGAAAGATTATGAGTAAAACGGAGGTTTCCCTGAGGAAGGAGAAATTCTGCAGCATCAGCGCCTGCCAGACTTGCCAGCCAGTCCTCTCTGACGTCCCATGTGTGCATCTCGCCCAAGCAGCTCCCGCAGCCACGTGAGCCAGTTTCTTGCACTAAAACTCTTTATATAGAGTCTGCAGCCTTGTTTCTCTATTGGAACCCTGGCTGATATAGAGGGTCTGTAGAACTTTTTGTTCTCTCTTTTGGACATTCAATTATGTGAAAAGGTAATACATTTCTCTGTTCCTTGTGTTTTTACAAAAGTACACAATGAGAAGATTTCTTCCTACTCCCCCATCCTCCCAGTTCCTAATCTACTACCATTTATCAGATGTAACCATTATAATTACCTCCTTGTGAGTAATACTTAATTTTTTTTATCCTCAAGCAAATAAATACAAATATATACCACACACCCCCAATCACCACCTCCCATGTATTTACAAAAAGAAAGGCAGCCTATGAAACACAATGTTCTGCACTCTGCTTTCTTTCTAAACAATATTTCTTAAAGACTGTTTCATTTCAGTATACAAAGAGTTTCTTCATACTTTTTTCACAGCTGTATCATATTCTATTTCATGTCTATGCTATTAATTTAATCAGGCCTCTTGCTGGACAGTCAATTTATTTCAACACTTTACTGTTGTCCACAAAGAAATATCCTTTTAAATCTTGTTAAATATCTAAATAGATAGATAGAGCTATATATAATGATTTAAGTATACACAGTCATTGTGTATTTTGGGAGAAGATATAAATAGAAGAACACGCAAGTGGAATTACTCAAAGGGGCAGAGGATGTTACACATTTGCAATGTTGTGAGAACTTCCTAAATTGCCCTAAATTTCCCACTATCAAGTGAACTATCTGCCTGAAAAGTGCTTGTTTTCCCAAAGCCTCACTAATGTGTCTTATATGTCACTGAACTTTGGAATATTTGCCAGTTCAATAAATTATAGAAGTATGTTTCAGTAAATGTATAATATATATTTTAATTAATATGAGTGACATCGAATATCTTTTTAATATATTTGGGTCATTTTTATTTCCTTTGTTGTATACTCTTTGTTCTGACTAATTTTCTATTGAGTTTATATATATCATCTAGGAGTTCTTACATATTAGGTTGATTACTCTTTACATGTGATAATACTTTCACTGATTTTCCTTTTGTCTTTTAGCCCTCTAGATGGTGCCTCCATAAAATTGTTCCTTGTTTTTATGTATTTTTATTTTTCAATCTTTTCTTTTGTGGCCTCCAATTTTGTATTAATACTTAAAAAGGCTTTCTCCACACCAAGGTTCTAAAGGCATTTGCTATTTTATTTTTGTAGAGTGTTTACAGTTTTTTTAAAAAACATTCAATTCTTTATTACTTGTTTAGTTGACTGACCAGTTTGTCCCAACATCATTTATTAAATAGGCTACTTTTCCCCTATTTATATGAAATGCCTTTGTCATATACTAAACTTCGATATGTGTTTGGATCTCGTATGTTCCATTGGTTTACATGTTTATGAACCAGTACCATGTGTTTTAATTAGTAAAACTTCACAATACATTTTACTATCTAGTAGGGCTCGCCCTTCCCCACCTCCCTCCCCCACCACTGCGCTTCTTTCAGAGGGTATTCCTGGCTACTTTGTTTAATGTTGCACAAGTGCTCTAGAAGCAGTGTGCCTGTCTTCACCCTACCTTACCTTCCAAATCTTTCCATTCGGGCTTGTCTTATCAGAGCCCTAAAATTCTGCATTAGATAAAAGGAATCAGAAAGCCATAAGCGTCCTACAATGACCTTACGCTGTGAACAGGGACAGCCGCCACAACCCCAAATGTCTGCTTTCTCCTTGACAGAATGGGGACAAAGATAAGAAGTTTTACGTAGCTGTTCTCTAAGATGCCTACCATCGTTAAAGTTTTCCAGTTCAATGTCAAATCTCATTTTGGGGAGTCTCAATTAGCAGTGTGGCCGTATCTCCTAAAAATGCCTGTTTTGTGATTTTATGTTACAAACAACTAGAATTGTTTTGAATCACAGGACACAATTTTCAGGAGAGGAGAAGATTAAAAAAATGACTGTTTCCCTTATGAATCAAAATTTTAAAAATAGAACTTCCGATAAGTCATGTTTTCTAAGCCATATACCTTTTCTAAGTCCAATATATCAGCAAAAAATATGGCATACGGAAAGTACCAACAAGAAAACAAAAACTTCAGGTCTGTTCCTATTTTTGTTTTTGCTTTTTTTTTCTTTCTTCTTTTCATCATTTCTGTAAATTGCTAGCTGACCAAACACTGTAAGATCAAAGACTCTCAATGCAGTTTTCTCACACATGACCGAGTGGCTGCTGGGCACATTGATTACACATCGCTGCTGAGTAACCGGGACAACGCTCCACTCTAAATTGCATGTCATGGGCGAGGCTGAAAAAATGAACCAATAAAATCTTCAGTTGGTTGCACTGCTCTGAAAAGTACATTGTTGTTTAAAATCCTTGCCAGCAGGTTGGCATAATACCAACTTGTGCCACCAGAACAGTAATGCAATTAAATGTTTGGTGGCTTCTGATCAACCACCGGATCTATGAACCACCAAGACCCATGAACTAAGAAGCGGAAAGGAACCCCTCTCTGGCATCCTCAATTCTATTCATGACAGTTTAATGTACAGACTCTGCCTCTCCCTTTTTCTCAATGGCCGTATATTAGGTGGACTCCGTTAGAATGTAGAGCATAAAGCCCAGAACCAAAGAGAATCGTTTCTTTTCAGTATAGCCTTTTTATGCTTTCTGCAGACTGGTGCCTTATATATGTAATATGCCTCCTACGCAAAAATGAAGCATTCTTAGAGTGACTTACCCACCAAAAAAAAAATCTCATCTCAGCCTTAAAAAAAAACTCCTGTGTGAAATCATTGAACTACGATGGAAGGATCTGCATTTATTTCAATAAATCAGAAGTTACTTAGGCACTAATCCTAATGAGAGCTTTGTACAAATCCCTGGACATCAAATATCCTTGACAGGGTTGACTTTTAATTTCGGAGTTTACTAGAGCCTGCAGCTATGCTGCTGGAGTCTGTGATAGTGTCAGATCCCATAAACGAAGCATGGAGGACTTGGTTAGCAGCCTGGGTAGAATGCCAAAGAATGCCCTGGGGACATGGTAATTCTGTACCCAAGGTAGCCTTCATTTCTGTGAGCCAGCACTCAATCAGTGCCTATAATGGTGTTAGAAGCACTGCAGTGCAGTCTCAAATTTTTGCTATCAGCTCCTTGCACTTATTTACAAAGCTCTTTTCTCTGGCATATACAGGGTAACTGCAAGGACAATAAGTTATAGCTGCCACATCAAATTTCCCAGTGGAGACTGCCTGGCACCCCGCCACCAGCCAGGCTTCCCTTGTAGTAAGGGAGGCTGGAGGAAGGGCAGATGACCAAGGAGAGGAGATGGGAGAGCTGACTCCTCCAACACTTCAGTTCCAACGGGCATGTGACAGAATAACTAGAGAAAAGAATAATAGACAGTGACCATCTCCTACTTCTTTTCACCTCTTCCCAAGATTTGATGGAAGAATGAAGATGTTAGGAGTGCCATCCGGCATTGCCCGGGCATTTCCACCGCTCTGAAAGTGAGAAGCTGGCAAATTAGCATGGGGAAAATCGAATCAATGGCTACAGCTTTCTCTTGCCAGACGGTGGAGGTGGGAAGATGCTCGGGAACCTAAGGGAACCTAGCCACCCTCATCATCATTTTCATCCTCTTGTGAGCCCCCACAAATGGCGCTCACGCACTGTGAATTCCTCACAGCAAACCCACATCTGAGAAGTATTCTTTTCTCCTTTCTGCAGAACTAAGCACTGAAGCTGAAAGAGCTCATTGGTCCAAGGTTGCTCGGTTACAAGCCGGAGAGCCCACATGCAAACCTATGCCCATCTGACTCCAAGCACGGGAGAGTGGGGTAAAATTAGACACACCTTAGTTGCAGCCGAGTCCCCAGGGACAGGAACAGTGCCAAGTGCTGCCCAAATCCTCAACTGAGATTCCAGAGCACCCATAAACGCAGGGCACGCTGAGAAAGTAGAAATCCAGCCCTGCCCTCATCAGCCTTTCTCACACCTCGAGGGCTTACAGAGGGAGACAGAGAAAATGCTTCCTTTAGAGAGAGTGGTCGGGCCACCTTGGCATCTCTCTCTCCTCACTTTGGAGGAGTAAAGTGAATCTCTATTACCTGACACCAAATGAGAGGAACTTCACGGGGCACTAGAAAAGTTTGGCGTGTGTCTCCTGAACTTTGAAAAATAAAATAAAATCATTTCCACCAGGTGAAACTAAAGGGGAAGCTGGCAGTCTGCAGAGAGGGGGCTGTGTTGGGAATGAACTGCTGTTCAATGCAGGGAAAAGGTAGGTTTTTCTGGAGTCAGGATATGGGCTACGCAACAGGGAACAGACTAGTGACAATTTTTAAAGAAAGTTGACCCTAGATTACTTGAAAGGACAAAGGCCTCAAAACACCATGAGCCCTGGTGTCCAAGAGAGGTATTACTTCCACCTGGCAAGCCCACATCCGGGAGCCACGGGAAGAGAGCCACTGTTGGAGGACAGAGGGAACCAGCAACCACACCTGCACAAAATCCAGAGGGACCCCGCTTCCCAAACTGCACCTGCACAAGCCACAAACAGCAGCCCCTTTCCTCCTGATCTGGCTGGGCCAGCCCTAGAGAGGTCAGAGGTGGCTGCTTCACAGGGAGGAGAGAAACACAACGATCCTAGCAAGAAGCTGACCCCAGCCGTCTCTCCCACCGCAGGCTTACAAGCCTGATGCAGGCGTGAGCCCGGTAAATGGATTTGAAATAAACTAGGTTGATTTTTTTTTTTATTTCTATACAACCGTTGACTAAATGGGAATTATGTGATGATTAGACCAAACTAGTTTTTAGTGCTAAAGTAAGAAGATTATTGGTTTACCTAAAAAATAACTTAAAAACTGTAAAAACCTGCTTGAAATGCCCGGCGGGAACCAGGGAGAGAGAAGAGCCACAGAGCCGTACAACAGGCATTTCTAAAACAAGCAAAAGTGATTTTACGCTTTTCAGCCCTTCTGAGTCCAGCTCGTTCAGTGTGCAGCTTATGAACACGAGGCTGCCTCGTGCGCACTGTGAAATGCCCTCTTCACTGGCCCGTGGGGAATTCACTTTCTGAAGGTCTGCCGTGGCACACATGCTGTACACTGTTTAGCCTACATCCTCCCCCACCTCGTCCACAGATATTTGGCAATCCTACCCCACCCCATGTCTCCATGTGAGAAAATAGAGACCCCTCTTTGTGCACACCCAGTGTGTTCATCGCCTGCTACATTGCGTTGGGTGTCACACGGCACAGCTCCTTTTGCATTTCTTGGTCCTGCCCCAGTGATACATTTTTCCTTCCTACATTTTAAATCCATCTTTTGGTACCTTAATCACAAATCCTGTGACTACTGCAGAGGACACCAGAAGAATTCATTAGGCCTGAGTACTCTGAGATCCCCCAAAGCAATTATTTCTTCAGCACTGCTCCTTACAAGCGGCGGAGGCTGGGCACGAAACAATTTGTCCGTGAGGAGCACGCACACAGATGGCGTTTCTGCAGCCGCAGGAGAACAGGCGACAGCAGCCACCAAGTGCCTGCACAGTAAATCTGGACTTGGATTTGCATTTCGCGTGTTTTAAATATGGAACGCGCTCTAAGATTATAGGTTCAGAACTCTCGCCATGTATCGCCTTCATTTGTCCACATTGTGTGATGCTTTTTAGTTTCCAAACATTGTCATAAGAAAGTAGAATTTGCCTTCTAATTTGAAAATAAAATCACGATGGTACCTAAAAAACAAGTTTTTAATAATATTTCATGTAATATGACCACACTCACTAGCTAATGTTAAGGGGGAAGCAAAAGAGTACAAAGCTGTACATGCATCCAGTTGGGTCCCAGCTGAGGGAGTTCAAACATGTTGAGTTCAGACACCCCCAGAGTATGCAGGTGACTCCCACGCCCGCTAGGCGCCCAGAGTCCTCCGCGAGGTACTGGGTCCTGGAGCAGACACCGTCAAGGCCCCGCCATCGATCCTCGGGTGCTCCATGGTGGGGTGTGTCTCCTGGCTTCCGACTGCCTGGGGGCTTCCTCTGCCTTCCAGAGGCTGCTCTGTCCACACCTACAGCGGCTGAAAGTGCCGACAGCTAACACCTTCCATCCCTACCAACGACTGACTGGAGTGGTTGTATAAATAACCCAGCTCTTGCCCTGGCTGGTTTGTCTCAGCGGTTAGAGCGTGAGCCCACGGACCAAAGGATCACAAGTTTGATTCCCACTCAGGGGCATGTACCTGGGTTGCAAGTTCAATCCCCAGCCCCGTCAGCGTCGTGTGGAAGGCAACCAATCGATGTGTCTCTCTCACATCGATGTTCCGCTCTCTCCCTTCCACTCCTATCTCTTCCTCAGGATTCAACTGATTTGATAACTTGACCATTACTGGGATTTCCTAAGATTATCTCAAAGATTGTACCCAAGCCTCTCAGGATATACTTCTATGCAACCCCATACTCAGATAGTTGGTAACAGAAATGGTTCTAGGAAGCATTTCCTTGTCATAGACTATGGAATTGGAGAGTGGTGAACTGTGGGGCAGCTGTGGCATCATAACTGTGAAGACTCTCAACAGTGGTGAATTGGGATGAGGTTAAAGTAAAAGAAGCCGGACTCGTTTATGCGATACTCATAGAATTTGAGAGGTATTATAAGAACTGCGAGGTTTAAGCAATCCTACTTCCAGCCGTCCACGCTGAAGATACACTTCCAACAACAGGAAAATACACATGCACGGTGCAACGCTGTTTATCATTGCAAAATATTGGAAACAAAGGACATGCCACTCATAAGAAAGTAATTGCATAAACTATACGTGCAAGGTAAAATAATGCCTGTATAGATGTTGATGCGGACAAAACTGACTCCGTCTTTGTATCCTTGTTTTCGGTTTTCTGTGCTGAGAATTCTGACCTAACCAGTCTCAGCCAGCACCAAAGCCTCCTAGTCAATGATTAGCTGTGTTCTGTAAGTTTACACAGTGTAACCATAAAGATTCCTGTCAGTAAACCCCAGAAGGGCACAGCAACCAAGATAAGTGTCAAGCTGGATGTTGGTGTCAATTCCAAGCAATTATCCATCGTAAGACCGCCAGGAGGTACGGTTCCTGAGTCATACTGCTTTCTTTGCCCCTCTGTCCTGTTAGACATTAGTAGATCAGCCATCCAATAAAAAATGGACTGTAACAACTGTCTAGTAGTGGAGAATAATCTGTACAGAGTGTTGGGTTGTCTGTTTGCTCCAATCAAATCTTTCTGTAAGTAGACTACCCTACAATAAATTCTGTTATAATTATGTTTTTAAAAAAGGAACTTGAGGCTTGTTGCTTAGTTGCTTATTGTTAAATTTCCTCGATGCACTAAAGAAAAAACATTGGCAGGCTCAGGTCAGCCAATCAGAGCACACTGTGAAAACAAAAGGATGGCCTCCCTGGCAGCCTTTAGAGACACTGAAATCTCACCGCTGAAAGAGCAACTCCTGGCTGTCAAGCCCAGAACCTGAACATGAACTTATCCAGGACCAAGAAAGACTTTATTCAGAATCCTAGCAAGTCTAGAGATGACCCTGCATATACAAGGAGTGGGATTCGGAAAACTGGGACAGGGGCATCTGCTTAGATGCACTTGAGAAACTTGAACCCTAGTTTCCCGTAAACCACCTGGCTGGCAGAAATTGCCCAATCCCATGCTAAGAGAGTAGCTTTTCCTGGTCTGCAGATCATGCCAGTCCTCACCTTCAGCAGCTGTCTCCCAACATAATGCTTTCTTTCCTCCTCAGGATTTGCCCCACCTCCTCTGATTGCTCCAGGTGAGCAGCAGGGGTCAAGTTTCAGCATGATCAGACTTGGGTCCCTGCTATTGGAGGAAAGGGATTATCCATGAAAAGAAATGCAGAACCCAGCTACTTTGTATCAGCAGGAATAGGAGAACATGCTGGGAATGGATCCTGATGGTCCTGAACCAAAGGAGATGATATATAATATTGGGTAAATGAAATTTGTATGGGGGTACTCTCCTGGGACGCAGGAATGTACATCTGGAAAAGACATCTGTGACTAGTTCTAATGCCTTGCTAGAATAGCTACTTTAAGCCAGGGCGGGGGGTCAGGGGGTGAGATGATAGAATGCCAGAACTTCTTTGGAAGAATACTGAGGAAGGAGTCCAAGGTTCACAAAAGTGGACGTGCTAGAATATGTGTGTTATATATAACATCAGAGAACCCATCAGATGTTCATGCTCCCCAGGAACATTCCCTTCACTAAAGAAATAAGAATATCTGCCCTGGCCAGTTTGGCTCAGTGGTTAGAGCGTCGGCCTGCGGTCCGGAGAGACCCGGGTTCGGTTCCCGCTAAGGGCATGTACCTCGGTTGCAGTTTGTCCCCGGCCCTGGTTGGTCGTGCGGGTGGCAGCCACTCGATGTGTCCCTTCACGTTGATGTTTCTCTCTCTCTCCCTTCCTCTCTCTCCCTCCCATTCTATCTGTACAAAAAATGGAAAAATATCCTCGGGTGAGGATAAAAAAAAAAAAGAAAGAAAGAAATAAGAATATCCTACTGCCCTGGCCGGTTTGGCTCAGCGGCTAGAGCATCAGCCTGCGGACCAGAGAGTCCTGGGTTCTGTTCCCGCTAAGGGCACGTACCTCGGTTGCAGTTTGTCCCCGGCCCCGGCTGGGGTTGTGTGGATGGTGACCAGTCAATGTGTCTCTCTCACATTGATGTTTCTCTCTCTCTCTTTTTCCCCCTCTCTCCTTCCTGCTCTATCTGAGATAAATGCAAAAATGTCCTCAGGGGACGATAAAAAAAAAAAAAAAAGAAAGAAAGAATGTCCTACTGAGGAGCACAAGACATTATTGAACATTTCAGGGCTGGCTGTTCTCTATAAGCCAAGATTTATGGTAAGGATTATGCCTACAACTGGGTTCCTTAGTATCAGTGGGGATCACTGGACACTTAGCCATCAGAGGCTAAGTAGATGTACTAACCATGACAGTAACGAGGCTGGAATGGCACCAGAGAACCCCCAACCCACAAAGATCTGTGGCAACAGCTAATGGATTGCGGTGTTCCTTGAAGTGAGATCATTTTCAGACCTGAAACCAGTTCTCAGATCCAAAGCCCACTGATCGAAAAAGAGTCTGTGGAAAGACACTGTGACATCATAGAAAGTGTGAACAGTACCAAATTCCCTCATCCTTCCCCAAAGGGACCTGTGGCTATTTATTAGAATAATGACAATGCCCAGGCTATTTGAGAATGGTTGGCTACAGTGTCTACGCTGACACTATTAGAATATTAAGAGACTTAAAACACTATTATGGTTCCACGGTTAGAAGGGGAGCCTACAGTGGCAAAGTAATAAATGGAGGTCTGGACCAAGTCTTTTATATAGGACATGAATCCTCTTGTGATCATTTTCCCAGCCCCTGGATGTGTAATTACAGTAGATACCTTTAGCAGCTGCCATAACTCATCTTGGTTCTTTAGCCTATGGAGTAAGGGCCACAGCGGTATGAAAGGCAACCTGTAAGTCTCTAAATCTGCCCCTTCCTCATCCAAGACCGTCAATCAAAGTAACACTGCATCCTGGAAGGAGTGGCAGATTAGTGTCACCCTCAAAGGCTTATAAAGGATGCAGGATTGTGATCTCCAACAAATCCCCCTTTAATTTACCAGTGTAGTCCCTACAAAACCCACATGGGTCATAGAAAATGAGCGTGTACAACAGCAAACTTCACTAAATGATAGCCTCAGCCATGACGCAGTGCTGGCTGTGGCATCTCCCTGGACGAAGCTCTAGATTTGGAGAAGGAGTTCTTTTCAATTCCCTCCGGGAAAGAACCTCAGGGGTAGTTTGCATCGAGTTGGGTTGAACAGCAGCACACGTTCACGGTCTTGCCCCAGTGCTATGTTAACCTCTCTAGCTTCCTGTCCCCATACAATTCAAAAGGGCTTTGATCACCTGGACATTTTATAAAACATCAGGCTAATCCCCTGTATTGTTGACAACATGCTACCCACACCTGAAGGAGCAGGAAGTACTGTGGATGCCCCAACAGGACAGGTGTGGCAGGAGCAGATTCAGTGGCCTGCATATTGGAAACACGTTTAAGGATCCAGAAATCTAGGGCATGCCAAGATATCCCCTCTAACGTAAAGGACAAGTTACAGTACGTTCACTCCTATCACTAAGGAAAAGGCACAGCACTTCATAAGCTTCTTTGGCTTTTGGAGACAATGTACAGCACACTTGGGAATAGTGCACTGATTCATTTATCATATGACTTAGAAGACTGCCATTTTCAAGTGAAGCCCAGGGCAAGAGAGGGCCCTGCACCAGGTTTATGCTGTAGTACCAGCAGCCCTGCCACTTGGGGTATGTTACCTGGCAGATCCCATAGGACCTGTTGCATGGCAGAGTCTCTGGCAAGCCCTATAAAGATTCACAGTGCTGACCACTTGGATTATGAAACAAGACAAAAGATAACTATTTATTCTTTAACAAGGAGCTTCTAGCATGCTTTTGGGCCCTCATAAAGACTGGATTCCTAACCATGATGAATCGAGTGTATATATACAACCTACACTACCTAACTTAAGCTGGGTATTTGTCTAAGTCTCCAAATAATACATTGAAATGGGCATAGTCACTGTCCATCATACGAAGGAAATAATATATTTAGGTTTGGGCTCCAGCGGGTCCAGGTCAGCTGGACTGAAGATCCTGGTTCCCGGGTGAGTGGAAATACAGTAAAGGACAAAGTAAGACACCATAAACCTAAAGCTATAACCGCCTCCCCGTCATTTTTACTCTTAATGCTGAGAGACCACCAAACAAAAGATGCGGCGTCTTTTGAGTTATTATACCAGCAAGAGTAACTCTCATGAGGAGCTGGAATTTCTTCCACATAATAGGGGCAAGAATATATTTGGAAGCCTGAGGATTTTTAGGGCGCCTGTTGAATTTTTTTTTCTTTTTTTTTTAGAATTTGTGACTGGCCACCACCTTGAAGACTCAATGAGAGGATGGGATGAACTCATGGGAAGTGAAGCACTGTGGGTCTGAGCAGGAAAAGGGGTAGACTGTAGCAGATGTTGTCGGTGCCTTACCCATAGACCCTTATCACAATGTGGTGCCTGAAGCTGGCTTCCCAGTGCCCAGTGGCTCTCTCTGATGGCCAGAGTCTCTCTGCACAGATCACAGGTCAGAAGGGTCAAAGAATTTACCACCACCACCACCCCAAGAGCAACTTCCAACCAAACCAATAACTGAAGAGAATTTGGGTATAAATGCCACGGTCCCCTTCACCTTAGGAGAACTGAGGCTCGTGTTCTGCACAGCCTCCTAGATGTCCTCAGTGAGTTCCATTATCCCAACCTCAAGAACATGCAACTGTGTGTATCATGTCAGGGTCCATGGACTGTGGACTCTAAATCCGTATTTTTTCAAAAGTTTTGTATCTATTAAGAGAGAGGAACTACTAAGTCCTTACTAACTCCAAATTCAATTTATCTCTCAATAATCGTTTTCCAATTTAAAACATGTTTACACAAGTAAAAATAACTCAAACTTTGTGGATTAGAATGCCACTTATTTACAGCAATAACAAATCTCTAAATTATTTTTTGTGGGTAGATACATACATAAAGTCAATATCTAATCTTAATAAGTATTAAATCTATTCACAATTGTTTAAAATGACTAACCTGGCAGCCAAAAAACAAATTACAGCTTCAGTTATGTTTCAAGATAAATTCAACTACAGGAGTGCTGATTCTTGCCAAGAATGAAAGACCGTATTACAGTAGACCACCATCAAGGACTGGAAATGTGCTCTCTTGTGAAATTCATCATAAGTAGCTGGATAGTATGGCCTGAGAAGAGTAATAAAAGGACAGCTAGATCAGCTACAACCCTTGAAGACAGCCAACGGGATCTTTCCGTGCTGTTTCTTTCAAGAACAGGCCAGAAAATAGCTCAGAGGCATAGGACCAGCATCTTTGAAATCCTATCCATCTACATCGTAGGTATAAGAAAAAGACTAGAAAAGAATAAGCAAACCTTGAACACTTCTCCCTGTATTCCAGATGACGTTCCTTCCTTAGAGCTGTCTAAAACCATTTAACAAAGAAACTATGTAAGGAGGTAAAAAAATTTTAAATATTATGTTCAATACTACAAAGTAAAATTAAATGTAGTGCACATTAACTTAACACAGTTCACAGTAACTATGAGAGACTTTGTTGAGCTGTTACTGTAACAACAGAAAGCCATTTCTGAATAAACTGCTAGTCACATCAAATGTGAGGTTGAACCATATGAAATTGCCCGTGTTTGGCCAGTTCTTTGACCAAAAAAAAGAAAGAATTTCATATGATTCAACCTAATATTTTCTCTCACACTATAAAACACTTAGAAATATAATTTTTTCCCATAATGCTGATCTGGAAAACAACATGCAAAAAAACTGTCACAATACTTTATAATTTCATCTTGATAAGTATGTTAAACTGATAGGAAGAAGGACTCAACAGTTGTTGTTGTTGTTGTTGTTTCTTTGACAGTGTTTATTTCACACAGCTTCATTGTGGGAATTATAATAATTTCAGATGCCAACAGCACACAGAATAATGTCTCATAATAAGCCAATAAAGAAGTAACATATTCTGAACCAATGGTAGATTAATTACACTATTGTTGCGAAGTTGATACTCAGTTTTCAACGAATCTTCATTTTCTTGTGGTCAAAGACCCAAGTACTTATCTGAGTGACTCACATAATACAGACAATCAGTCAGAAAACTTAAGTTAAAAATGAACTCCTCCCCAAAAAAACTGCTTGTGTAACTATTTCCATTGTTCTCAACCTGGTCCAGAGCATCATAGTTGGACAGGAATAGGAGGAGAAATTATTCTCTTTGAGAAATACTCCCATGGCATTGCCTTCACAACAATTTTTCAAGTAATATGTTAGCATAATAGTTATTGAGATTATGATGCAAAGATAGGGGGGCAGAGGGGGCACTAAGATAAGCCAGACACTTGAGACACATTTTCTTTGCTTGCTCTCCCACTAATCAGTGCCATCCCAAGAATTTCTCTGCCTGGTATTAAAATGTGGCTTTACCTCTGTCTGAAACCTTTATAGAAAAAAGGCAATGTGGATCCTTCAACTTAGAAGGTCTTTTAGGAGTATTTCAGACTAAAATCCAAGAACCGGAAAGGACAGGGTTCCTGGCCAGGATGTGGATATCACAGAATTAGTTGCTTCTTATTTAATCAGCCAGGAGAGGGGCCAGCTCGATCACACTCCAGCTGACACCCACACCCGCATACTGTGCACTCACAACCAGCCTTCCGATCTGAGAGCGAGCCTGGTGGGAAAAACCACCCTGCACAACACACCCGCTACCTAGACTCCTCCATCGAATCCTTTATCTAGTGTTTAGCATGTAAAAGCACAAGGTATCTAGTTTTATACTGAGCACTGTATAAATATTCCTGGCATGGGTGAACAGATGAATGAAAAACAAAATAAATGTTTCAAGGAAACAGTTGCCTAGTAAAGGTTATAATTATCATCCTCCTAAATCTTTCTCTTGCAGTTGACAAAAGGTGCATCATTTGTGTGTTCACGACCTGCTCCTTCCCACGGTTTCAGAAACATTACTTTCTCCTCCTTTGTCTGATTCTTTTTCATTTCATTCTCTAATCTGCTTCCTCTTTGTCTACATCAACTATTGGAATCCCTTCAAAGCAGCTGACCTCTCTCTCTCTCTCTCTTTCTCTCCCCCTCCACCCTCCTCATCCATTTTTTAGCAAGTTGTTCTTCCTTTCATTTGCCTGAGCTCCCCTCTAGTGCCCCATTTGGAGGTATTTCCCTCAGAGGGCCCTTGTTTATCTGAAGACCATCACCTGCCATGAGTGAGATGGTGATGTTTCATAATGATGACACTTTTTTTTTAATCCTCAAATGTCTTCGGTGGGCGGGGGAGAAACATCAGTGTGAGAGGGACACATTGACTGGTTGCCTCCTGCACAACCCTGATCACGGTCGGGGACAAACTGAAACCAAAGTATGTGCGCTTGGCCGGAATTAAACCCGCGACTCTTTGGACCACGGGCCGACACTCTAACTGCTGAGCCAAACGGCCAGGATAATGATGCCACGTTTTTATAGTCACTTATATAAACTTTAATTACTTCTAATTAACTCTCTCCTTCATTTTCTATATCTAGCCAGTTTCTCCAGCCTGTCAATATATCATGAAGAATCATAAGATTGAAGCTCGGCCCATGTGCACAGAAATATATGAGGTGGCATATAGAAAGCACACGTAACAAATAGTTCATTATAAATTTAAAACAGAATTGCAGAAAATATAAATTAGCGTACACATACAATATCAGAGAAGAATAAAACACAGATATGTAGACTATAATGCATATACAATTGTTCTAATTTAGTAAAAATTTGGTTTTCAACAATCCAATGAAGAAAATGAAATGAAAGACATACCTATAGTTCTTAATGACTACTGCTTTTTTTGAAGTTGATAGAGTATTAGAGACTCAATAAATAGCAACCCTCTTTCCTATCCAAGTTTTGTGTCAATTAAGAAATTAAAAGGAAGGAGTAAAGTTGTAAGCCAATAAAGCTAAAATAAGAATATTACTGATGCCTAAGAATGTGACTTACATCTGTAAACAAGTGGGCTTGAACATGAACCCAGAATTAGGTGGACTCCCTCAGTCAGTCGCTGCCCAGTGGCCCCAGTGTTGGCAGGGCCTGCCCCTGTACCAGTCAGCTTTCAGAATAGCAGAGGGCGGCTGAGGGCACCCTGTGGACAGACTCACTCTCAAAAAGAAGAGAGGAAGGGAATGAGCTACCATTCTACCATTGCCCATGTCTTCCTTCCAAAATTACCAATGCGGCCCGGCCAGTGCTGCTCGGTGGATTGAGCATCACCCAATGGACTGAGAGAGAGGTCTTGGTTCAATTCCTGATCAGGGCACAAGCCCAGGTTGCCAGCTCAACCCCCAGTAGGGGGCGTGCAAGAGGCAGCAGATCAATGTTTCTCACATTGATGTTTCTATCTCTCTCTCCCTTCCTCTCTTAAAAAATCAATAAATTTTTATATATTTTATATTAAAAAAATACCTGTCCGATGAAGCAACTCCTCCCCATGGGGGAGCAAGTGAGTGGCAAAGAGGTGTAAGGACCGTTAGACTTTGCAGCCTCCTCTACACAAAATCAAGAACACGGGAGAAACGTTCCTCTTTCCCAACAGAAGGCTCCTGAGGGATGTGCCAGACAAGGCATTTGACAACATCTCTGCATGGAATGCAGTAACGAGTTTACTAAGACTGACTTGTGAAGAGATGTCTTATTGAAGGCTGTGACTGCAAAAACCCAACTCAGTGCAAGGAGTGCTGACTGAGGCCCCAACAATAAAGGTAGAGAATTCAGATTTTCAAAAAGAAGGCTTCATTGTGCTTACCTCCAATAAATATAACCTGCAATAGTTTTTTGTTTTTTGGGTTTTTTTCCCTGTGATAACAAGAATAAACTACTCATCTTAGAATTAATATCTTCAAAGCCAACCCACCTCACCTTCCTGTACATACCTTTCTGTCAGGCTGCATCCCTGTTCCATGAACACAAACTACTCCCGTGTCATTGCTTATATTATTCCCATCTGGAAAGCTCTCTTCAACACTTTCAAATCTCAATCATCTTTCAAGGAACTTCCACGATTTCCTCCTTCATGAAGCATTCCCTGGGGACTCCAGGCAGCACTGATTTCTGTCTTTTTACTTCTTAGAGCACTAAGAGTTTGTTTCAGAATTCTGCTCATATATTTATGTTGGTGGCGTTTATTCTTGATTTACATGAATCATCTTGTCTGCTTAACCAGACTCTAACTTCTTTAAAAGGTAGAGCGATATTTTTAACTTAATTTTTCCAATATAAGCTTCATCTACCACAAGGCTGAGTATGTAATAGGAGATTAATAAATACTGTTGAATGACAAATCATTCAGTCAAATTGAGCACATCTCAGAAAGAAGCTACAAAATGAGGTTAAGTCAGCTGCTCCAAAGGTCCAAATTGAGTATAATCTTTAAAAATAGTCCATTGAGGCTACAAGAGAATCAGAACTTTTCATAAGGTTTACATAATATTCCTCCATGTATGTCGCTCCTGTTCCCTCATGTGAAATGACATGTATGCCTGGAGAATGGGGAGGTTACATATAACATGGCTGTAGCCAAGTTCTTAAGTACATGAGTTTTGGTTTTGGATTTGAATTCCAGCTCTTATCAGCGGTATAAACTTTCTTTGAGTTTTGAAAACGTTTTAAGTCCTTAGTAAATGTGAAAAAAATCCAGTCAGCACACAATTGATACGACATTTCTCATATAGAAATGTTAACTCCTGCTTTAAAAAAAAAATGGAAGGAAGATTCTCTCCCTGCCCCAGCAACAACGTAGTAATCAATCGCAGCCAAGGAGAAATCGCCACAACCCCGAACTCTTGTCTTCTCCAGTGAACTTTTATCCAAAGCAACCCTCCCCACTTTCCTGAACCGAATGGACGCTAACCTCCCCTTTGTCTCTTTGGACGTGCTTACAATTCACCAAAACTGACTTGTCCTAAACTGCAATTCCCTATTCCCAAATAAACTCCTTTTACTAGTAGAATAACTGGCTCTTGTCTTTTTGAGGTTGACACCCAAAATCACAAAGTTAGCAGAAAGAACATTATCTAGCAACATTTTGAGCAGTGCAAATTCTTGTAACGGTCTTTGTGAAAAGACTGTTTCTGCATGAACATCCAAAGCTGATCATACAAGGCCAGTGGTAGGTGAAAGCAAATGAAAAGTCCTAGTTTCTAAATCATTCTAACACCTCCTCCTCATCAACGTTTCCTCAAAGCTCCCATAATATTCAAATGAGCTTGCCTTCATCTTGTCACCCATGTGTCCCCGAAATCCCACTCTGCTGAGGCTCCAGTGAAATGCGAGGACTGGAAACATCTACTGGAAGCAAACAGGAGGGCCAGCAGCTCCAGGACTGACTTGAAAAAACAGAGCCATCAGTGACTGAGCTACCTCTTATTAGTATATCAGGTGGCTATCCTAGCGATTTTGCTTTTTTGAAAATTCTGATTAGGGCTATATTGATGTGGATGCAAATACATTAGACTTTAAGACTCTGGGCAAATCTGACAGATACTTCGCATGTGGTCTGGCATGCATCAGACAATATATTGCTATCTGAAATTGGGCAATAAATTGTTTTATAAAAAGAGAGAGAGAGAGATAGATGAGTTTGCATTGAATTGTCAGGTGCACCACTGGCCAAAAT
Organism: Molossus molossus; assembly: GCF_014108415.1. Taxonomy (NCBI): domain Eukaryota; kingdom Metazoa; phylum Chordata; class Mammalia; order Chiroptera; family Molossidae; genus Molossus; species Molossus molossus. The sequence continues at coordinate 30,199,538 of NW_023425345.1, forward strand.
AGCTGGTTTCAATAAATAGGATAGGATATAGGATCATCTCCATTTGTTTTCATCTGTGTTTCAAAGGCTACGGTCCCACTAAAATAATTGTATCTCACCACAAACACCAATGTTAATGTGATCCTTTCTTTCTGGGATGACCTGATCCAAGTACCATACAAAAAACACACCATCGAGTACTAAAAATAAATCCAGCACGAGGCAGAGTTCTTCTCTTTCATCTTCCACATTGGGGTATTATTACAATTTTAGTGATCTGCCCAGGATTTTTTATACACTCTGCTTCTTTTAAAGGAAGGACAGGAAACCTGTTGCAACACACCAATCTCCTTGAAATGTCTATGGCAACAGAGCAGTGGGAATATATGCTTTGCTGTAAAGAAAGAAAAGAAAGGCCAAAGCAATCATAAATGTATCACTTGGGTCTGGTATGATATACTGCTTCTCCTCAGAGAGAATGTGTACTTGTGTTCTAATATTGTATTCTCAGTTACTACACTAATCCTTTAAAGTATTAAGAGCATTACCAATCCCCACCAAAATGAAATCTTCTCTCTAAATATTATTTATGCTTTAGAACTTTGTAGTCAACCCAGTGCAATCAATTAATTATATATCTGGCCAAATTGCTGTCATTTCTTCCCAAAGGGAAATTTAACAAATTTTTTTTTTGAATGATTGAAATCTCATTTATACACCTGCAACATTTTCTGTATATATTTAAAACATGAGTTTGCCAAAAAGCAGTTAGAAGTGCTAGGAATTGGGGGAGGAATAATGAGGAAGGAACTCATGTTTTAGCAGTTACTATACAGTAATCTTAGGTATTGTGTTGGGTGCCTTCAAATATTATCCCATTTAAACTTTCCAACAATCCCCAAATCTCAGCTAATCTTGTGTGGAAGGAAAATATTCCAAACACCAAGTCCAAACAAATACATTTTTCTTATAATTCATCAGTTACTCAAAACTATGGCACATTTTTGTTGGCTCAATATTTAGATTATGATTTGTTTTTTTAAGTTTCTCTTCCCAGAGCTTCTAATTGTCCTTCTTTCTTGTGATTCGTAAAACAAATCATTATCTTATCAATAAGATGGCACACCTTCTTGATAAAATTTTGTGATATTATTTATTTTCTTTTTGAAGATATTCTTTCTGGAACCTTGGGCTTCATGTTGTAATTTGGATCATCCTAAGATTTTATCATATTATTAGGTTAGTTTTGATGTTGCTTGGATTCCATATCCACTTTTCTCTTGGATTCATTTTCACTTCTCTTGATATATTCTACAACAATTGTTTTTAGAAAAAGTTAATGAGAGCCCTGGCCATTTTGGCTCAGCAGTTAGAGCATCAGCCCTCAGACTGAAGAGTGGAGGGTTTGATTCTGGTCAAGGACACGTGCCTGGGTTGCAGATTTCCCTGGCTCTGACCAGAGCTGTCTGGGAGGCAACCAATAGATGTGTCTTTCTCAACACTGATGTTTCTCTCTCTCTCTCTCTTTCTACCTTCCTTCCTTCCACTCTCTCTAAAAAATAAAATAAAATAATCAATGGAAAAGAAAGTTTAAAAAAGAAAAAGCGTTAATGAGAGAGAAAATTTTTGGACTTCTTGCTTTTCTGAACATGACTTTTTGGCCAGGTCTGAACTTCTAGAATAAAATCTTGCCCTTCAGAACTTGAAGTTATTGAGCCCTTATCTTCTTGCATCTGGTGTTCTTGATGAGAAGTCTAAAATAAATATTAATTCCTTTGCCTTTGTCGATAAAGTTTTTCTTCCAAAAAATTTTTTAGAATCTTTCTTTTTTATTCTCCACGCCCTGAAATTTACTAGGGATATAGTTGGTGTAAGATGCTAAACCCATTATTCAGCATGGCCCTTCATAGGCCCTTTCAATGTGATCGTTCATGTGTTTTGACCACTCGGAGAAAATATATTATTCTTTTGTTTTCTCCATCTCTTCTTTTCTTCGATTCTCCATTCTTTGAAATCCTAGTAGATGTTTGTTGGCGCTCGTGAATGGATGCTCCATTTGTCTTCATCGGTCCCAACTTCAGCAATGGCGTCTGTAGTTACCAGCCACTCCTTCCTGTCCTCCAGGAGCTCTTTTCCCAAGGGAGTCTATTCTTAGTTGCAGCCTCTTCTTGACTCTGGGAAGTGATGATTGAAAGGGATTAAGGTTATTGGTATAGATCTTTCATCAGAGAAGTTCTGCTATGAACAATGGTAGAAAAATAAGAGGTATCTAGAGATTATAATACAGTCAAGTGAATTTGCTTTGTTTTGATTTTTTTTTTTTTTTTTTTTTTTTTTTTTTTTTTTTTTGGCTCCACAATAGGAGAGATTGCTGCATTTTTGAAAGCCAGCAGATGCATGAAGAGTCCTCAGAGACTGGGAACTCTGTTCCCCACCACGCATGCCCGGGGCTGGTGTTTGGGCACTGCACACCAGTACAGGTGTAGCAATGTTCAATACCAAGTTACCTCGTTAGTTATTGGTAAAGACACTGCCACAACTCCTTTGAGTGCTACTCAATATGTCAACTTCCCTGGAGCTGCCCTAGCGCTTCCCCTGGGAACATCATAAACTTTCCTCAAATCAAAAGCTAACAGTCTGCTTCTGGAACAGCGGAGGAGCTCCAGAACTCTGCTCTAGTGCTAATGGAGAACTCCTTTTTGATTACTGAACATCTGAGCTCATCACTTCCCAAATTTCCACAGATTCCCTTCAAGGACTGCAGAAGATGGCTTTACCCCATCATGCCCTCTGCCTAGCCCCAAGGAGTTCAATATTGGCACCACAAGGAAGCCACTCTGGCATTCATCTGCCAGCCACCACTGGTTCTGATGTGCCATTCCCAACCCTACCTTTGCCCCAACCAGAGCTGGCCTGGGTCCCCAATGTAGGTGGAGGGAGACAGCTAGCAGCAATACTGACACCCAATGTCAAGTGCCAACCAGGACTCCCAAATTTATGGTCACCCAGTCACCTCCACTTAGTAGGGTTAGTTCATTAAAAGTGACCAAATGCCTACTTGTCTCAAGAGTTACAAGCATTGATTTTTTTTTTTTAAAACAATGGTAGCATGTCTGCAACACACAATAATATTGAAAAAAAACAAAACAAAAAAAAAACAAGAATATACATACTGTATGATTTCACGGATAGAAAACTCCAAATTTGAAATAAACCCTAATGTGAAGTTATATGGAAAGAAGTGGTGAAGCTGTACAGGCAAATGCAGACGAAGTGAGGAAAGTGGTGTCCTCTCTGGGAGGCGCCGAGGGTTGCAGGGGTTACACTCCAGTTCCTGATCTGGGTAGTGGTTTCGCAGGTACTTACTACAAATTAGTTACTGAACTATACATGTATGCCATGTATATCATATATGTGTGCTTTATGTATGGATGTCTTATTAAACAAATTTTTAAAAGACTAAGATTTTGCCCTGGTCAGTTTGGCTCAGCAGTTAGAGCGTCAGCGCATGGACCAAAGAGTTTCGGGTTCGATTCCAGTCAAGGGCATGTGCCTCGGTTGCAGTTCATCCCCAGCCCTGGTCAGAGTCATGCAGGAGGCAACCAATCGATGTGCCTCTCTCACATCAGTGTTTCTCTCTCTCTCTCTCTCTCTCTCTCTCTCTCTCTCTCTTTCTCTCTCTCTCCCTCCCTCTCTATCTGAAGATAAATGGAAAAATATCCTCTGGTGAGGATTTAAAAAATAGAATAAAAGAAAAAGATTTCCTGAGAATGGTTGGAAGACAATTTCTGGTATAGAGTAATACATGAAGCAGCACGTGGCTCCCCTTCTATCCACTGAAGAAAAGCAGTCCCTGAAGGGAGCAGCCGTAGCCACGTGCTGTCCCATGGCCGTGGCTACCTACACAGATATGGTAGACGTAAGTAACCTCGACACACAGATCATCTCAACCTGTAAAAAAGTCATTAATAAGTTTTGAGTATTTATTACCTCTGTTTGTAAAGTAAATTATTTACTTTTAAGTTCAATTAATTTAATTTTTAATTATGGCTGTGTTTAACAGCCAGCTCACCAAACTCCTGATCATTTAACAAGTAACTGAGCTGATGCAAGCCAGCTCCAGCACAGCACTGACTACAGCCTACAACAAAGGCCTTAAGAAGGGTACATAAGAAGTACATGCAAACCGTAGCCCATTCCAAGACCCTGAGTCCATGTGGGACACAATTTCCTTATTTATGCACTGAACAATTGCACACGCGTTAACTACAGAACGTGCGCTGTTCTCGGCGCTGCACCAATATGCACTCTGACATGTGGCTTTCCCTGAATGAGAGGCATGCACTGGAACTAACTACTGAGGACTTTCAAAGATGAATGGAGTCTCAAGTTCATCAAGAAATGGGTCAAGACTCCCATAACCGCCGAGGGCACAGGGAGTTTAGCAGTTCAGTGGCAGGAAAGTGCTGTGACTAAGAAAGGTTCACTCCTAAGCACGGTCACTAAAGAAGCATTTACAAAAGAGTTCATGAATGGCTCCAGTTGGACACAGGAGGGATAAGGGTCAAGCAAAAGAAAGAAAAGTAACTAAGGAGAATGGAGGAGACGTGGGTAACTGTCTTTATGGAAGACTAACTGAGACAATCATATGTGACGAGTAAAGGGTGACTGAGGACAAGCACCACTATCTGGGTCACTTTGGAGCCCAACAGATAGTCCTAAAGCCAAGAGAAACGCTTCAGAGTTTCAAAGACAACCCAAAAAGCAAGTCATGAGAGAAAAAACTGCCACTACTGTGATTAAAAATATCATGTCCTTTGAAAGAGTATATTACAGTATCATGTAAACATAAAACCAGTTTCATATAGAAATTCTTTTAAAAAATGGATGAATAGTACAAATGGTTGTAAGTTCTATTCAATATGATCAATATAATAATAATAATTATGAAATTTTAAATGATGTTTATGAATTCTTACACCTGCCAGATACTTCGATTCTAGAACACGGTGACTACAATTAGTTATTTTTTAAATAGGATGAAAGCAGATAACAGCAGTACTATGTAGGAAGCTATAGGTTTTGAAAACCAGTTGGATAAAAGTGTCAAATTATAGGTGTTGGTCAAATTCTAGAAGCCATTGCCACATTTTGAGCTAAACAGTAGTCTCCTGGGATGTCACACTAATTTAAAACAACCGGTCCATAGGAGGTGTTTTACTTTTCTGTTTCCATCTTAATTCACTTACAGATTTGACTAGGATTTTTCTTAAACTTTCCATCATATATATATATATATATATATATATATATATATATATATATATATATATTTATCCTCACCTGAGGACATTTTTCCATTTTTTGTTCAGATAGAGTGGGAGGGAGGGAGAGGAAGAGAGAGAGAAACGTCCACGTGAAAGGGACACATCAGTGTCTGCCTCCCACAGGACCTAACCAGGGCCGGGGACAAACTGCAACCAAGGTACGTGCCCTTAGCGGGAACCGAACCCAGGTCTCTCTGGACCGCAGGCCAACGCTCTAACCGCTGAGCCAAACCGGCCAGGGCTCCATTATATTTTTAAATATATAGTAGTTGAGATGGCATTTATATTAAATCATGTTCACTTCATTTGTATTTGTGATTTCTCAAGGGCCAATCTTGAGGTGGATATAAAATAAAACAGAGAACTGGTCCGTGCCCCGGAGGTCTGTCATCTCAGCAGGACCGACAGACTGTAATGGTCTGACGAATACAATTCAGGGATGACTGGCTTCCAACCACAGCTTCAGTGTGCTCTAGGAACGCTTCCAATTACACAAAGAATCACGGACCGAGAAAAAGCTGGCATTTTAAAAAGATGGATCTTAATGCCTTTACCACCTCCCAACCCTGGACCCCGCGGGCCTGGGGGCGGGGAATGCAGGGAAGAGCGCGACCCCACGGGGCGGGGGTGGGGTGGGGTGGGGGCGGCCTTCTCCGCCTCCACGCCGCCGGCACCTCCAGTGAGCAGAACTCCAACGCCAACTGGAATTCAAGCTCCGAAAGCTTCCTTTTAGTCTGTTCTGAAATTAAAGCTCTGAGTCTCTGAGTCGTAGAGACTTAATGTTTGGATAAGATCGAGCTTCAGGGTAACACCCCGATCGGAGGCACCATAAAAGTGTATCAAGATTCTTACAGAGACTCCAGGTGATGGGAAACGCTGACGTCACACCCTTCCCCCACTCACTCCTGTCCGCAGCCCCGACTTTAGGTACAAGTGCCGGCCCCTATTGTATAACCTCGGCATCTATCCGAAAAAACTCAATCTTATGCTTCTGAGACCTTAAAAAGTCATAGCCTCCATGAATCTCAGGCCTCTCATCTGCAAAAAAAAAAAAAAAAACTCTTAAAGATGCCACTCCCCATATCTTTACAACCCTAGATTTTATAATCCCCTGAGCTGACCTTACCCGGCTGGCTCCATCCCTCATCAACCCACGTCGGTCCCCTTCTAAGTTCCACCACCCTCCTCCCCACTTTAAAATAATCACTGTTGCAGATTTCCTGCAAGGTGACTCCGTTAACTGCTGCTGGGAAGCCTGGCAGGCTATGGTGGCATTCCGGTATCCAGGGCCGACTCCAGGGTCCCTGCTGCCCTCTCCCTTCCCCCAGCACTCTGGGAAGGCGGAGAACCGGGCGGAGACAGGGGCCTGTGGGTTTGGAAACTATGGGTCAATAACGTTTAAATTTTGAGAAGGAAGTTATTAGCACAGCCGCCCCTGCCCCCTTTTCTGCCCTGGCACATGCCGGCGGGGAGAGGCAGACAAGGGGACAAAGAAGTGAGTTCTCAAGGGTCTTAGCTGTCCAAACGGTCCCACCTGCCCAGCCACACCCAGGCACAAGGGAACAGAGCCTCCCAGCTCTGCTTTCACTGCCTGGATTCAACTAGGTCAAACCATCACCTGCCCTCCACTCGCTCCCCAGGGGAAGACTAACAGAATCAAGCCCTTGTTTCTTTGGACAGAATCAGGAATCAGAGGTGAAGTAATTCAGCGTGCCCCTTCCCAATGCAGTGGTTCCCCGCGGAGAGTTCCTGAGTGTGGAGCCCTCTGCCCTCGCTCCCACCTCTAGGACATCCGCTCCCTAGCATTAACTCCCCACCCCCCACCCCTGGAAAGGGTCAAAATCTAACAGGTTACTACCTCAGGAGGCTGAAAAATAAAGCATGGTAGAAAAAAGTCCATAACAGTTTGAAGCTGAAAATAATTAAAACACTTGTACTGGCTATGATACGTTTTTCATGTTGTGTCTCTCAGATCTGGAAAACTACAGTAATATTTCTCTTTCTTTTTATCCTCACGCGAGAACATTTTTCCATTTTTTGTTCAGACAGGGCAGGAGGGAGAGAGAGGGGGAGAGAGAGAGAGAGAGAGAGAGAGAGAGAGAGAGAGGGATCTACGTGAAAGGAACAGAACACATTGAGTGGCTGCCACCCACACGGCCCAACCAGGGCCAGGGACAAACTGCAACCGAGGTACATGCCCTTAGCGGGAACCGAACACGGGTCTCTCTGGACCGCAGGCCGACGCTCTAACCGCGGAGCCAAACTGCCAGGGCTACAGTAATATTTTTAACAGTTCTTTTCCCTAGACTGACATACTCTAAGTCATGAGCTTAGGAGGCCTGAAGGACCTCAGGAGTAAAGGCATATGGTTAGAAATATTTATTTCTGCACCAGGGCTTAAAGAAAGAAACATGCAGTGACAGACGGATCAGCACTGAAACTATAAACCTTTAATTGACTTTTTATGGGTCTGTACCCTGAATATTAAACCCATGGATTTCTTTCTATTTCCAAATTAATTTTGCATTCTGTCTTGTTCAATAACTTTATCTTTCTGTTTTCCCATTGTTTTTAGCTGTCTGATTTTATCACACTGTGCTAGACCAAGCTACCAGCATCACCAAAATCTGCTGTCTCCCGCTGGGTCATCTTTCTGCAGACGTTCTATATATGTGGCACAGTTCCACTCATCTGGGGTAGTGCATGACTGGACGGGCACAGATATAAGCAAAGCCCATGAATAATCCTCAGATCGCTTTGTAGCCAGTACTACATTTTCAGGATTTTTTCTTTGTGAAACATTCCACAAAATTTTGCTAATAAAATCAACTGGATTTCCAATTTCTCCTTCTGAGCATGCTAACTCATTAGTGAAAGTGATCACGATAATAAGCAGGTAAATGATTACATGACAATCGTAGCAGAATCATAATTGACATACAAAGGAGTCCGCTTTCCACAGCAGCAACGAGAATGGGTTAAATCCCAATAGGTCTCATTATGGTTTAATAATAATGCTCAAGGGGGCGGGGGGAGTGCAAATCTGAGTGTAAACTGTGTTTTTTGCTAGGACTCAAATATTTGGGCCTGGCTGGGGTACGGGAGGGGGAGGTAGGGTGACTTTGGTAGCCCTTGTTCTCTGAATGTCTGGCACTGGCAGCCAATAGCAATGGCCAGGGTGGCTCATTTGGCTTGGGGACCAGCCAAGACCTCAGCATCAGACATTCCTGGGAGCAGCCAGCCTGAAAAATAAGGAAACAAATTAGCATCTTGTAAACAGAGCACCTGAATCTTTTGTAGCTAAAACTATTTCCTCTCTCCCTACCTCTAGGGTCACTTATCTTTCCCACATTCTTGGGAATCTGTCTTTATTTCTGAAACAGTAAACAAGTGGAATGTTGTGCTTTCTCTGATAACAGACTGGGGTGCCCTGTCTCTACTGAGTCAACCCAGAGTTGTAAAATACTCAGAGTGGTCTTACAAACACCAAAATTTGCTCAGAAAAAAAGTCTTATTTTGTTTCCAAACCACAAGGCAATGTATTCGTATGAAAGGATAAACAAAAAGGACATGGATTCATTTTTCTCATCTTGCCAACTCTTGTCCCCTCCCCTGGAGGGTAACACATATATTGTGTATTTAGTGCAGGAGCGGGTAGCGGAGCGTGGTTGGGGCCATCTCAGAACACTGCCCGGGGCCTGGCAGAGTGGGAATTCCCCTGCTCCGCTCTGTGAATGCAGTTCACTCCTGTCAGGGGTAGTTCAAACCATGTCTGGTGATCTTTAAGAATCTGGGGAAAAAGAGAGAGGCTGTGAGACTGGAGACAGAAAACAAAAATTTGACATTTTCTCCCAATGCAGGAGGAAGCTGGAGGCTGCAGAAGGCAGACCAGCAAGTATATTTGTTAGGCCAACTGTAGCAGCCAACAGCAGAGAGGAACCTGAGCCTCTTCAACAAATAACGGGAAAGTCATTGCGAAGTTGACCTGAAACCGAACCCCAACATAGACATGCTCAAGTCTCCATTCTATACCTTCCCAACGTTGTGAATGTAGGCCAAGGACTTAACCTCTCTGAGCCTCAGGCTTTTCCATACGGCACAAAGATTACAGCGCCACCTAACATGCAGGTTTACCATGAAGGTTAAATGAGAGCAAGTGCCCGCCACAGAGCCTGCGTGTTGTTGTAAATGGCAGTTATCATCATTACTATTAAAAGACTCATGTGGGGTTATGAACGTTGCCAGCAAATATGTGGAGTGGCCATGTGGAAAGGAGAAAGTCGTGTTCTGTATGGTCCTAATAGGTAGAACTCAGAACGGGTTTTCAGCTCAGTTTGGGGAAAAGCTATTGAATGATCTGAGCCACACACGATGAAAATGATTTGCCTCGAGAGATGGGAAGCTGCTCCTGGAGCCTAGAGCAAGATAAATGTCAGCTGTGCATCTCGGTGGGATGTAAAAGTTTCCCCAGCATTGAAAAGATGGTTGGACTAGAATACAGACAATTTACAGAAAAAAAAATACAGTCAACAAACATGAAAAGATGTTGCATGTTACTAATAGGAAAATTTAAATTAAACAACAATGACATACAACTTTTCACTCATCAGGATGGTAAAAATTAAATAGGACAACACTATCTGGTGCAGGAAAATGGACATGCCTACTCATTGCTTTTATAATATATACTTTGTAAATTGGTAAAGCATTTTGAGAAGGTAGTGTAGCAATATTTATTAAAATGTTATATACATATATAGTTTGACTTGCCATACCGTTTCCACTGCTAGAAATCTGTGCTACAAAAATTCTAGCACATAATTCCAAAATATATAGACAACAACGTACATTTCAACATTATGGGAAATAGTGAAAAAATGGCTAAATGCTTAAATGTCATCATCAATAGAAGAACATTTAAATGAACTATGGAATATGACCCAGCTATTAAAAAAGAAAGAAGGCTGTGTGTATACACTGACATAGAAGATCCCCAGGACAGACTGTCAAGTGGAAAATGCAAGTTGTAGTACACCTCACACAGTATGATCCACTATATAAACATCTGAATCTGTTCCGGCTGCTGTAACAGACGCCACAGACTGGGTGGCTAATAAACAATAGAATTTTATTTCTCACAGTTCTGGAGGCTGAGAAGCCCAAGATCTAGGCACCAGCAGGTTCCTTGTCTGGTAAGGACCCACTTCCTGGTTTATAGATGACTGCCTTCTCCCTGTGTCCTCACATGATGTAAGGGGTAAGGGAGTTCCCTGGGGTCTCTTTGATAAGGAGACTAATCCCATTCACAAGGGCTCCATCCTTGTGACCTAATCACCTCCTAAAGGTCCACCTCCCAATAGCATCACATTGGGGGTCAGGTTTTAACATATGAAATCAGGGGGAGAGCAATGAAAACATTGAGTCTATAGCAATGAAAATCAAAACCCCCAAATTATAAATGTGTACATGTACATATATATATGTTTCTGTAAAGAAAAAGACCAGGTAGATCTCCAACTGTTAACAGCGACTATCTCTGGGGAGGATGGAAGATTTGGGAAAAGCAGTGATAAAGGGAAGTTGAAGGTATTTCAAGTGTTACTCCCATCCATTCCAAGGAGAATGTATTCATGTGTGGCTTTTATCATTATATTTGTGGGTAATCGCACCATCAGGAGATACTGAGATCTGTAAGACATTTGCTCCTAATCTGAATGGTCCTTAGCTGCTGTGGGTTTTCGGGGTTTATAAATGCTTTTCTAGTTGTTTGTTGTTTTGTTGTTGTTGTTGTTGTTTGTCTCTTTTGTCACTTCTTATCAGTTATTGTTGGAGATTGTTCACTTAGTCTGCCCTTTAGTTATCTGTGGGTATAAAAACCAGACAGCCAACCCCCAAAGGATGGCATGTGTAATGTGTTCTGAATGAGGATTTGTACTCGAACAGAAGCCATGAGCTTCAGGACTACTACATGACATTTGAGTGGGGAATGATTCACAGTTCACCATCCCTTATTTTTAAATATTTTAAAAACTCATTTCATTGAAGTATAACACAAATATAAAAAATTGTATAATTCCTGAGTACAGCTTAGTGAATCATCACTACTGTGTAATAGACACACCCATATAAAAAGGAAAAGAAAAGGTGGTTGGTTGGACTAGACAACCATTCAAGTTCTTTCAAGCATATAAGATCCAATGCTTCTATTATTCCTTTCCCTTCGATTTACAATGGAAATGAGAAGAGCATCAGGTTTGAGAATGGCACAGAGGAGGGAAAGGAGAAAGCCTGCTGGTCTCTACTTATTGAATAGTCACTATTTCTCCAGAAAAACATGTCATCATCATGACCATGACTGACAATCATTTTCAGTGCTCCAGAAGGTGAGTCAATAAGGGGATTTCAAAACAGGACCCTTCCAGCACCTCTTTAAGGACAGTCTTTACATATAACCCTCTGGTATAATAAGAATGCATATTCATTCATTTCTTGATGTACACAAGAAAGATTTATTGAGCATCAATTATGGCCAAGGAACTAGGGGTAGAACAATGAATGAGATAGGGACCAGCCCTACAGATAAGAAACATAGTTGTTCCTTATGCCGTTTGTAAAGCCTACTTGCTGTTTCCAGTATTTTACTATAGATGAGTGCTTTCTTAGGACCCTAAGGGGATTTCAAGACGACTCCTGTGCTTTCAGGTGTTTAGTGAGTTATTACATCATGTCAGCTGGTATGTACCCCACACGGAGCATAAATTGCCCCAACTGGGTCTCCTCAGGCAGATATTCTAAGAACAGAGGTGTGCTTTTAGACCCAATTTCTATCCCACATCAGAAAATAATCCTCTTGCTTACTAACTATTCAAGGCAACTATAGACCATTAACTAAAGGATTGCTTAGTTGTTCTTTTTATTTGACTCACTATTGACTCAACGCTCTTCATTCATGCCACAGTTGCTCAATTCTACTTAGAATTAACTCGGAAGTGTACGGCTATCCCGCTCTGGGGAACTGTACCCAAAACTAAACAGAACATGGACTTACTGGAACTGCAGAGTGAAGGTGGATATCTTTATGTAATAACCCCTGTGTAGAATCAGGTTCTAAATAGTGCTTCATTTTGGTGATCAAAGGAACAGAATCTTAGAATAAAAAGAGTTTTTCAGTTCAGATGCCTAATAAAAAAAGTCTGCTTTTCAAAGGTCCTGGCTATTTTTGTCCTATTATGGGCTTTGGCTTTAGCTTGAACTATTCTAAGCGTAGAGAAAGGCTAGAGAGTTTCATTATAGACTGCACCTTTTCCTTCTTTCGTGAGTGAAAAAGAATGAAAAGAAAAATGTTCTGGATACCAAGAATCTAGAGAACAAGGATTATACAAATACAATGCCATCACTGGTACATGGTTACTCCGTGGTCTTCAGGTAGTCATTATTGCTAACTACTATCAATTCCAGTACTTGGGGATTGGAGTGTGAGGAAGGACTTCTAGGACCGAGCCCGTGGTCATGAAACTAATTCCTTTCAGGTGAGAGGAGCTGCTGTCAGAGAGTGAGTCTGGGACCAGAGAGATAGCACACGCCAGCTGTGACTCCTTGTTGAAGAGCAAAGGTTTGTCCCCAAGTGCGTGTAATCGAGAGCGGCTGTGGTCCTCTGGCTCTTCGTGGCAGAGGAAGAGCACTAAAGGGCCTGGGTAGTGACTAGCAGCCCCCCCACCCCACCCCGCAAATGAGGGCGCTGTCTCTGACCTTGAGCACAGTGGATGATGGCCAGCACTGTGCTGTGTTTTTCAAACTTCCCTGATGAAAAAAAAAAAAAAAAAAATCCCTTCGGGTACTTATTAAACGCACAAATTCCCGAAACCCCACCTAAGATCACTGAATCAGTATATCCAGCTCCGAGCCTAGAAAGTTAAATATTTAATAAGTGCCCAGGAGATTCTTCTTTTCAAAGAGGCCAGGGAAAAGGCCAGAAGTACGAGTGCTTGTTCATAATTCTCCGCGAGGTCCGGGCTCTAACCGACTGGGAGGCAGGCACTGTTCACCGCCTGAGCAGCAGCGTGTCGTCACGCTCCAGCAGGAATCAGGAACCCTTCGGAACAGCCACCACGCCCATGTCACCCAAGAACCAAATGTCAACCATACAAACCACACTACACCATCAAGCAGTATAGAAAGAAACAGTGGTTCATTGCAGAAGTTATTTCCTTTACGTCTCTCGAAGTGTTTATAGAGTAGAAAGTCGGCTCAAATCCTTTAACTGGAATAATATTTTAAACTATTTTCAGTATACCAGTCTTTGAAACAAGAAAGTTCTTCCTTAAATTGCAAATCTAGTAGAGACATAAGCATGTAAAACCTTCATCTGGGATTAAACTTAGATATTAACTTATTTTCCATACAAGGTGACAGTTGTACTTTTCTAACCACATACATGGAGAATGTAATTATTACAAAAGTGTCCTGATAAACAGATATTATTTACAATATTATATAAGATATATTAATTTTATTATCTTAAATGAAAGTAAATCAAGTTATAACTATTTTTATTAGAAAATAAAAGACATTTTTAAAACGGATTTTTGCTAGAGGGGAGATAAATGGTGATGGATGAAGACTTGACTTGGGGTGGTGAGCACACAGCACAGTGTGCAGCTGATGTATAGTGGAACTGTGCACCTGAAACCTGTATAATTTTGTTATCTAGTGTCACCCCAATAAACTCAATGACAAGAAAATAAAAATAAATTATTGTTTAAAGAATCTCATTGCTGTCCGGCCAGTGTGGCTCAGTGGTTGAGCATCGACCCATGCACCAGGAGGTCACCAGTTCGACTCCTGGTCAAGACACATGTCCAGGTTGTGGGCCAAATCCCCAGTGGGGGGGGGCATGTAGCAGGTGGCCAATCGATGTTCTCTCTCATCGATATTTCTCTCTCTCATTGATATTTCTCTCTCTCTTTCTCCCTCTCACTTCCTCTCTCTCAAATCAATAAAGAAAAAAACAATTGTTTTAAAGAACCTCATTACTGCCCTGACTGGTTTGGCTCAGCGGTTGGAGCATAGGCCCGCAGACCAGAGAGTCCTGGGTTCGGTTCCCGCTAAGGGCACGTACCTCAACTGCAATTCGTCCCCGGCCCTGGTTGGGGTTATGTGGGTGGCAACCACTCGATGTGTCTCTCTCACATCAATGTTTCTCTCTCTTTCTCCCTCTCTCCCTCCCACTCTATCTCAAGATAAATGCAAAAATGTCCTCGGGTGAGGATAAAAATTTTTTTTAAAGAATCTCATTGCTTATTTTGTCAACACCATTAAATAAATAAAAATTTTAAAAATAGCACTTTGAGGTGTCCCAGATATTTCCCAGAGCTCCATATAGCTAATTGTGACCATTTGATTAAGTACTGTCTGGTGGAAGGTCAGCCAAAATAATGTCACTTCTGGGTCTCACTCTCAACATATCTGAACATGAGTCCCTCGGCCCCTTCCCACTGGCTGAGAGGAGCAGCCAGCCAGCTTGGGCAAAGACATTGGAGGCTACAGGTGGAGAAAAGGAAAGCTGCCAGGACATACGTTTAGGCTGTGTGCGCGCACACACGTGTGTGCGCGGGCGCGCTCATGCATGTGCGTGTGTGTGAGAGAAAGAAAGAGACTTCTATTTTGTTTAAGTCACTTAGAGTTTCTTTGTTAGATCAGCCTAGCCTATATCCTAATTAATACCACAAACCAAAAAACAATAAGCATGAATAAAGAAGATGCCAGTCTACCAAACTAGTGGACTCTCAAAAAAGATAAAAAAGAAATAAACAAAAAGAATCACTTGTTAGTACATATTAACCCTGATTGAACTTTTATTTTTTATTTCCAAGTTTCAAAACAATCAGTGGACCTTTTTAAAGGTAATTGTTGACTCCTCTGACTTCTAATACTTACTCTCAATATGTGCTCTCTTTGAATGTTATGTAGAACACTGAATGACCTTTTAGGTTATTTATGATGTAAAATGAACTATCCTTAAAATTGTAATCATTTAAGTGTCAGCAAATCCTTGCAAAGTTCAGCAGATTCATAAATAATGAAAGTTAATATTCTGCTGCAATATTTATTAAAATTATAAGTCAGAGACATATAGATTTTAAAGTAAAAACACAATATTTTTGCATTAGCAATTCAGATCAATAGAGACTATATTTCTAAGGCTAAAGTTTTTAAAGCACTATTTCTATGTTCCTATCTCTCTAAGGGAAAAGTATTTTCTATCATGTTCTATAAATTCACAGAGTCTTGGTTCGGAATTTTTCAGCACAGAACATTGAAACTCAGGAGGTGTGACTGTGAACATCAGAAGGGCGAGGGCGCCCTCCTCACAGGTTCCCTGTGTCAGCCTGCTCTGAGCAGTCACCGCGGACAGGAGTGACAGATAGCACAAGGGTCCCTGATTCCCAGAACCTCTGTTGGAAAATATTTGAAATTTCCAAGTTCCTCAGATCACCTTCCTTTTCCTCTTGGATGCAGTCTCCCAGCCTAGAGTTGTCAGATTTAGCAAATAAAAATATGGAACACCTACTTTTATTTGATATTCAGATAAACAACAAATAAAAATTTAGTATAAACATGTCCCATGCAACAGTTGGGACATACTTATACTTTAAAAATAATGGACTGGCCCTGGCCGGTTTGGCTCAGCAGTTAAGAGCGTTGGCCTGCGGTCCTGAGAGACCCGGGTTCGGTTCCCGCTAAGGGCACGTACCTTGGTTGCAGTTTGTTCCTGGCCTGGTTGGGTCGTGTGCGTGGCAACCACTCGATGTGTTTCTTTCATGTCGATGCTTCTCTCTCTCTCTCCCTCCTACTCTATCTGAATAAAATATGGGAAAATGTCCTGGGGTGAGGATTAAAATAAAGAAACAAAGAATGGGTTGTAGCCTTGGCTGGTGTGACTCAGTAGGCTGGGTGTCATCCGTGTCCAGAAAGGTTGCTAGTTCAATGCCTGGGTTTCAGGCTTGATCCCTGGTAGGGGGTGTGCAGGAGGCAGCTGGTCAATGTTTTGCTCTCACATCGCCATTTCTCTTTCTCTCTTCCTCTCTCACCTCCCTCCCTTCCTTTCTCTCTAAAAAATAATTGTTTTCATCTTTTCTAAGAATTATTTCCTGTTTATCTGAAATTCAAATTTAACCGGGCATCCAATATTTTATCTGACAACTCTAAATTAGCACAACATACGTGAATGAATATAATGATGAAACAAGTTAAATTAGCATAGCAGGGATCCCAAATTTTTCTAGAATGTTACTGGTCAAGATATATATAATGAAAAGGAGCAGATAGCATCTAAGCACCTACTTGCAGAAACTGATTTACATGGAGGGGAGGCACATACAGAAAGGGAGGAGAAGAGGCGCAGAGGTGAAGGAGGAGAGGAGTGTAGCACCTGTCACTTGTCACCTAATTCCCAGGCCTAGCCCTTGGGACTCACCCTGAGACATTTTACAGAGATAGACTATAGGCCTCAGGCTAAAAGTGAGAGTCTGCACATCACAGGGTAGAAGTCCCACACTGCATTCGATCCAGGAAACAGGAGACATTAGATAACAGTGGCCCAGAGGTGGGGAAAGAAGCCTCCTCTGCTAACCTTGCTGCTTAGAAACTTCAGAGGCGGCCCTTTGGGAACAATGGATGAACCTCACTGACCACACTTGGAGCACCCCCTGTGGCTCTAGCCACAGCAGTCTTGCAGCAGTGACCCCCAGTGTGGTCACAATGACCAAAAGGACCAGAGAGGGAAAGAACATGGAAAATTTGGCATCAGCTTTAGCCAATGGAATTGCTCTTATGCACAAAGGAGACACATGCCAGATACAACCAGAAGGAAGCAGATGAGCAGCAACGGAATGCAGCAATCTTCAGTGGCCAAGTGACGATAAGAGCCCAAGAAACAGAGGCATGACCTCCAGGACACCCATGTGCCTGCACACATGGGGAGGCCCGGGGAGCATGAGTGACAGTGTATTAGTAATGACAGGGTGTCCTTGTCATCTCTATTGCCAACCCTCTGCTCATTAAAAACTAATCGGGCTCTCTCTATGCTAATGTTTATTCTTAGAGATAACTCTACTGTAACTTTCCTTTCTCCACATATTAAACGAGTTCATGAGCAGGGATTCTTAACTCTCTATGCCCCCAACAAATTCAAGTTATCAAGAAGGTATTCAGACATAGATTTATATACTCTAGAATTTTATACCATGTGAACTTTCAATCAGGAAGGAATGTATTCCACAATCCTTCATCTGTTTTGTCTTTTAGCTCCTGAGAAAACTATCCTCAAAAATCTCTGTAACTGGGACCAGATGCTGAACTGGGCACTTTGGCTCTTCCTTACAGCTTCTTACCACTGGGGGCACCGCTCCCAGACATGGGAGCCATTCATTCTTTTTTTTTTTTTAGTTTGTTTTCGTTTTTGTATTGGTTTCAGGTGAACCGCTTAGTGCTTAGACAATCATATACTTTACATAGTGTTCCCCTTGATAGTTACAGTACCCCAACTGGTCCATACGTAGTTGCTACATATGTTACATATTGACTGCATCCCCTGTGCTTTACTTACATGCCTGTGACTATTTTGTAAGTACCAATTTGTTACAATGCCTCCATCCTGTTGTCCCAAGGGTATGTCAGGAGTTTTAGGACCTCTCTACATCTGTTCTCCCAGGAGAACTGGAGACTGAGACACAAGCAAGCCTCTCAGGGTGACCTATTCTTAGAAGCAGATGAGTCCTCCACCTTTATTTCCATTCTTTTAAGTAAAGAAAGAAAGAAATCCTTACACCTTGGGGTCCTCAAAAGCATAAATAAGAGGTTTAGGATGTTGGAGATGGCAGATATGTCAAGAGCATCTCTTGCCTTAAGAAAGACATCTAAATGAAAAACATAAAGATATCAGTAATGTCTTTAGATTGCAGATGAGGCAACTAAGGTTCAGAGAATCTGACTGAATGACCTAAAGTCAAGTTGCAGCCCTGGCCAGTTGCGCAGTGGTTAGAGTGTCGGCCCGCAGATGAGAGTGTCTGGGTTCAGTTTCCATGAAGGGCACGTACTTCAGTTGCTGTTTGTCCCCAGACCCGATTGGGGTCGTGAGGGTGGTAACCACTCGATGTGTCTCTCTCACATCGATGTTTCTCTCTCTTCCTCACTCTCTCCCTCCCACTCTATCTAAAGATAAATGCAAAAATGTCCTTGGGTGAGGATAAAAAACAAAACAAAACAAAAAGAGTGTCACGTGAATGCCTCTGGCCAGCATTTCAGAAGTGGGGTCTCATTCACAAATACCAGTTTGTGCAGAGTATAAAGAAAAAGCTAGTGCAGAACAATTCATGGTTATTAGGATAAACTCATTGTTCAAAACCATCCTCAAAATGTGTTCTTGGAAGGGGGACAAATCTTAGAGACACTTTTAAGGATTTGCTGTCCTCCAAGGTAGCCAGACCAGGGCCTCCTGGAAAAATAGGGACACTGACCCCTGTCTTGCCAGTCATCTCTCTCTGGCTGCATCTTCTCCGAGCTGGTGAGTAAGTTAGATGGGCCTTTTATTAGACAGCAGTCAGATTCAAGGTTCTAGCCCAAGCCACCAAGTCCAGCCTCGTTCACCAGGTTCTCCCCTAGCACAGGGAGCAAAGCATGTCCTTGCTTTATTTTATAATGTTTGCAGACCCCTTGGGAACTTGGAGAAAAAGTGCCTGAAAGCCTGGCAGGAGTCAAGCATTACTGTGTTGCTAACCACACCAACCCAAACTCATCACAATGGTAAAAAGGGATCATTCTGGAAGACAGCACACTGCTGGAGAGCAGAGCAGGGCAGGGAGACAGTGGTGAGGCCCTCTGAAGCCCACAGGGACAGCACTCAGACAGGCATGGGTGTGCGGGGACTGGCCAGAGGGAGCAGGAACAGGAGGGACACAGAGTGCCAACGGGAGACAAGCAGGGAACGCCCAGCTTTGCCTACCATGTTTCTTATGATGGCAACAAACCCATGAGTCCATAAATTTTATTGAGCAAAGGCTGTTAAGTAACAGATTTCTGAGACACTTAGAGAACTAACATCTCAGAAACACTAATCTTACCCTAGATAAAGAACAACACACCAGGACTCCCGAAGTACTGATTGTAATGTGCCACGAAGTAAGCCATTTTATTTAAGATATTTTTTGAATGAATGAATGATTTCTCTTTCATGGTCTCCTTTGGTATTACAGGACATGTTGCTTAAAAAAAAAAAACAAAAACTGCCAATATTTTTCAGTCTGCTAAAAATATGGTAAATCTTTGCAACGTTTTAATTAAAAGTGCTCACCTTTTATTGTATTGCTTTGTCATTGCAACTACTGAGAAGTGAGGTTAATGTATAGGCAAGGAAGTAAAGTCTCCGAATTTTTATTGGAAACATCGCTGGAAAACTCTAACAAAACTGATGCTTTTAATTTTGAAAAGAAATCAATTTCCAAAAATAACTCGCCGCTTCAAAGAGATCCTTTAGGAAGTGCTGAATGTAAAAGGAAAGGAAATAATGATGTGCCCATTGTCTAGGAGTTGGGGAGCCCTGAAAAGACTTGTTAGTTTTCCTGTAAATCATATTCCTTCTGTTTATTGCAATGGAAAGATGAGTCACGTGGTCAATTGAAGCTTGGATTCAGGGTGTCATTGTATAGGAAATTTACAGAAGATGCCACCTCAGGGTTATGTATACATTTTTTATGACAACGCTTAATTTTACTTAGAATATTTTAAGCAGTTAATATTATGATTTATGCAAATTCTTAAAAATGGCCCAAAATAGGCCTTGCAGATGCTGCCGTGCCAGAACCGCTCAAGCTCAGCCATGGTGAACCCCACCGTGTCCTTCCACATCACCGTCGATGGCGATCCCTTGGGCCACCTCTCCTTCAAGCTGTTTTCGGACAAAGTTCCAAAGACGGCAGAAAACTTTCCTGCTCTGAGCACTGGGGAGAAAGGAATTGGTTATAAAGCTTCCTGCTTTCACAGAATTATTCCGGGATTTATGTGCCAGGGTGGTGACTTCACACACCATAATGGCACAGGCGGCAAGTCCATCTATGGGGAGACATTTGATAATGAAAATTTCATCCTGAAGCACACAGGTCCTGGCATCTTGTCCATGGCAAATGCTGGACCCAGCACAAACGGTTCCCAGTTGCTCATCTGCACTGCCAAGACTGAGTGGTTGGATGGCAAGCATGTGGCCTTCGGCCAGGTGAAAGACGGCATGGATGTTGTGACAGCCATGGAGAGCTTTGGGTCCAGGGATGGCAAGACCGGCAAGAAGGTCACCATTGCTGACTGTGGACAATGCTAATAAATTTGACTTGTGTTTTAGCTTAACCACCAGACCATTCCTTCTGTAGCTCAGGAGAGCACTTCTTCACCCCCATCTGCTTGGAATGTTCCATAACATTCATGCACTTGCCACAATTCATTGGGTTCCATTTTTTCTTTACTCCTTCCAAGTCTAGCTGGATTGCAGTTAAGTTTATGGTTATGAAATAAAAACTTAACAATTTGTAAAAAAAAAAAAAAAAGGCACAAAATAAAGGGAAAACAAGAATGACAGTGTGTGAAGGGACTAAAGTCACTGACCTAAAATCACTTTCACCCCCAACCCTGTCTTTCCTGATGCCCTTCCCTTATATGGCCTTGCATTTCTTTGGGTAACCCTGCTCCTCTCCATGTGATGCGTGTGACTCTCAATCACTCTCCATAGCCCTCCACCAAGTAGGCAGGTGACTCACCTGGCCAATCACAGCCTTTCCTGAGAATGAAGCCACAATCACAGAAGTGGTACACACACCTTATTTAAGCCCTTTGACCTTTCCTGTATTTATGAGCCAGTAAATGCCCACCCCCCACAAAACTATTCCTTTGTTTAAACCAGGGTGAGCTGGTCTCCTATCACATGCATCTAAAAAGGTCCTGAATAATGGGAACCATCTTTTATTTAAACCCCATTTACTCTCTTTTTTTTTTTTTTTCACACTATCTGCTATTCACAGCTACCTTTAAACAAAATCTCCTTGATGATTTGTTGTTATAATCTTCTTCTAACATCTATAAAATACACATCTCACCTAGGTTCTGGGAGTTCACGATACTGACCCATCCTTTTTAGCAATGTTTTCTAAACCTGTCTGATAAACCACCTTGCAAGGAAGGGTCCTTGTTAAAATACCAATTTCTGGGTCCCACCGCAGAAAGCCTACTGAATTAGATTCTCCAAGGAAGAGAGATAAAAGTCTGTATTTTTAACAAGCATCACAAGTGAGCCTTATAAGGTAAATTTAGGAAATACTGCCCTACAGCAACATTTGTCCTGAACTTAAATCCTTCCTGAAAGAAAGCCTCCTTCCTATGGCTCTTTGAACTTCTGAACCCTTTGAACTTTTCTCTGGAGTGAATCGGTTTTCTTCTGAACACCTCTGATGAGGCGAATCTCTCTGACTACTTTTCTTTTTATAAGCGCTCTGTGGTGATAGTCATTCAACTTAGCTGATTCCAATATAATCAATCAAGTTAAAGCTGTGTGAGCTCATTATTTAGGAAATTCATGGAAAGAACTCCAGCTGTAGAATTAGGTCAACCTGGGTTAAAATTCCCCATTTAGATAAACCTGGGTATGAATTCCTACAATGTATTTAATAACCACATTAACTTGATTTCTTAAATATGCGCACCCCCAATTTTGTTAATGTATACAGTTAGAAGAACATGGCACAGGGTAGAATGTCCACACCACACTGATAACAGAATACGAGTTGAAGAACACTCTTGCTTAATATTTTTTTACATAGCAGTTTTTATATTTTTTTTCTTAGTTTCGTGAATGGAGAAAAGCAAACCAAGGTAACACAGAAAACTTTGCTCAAGTAAAATTTCAAGATAATTTATGATGCTACCCTCAGTAAAAAAGATAAAGTAATGCTCAATAAATAGTAGCTTTCCTTCTTTTTAAATATAATTGGCTTTAAGCAGCTCTTATTTACTTTCATACAAAGCCAACAGACAAAAACAAAGTTAACAACAAGCTGTCAAAGGAAGGAAAATCACACTGAGTCATTAATCTTCTTAACTGAGGTTCCTATTAAAATAATAAGGGCTCCCCCCCAATTTCACTCTTTCCTTTCTTATTTCATGAAGCACAAACTAATGATAAAAGCAGTACATTCCTAAAACTGAGCAGAGAAAAGCAGATTGCTTTCTACCTGCTATATGGATTTTTATCTATCACTCAATCAGAGTCACCTACAAAACCGTTTTGTTTATCTTTTTTTTTTATTTTTTTTTATCCTCACCCGAGGACATTTTTCCATTTTTTGTACAGATAGAGTGGGAGGGAGAGAGAGGAAGAGAGAGAGAGAGAGAAACATCGACGTGAAAGGGATACATCGAGTTGCTGCCACCCGCACGACCAACCAGGGCCGGGGACTAACTGCATCCAAGGTACATGCCCTTAGCGGGAACCGAACCCGGGTCTCTCTGGACCGCAGGCCGATGCTCGAACCGCTGAGCCAAACCGGCCAGGGCCGTTTTGTTTATCTTATTAATTACTTTGACTCTCTACTTTCTCTGGCCTACTGGGGCTCTTGTCCAATTGTCCTGCTGACAAGAATTAGTGGGGACTCATCTGAGAGGCTGTGTTAGCCACTGGAAACCATGATCACCACCTCTCTGAGTCCCAATTTTGCTCACCATGACAGCCCCAAAATGATTATTTCATGCCCACTCAAGCATTCTGGAAAATATCTAACCTGCTCACTCAGAAAGTAAGAATTTATGACAACAATACGTAACCATTTGATTCATATTATCATTACAGGAAAGCAGATACAATTTTCTTGAGAAGTAGAAAATAATTTGTTTTTATTGCTCTAAACTTGAATATGCAAGACAGCAACTGAGAAATCTGGAAATGTAAACTGTTCTCAACCTTGATGCCCATTTTAAAATCCCTTCTTGTCTGTAGATTCCTGTGTCCCAGAGCACAGCTATATAAGAGCTTTGCAATCTCTCTCTGAGAGGTAGTCTGAACATATAGCTTACTATATTATGTTATTATATAATTACACAGATTTAGATAGAATATTTTTACAGAGAGTGTTTATATAATGATCTTAGTTGCTATGCTCCTTGCTTATGAATGCTAAAGAGAACATCAAGATAACACAGAAAACCTTACTCAAGTAGAAATAAGAGATATTTTGTGCTGGCTATCTAATTAAAAACACAAATATTTTATCTGGGAAAATGCTTCCATGCCCTGAGAAGAAGGTTGATTGGTACATATTGAGAGAACTACAGGAAAGTAAGTAGATAAATGAACTTCAAAACAACAAAAAATGTACAGAAGAGTTTATCTCTGCTCTCAGCAATGAAAATCTGAAACTAGCAGAAACTTTTTATCTTAATGTAACACATTATAAAGCTCTGTGTAATCATGTGTCTGCTTCCAACTCAAGCAGGATACTTAGAAAGACAAATGCCTACATATTTCTTTCACTTACTGCAAATCTTTATTCACTGGTTCTTCTCTTTCTAAAATTGTTCTGTTTGACTGGTATTGCCAGCCGTTGTTTCTCTAACACTGTGTTTAAAAGCATATTGGGATCTTGCTGCTGCTGGCTGCAATTTCGATCTTCAGGTGGGAGTTTCAAACCATGCTGACGGCTAGTATCTAAACACCGTTTTTCATCACAGTTGGCTAACATAATATCTTATAATCAAGGTGGTAATTTTTATGCAGTGCCTGAGGGGACTGTGATGAATGATGTGTTCAAAGCATACAGCACAGTACAGCCAGCCAGTGTGGCTCAGTAGTTGAGCATCAACCCATGCACCAGGAGGTCGCCAGTTTGATTCCTGGTCAGGGCACATGCCCAAGTTGTGGGCCAAATCCCCAGAGGGGGTCATGCAGAAGGTGGCCAATCGATGTTCTCTCTCACTGATATTTTTATCTCTCTCTCCCTCTCCCTTCCTCTCTCTCTTTAAAACCAATAAAGAAAAAACATTTTTTTTAAAAAAACATACAGAACAAGCACAAATAATAATAGCGCAAGAGTACCCTAAAGTGCTAAGGCTTGAATGAAAAGTTTTTAATCAATGAGCTGAAAAGAACAACAATCTAGAAAGCAAAAGCCACAGCCAGCCAAGATCCATATCTGTTCCGCATTTGTTGGTCCTTCTGCAAGGAAAGCAACGTGATGTGGGATGCATGAACTGAAGGAGTGGAGCAGAGCAGTATATATAGTGTGATTATCTAATTAAGAAATATTACATCAGTCATTCAGCCCAGATGATAGATGGGAACATTGTCTCTGTTAACACTTTCTTCCTGCAAAAATTAGAGAGTTACACCGCACTTTGTTAAATTACCAAAATGATAAATACTTGGACCACAGGAGTTCAGTACCTCACAGCACTGCTTTGACTGAGTTATGCTTCAACAATGCCTTCAGCATCATGAAATATTGCTATAAGAAACAGTTAAAGGAAATTTGCCTTTGCATTTGCTGTTTGAAAAATGGTTGGGAAGATTATCAAATCGATCACTCCATGTCTCCTATAAAGAAAAGCCCTTCTGACAAAGTGTATTCTAGAAAATGCTGCCAGAAAAACATTATCTTTTCTAAGGCCTGTCCTTCCTGTTTTTAAATAAGAAAAAAACACGTATTGTATTTCCCCTTTTGCACTGACTGCCAGGCATCTCACAAGTAAGTAGGAAGTTCAATATGACAACAAATGAACCCCTATGGCATCATTTTGCATTCTTTATTTTTCCATAATTGTGATTTTCTGTTTCTATTTGATTATCTTTTCATTAACATTGTAAAGGCGACTTCAAATTATTTTAGGGAAAGGAGTGTTATTAGTAAATCCTACTGGTTATCAGTAAATGTGGCAAAAGCTACTTCCAATTCTTTTGGGGCAAGAACTGGAATCAGTAAACTCAGTTATCCAGAGAGCGCTTACAGGACAACAGTGACTCTGAGACACAGCTGATAACCAAAAAAGTAAAATAAAAGGACTCTAAATGGTTTGAATCTAGTCACAAATGCTTTGAACCAAAGAGCACACATGTGGGTGCCAGGCAAAGGCCTCTGTCCTTCACCTAAAGCTTGTTTAACTTCATTTAGAAAGAATCCTGACAAGTTTGGTTATCATGTTCCTTAGGACACAGGAAATAAGAAGGAGTGAGAAATTGCTAAAAGTAGCCACACTGTTCACAATGATGCTTTGCAGTTGACCATAGGGAAGAGGGTCAACAGTTAAAATGCAGTCAAAAGAAGTCAAACCCATGCTAATCCCCAGCCATTTCATGAGTCTCTCCAAGCGTGGTCCTGAAGCACTTCATTATAATCACCGGGACTTCTGTTAAAAAGGTGAGTTCCCGAGCCCGGAGTCAGTCTTCAGGGGTTGAGCATCAGCAGCTCCGCACCCCTCAGCAGGCCGCAGGGCCTGACCAACACAAGCCCAGACACATCCAAGATTATTTCAGAACCTCCCTCCTTGGAAGGCATATGATCAATTTTAGAAAGGTTATCCTTTAAAAGTGTTCATATGCAAGCATTTTACAGAGTTTTGTTATCTTTATGTAGAGCAAGACCAATTATCAGTACATGCAGGTAACTGAAGAATTGTGACTCAAGAACTGTGAGGGGCCTGCGGTTTTTACCTGGTTGCCAGCTAAGTAGGCCGGCCACAGCTTCGTGCTGGCAGGCGTCTGAGACCCCCGGGTCAGAGACAAAGGACTTCATTACTCACAGCTGAGCAAGAAGCACAGGTTTCTTATTTGTGCCCGTTCCTTCCACCCCAAGTTCCGCAGGGGTGATGCACAGGGGCCCAGGTGTGTTTGTGGCACCGCTGAGGAAGCTCAAAGGCAGGCATCCCCAATTTTTTATAATGAGAGGAGGCATTGTCCTTATTACCCTGGACAGTAAGCAAGCCTGCTCTCTGCTCCAGAGAGACACTGTCTCTGTTCCCCAATACTGTTCACTACACAACTCTCCTTACACAGAGAGCCTGGAATAAAGACCGTCAGTGTGTCTGCTCACAAAATGTGCAGAACTAAAGGCCCACACAGCAATGTCTCCCAATAGTGGCCTTTCTCTTTGGACTCTGGAATAGTGTACGTCTTCTTTTTAAAAAACAGGGATTTGCCCGGCCGGTGTGGCTCGCTGGTTAAGTGTCAACCCACGCACCAAGAGGTTGCGGGTTCGATTCCCGGCCAGGGTACATACCCAGGTTGTGGGCCTAATCCCCAGTGGGGGGCGTGCAAGAGGCGGCCAATCAGTGTTCTCGCTCATCAATGTTTCTGTCTCTCTCTCCCTTTCTCTCTCTGAAATCAATACAGAAAAATAAATAAATAAAATAAAATACAGTACTTCCGGTCAAGATGGCGGCGTCCTCCCACAACCACATCCAAGTTACAACTAAACTACAGAACAACCATCATTCAAAACCACCTGAAATCAAGCTGAAGGGAAGTCCTACAACTACGGAATTAAAGCAGCAGCCGCATCCAGACTGGTAGGAGGGGCGGCGGCGCGAGGGGCGGTGGCGGCTAGAAGGGCTGGTCCCACACCCACATGTGGCCGATAAAAATCAGGAGGACACCTCAGCTGGAAAGGTCCTTCCTGAGGACTGAAGGTTCCCCGTCCCACACCAGTGCCCCGCTCAGGGTTCCAGTGCCAGGAAGAGAATCCCCATCACTTCTGGCTGGAAAAACCAGCGGGAACTGAGGCTCAGGGAAGCTGAAGCAGCTGGAGCCCCAGGCAGCTCCTTAAAGGGCCCGCGCACGGACTTATCGGACTCTCTCCCTGTAAGCTCGGAGGGGAGGCAGCTCGAGGGGCGCCAGAGACACACAGGGAGGAACTGAGCTACTTGGCACTGGAGTGAGGGCTGGAGAGGGGGCTTTCTCTGGGACAAACGTGCTGTCAGAGGCCTTTGTTCCTTTGGTGAGCCCTTCCCTGGGGCGGCAGACAGTCTCCATATCTGGGATTCCAGCAACCTGGCTCACACTGGTAGCCCCGCCTTGCTGACTCCCTGAGGCCCCACCCAACTTTCAAGCCCACCCCACCCAACTTTCAAACCCACCCAAGCTGTTGCCACTTGCTTAACCATAGGATTGGCCTGTCTTGGATCCTGCTTCAGGTTTTTCCTAAATTCTTTCAAATGAGCAGCATCTGGTCTCAACTAGCCCCATACCTCTCGTTAAGTAATACACAGAAACAAACACAGGGAGGCAGCCAAAAGGAGGAGACAAAGAAACAGGTCCCAAATGAAAGAAGAGAACAAAACCCCAAGAAAAGAACTAAGCGAAATGGAGATAAGCCAACCTAACAGATGCTGAGTTCAAAATACTGCTTATAAGGATGCTCAATGAACTTAGTGAGAACCTCAGTGAACTTAGGGAGGGCCTCAAGAGCATAAAAAAGGACCAGTCAGAAATTAGGATACACAGTTAGAATTGAAGGAGGCATTAACTGAAATAAAGAATAATTTACACAGCTTCAATAGTAGAGTATGTAAATCCAAGAAGCAAACCATCGATTTGATGGAAAAAACGCCCAATCAGAATAGCAAAAAGAAAAAAGAATCCAAAAAATGAGGATAGCTCTGGGACAACCTCAAGCATGCCGACATTCGCATCTTGGGGTGCCAGAAGGAGAAGAGCGAGAACAAGAAATCGAAAACCTGTTTGAAATAATAATGGCAGAAAACTTTCCTAACTTGGTGAAGGAAACAGACATACAAGTCCAGGAAGCACAGAGAGTCCCAAACAAGATGAATCCAAAGAGGCCCACACCAAGACACATCATCATCAAAATGCAAAAGGTTCAAGACAAAGAGAGAATCTTAAAAGCAGCAAGAGAAAGGCAGCTAGTTACATACAAGGGAGTTCCCATAAGGCTGTCAGCTGATTTCTCCAAAGAAACTTTGTAGGCCAGAAGGGAGTGGTGAGAAATATTCAGTGATGAAAAGCAACAACCTACAACCAAGATTATTCTATCCTGCAAAGCTGTCATTTAGAATCGATGGCTATATAAAGACTTTCCCAGACAAGAAAAAGTTAAAGGAGTTCATCACCACCAAACCGTTATTATATGAAATGATGAAGGGTCTTTTTGAAGAAAAAGACAAAATATATGAACAAACAAAATGGCAATGAATACATATCTATCAACAATGGAATCTACAAACAAAATGAACAGGTAGTACAGAAACATTCTCACAGATACAGAGAACATTTTGTTGGTTGCCAGATGGGAGGGGGGTTGTGGGAATGGGTGAAAAAGGTGAAGGGATTAAGAAGTACAAATTGGTTGTTAGACTGACAAACCTCAAAGGGAAGTGAGGTGGGGTGTCGTGGGAAGAAATAAACCAAAGAACTTATATGCATAACCAATGGACACAGACAATAGTGTGGGAAAAGGTGGGAGGGAGGCAGGAGTGGGGAGGAGGGGATCAATGGGGGGAAAATGTGGAACATCTGTAATACATTTTACATTCAACAATAAAAATTTAAAAAGTAATAATAAATTAAATAAATAAATAAATGAAATACAGGGGTTTGTTTACTTCAACAAGAAAACATTTTCTTTTCCTCCTGTCTCCATGCTCTACTCCATTGTCTTTACACTGCAGCGCTCCAGGTCATACTACTGCTCTTCTCTGCCTGCAATCTCATCCAACCTCCTAGTTTAAGTAGCATTTATTTTGTTGCCAACTCCCAAATTTGTTTCTTCAGCCCAGAACACCCTCTGAACTCTAAACCTATGTGTCTGCCTACTCGATATTCCCACTTGGATGTCTAATCATACTCAAACTTGAGATCCGCATTCTACCTGTGTTCTGGTATAGACCTCCTTACAGTTGACTGGCAACTCTGCCCTTCCAATTGCTCAGGCCAGATACCTTGGAGCCATCCTCGACTCGTCTCTTCCTCTCAGCCCATATTCAGTCTGTCAGAACATACGGTGAGTTTAATCATTAAAGCACATCTCTCCACTGCCATTGGTACCTCCCTGATCCACCATCATCTCCTCGAAGGCTTAAATAGGTTCCCCAACCTCCTCCCAACACACACACACATACAAAGTCTATTTTAAAAGTCAGATCACTTCGCCCCTCTGCACAGAAGGCTCAGTTGAGTTCATGAGAGCCATCCTCCGCCCCCATCTCTCTGCTGTCTTTATCACTCTCTTCCTCCAGTCACACTCACCTCTCTGTTCCTTGAACAATCTGAGGCAGACTCACACAGTATTCATTTCCTATTGCCCCTGTAACAAATGACCACAAACTTAGTGGCTTAAAACAACACAATTTATTCGTTTACAGCCTAGAGAGCTGAAGCCTGAAATCAGTTTTACTGGGCTAAAGTCCAGGAGTCAGCAGGGCTGGTTCCTTCTGGAGTCTCTACGGGGAAAATCCACGTCCTTGCCTTTCTCGGCTTCCAGTGGCCACTTGTATTTCTCGGCTTGTTGCCCGTCTCCGTCTTGAAAGCACCTCACGCCAACCCCTGCTTCTACCATTGTGTTTCCTTCTCCTCTGACTCTGCCTCCTCCAGTGTCCCTCTCCCAAAGAGAGCTATGATGACTGTGGGTCCATGAGGATAACCTAGATAATCTCCCCATCTCAACATCTTTAATTTAATTACATCTGCAAAGTCCCTTTTACCATATAACATTCACAGGTTCTGGGCATTAGGACATGAACATATTTGGGAAGGGGGAGGGGTGTTATTCAGCCTACCACACCCACCTCAGGTCTTTGCAGGGGATAGTCTCTTTGCATGGAACTCTCTTCTTCTAAGTATCCACCTGGCTGATTCCCTCACCCCCTTCAAGTCTTCTCGCAGGGGTCACCTTCTCAATGAGGTGAATATCGACTCCCTTATTTTAAATGGCAACAATCAACAGCTCCTCACATCGGTATTCCTGATTCCTCTTGCTCTCTCCCCTTACTTTACCTGCTCGAACTTTTCCTCATAGCACTTTTCACCTTTCAACATACTTTTCAATTTACTTATTTGTTGTCTGTCTCCTCACACTAGAAAGTACGCTCAGCTGCTTTTGTTGCTTTGTTCGTGAGTATATCTCAAACACATAAATAGTACCTGGCACATATCAGGAGTTTAATCAGTGTTTGTTGAATAAGTAAATATGTCATAGTGTTATCAGAGAATTGTGTGGTTTGCCTTTCTCCATTGCTAGTGGGAGTGGGGTTCTTGGGGCATCACTGTAATCGCATCTCCGGAGGCCCGCATGGGAAGATGAAATGTGGTGAAAAGCTTTATTTGCGTGAAGTCATATCCCTCGGTTTGCAAAGTCCCATTTGCTTTAAAACAGTCCTGGAAGAGGGGTAGCTGGGGATTCAGCAGAGCTAAAAGCAAAGCCAATGTCCAGCGTTTCCGTTCCGTGGTGGTGTTAAGTCTGGCGTAGCATCGGGCTAGTCACCGTCCATTGTGTGGGGTCCACTTGGCTGTGGGCCACGTGGGCGAGTGCAGAGAATGAGAGCCCGGCAAGCAGGAGTCAGGCACCAGCAGCAAGGGGGCAAAAGAGAGAACTCCCTTGTTCAGGAGTTTAAATATCAAATCGGCCTGTGCTTGCAGGGTCCACGCCTTTTCTGGCCACTGATTCGTTCCCATGTGTGACTGACAGGCAAGCCCCTGCCCACATCACCCAGACTTCACTGGGCACCTGTCTATTGTCCAGTCCCTTTCCCCAGCGATCTGCAAGGAACAGGCCTAGAGAGTGTTAAAGTGCAGCTTCCTGGCAAAGCTGTGCACGTGGCATGCCTATTTATCTGGCCTTCCCTTTGCTCCTTTCCTTTCATCAATAAGCAGGTTATTACAACAATATCAATAGACCTTATAAACCTAGAACACCAAAAAAAAGTCACATTTTTAAATATCGAATAATAATAGCTCAGGCTCCTACCAGTCTCAATTTCAGAAATTAAACTCTTACCACATCCTTTTCAACATTAGGTACCAAATGCTTCATGAGAAGTCTCCTCTGCTGGGCACATCTATCTCCCATTGCTACTGCCATGATACTTCCATCCTTCCTTCCTAAACACAGGAGAGTCCTGCCCCCAATTCTCCACAGTTCAAAACCAGACCAACATTTTTAACAGTGACTGAATAACTAAGGGACAAATCAAAGAGAGGCTTTAACTGCTACTGGAAGTGACCGCTCTCCTTAGAACCAAAAACCACAAACTCAACTTCAGAATCTCTTGCCTGGTTCCCATAATTCCTTCAGGTCACAGAGGCCAGCTTACCTTTTCCACCACAAGGGAGGTTCAGAAACTGTCTTCACCCCATAGTCCAAGCAAAACTAGTCATCTAAAATTTGCCTCTGAAAATGTTTATTTCTCTACCCCTGCACTGGCCTCTTCCCATAAGGGATTTATAAGGGATATATCATCTCCAAATCTATGGAGCTTAATCTTGCCCTATGAGTTGTAATAGAACAATGGACTGTAAAGGAATAATCATTATAATCAAATAATTGCACATTTTTTAAAGTCTAAGGTTATTCAATTTTAAACAACATCCTTTGTAGGGCTTCAAGAGAACAGTCCAGAAAAGTAAGCTTCAACCTCAGTTCAGTCGCTGTTAGGTCCCTCTCCCAGTCTGAGCTGTCCGTCCACATTCCTCGCTGTCATGGTGGTGGCCCTCTGATCCTGGGCAAGTGCTTGGACAAGGGCAGGAGCGAGAGCACACACGCAATCCCCGCAAAAACAAACAATAATTTTCAGGGAGCTACACTTAGAGAAAAAATAGTTCTCTAAAGAAAACATGAAGGGCCCTGGCCAGTTTTGCTCAGCGGTTAGAGCATCGGCCTGCGGTCCCGAGAGACCCGGGTTCGGTTCCCGCTAAGGGCACATACCTCGGTTTCAGTTTGTCCCCGGCCCTGGTTGATCGTGCGGGTGGCAACCACTCGATGTGTCCCTTTCTCATCGATGTTTCTCTCTCTCTCGCTATTCCTCTCTCTCCCTCCCACTCTACCTGAACAAAAAATGGAAAAATGTCCTCAGGAGAGGATTAAAAAAAAACAAAAAAACATGAAGGATATTTGATTTTCATGACTATTCAAAACTCTCCCCATCTCCATGAAGCATCTGCTGTCAGGTCTTCACATCACCTCTAGGCCTTCCCCAACTATAGTGGAGGTGCTGGGGAGACAACTTTTGAAAGAAGGTTTTCATTTGCATATCTAAAAACCTTGCTCAAGAGATTTTTGCCAAAACAAAGGAGCGGTTTACCTTCAAAGCTGAATTCAAATTGCCCCCAGAAGGCTCCAAGGCTTTTAGTTTGACAGGTTTTTATAACTTAAAGGAGAAAAAAAAGGGCGGGGTCCAGGCTACAGTCATTCAGTTTTATTAAAGGTAAGTAATACTTTTTCAAGAGATATTAAAACGATGTTTAAAATGCAAAAAGAATTTTTAAATAGCAACATCCTTCTAAAAGATTTTTAAGTGATTGTCTGCAGAACTCTGAGCACTGTACTTGATGAAGTGGGTACCCACTGAACAGCTGTCTCTGAAGGGACATGTGCCACATGCAGAAGTGACAAATAGAAGAGGAAGGTCCAGAAGTGGAGTGACGGCTCACGGGTAAAGTATTCCTTTTTGAGGGGTAATGGATGTGTTCTAAAATTAGATAGTAAAAGTAGCTGCACGACTTTGTGAATATACTGAAAACCACTGAACGGTATAACTTAAAAGGGTGAATTTTATGATATGTGAATGATATCTCAATAAAGCTATTATTGAGTTAGAGACAACTGAAAGTGAATCTCATATCAATCTTTCCTTGTAGATTTATGCATCTTTGAACTAGAAAGAACCTTAGAATTTTATTTTCACTTGTGTTTGAGAAAAGACAACCAGTAAAATGTCTTACTTTGACTAATGAAATGTATCATATGAATTGTCCTAACCTTCCTGTGAAGATCAGATTATATAAAGCAAAGTGCTTTGGAAAGAACTGGCCCTGTAAATATAGAATATGATATTGTTCTCATTTTTTACAGCATTAAAGGGCATAAAGAAAAGAAGTCTGTGACTTTTCTTTTTGGCCTTTCCCACCAGCTTTCCATGCAACTTTAAAATTTAAATCATCTTCTCTTCCCCTCCTAAGTGGGAATATTAGAATATTATATGAGAAGGCTTTAAAGCATGGAGAAAAAGCCTAGCTGGCTAAAAGTGTTCACTGACTGAACTTGTTTCAAAAGTCCACTTGCCCACCCCCCCCTTCATCCATCAAGGTGGGGCGGAAATCAATGTTTTGTTTTTTAGTGTTGTCAAAGGCATTAGCTAAATTGCTAAAAGCATATGAGAGTGATATGGATATATATTTACCTTCTGAATTATTGACTGGGTATTAAAGCAGTAATCCAGATATCTTTTCTTACATGGGCTCTATTGGTAAAACAGGAACAGTGTAAGCAACCCACTCTCCTATTTTGAGGGCTTAAGAAGAATTCTACAATATTAGAAAAATGATTTAACATTAAAATTGGGGGGAGAGGGGGGTCTATGGAAATAGGCCTGTGTGATCCCAAAAGGAATGGGAGGAAAAAATGAGATCACAAAGTTAAATACTCAGTTCCTAGGGGAAAAAACAGAACCTAACCATTTCTCACCACTCCAGTCAAGTTTTCATTAAGTGCTGGTGAGGTTACTAAAGAAAAAAGCTAGACCAACAAGGTTTCTGATATGCCACTCTAAAAGAAACTTTAAAGTGATGGTTAGTTGCTTTATCCTGCTCAAAATCTACTTCTTTGGGCTGCATATCTAACAAGGGCTCTTCAGAGCTGTTATATTCACTTATCTCTCCTCTAATGACTTCACGCTGAGTGAAATACCAGAGTGTAGCCTTAACTTACTAGCTGACTTGCACACTCTGGAAGGAGCATTTCATAAGCCCAACATAATGTAGCTACTGTATAGACATTTTATTTATTTATTTTTTTTAATTCTCACCTGCGGACATTTTTGCATTTATCTTCAGATACAGTGGGAGGGAAAGAGGGAGGAAGAGAGAGAGAGAAACATCGATGTGAGAGAGTCACATTGAGTGGTTGCCTCCCACACAACCTCAACCGGGGCCGGGGACAAACTGCAATCGAGGTACATGCCCTTAGGGGAACTGAACCCAGGACTCTCTGGTCCACAGGCCAACACTCTAACCACTGAGCCGAACCAGCCAAGGCTGTATAGACATTTTAGTAATAACCACTATGGCTGTTTGCAAAAATACAAGAGAACATTGAAAGGTCTGAGCCAGCGGGAGATCACATCTACAACACAAGGCCAATGTAGAGCGAAATGGCTTTATTGCATGTGCCTGGGTGCAGGCGGGCTGAGCCTAGAATGGTTCAGCCCCAAATCAGGATTGGGGTGTCGGTTATACACATTCGTCCCTCGTCACTTCACACTTCGACTTTCGCAGCTTCACTCTATCGCAGTTTTTTAAAATATATTAATTAAAAAGTTGATCAAGCCCGGCCAGTGTGGTTCAGTGGTTGAGTGTCGACCCATGCACCAAGAGGTTGTCGGTTCGATTCCTGGTCAGGGCACATGCCCAGGTTGTGGGCCTGATCCCCAGTGGGGAGCATGCAGGAGGCAGCCAATTGATGTTCTCTCTCATTGATGTTTTTGTCTCGCTCCCTCTCTCTTCCTCTCTCTCTAAAATCAATAAAGAAAAAAAATTGTTTTAAGTTGATCAAGACAGTGAAAATGATACAGTATACACCCAGCTGTGTCAATTATACACCCCTGTATTACAATTAAAATTAAAATTACTGTACATATAGACTGTAGGCATATGTATTTGAGCACCCCAGGAATCTTTCAACCCCAGGTACAACCACTAGAGTCTGGAACAGATCAACCGTGATAAAGGAGGGATGACTATACCCTACTCTTAGCTTCCGGCAGTTCCTGCTGATGTACTTTTTCTGGCCCCTTTTCTACTTTGCAGTAGGACTGGTCTGGTATCTCGTCCAGCATCTACTGGGTTATCCATTGCCTTGCGGATAATCCAGATAATCCTTATCTGTACTCAACAAAAGGCTGAGCAAAGGTCATGCAAGCAACATAATTTCCACAGTTTCTGTCTTTTGCAAACTTTTACCTTCACCTTTTAAAACATTACTGACCCTTTAAAAAAATTTCCCAGAGAGGGTTCCCGAAATGATTCTTAAGAAAAATGTAGAATTTCACAAAGACAAAAAAATCAAGTTTGAAAGAAGCCCCTTAGAAGAGAGGAGGCCAGAATCATAAGGCAAAGGCCACGTCATGCAGAGCCCTTTGGGCTATGGGAAGGAGTATGGATTTCACCCTACAAAGCAGCCCTTGCAAGGCCATTGAAGAGTTTACCACCAGCACAGATAATGTGTTAATTGCGTAGAATCACCTTTTCTGAAATTTCTATACATCTCAGTCAGACTTTATAAGTTATTTTAAAGTGAGATTTTTTTTTTCTAGAAAGTTGGAAAATATGACTATGAGATAATTATGCTGTAAACCATTGCTCTGTGGCTTATTACACTTAGACCTGCTTGCTTTCTGTTTTATAGATACTTAATTGTTTTTGTCTGTTGTTTTGTGTGCCTGTTTATGTTTAACAGTCTAAAGTTACTCTACTGTTACCATAGGCAGTGGAGCATGAGTCTGGCTGGCCACTTTGGAGGGCTGGCCACACAGAAATCCAGGGGTACACAGGGACTCCAACCTGCTCCCCCTGATATGCAGGCACTGTGCCAGCAAGAGGCAGACTGAGAACTGCAGCATCTCCAGGCTTCCTGATGGTGGGTCCTGCAGCCCCACCCTCCCCATTATCATAGACACTCAGGGATCACCGGGGAGTTGTGGGGAGGGAAGATAGGAAGGGGGTGGGGGAGGGAGGAGTCTCTCCCATTGGCCAAGATGGCTCAGGAGAGGTATTTACACCAGTGTGCAAAAAGCTAGAAAGATGAATGGACAGGGCCCTAATGCACCAAAAGCTACAAAGATGAATGGACAAGACCCAGAGTGAGGGGCAGAAAGCTAGACAGATGCATGGATAGAAAAAAAAAGCCTTCCCCTTTCAATCCCTATAAAAACCGTGGGCTTGAGCAGGAAGGGCAGATAGTCTTTGAGATGGCAGCCCACCATTCTCCCAGGTCACGGCACCTGAATAAAACCTCTTTCCTTTGGCACCAGCACCTATCTCATGAGTTTGGCTTTTGTTGTGGCAGGTGGCCGACCCTGCATTTTCAGTTACACGATTACTACATTTATGATAATCAATTTGATAATCATTAGACACCAATTATTCTGTTTGTTCCATAACAGATTATTTATTATGCACACACATTGTATTTCATCCAAATAAATTTTAGCCAGATACAAGTTAAGGCTTTAAAAATTAGCCTTTTATAAACAGGAAGCCAGCTACTTAGGTAAACAAACAATTTAAAAAGCCAAAGCTTCTTCCTTCATACAAAGAGCAGGAAATTGATTACAATCTGGATATGTACTGGGAATCTATCCAATCTTGGTTCCCAGGTCAAGTGATGATATTTGCTCAACATCTATTTAGAAAAAGGTAAATCATCAACTATACCTGGCTCAGCCCCTTAAGGTATATGCTAGGATAGGTTTAATGACATTTAAACTATAGCAGTGCCTGAGCATTTCTGATTATGTAAAAAAGTGTTGCTAACAGGATTATTCCAGAACCAACATTTCACCATGTAAATTGTTCCCTTCATCACAATGTTTTATTTTCAAATTCCAAATACTTCCTTACTACCTTAAGGAAGAGAGAAAATGTTCCGAAGCTCCTCTCATTTATGAGATAAAGCGAAGTCTAACTACATAGTATATTGCACCTGCATATTTTGGATTTGTTTTGATCACAAAACAAAGAAGTCACAGTTTCACTACTTGCAAGCACCTCCAGAAGAATTACTACTAAAGTCACAGCAACAATGCACTCCTGACAGACTCTTAAACAATGTTCATTAGGTAATAAAATCATTCATTTGCACTTGTTACCCACACAACTATTATTCTTATTTTATCTTACTCTTCTGACACTTACCTGTAACATCTCATTGCAAGTACAGGTATATTCGCAGTGTTTCACTGCAGTTTAGAAGGGACTTCTAACAGAAAACAAAGACCCCACTATTTTCAGTGAAAAATACTGTTCCAGCAAAGCCTTTTGTTCAAAACGTTTTTACTACTGAAAATCATTCTAGTCTCAATTAAGTCATAATTAAATTGTCAGGAGAAAGACTGTAACGAAATGCCTACCAGTCCTAAAAATCACAGCATTTAAAACACTCTCAACCTGACTCCTGGTCCTTTACAAGACTTCCTATTATTTATAGTTCAATGAAAATAAATTTTGCTCCTCTTATCCTATTGCTATGTAGGCTATCACTTTATACATGTGTTTATTGGACAGAAAATGCTTTGCTTCTTTACAGCATCTAGTCCATTGGGCAGATGGAAACATGAAGTCGGTCAACCAGATAGCGCAGCTCACGAGACAGGCGTCTGTGTGGTCGTTACAGAGCAGCAGGCCCCGCGGGGAAAGCAGTCGCTGCCTGCGTGGTTCTGCTGAACGAGAACACTGAAGTGGCCGTGAAGTGGGTGACTCTGCAGTCTCTTAGCAGGGAAAGCTCACTGCCGTGAAAGCCGGGTTCTGCCAGCCTCCGCCTGGAAGGAACAATGCGGAGCAATTGAGAAAGGCAAGGAGAGGTTCTTGTTAGAATCACATGAAGACAGAAAGCTGATGCCCACAAATTAGTCCTCGCGCCCAGTGAACTGCAGCTGTTACTCCCCGCTCTACACGGAATCAATACTCGCCAGTAGAGATTTCCGGAGCGAAGGTCACATTTTGATTCTTTCCTTTTAAACCAGTGATTTTTAACTGGTGTGCAAAAGAATGTTTAAAACATGCAATAGCTGACTATTTAGTCAGGGGCACTGACCTCTTTTCCCTGAGATTGTCAGATAAAAAGATGACAATAGCCGTCCAGTGTGAACGAATCAAAATTATACTTGTTATTTTTGTCAGATCAGCAAATATATATATTTTTTGGTGCGCTGAAGAATTTTAGTAATTAGTTTATGTGTGCCACGAGAGAAAAAGGGTTGAAAATCACTTTAAACCATGAGCTTTCTTCCAAATACTCTTTTGATGCATTTAGGGTAAAAGATATAGTATTAAAATCTATTAACTTTTGTCTGATTCCCGTTTTCCTCTTCAGCTTATTTCAGCATTTTATTTGAAATTGTGTTAGGAACGTCTCATTTTTCTACGATGTACACTGATTACTTTTATAATCAGGAAAAACAAACTAATAAAAAAGAAATTATAGCCCTGGCCGGTTTGACTCAGCGGTTAGAGGGTTGGCCTGCGGTCCAGAGAGACTGGGTTCAGTTCCTGCTAAGGGCACGTACCTTGGTTGCAGTTTGTCTGGCCCTGGTTGGGTCGTGCGGGTGGCAGCCACTCAATGTGTCCCTTTCATGTCGATGTTTCTCTCTCTCTCTCTCTCTCTCTCTCTCTCTCTCTCTCTCTCTCTCTCTTTCCTCTCTCCTCTCTCTCCCTCCCACTCTGTCTGAACAAAATATCAGAAAAAAAAAGAAAAGAAAGAAAGAAAAGAAATTATATTTGAGGCAGTGTGGTTATCAAACTGTTCCTAGTCATTTAAACGGCGTATTATAGGACATAAGATATTTAAAAACAAAATTCAACTGAGTAAGTTTGGAGATCTAATTAGATTTATTAAGCAATTCATGAATGGGGAAGCACCTTTCTGGCAACTAAAAGGTATTCTCAGGGGTCTACAAAATGGAAGGTTTTTATAGGAAGAAGGTTGGGGCAAGGAGCTATTGACAAAAGAAAGGAGAGGGTTATAATAGGCCAAGACATTTTCTTTTGAGAAGGAAGGGACAGAGGGGTTTTATCACGAAGATGACCTCACTCTTATTGATCGGGAAATTCTAGACTGATTGGTTTAAAATTCTACTCCTGGGAGAAGCCGAAACTGCAATAATGTTGGTTACTAAATTTTGGTTTGATGATATGACTTCAGCAAAAGTGGCTCCATTTTGGCCTATTGTTTCTTTTTTAACAAAGGAAAGAAATTCATCTTCCTTGCTATATTTCAAATTTTTCAACAAAACTTCATCCTTTTTAAAT
Organism: Molossus molossus; assembly: GCF_014108415.1. Classification (NCBI taxonomy): domain Eukaryota; kingdom Metazoa; phylum Chordata; class Mammalia; order Chiroptera; family Molossidae; genus Molossus; species Molossus molossus. The sequence continues at coordinate 30,239,120 of NW_023425345.1, forward strand.
ATACTTTCTGCCAATTACTTTGATCTCATTAAGATTGCATGATCCCTTTTAAACGTTCTCTCTGAATAACCTAGATTGACCTTTCCCCCCAGAGCCTGAGCTTAATGATCATTTTCCTATCACAAACCTCTCAGACTTATCAAAAGGGCCCTCAAATACACAAGTTCATACTTCAGAGATAGTGACACTGCCCTTAGGGCTCCATATTCAGAACAACATTACTTCGAATACATCAATTCCCAATATTTCAAGTAGGTGAGAAGAAAATTGGCTATTATTGTCCAAAAGCAAAGTTAACGCTGTTTCAAATTTAGACATGTATTCCCAATTCCACCCTAAATTTGTAACAAGGTGGCATATAAATAAACAAATTACTGTATCCATGATAAATACTTAAAATTCCAACTTGGGATATTAGTTAATGAGCTGTTTGCAGGAAACTATGACATAAATAGTTTTAAACATTCAGCAGGTATATAAATAATAGAGTTTTTTCAAACCCATTGAACTAAGACCCTAGGTGCCTGGTCCCTTCTGTAGAATCCTACCATCTGATTTTGGAATTAAGTTTGTATCTAGCCCTTTGACGAACCTGGACTGTCTGCTGTGAATAGACAAAGCCACAGTTTCTAGACAAGTCAGCTGTGGCCCTCCCCACCTGGCACCTTTCCTAGCCCAGAACTGAGCAAGATACCTTTAAAATGCTGCCATATTAGTATAACAAAGAACCCTATCAAAACCACTCTTCACAGTTGTGACTCAAGATTGGCCCCGACCCAACATGACCAAGCTGCAGCTGCTTTCAAGTTTGCTCCAACAAAAAGCTGGCAAGTTAGGGCTTTGGAGAAGTTACTTGCTGCGCCGGAACACTGGCATTTAGGCGTCTTTCTTCAACATTATGAAAGCCCCACTGAGCAGTTGTCTGGCACTTTTCAGAAGTGGGCAAGGTGCAAAACATCACATGAAATTGTCTTTGTTATGTATTTCAAAGACTCAATCTGTTCTGTTGCTTTTAATTAGCCTACTCTGACCCAGTTAAATTCATTTATTCATTTAAAATTGCATTTATTAATTCCACTATTCAATTTAAGTCAGTGCTCAGGCTCAATGGGCAACTAATTTTCACCTCTGCCATAGTATGAGCCTGGTTACAACATCTATATTTATGCCTTTTGTGAGTATTTTCTGTCAGGGGGCCAGAAAGTCAACAGATTAGAACAAGGTGCTAATGAGGATAAGGTTGTGGATTCAATCTCTGCATGAGCCAATTAACTTCGTTTAGACAAACCACCATTCCATAGATTCAGTTTAAACTCCTAAACCCAAACAGCCATGCAAAAACATGCCAGTGAGCTCAGGAGAATATTAAGAGAACGGGTGCATTAGCTCAGAGCAAGTCACCATCATTGCTAAGAGAAAAGAGGAAAATGGGTGGGGCATTCCTTCAGCAATAAATATGCCATCTCTGCAGTGTGCAGTGTAATGTGCCAGGTAAGTGTTGGTAGGAAAAAACACACAAGGAGGGTAGAGCCATTCACAGTCTGGCATTCAATTTTAAAAGATGTCCTGCCTAACAAAGGACAGCCATGTGTCACTTAACATGGGGGATATGTTCTAAGAAATGTGTCATTAGTCCACTCTGTCACTGTGCAAACATCATAGAGCACACTCAGACAAACCTAAATGGTAGAGCCCACCTCATACCTAGGCTATGTGGTATAGCCTATTGTCCCTAGCCTAAAAGCCTGTATACAATATATGAGTATTCTGAATACTATAAGCAATTTTAAGACAATGGTAAGTATTTATGTATTTAAACATATCTGAACACAGAAAAGTTACAGTAAAAATGCAGAATAAAAGATTTATGAAATGGTACACCTGGATGGGGCACTTATGAACGGAGCTTGTAAGACTGGAAGTTGTTCGGGTGAATCAGTGAGTGAATGCAAAGGCCTAACATTACTGTACACACTACTGTAGACTTTATTAGCACTGTACACTTAGGATACACTGCATTTGTTACAAATATTTTTCTTGGACTTCCAGTCAAGATGGCGACGTAGTTACATCAAAGTTACAACTAAACTACAACGCAACCATCATTCAAAACTGCCTAAAATTGAGCTGAATGAAAGTTCTACAACTACAAAATTAAAGAAACAGTCACACCAAGACTGGTAGGAGGGGCAAAAGCACAGATGGCTGGTCCCACACCCACGTGTGGCGGATAAAAATCAGGGGTACACCTCAGCTGGGAAGGTCCTCCCTGAGGAGCAAGGGGTCCCCGTCCCACACCAGGTGCCCAGCTCAGAGTCCCAGTGCCAGGAAGAGAATCCCCATCACTTCTGGCTGGAAAAAAACAGCGGGAACTGAGGCTCAGGGAGGCTGAGGCTGCTGAAGCCCCAGGCAGCTCCTCTTAAAGGGCCAGCACACGGACGTACTCGGACTCGCACCCTCCAGGCTCCAGCGGGGGAAAGCAGCTCGAAGGGTGCCAGAGACACACAGGGAAGAACTGAGCTGTTTGGCACTGGGGTGAGGGCTGAAGAGGCAGCTTTCTCCTGGACAGACGTGCTGTCACAGGTCTTTGTTCCTTTGGTGAGCCCCTCCCCCATGAGGCAGGCAGACGGCAGCCATATCTGGGACTCCAGCAACCTGGCTCACACTGTTTGCCCCACCCTGGTGATTCTCTGAGGCCCTGCCCCACCCAACTTTCAGGCCCATCCAAGCTGTTGCCAGTTGCTTTACCATAGGAATGACCTGTCTTGGATCCTGCTTCAGAATTTCCTAAATTCTTTCAAACAAGCACCATCTGGTCTCAGCGAGCCCCATACCCCTCATTAAGTGGCCCCAGGCCTAGCACTAGAAGCAGCCAGCGTTGGTTCACACTTGGCTTTGTCTGGGCGTCTCCAAGACCAGCACAAGAAGCGGCCATTTGCAGACTGCTTTGTAGCCTATGCCTGGTGGCCCCAGGTAGAACACAGGCAGTGGCTGGCCTGGCCCCAGAGCCAGCACACTCAATAGACAGCTTCAGAACACTGCAAAGCACCACCATCCAGCCACCTCCACAGGTGGCACATTCAATGAGTGGACTCAGTGGGTACCAGAGCCCTGCTTAAGTAAGTCTTGCTCTGTGTGGTGGGCCCCTGCACAGCTGATCATCCAAGGTAGTCAGAAGCCAGTGGTCAGTGGGCACAGCCAGTCCTTGCAGCTGATCAGCCTGAGTAAAACCCTCTCATTGATGTGCCAACAGAAATCAAGACTCAATTACAACAGAAGTGTGTAAAGTCCACATGAGGGGTGCACTTCAAGGGCTCACCTGTGGTGATCAGGAAGGCTGTGCCACTGGACCCTATAGGACACCTACGACAACAGGCCACCCTAGGAAGCCCAAGAGACATAACAACTCTACCAAATACATAAAAACAAACACATGGAGGCAGCCAAAATGAGGAGACAAAGAAACAGATCCCAAATGAACAGAACTCCAGGAAAAGAACTAAGTGAAATGGAGATAAGCAACCTAACAGATGCAGAATTCAACACTGCTTATAAGGATGTTCAATAAACTTAGTGAGAATTTCAATGAACTTAGTGAGGGCCTCAAGAGTATAAAAAAGGACCAGTCAGAAATGAAATAAGCACTTACTGAAATAAAAAATAATTTACAGAGATTCAATAGTAGAGTAGGTAAAGCCAAGAAGCAAACCATCGATTTGGAATATACGGAAGCAAAAAGCACCCAATCTGAACAGCAAAAAGGAAAAAGAATTTTTAAAAAATGAGGATAGTGTAAGGAGCCTCTGGGATAACTTCAAGCATAGCAACATTCACATCTTAGGGATGCCAGAGGGAGAAGAGAGAGAACAAGAAATTGAAAACCTATTTGAAACAATAATGACAGAAAACTTCCCTAACTTGGTGAAAAAAACAGACAAACAAGTCCAAGAAGCACAGAGAGTCCCAAACAAGATGAACCCCAAGAGGCCCACACCAAGACACATCATAATCAAAATGCAAAAGGTTCAAGACAAAGAGAGAATCCTTTTTTATTTTATTTTTACATTTATCTTCAGATACAGCTGGAGGGAAAGAGGGAGGAAGAGAGACAGAGAAACATAGATGTGAGAGAGATATATCAAGTGATTGCCACCCACACGACCCCAACCAGGGCTGGGGACAAACTGCCACCGAGGTATGTGCCCTTAGTGGGAACCAAACCCGAGTCTCTCTGGTCCACGGGCCAATGCTCTAACCGCTCAGCCAAACCAGCCAGGGCCAAAGAGAAAATCTTAAAAGCAGCAAGAGAAAAGCAGTTAGTTACCTACAAGGGAGCTCCCATACGACTGTCAGCTGATTTCTCAAAAGAAACTTTGCAAGCCAGAAGGGAGTGGCAAGAAATATTCAGAGTGATGAAAAGCAACAACCTACAACCAAGACTACTCTATCCTGCAAGCCTATCATATAGAATCGATGGCCATATGAAGAGTTTCCCAGACAAGAAAAAGCTAAAGGAATTCATCACCACCAAACCGTTATTATATGAAATGTTGAAGGGTCTTCTTGAAGAAAAAGAAGATAAAAAATATGAACAAACAAAATGGCAATAAATACATATCTACTGACAATTTAATCTGCAAACAAAATGAACAAGCAGAACAAAAACATTCTCATAGATACAGAGAACATTTTGTTGGTTGCCAGATGGGAGGGGATTTGGGGGAATGGGTGAAAAAGGTGAAGGGATTAAGAAGTACAAATTGGTTGTTAGACTGACAAACCTCAAAGGGAAGTGAGGTGGGGTGTCGTGGGAAGAAATAAACCAAAGAACTTATATGCATATATGCATCACCAATGGACACAGACAACAGTGTGGGGAAAGGCAGAGGGGGGTGGGAGTGGGAAGGAGGGGGTCAATAGGGGAAAAAGGAGAAACATCTGTAATACATTCAAGTTTAAAATAAATAAGTTTAAAATAAATAAATTAATAAATAAAAATATTTTTCTTTCTTCAATAATAAATTAATCTTAGCTTACTATAAGCTTTTTGCTTTATAAACTTTAATATTTTTAATTTTTCCACTCTTGTAGTAACTGCTTAGAACACAAACACACTGTACAGCTATGCAAAAATCTCTCTCTTATATCCTTGTCCTATATTAATTACTGTGAGTAGTGCATTGTGCTGTGACGTTATGACAGCTATGTCACTAGGCGATGAGAATTTTATAGCTGCATCATAATCTCACGGGACCACTATGGTATAGGTGATGGGCCTGTCACTGACCAACATGTTGTTGTGTGGCGCATGATGTACTGAGGTTGAGACATAAAAGGAAATTACAATATAAATAAGAAGTAATTAGTAGGTCTCACGAGATGTATAATAAGCATAATGAAATTTTAAAAGCCTCATGGTCTTACAAAGGACAGAGAGTTCACATTCAGTTAGTATGATCAAAAGTGACTTTATGAAAAAAGTACAATTTGGTCTGGAACTTACAGGTAAAATTAAAAGAAGCTTCTAGAAAGATAGGTCAAAACTAGATCACAGAGGACCATGAATACTAAATATATAATTCAAACGTTATCTTCTAAGAAACAGGGAATTATTAGAATTTTTTTTAAGTACAGCAATGACCTGATTAGAACTCTGAGGACCTAAAACTGCTGGTGGCAGCAGGGGTCTGGATAGGAGCAGCCGAAACGAGGTGTTCGTTATAGCTGGTACGCAAGATCTTCGTGAGAAAGGAAACAGATAGATGCAGGAAATAGTAGGAAAATGGAAATAACCAGATTTGGCAACGAATATGATGGAAGAAATTACTGAAGGAAGGTAAATTAAAAATACATGAAGACTCACCCAGCTGGTATGGTTTAGTGGTTGAGTGTCGAGCCATGCACCAGGAGGTCGCTGGTTCGATTCCCACTCAGGGCACATGCCCAGTTTGTGGGCCTGATCCCCAGTGGGGGACATGCAAGAAGCAGCCAATCAATGTTCTCTCTCATCGATGTTTCTCGCCCTCTCTCTCTCTCTCTCTCTCCCCCCCTTCTTCTCTCTCTAAAAATTAATAAAGAAAAAAAGAGTTTTTAAAAATTTTTTTTAAATGTCTTTAAAGCAGCAGAACTTGAAGATATGCAAAATTTGAACAGAGACACAGGAAAATGGAGGAATCCCCTGTGATTACAATGACCCTAGCCAGGCAGGCAGTCCAGGACGAGCCTGGCATGCTCTTGGAATGGAAAGAATGATCTGTCTAGGGCAGGGTGTGTGTATAGGTGTTCAATCAGAAGTCTGAGCTGTGTGCATTAGAAAACAACTCTAGCTGATTTAAGGATTCAGATAGCTCACAGAATGAGAAATGCAGAGCCAGGTTTAGAGGCTAAGCCACAAGAGTCAGTGACCAAATTGTCAAGCAAGACCGGTCTAGAAGATTTTACTGCAGCCATTGATGGGCACAGACACCTCAGTGTGTATTGTTGACCCCAGACTCTGTCACTGATGCCTCCAGACACTGGACAGGTGCTGCCACTGCTGCTCCCTATCTCTGTGCCTTGTGCAGGGCTCTGTCGCTCAGTATGACTGTCTTATGGCTCTAAGTCGGAGAGAAGCACATCCCAAGGAGAGAGCCTAGATCATGTGCTGTGACATGTGGTGGGACTGCAAGGGAGGCAGGGAAAATGATAATCAAGTGTCTGCTGCTTCTACCGCAGCAGTGTGCTCTGCTTTATGAGGCAGGGGATCCCCATATGTAAGAAGGTTACACTGTTGGTGGCCAAAAGTCTACTGTGGTATCTAGGACAAATAGAAAGATAACCGAAATAATTAACAGAAGAAGGAAGAAATGAATATAGAGGACTTGAAATCCGTACAGAAGAATCTGGTTACCTGCTGAAGAAAAAATGGGACTATTAAAATTTTCAGAACAGAATAAAGGTATGTATCAGAAACAGAGTAGGTGGTTCATAAAGATTTGTTGAGTGAATAAACAATTACAGCAGTGAGTAAGACTAGGTGGATTGGAAAATGTGTTAAAAGGACAGGTGCGCTGAGCCAGTGTGGCTCAGTGGATTGAGCGCCGTCCCATGGACTGACAGGTCCTGGTTCAATTCCTTATCAGTGCAGATGTCAGGGTTGCGGGCTCCATCCCTAGTGGGAGACATGCAGGAGGCAATTGATCGATGTTTCTCTCTCACATCAATGTTTCTATCTCTCTCCTTTCCTCTCTCTCTAAAAAATTAGTAAAAAAATATATATATATATTTTTTTAAAAAGGACTGGTGGGATGTCAGGCTGCAGCAGTAATCTAGCACAAGGGAATGACACCTTGAACCAGGGAAGCAGAAACAGAAATGGAGAGAAAAGCGCCTATCTGAAAAATATGTTGAAGAAAAGATTAATCGGCCCTAGTGACTGAGAATGATCAATAAAAGAGTAAATTGTTTCCAAAGTGACTGCAAAAATTTCAGCATAGATCAATGAGGAAATTTAGATCAAAGCTGCTTCAGGTGTATTTTCATTTTGAAGACTTTAAACTTTCTTTTGCCAATCTCCGAACAGTTATTAAGACCATCCAGTGAATTTTCAGTTTGAAACTTCAGTTTTCAGTTCTAGAGTTTCCATTAGGCTCTCCTTTATAGCTTAAAATTCTCTGCTGAAATTTTCTATCTGCTCTTACTAAGATAATATTTTCCTTTTATTCTATAAACATATTCATAAGGGTCAATTTAAAGTCTTTACTAAATTCAATACATGAGAGTTGGCTTTATTAAACTTTTTACCAGTTATGGTTTTTTTGAAAGTTTGTAATAACTTTTCTTTACCCTGAATATTTGGATATATCATTGTAAAGACTGAATTCTGTTATCTTCCTTTGAAGACCTGCCTTATTTTTATAAGCAGCTCAATTACTTGATTAATTGCCTCGAAACTTGTATGAAAACCTGTGCACTCAGCTTTATCTTCGTTAGGGAGGGTCTGTGGAAAGCATAAGGTGTTTCCCAAGCACTTCCGACTTCGCAGAATTCAACTTCCAAACTCTCTCTCCCTTGTCCATCTCACGAGGCTTGGTCTTCGGCGTCACTATGGCCAAAGTGTAAGCTTTAGTCTAGGATGTGGTCCTTAGAAGCATTTCCTTAGAGACGTGTCTCAGCTGGACTTTAAGAAATACCGATGAAATGTTAACTAGATCTCTTACTGTGGCTGGGCTGGAACTCCAATGTCCCCAGCACTGCTCAACCTCCAGTATCTCTGTTACACTCTCAACCCCCAGCTGCCAGCCGCAGCTCTCTAGAAAGCCGTGAGGAATCTCACCAGGCACCCATGCAGCCCTGTCCTCAGCCAAGATAGGTGAGGAACCCCCTTACAGACATCGAGTTCCCCTCTGCACAGTCTTCTGCCTCTGCAGTGCTCACACATTCCAACTGTTTCTGCTGTCTTCAGCAAAGCACAACTACTGGGAATGCCAGCAACTAGGATGATTAGGAAATGTTTCCCAGGCAAACATCGAGGTCAGTCCTGGGACTCATCTTGTGAGTGTCTCTTCTTTCAGGGAGCCTAGTCTGGCAGTGCCTGTTGTCCAAATCTGAAAAGCATGCCACAGATATCTTGTCCAGTTTCATGGTTGTTTATGGCATGAGACATGCCTTGTACCAGGAACTTGATCATAACCAGAGACAGAGACTGAAGACATTAACCATAAGGGGATGCTGACACAACAAAGTGAAAATTCAATACACTTCTGACATCTGCTTTGTCTCAGACCCTTATTATGAGACCAGCTATCCACATTCATTTTTCAGACAGACCGTAAGTGCTGGCTTCAGCCGAGCCCCTCTCTGGCATTTGTCCTGACTGCTTGCCAGTTTGACATTTCACCTCTCTTCTCAATCCTTCAAATTCATTCTTATAGGGTTTGGGGAGGAGAGGTCCATTTCGCTCCTACTCCCTTTAGCTGTGAATTTTTACCACCCTTATAACTAGGATCTGTTACATTGACTGAATTTTAAGGAGAAACTGCTTCCCTTCCCTCGACTTCTCATCAGCTAATCCACAGAGGAAGGAAAAGTGTAGCTAGTGGCTCGGACTGAGGAGGAGCTGTTCTGGGTGGGTGGCCTGTCCCTCCTGCTTTCTGTTCTCTTCCTGTCCTCAGGCCGAGGCCCTCTCTCCTCCAGCGTCACCGCACTCACCAGTCTGATTCACGGGGACAAAGAGCAGGCATTGCTTATGCCGGGGGCACAAGTTCATTTCAAATTCACATTTACTGATAAAACCGAACTCAGGGTAGAGAGCTGCGTGATTCACTGACTCCAGCAAACTTCAGCAAGGCCCTGGCTTAGGCCCGTTGCTCATTTTGGTGACTCACTAAACCCTTTCCTTTAACTTTGAAGCTCAGCTCTTGATTTTCACACGTTTCCTCCGTTTTATCAAACCTGCCTCCATAGAAGAGAATTTTCCCACCAGTTCCAGCCCCATGGAACATACGACAACCGTTGATTCCTGCTTTGTCATTCTTGCTGAAATTATGAGAATAGAACATTAAAGAAAAATACCCTTTTTGTGTCTTAAATAAGCTTTCTTTGGTGCTCATGTTTATCTGCCGATTAAAGTACACTATAAATCATACCAAAAACAAGTGAGCGATTCCTACACGGACTAGTTCATTTAACTTTGTTCTGCCTCATCTTGGCCAACTCCTCATTCTCCTAGCTCTCTAACCCAGAGGGACATAAAGAGAGAACATAATGATTAATGAAACTATAGGACAGTTAGTGGGACAACTGCCTGAGACTCAGGCTGAACTAGTGATCACTAGCGTCATTTCTATGTATCAAGGACAGCCTTATCATTCCATAAATTAGAAGATTTCTCAATACCAAAGAAATATCCTTGTTTAATGGGAGACACGTAGATTAAAAGGTTAAATGTTGGAAGAAAGCACAGTATAAATTTTTTATCCTCAGAGCAGTCAGGTCAATAATTTTAAATTATTTATCATTATGATTATTAACATCATAAAAAATTTACTCAGCAAATATTATATGAAACACGTTATAAACAATGAACAATATCAAGAAATAGACCAAGTAGTTAAGAAAACAAGACACATTCACATGAAAATATTGCCAACAATACAAAACAATACACAAGAAGTGTCTAAAAAATAGCATAGGAAACGTGGCGGAAAGAGGTCACACTGTGTCCTGGACTTGATAGTTTGAAAAGGATTTGTTAGACTAAATCATAAGAAACTATGGTTTATATAGGTCAAAAAAAAAAATGTTGAATATCAGCAATTTCACATGGTTCAACCTAAACAAGTCTCCTCTGTACGTGAAAAAGAAAGTATGGATTCTGTAGCAATGGGAACACTGGGAGTAGAAATCCGTGAATAAAGCTTCAGTACTGGCACAAAGTAGGCTGTTTACTTAAAGCTTCTGCTAAGTGGAGTAAATAACTGAAAACAAAACAAAACAAAAAACCCATTGCCTCGTTTTAAAAAAATGTTCTGCATATATTGATCACTATTTGACCTTATATAGATTATTTAACTTTTCTCTATCCACAAAAACAATTCTGACATCAATTCTCTTTTGATAGACAAAGCATTGTTTCACAGCAATGGAAACATTTTGTTTGTTTTCTTATTGTTGTTTTTCTTTTATCCTCACCTGAGGACATTTTTGCACTTATCTTCAGATAGAGTGGGAGAGAGAGAGAAACATCGACATGAGAGAGACACATTGACTGGTTGCCACCCACACGACCCCAAATGGGACTGGAGACAAGCCACCAAGGTAGATGCCCTTAGCGGAAACTGAACCCAGGACCCTCTGGTCCACAGGCTGACGTTCCAACTGCTGAGCCAAACTGGCCAGGGCACAACTGAAACATTTTGAATAATTATTGTTTCATAGCATCTGAAAACCGTTTTAATTGTTCATCTTACTCACTATTGGTGAGCTTTGAAATACAAATAATACAAATTTTAAATATACTCACTCAGCCCTGGCCAGTTTGGCTCGGCAGTTAGAGCATCGGCCTGCGGTCCAGAGAGACCCGGGTTCGGTTCCCGCTAAGGGCACGTAACTTGGTTGCGGTTTGTCCCTGGCCCTGGCTGGGTCGTGTGGGAGGCAGCCACTCGATGTGTTTCTTTCATGTCGCTGTTTCTCTCTCTCTCCTTCTCTCTCCTTCCCACTTAATCTGAACAAAAATGGAAAAATGTCCTCGAGTGAGGATTTAAACATATATATATTTATATAAATATATATATAAATATATATATACTCACTCATGCAGCATATATATTCTAGCAACAATCCTTTTGAAATTTTCACTCAGCGCTTCTACTTCCTCTCTACTCATCACTCCTTAGTCTAATACTATCTGGCTCCATTCTCCCATCCATAACCTCCTCGTCTTCAAGCTTAATAGACTTTACTCAGCACTCATCCTTGTTAACTTTTCAGCCACATTTCTCACAGTTGATTCCTTCACTCTTCTTTCTCTCCTTTCTCATTGGGCTTTGGGTCACTATCCTAGTTCTTTTATATTTCATTTGTATCTTTTCTTCCTCCCTTAATCTGCTAAACATATGCTTCAATGTTCCGCACCTTCTCTGCTGGCTGTGTGACACCACCCGCTATTGTATCAGAGCTTCGGGTTTCACCCATATCCAGTGACACCAAGTCTGTGCCTCTAGCGTAGAACATTGTTTTGATCTCCAGACCCAAACATTTAGATGCCTATCCTATATCTACACCAATATGTCTCTTTGCTCTTTCAACTCAACACATCCCTAATGAAGATTCTCCTGTTCTTGCCCCAGACACCAACTCCACATGATCTATTTCTATAAACGATATAACTAACTTTCAGATTCACCTGACACAAAACTTCAAGGTTGTGTTGCTGCTGCTGTTGTTGTTTCCGAGAAAATGGGTTTATTAGCATAGAAACGGGGACTGAGAAACTTCATCTAATTCATAAGCATGTCAATCAATAAATTAACAAGAATGTGTTGACTTGTAGTTTGCACTTGGTGATGGGTTACTTCTCAACCCTGGCAGCACAAAGGAATCACAGGCCCCACAACAGGCCGGTTAAATCAGAACCTCTAGGGCTGCAACCTGGAATTTTTTTTTTGTGGTAAAATCGGTATACAAGATTATACATATTTCAGGTGTACATTATAATTCAATATTGTATACACTACATAGTGTTTACCACTGTACTTACCATCCATCACCACACAATTGATCCCCTTCATCCATTTTGCCCTCCACCAATCTCTTTTCCCTCAGGTAACCACTAATCAGTATCTGTGAATTTGTTTTGTTTGTTTGGTCTTTTTAGAGATTCTACATGTAAGTGAAATCATACAGTATTTGTCTTCTCTGTCTGACATCAGTTATTCAAGATTTCCTTCTTTTTTAATGGCTGAGTAGTATTCCAGTGTGTGTGACTTTTTTTTTTTATATCACTTCTTCTTTATCCATTCATCCAACAATGGGCACTTAGGTTTTTTCCATCTTTGGCCATTGTAAATAATGATGCATTGAACATAGGGGTGTATATGTCTTTTTGATTTATTATTTCTATATTCTTTGGATAAATACCCAGAAGTGGTATGGCAGAATCATATGGTACTTCTATTGGTTTTTGTGTGTGTGTGTGTGTGTGTGTGTGTTTTAGGGAGAATTATAAACAACATGTTGTTTTAATTACTTTAGAAACAAAACCTTCCAAATAATGTCTGAACCCAAATGGCCAAAAAATATTTTAAAATAACAGATTTGTAGTTTTTCCCTCATTACATGAGTGCTTTCAGCCAGACAGTAAGTTACAAACCATATCAAATCATGTTAGGGCAGATGATCAGTCTGGTTGCAGTTTTAACTATTTCTGGGAAAGTATCCTTGTTGGAGTGTGGAGCTCTTCCTCCCATCCGTTTGGTCAGTCGGTCCAGGAAGAGGCCGTCGGGAATCGGCAGGTGGGGAGCTGGGCCCTGCCAGTCTTTCCACTGCTCGTTCTGCTGGCCTTCTGTGACTGAAGCAGACCCTGGCCCTTGTTGACATCACCGATGCACACCCACTGCCCATCCACTGACTCCTTTCACAGGGTCACCTCATTATCTCCACCGGAGACAGCCAGGAGGTTGGCTGTGATGGACCAGCTCACGTACCACACAGCATCACTGAACTTGTGTCGTAGTTTGGGGATCACGTATGGCTCAAGGCATCGTCACAGGTCCAAATGAGCACACGTCCATCCTGGCAACAGCTGACGATGTGCCAGTGGGAAGACCAATGGAAGAAGCCCACAGCTCGAACCCAATCACTGTGTGCTTCCAGCTTCTGTTCCCCCTTCCGCTGGCCGTCCTTCTCCTCCTTCCACGGCTTGATGAGGTTGTCATGGCCGACTGAGGCAAATGTCTTGATGTCACTGGGCTTCTGCACCTATGGCTGGTCTATGAGACTTCCAGAAACAACAGCAGGACAGCATTGCGGTCAATAGTGTGAACACTGTTGCTCTTCTTCACGTCCCACTGGCCGTCCCCGGTGTAGGTCAGCAAGGAAATGGCCCCATCCGAGCTCCCACAGGCCAGGATTAGGCTGTAGTCATGGGGGCCCAGTACACAGAATTTACTGAAGAGTCATGTCCTGTGTGGTTGTACGCCTTCTCCCAGGGGCCATTTTCTTCTTCCCAGATAATGATTTTCCCATCATAGTTGCAGGATGCCAGGATATTGCCATACATGGGATGGGCCCAGCCCACTTGCTACACAAGTCCCTCATGACCCCTGAGGTCTAGGATGAGGATCTGCCCTCCATTGCATATATCAAAAACTTTGACAGACCTGTCTGATGAGCAGGTTACCGGGAGGGTGTCATAGTAGTCCATCTGGGCATCGTGAATCATGTCCTCCTGGGAGGTGTCCACAGTGTTAATTACTGACACCATGGCTGCAGCAGGGGCAGCTCCCAGCCTCAGACGTGGCCGGTAGTTCTATTCTTAATTTTTTGAGAAATCTCCATAAAGTTTTCAATAGTGGCTGCACCAGTTGAGACAATCATATGATTTTTATCCTTTGTTTTGTTAATGTAGTGCATCATGTTGATTGGTTTGCAGATTTTGAACCATCCTTGCATCCCTGGGATAAATCCCACTTGATAATGGTATATGATCCTTTTAATCTATCGTTGAATTCAAATTGCTAATACCTTGCTGAGGATTTCTGCATCTATGTTCATCAAGGATATAGGCCTATAATTTTCTTTCTTGTGGTTTCCTTGTCTGGTTTTGGTATCATGGTAATGCTAGCCTTGTAATATTTTGGAATATTACATATTCAATATTTTGGAATAGCTTGAGAAGGATAGGTATTCAATCATCTTTGAATGCTTTATAGAATTTGTCAGTGAAGCCATCTGGTCCTGGACTTCTGTTTACTGGGAGGTTTTTAATTACTGACTCAATCTCCTTACTAGCAATCAGTCTATTCAGATTTAGTATTTCTTTATGATTCAGTCTTGAAAGATGTTTCTAGGAATTTATCCAGTTCTTCTAGGTTGTCCAATTTGTTGGTGTATAATTGTTCATAGTAGTCTCTTATGATTTTTTGTATTGCTGTGGTATCAGCTGTAATTTCTCTTTCATTTCTGATTTTATTTATTTGAACCCTCTGTTTTTGGTAGGTTTGTTTATTTTATTTTTATCTTTTCAAAGAAACAGCTCTTGGTTTTATTGATGTTTTCAATATTTTTTAGGTTCTATTTCATTTATTTCAGATCTGATCTTTATTATTTCCTTTCTTCTACTAACTTTTGGGTTTTTTCTTCTCTTTCTACTTCCTTTAGGTTGAGATAGATTGTTTGAGATTTTTTTCTTGTTTCTTGAGGTAAGCCTGGGTCACTATGAAATTACCTCTTAAACTCTTTTTGCTGTATATCATAGATTTTGGAATGTTATAGTTCCATTTTTATTTAATCTTGAAGTATTTTTTTTATTTCCCCCCTTGATTTCTTTATTGACCCATTGGTCTCACATGTTGTTTAGTCTCACATGTTGTGATTTTTCAATTTTCTTCTTGTAACTGATTTCCAATTTCATACCATTGTGGTCTGAGAAAATAATTGATATGCTTTCAATCTTCTTAAATTTATTGAGACTTGTTTTGTGGCCTAACATAAGATCTGTCCCAGAGAATGTTCCATGTACAGTTGAAAAGAATGTATATTCTGTTGCCTTTGGATGAAATGCTTTATATATATCTATTAGGTTCATCTGATATAATGTGTCATTTAAGGATGATGTTTCCTTATTGATTTACTGTCTGGGTGATCTATCTATTGAAGTAAGTTAAAGTCTTCTACTATTATTATATTGCTGTCAATTTCATAATTTGGTCTGTTATTATTTGCTTTATACATTTTAGTACTTCTATGTTGAGTGCATATATAAGTGTTTATCTTCTTGCTGTAATGACCCCTTTATCATTCGTAGTGCCCTTCTTTGTCTTTTATTGCAGTCTTTGTTGACTGATCTGAGTATAGCTGGCAGCTTTCTTTTTATTTCCATTTGCATGGAATATCATATTTCATCCCTTCATTTTCCGTCTATGTGTTCTTACTTCTGAAGTGAGCCTCCTGTAGGCAGTATATTGATGTGTCCTGTTTTTTTGTTTTTACCATTTTTTTTAAAATCCTCAACTGAGGATAATTTTTCATTTATCTTCAGATAGAGTGGGAGGGGTGAGAGAGAAACATCGATGTGAGGAAGACACATCGCTTGGTTACCTCCCACATGACTCCAAACAGGGCTGGGGACCAAACCGCAACCAAGGTATATGCCCTTGACCGAAATCGAACCCACGACTTTTTGGTCTGCGGGCCCATGCTCAAACCACTGAGCCAAACCAGCTAAAGCATGTGTGTCCTGTTTTTTATCCATTCAGTCACTCTGTCTTTTGATTGGAAAATTTGTTCCATTTATATTTAAAGAAATTATTTATAGTATGTACTTATTGCCATTTTGTTCATTGCTTTCCGGGTGTTTTGTGTAGTTCCTCTCTATTCCTTTCTTCTTCTCTTTCTCTTTCCCATGGTTTGATTACTTTCTTTAGTGCTGTCCTTAGATGCCTTTCTCATTTTCTTTTATGTAGCCACTGTAAGTTTTTTGCCTTGTGGTTACTGTAAGGTTCACATATAACATCCTACATACATAACAGTCTATTTTAG
Organism: Molossus molossus; assembly: GCF_014108415.1. Lineage (NCBI taxonomy): Eukaryota > Metazoa > Chordata > Mammalia > Chiroptera > Molossidae > Molossus > Molossus molossus. The sequence goes on from NW_023425345.1 coordinate 30,255,359, forward strand.
GTTGATAGCAACTTAAACTGAATACATTCCAAATCTCAACATTTTACTCCCCATCCCTAACATTTTGTATTTGATGTGACGTTATACATCTTTTTATTTTATGTATGCCCTTAACTAATTATTGCAGTTTTAGTTAATTTTACTACCTTTGTCTCTTAATATTTACTAGTTTTATAAGTGATTAATCCACTATTTTTACTATGTATTTACCTTTACCAATAAGATTTTTACTTTCATAAGTTTTCTCATTATTAATCAGTGCTATTTCTTTTCAGCTTAAAGAAGTCCCTTTAACATTTCTTGCAAGACCAGTTTAGTGGTGATGAATTCCTTTAACTCTTGTTTGTCTGGAAAATTCTTTCTCTCGTCTTCAACTCTGAATAACCTTGCTGGGTAGGGTATTCTTGATTGAAAGTGTTTTTCCTTTCAGCACTTTAAATATGTCATCATTCCCGTCTCACAAGCAAAGTTTCTGCGGAAAAATTTGCTGATAGCCTTATGGGGTTTTCCTTGTATGTAATAAGTTGTTTTTATCTTTCGGCTTTTAAGATTTTCTCTTTAACTTTAGACATGTTAACTATAACATATCTTGGTGTGGATGTCTGGGTTCATCTTACTTAGAACTCTCTGGGCTTCCTGAACCAGGATGTCTATTTCTCTGCCATTTGATGTTGTGGCATATGTCCCTTAAGCTATCTTCACTTCTTTTAGTTCTTTTTTCTTTTTGCTGCTCTGTTTGTGTATTTCAGTGTTTTATCTTCCAGCTCACTGATTTGTTCCTGATTCATTCAGTCTGGTGTTAAACTCTAATGTATTTTCTGATTAATTACTGTACTTTAGCTCTGGGACTTCTGTTGGAATTTTCTTACACTTTCTATCTTTTATTTTAAGTTCTCCATGTGTTCATCCAATTTTCTCCTGAGATCTGTGAGCAGCTTTATGACCATCACTTTGAACTTTTTATCAGATAGATTACTTATTTCCCTTTCATTAAAGTTTTTTTTCTGAAGTTTTCTTTTTGTTCTTTCATTTGAAACATTGTCCTTTGGTTCCGCTTTTTTCTTGATCTTGACTTTCTGTGCTTGTTTCTATGTACTAGACAAAAGAGCTGACTCTCCCAATTTAAAAGGAGTGGTCACCAGAAGACTGGGGTGTGTTTCAGACTATTGTCTGTGTACTGACTGCCCTGTAAGTGGCGGCCTGCCTAGAACTCTCTCTTCACTTGTTTCAGTCCCATGGGGCGCAGAAACGCAAGACCTCCCTGGTCACCAGGGTCATGTGTTCAAGAGGCCTCCATGCATGGAGTGCATGCACCATCCAATTCTGGTAGGATAGAAGTCATGGAAGAGGTGTACTAGGGACAGCAGAGCCTACCTGTCAGGGAGGTGGCCACAGTGGAGGAACACGAGGACCAGCAGAGCGCACCATCCAGGTCTGACCAGTGTCTGCAGTGGAGGGGTACCCAAAAGGTCACCACAGTGAGAAGCACCAGCCAGGGGAACACTGGGGAGAGATAAGTGGTGTTAACAAGGAAATTAGAAAGTGCCAAAAATGGCATCTGCCAGCACCAAGCTAACAAGGCAAAATGAGGGTTAAAGACTTGCACCCACCAGTGTCTCCTTTCCCAGAAGATTCCAAGACCCCTACTTCTACATACACACGCACACTAATATCAGTCAATGAATCTCTTTCACATATGGCCCAGGCACTTTTTAAACTGCTACCTCTGCTCTGGGACTCAAGAGTGAGTGAGTCAGTGCATGAGCCCTTTAAGATTGGAGTCTCCATTTCCTAAAACCCTTTGATCTTCCCAGATGTAGGTCCCTCTGGTGGAGATCCCATAGGCTGGGATGCCTGATGTAGAGGCTCAGACACCTCACTCACCAGGGAGAAACTGCATAATTGTATCTCTGTCTTGCTTATAGGTCACCACACAAGGAGGGCATGGGTCTTGACAAGACTACATCTCTGCCCTTCAGGTTTTTTTCAAAGACAGTTGTTTTATATGTAATTGTAGTTTTACTATGTCCATGGGAGGAGACTAGTTCAGGATCTTTCTACACCACCATCTTAAACTTGCCCTCTGGAATTTAACCCATAGTATTTTGAATTCTTCCTTACCCTTGATCCACACTTCAAATAAGTCACGCTACAATATCTTTCAAATCTCTACCTTCTTTTCCACACTGTTCCTAACATATAACAGTAGTTAACAAGGTTTATTTTCTGATTTTATCTTAGCTATTTGTTTAATGTCATTTCTTTTTTCTAGATTGTATGTTCCAAAGAGGAAGAAACTGTGTTTTATTCATATGGTATAACCCTTTCAGTATGCCATTAAATGTTTGCAGGGAAGAAGTAGGCTCCAGAACTTCTACAAAGAAGGGATTTAGAAATCTGGCTGTGGGGTCAGGGAGAACAGGGGTGACTTCGTTTGAAGTGTCATTTGCCTGGTTAGCCCACTGTTTCCACTTAGGCTGCTTAAGTGGCTTCAGGATTCTGGTGAGGATTTTGATGGCGACAAAGATCCCAAGATGCCTAAGCACTGCCCCAGGTGATAAGCACACTGCACAGAAATAAATTTATTAATGGAACAATAAGGATAAACTCGGCTTTTAGAGACGGTGACAATAACCCTCTTCATTTCCCTGGAGTCACAGTCAGTCTCTATTGAGTCCAGCTCAGAAAAATGTCAAGAAGTCTCTTTCTTGTCTCCTTCTCCCTTTTTCTCTTCCTCCCATTATTTCTTACCCACGTGCCCATCCTTTCCAATTCCACTTCTCTATCCCCTCAAGCCCGTGTCTTCTGAGCAGAAAGCAGAAACAAAGGGACACTGCCTCTCTCAGAACCAGATGAAGCATCTTCATCTGTTTGCCCAGCTCTGATGCATTGTCTAAAGAATTTCTTCCTCTTCCCATTGTACCATTTGCTATTGTCCTAGTGGAGAATAAGCCAGAACTGCAGGAGGAGAGAGTAAACACTTTACCTAAGAAAGTGTAAAGATGAAAAAAACCCATCCTGCAATTCATATAGTCCCCAAAATCTCAATACGATCACTAGGACAAATAAATATTTGGCAAGTAAACAAATGTGTTCTCTGAAAAGATTCATAGATGAAATAGAAGTAATCTTAAAACAAAATACACTAAATTCTGATGAATGTGTGATGCTTTATGAAATACAATGAAAGAACTTAATCTTTATTTTATTTTCCTTGAATTAATGGTGCCTTCCTAATGAATCTAGGCTCTTAATGAATTTGGCTCAGCTCTAATAAAATCAGTGGAGCATTACTATCAAATCAGTATTCAGACTATGTCTCCACTGATCTCAGCATAGCACTTAATATGTGAACTACAAAACCACAGTTATTTACAATCCAGTGCTCCAAGATCCTTCGCTTGAAAAGATTAAGAAAAATTCTGATGTTATAAAGATACTCCGAAATATGAAGTTCTACATACCAATGAATAAGATGTAAAGCCATATGTTATGCCAGCTACTTTGGTAAGCCGTGTTCTATATTTCCGCTAAATAAGCCAACTATAATGTTACATAGCTCAGAAGGACTTGTTCGATTGGCCACACCCATCCCTGCACTGCCCAGCTTCAACATGCATTTGTAAGAGTCGGATAGAAAATTTAGGACAAAAAAGAACAGTTTTATATGTGGATTCCTGGGGTCCAGAGAGGAAAAAATACAAAAGATAGCAGCCCATTTTGCAGCCTGCCCCAGGGACTCAGTGTGATCTATCACAGAGAAAAGGGCTACAGCCCTGGCCGGTTTGGCTCAGCGGTTAGAGCGTCGGCCTGCGGTCCAGAGAGACCCGGGTTCGGGCATGTACTTCGGTTGCAGTTTGTTCCTGGCCCTGGTTGGACGTGTGGGTGGTAGCCACTCGATGTGTCCCTTTCACATCGATGTTTCTCTCTCTCTCTCTCTCTCTCTCTCTCTCTCTCTCTCTCTCTCTCTTCCTCTCCCCCCCCCCCCATCTGAATAAAAAATGGGGGGGAAAAATGTCCTCAAGTGAGGATAAAAAAAAAAAAAAAGAAAAAGAAAAGGGCTACAGAGAAAGGTCGAACTGGCTGTTTACACAAGGACCTTCATGAGCTTGGTACCCAGATTAACAGTCCAAGGCAGAACTGAGGAAAGGGCATTTTATCATTTCTGCAAATAGCATAGCTCGGCTCCATTGCAACAATAAAAATGCAGAGCAATCCAGGAGTATTATGCAGAGCAATCCAGGAGTATTTCGTATACTGGAGATTGTGCGGCTCTGCCAGCATTGTAAGAAAGTATACTGTGTAGAGAAGCAGAGTTCCCACAGAGGCCACTTGAAAGCACCTTGCTGTCAGCAGCTCTCAATAAGCAGACATAAAGGGAATTGCAGGAGAGAGATGGTATGAACGCATGTGAATCCCAGGAATAAGTGGGGAGTCTTAGAGGTTATTCAGGTGGGAATTAACCAGCTAACAAAGTAAATCCATAAGCTAACATGGCCTCGTTTAGAACCAAAGCTACCTAAATCTGAGGATATTTGGTATCTAATTATAAATATATAAATCCATGTCCATATCCAAAGTTAATCATTCCAGTGTGTGTGTGTGTGTGTGTGTGTGTGTGTGTGTGATTTCACTAAGGAGTCTAAAGTTTTCAGATATTTGGACACCAGACTATCACCCTTAAGTTGATCCAACTTGTTCTTCTCTTGATTATTCATTCTATCCAAATAAAAAATAGTAATATGCTTTTATTGACAGTTTTCTTTTTGAGAAACTACACTAAGCAGTGTGGAAGAATTGTTTTAAAAAGAAATCAATATTCCCTGGCCGGTTTGGCTCAGCGGTTAGAGCGTCAGCCTGCGGTCCAGAGAGACCTAGGTTTGGTTCCCGCTAAGGGCACGTACCTCGGTTGCAGTTTGTCCCCGGCCCTGGTAGGTCATGCAGGTGGCAGCCACACTATGTGTCCCTTTCACGTCGATGTTTCTCTCTCTCTCTCTCTCTCTCTCTCTCTCTCTCTCTCTCTCTCTCTCTCGCCCCCTCCCTCCCTCTCTCTCCCTCTCTCTCTCCCTCCCTCCCACTCTATCGGAACAAAAAATGGAAAAATGTCCTCAGGTGAGGATAAAAAAAAAAAAGAAGAAAGAAACAGATCAAGAATATATGCTACAATATACATACAATATTTCTGGAAGACTATATAAGGATAGTGATTTCTTCTGCAGAGGACTGAAAGACAGTGTGAATGGGATCCCTTCTCTCACTGTTAGCCATCTGTAAATTTGAACATTTGTACCGGTGTTTGCATAACCCTTTCAGAAGCAAAATAATGATGTTGTCTTTTTCGAAAGGAAGTACAGAATGAAGAATTACAACTTAGTTATAATCGCAACAAAAGCATAGGTGTTCAGAGTCAGACAAACCTGACGCTGCTAACCAACCTAAGCCAATTGAGCCTGTTGGACTTCTCCCGTTCTTTTTAATCTCTGGCAATTCATAGTAGATGAGAACTCTGTCCACAGTCCTACTAACATGTAGGTTGTTAAAATAAAAGCAAATCTAAGGCCAAATACTCTGACACGTACACAATTTCACTAGTAAGCCTGCACTAAAAGTGCCAGCCAACCACTGAGCTTGGTGGATACCTCACTTAGGCACTCAAACATGTCTCTTGAAAGAATGCCAGATGTGAAAATATTTTAGCAGCTGAATCAGCTCATCTTCTGCTTGAATCAGACAACAGAATCTTCCATTAAGTGGTAGAATGCTGAACCAAATGGATTCCTTGGCCAGAGTGCTTCCAAAGAATTTCAGTCTAATGGGCTCCCTAATTGTTATTATAGTACCCACCCCTTATCCATAGGGGATACATTCAAAGACCCCCGCCCCAAGTGGATGCCTGAAACTGAAGATAGCACCAAACTTTATATATACTCTCTCTTTTCCTATATATCCACACTTTTGATGAACTTTAATTTATAAACTAGGCACAATAAGAGATTAGCCATAATAACTCATAATAAAATAGAACAACTATAACAATCTACTGTAATAAAAGTAATGTGAATATGGTCTTTCTCTCAAACTATCTTATTGTATTGTACTCATCTTTTCACATGAAGCACCTTTCAGTTTCTCTTTGGCATATCCAAATCGCCAGCGTTGGAGTCACTGAGGAAAATAAGAGTTACTGGAACGCAAGCCCTGCAACACCATGATAATCGGTCTGATAGCCAAGACGCTACTACTAACAGGTGGGTAGTAAATACATGATGGATATTCTGGACCAAGGGATGATTCATGTCCTGGGTAGGATGAAACAGGACAGAGCGAGATTTCATCACGCTACTCAGAACACTGCTCAATTTAAAACCTGTGAAGTTGTTTATTTCTGGAATTTCCCGTTGAATATTTTTGGACCTTGGTTGACTGCAAGTAACTGAAGCCTCAGAAGAGGGGAGATTACCTTAATACATAATACTATGATGTTGTAATATTGTTGTGCAACATTTATAAATATCTGCAAATTATTTCTAGTCAATAAACATATCTTAAATACCACATATTTCATCAAGAAAACACATATGTCTAGCAGAGGCAAAGTAGTATAATGATAAAGAATTTAGGCTCTGGGTCCTGGTTGGGTAGATGAGTTGGTTAAAGTGTCATCACAACATGCCAAGGTTGCGGGTTCAATCTCCAGTCGGCACCTACATGAATCTACCGATGAATGCATAAGTGAGTGGAACAATAAATCGACATGTGTGTGTCTCTCTTTCAAATCAATAATAATAACAATAAAAGAATATAGGCTCTGGAGTCTGACTGCTTGGATTCAGACCTGTGCCATTACTAGCCACATACCCTCGAGCAAGTTATTTGAACTTTCTGTACCTGTTTTCCCTCGTCAGCAAAATATGAATGCTAATTATGCCTACCTTGTAGGGTGATGAAAATTAAATGAGTTGATATTTATAACATGCTAACATCAGTTCCTGGTAAATAATAAGTGCTATATGAGTACTTATTAAATGTTATACTAATCTAAGCTAATTCATGAACTCCCTGATGAAGATTCTGATGATGATATGAGGCTTGCTTACAGCCTTGGAAAATATAGTGACTCCCTCTGAAACAAAGGGCAGATGTGATCACTGCTCACTGAAAAATGTGGGGGTTCCCTAAACTTAGTATTCCTTTTCTGTAATATAACCCACTGCATATGTGGGTATCAGCTGGCATTCTGCATATCACCCCATGATAACTAGAGTCTAGGGAACTGGTAAAGATATATTAATACTCTGATTACTTCTATTTCTGTGAATAATAAGTTGTCCATCATTTCACTCCAAGAATCTTGCGTCTTCTACCAGCATCCATGACACTGTAGCAGGCACACTCATTAATTTGCAAGTATAGTAAAATCTCAGCCCTTCATTCACAGTTTTTGATAATATTAAGGATGTATTTAAAAACTTGGATAAAATCAACAAATTTCATGAAAGACACGATCTAGTGATTTCTTCTTAACATTAGGAAAGGAAAAAAAACACACTACCCATAGAGGAAAATAAATAAATTAAACCTCAACAAAAGTTCATTTTTTTACTACTTAAAAAAAAAATCATTAAAAAAAATAAAAACGTAAACCTCAGACTAAAAGAAAATATTCACAAATGATATATTTCACAAAGCACTTATACCTAGAATATATAAAGAACTCCTCCAGCTCAGTATGCAGTCAAATGACTTAACTTTTCTTGATAGCCAAATATTTAAGCAGAAACTTCTCAAAAGTGGAGAAGCACAGGAAAAGATTTCCTATATCATTAGCCATCAGGAAAGTGAAAAATAAAACAAACTATAATGCGATATCACTACATAGCTATTACATAATAACTAAAATTTTAAAAACTGACAATATCGAGTGTTGACAAAGATGTGAAACAATTGGCATTTTGATACTTTGTTGGTGGGGATGTGAAATGGTATAAGCAGTTTGGGAAGCAGTTTGGTAGTTTCTAATCAACATTTCTACTCCTAGGTAATTTTCCAAGAGAAAAATGTATGTGAACAGGAGAACTTCTACAAAAATTTTTATAGCAGCTATAGTCTAAGTAGCCAAAAAAATGAAAACCAATGACTATCAACAGGTAAATGTGTAAACAAATGATGATACAGCTCTATAATGGAACACTAGTAAGCATTAAAGGGAAAGAACTACTAACGGAGACACAACATGAGTGAATCTCAAAACCATAATGCTAAGCAAAAGAAGCCAAAAACCAAAGTGAATATACTAAATGATTCCATTTATATAAAGTTCTAAAACAACCAAAACTAATCTATAGTGACAAAAATCAAATCATTGAGCCTGGGGATGGGGAGTTGATTGCAAAGCACTATGAGAAAAAATTTGGGGTTATGGAAATATTCTATATCTTGTTTGGGGTAATGATTATAGAAAATACACACATATCAAAGCTCATCAAACTGTACTGTTAAAATTGGTGCATTTATATAAATTATACCTAAAGTGATTTTTTTTTTTTTTAATCATGATCACTCTCACTGCCTACAAAAAAATCAATAGATTTTAACCTCACAGAAACTTTATCTAAAAAATACAAACAATGGCCCAGCCAGTGTGGCTCGGTGGACTGAGCATCATTCCATGGACTGAGAGGTCCTGGTTCGCTTCCCAGTCAGGGCACATGCCTGGGTTGTGGGCTTGATCCCCAGTAGGGCGCATGCAGGAGGCAGCCAATGGATGTATCTCTTTCACATCGATGTTTCTATCTCTCTCTCTCCCTAAAAAAAAAAAAAAAAAAAAAAAAATCAATAAAAAACTCTTTAAAATATACAAATAATGCTATCTACTATACTGGCAAAAGAATAATATTAAATAATGTATATAGACCATTTAGCACAATGTATAGATCATTGTAAGAAGAATAATAATAACGTAAACTAAATAACTGCTGAGAAGATTAAGTGTAGTATGGATAGTGTTATCCATTAAGTTTCCCTGGACAGGTGATTTCTGAAATAAATATTAAAGAAAGACATGAATTATTAGGGAGAACATTCCATGTAGAAATGTCAGACAAACATACTGAGGTCAAATTACCAAGATGAGTATAGTAATGGGCAACTAACTATCAGGTACATTCTGCTGAATTAGACAGTCAACAGCTAATCATAATGAAAATTGAGAAAGAGCTTATGGAGGAAGAGAGGGTAAGCAGTAATAAGTCCAGATATGTAAAAGCTAGGCTACGAAATAATAGGACATGTTAAAGCAAATAGAGAAATGATATACAGAGATAGGTGATCAAAGTAGACTATTCTGAAAATTATATGTAAAGTGAATAGAAGCAGGGCATAACTTAAGACAAAAAAATGAAGTAGAAACCTATCCTTTTGCTTTGCAAGAGACAATACAGTTTAGGCTAGAAAAGAGAGAAAAATAAGAACACTCCAAAAACACTGTGGGGGAATATTTTCAGAAATTGGCTCTAAATAGAAGGGAAAAAAAATTTCAAACAACTTCAAAGTCTCGAATTTAAAAAATAGGTCATTCTTTATTACTAACAAACAAATAACTGTTGTTTTAAGATGCTAAGGGTTTGGTCCTGGCCAGTTTGGCTCAGCAGATGGAGCATCAGCCTGCAGACCTAAGGGTCTCAGGTTCGATTTTTGGTCAAGGGTACTAGTTGGGTTGCAGGTTCAATCCCTGGCCCTGGTCGGGTTCATGCGGGAGGCAACCAATTGATGTGTCTCTCTCACATCGATGGTTCTCTCTCTCTCTCTTTCTCCCTCCCTTTCTTCCACTCTACCTAGAAAATCAATGAAATCAATGGAAAAATATCCCTGGGTGAGGATTAACAACAACAACAACAAAAAGACACTAAGGGTTTGAAGTGTTATTTTATTCAGCACCAGATAACCAAAACCATCAATAAATGGTTTTGTATGATAATTAATTGAAAAATTAAACATAAGAAATGTTTTGTGTATTAACAATTCCTTGTTCTTCAGCTAAAGGGTATCTTAGCATTACAGAGTCAAGATCATGAGCTCTGAATCAGGACATATTTGGGTTAAACTCTGGCTCTGTCATTTACTAGGGACAAAAAAATTCAACCTGTGAACTTCAAGTTCTTCATTCACACAATAAGCATAGAAAGAACTACCTCCCAGTTTTATTCTGAAGATTAAAGATAATGATTACATATTAAGTACCAGAAACAAAGTCTGCACTCAATAAATGGTAACAGCAATGGTTATTACCATATTCTTACACAGTAGTTCCCCCCTCCTTATTCAAAGGGGATACCTTCCAAGACCCCCAGTGGGTACCTGAAACCTCGGATAGTACCAAATCCTGCAGACACTGTGTTTTTCTCCTATACATATGTACCTATGATAAAGTTTAATTGATATATTAGGCACAGTAAGAGATTAACAGCAATAACTAATAATAAAATAGGACAATTATAATAATATACTGTAATAGAAGCTAAGTGTATGTGGTCCCACTCTCTCTCAAATATCTTATTGTACTGCGCTCACCTTTTCACTTAAGGGAAGCACTTCACAGCTTCTCTCTGGCATATCCAAATTGCCAGCATCGCTGCTCTTGCACTTTGAGGCTATTAAGTAAAATAAGGCTGACTTGAACACTAGCACTGTGACGCCACGACAGTCGGCCTGATCATCAAGACGGCCACTGAGTGGCTAACAGGTTGGTAGTGTATACAGTGTGGATACGAAGCACTAAGGAATGATTCACTTCCCAGGCAAGACAGAGCAGAATTTAAAACTTGTGAACTGTTTACTTCTGGAATTTTTCATTTAATATTTTGAACCATGGTTAACCAACCACAGGTAACTGAAACCATGGAAAGTGAAACCACAGATAACGAAGAACTACTGTAATTATTATTCATCAAACGTTTATGGAGCATCAGCTACGTGACAAGCACATGTTGGGTAAGCACATCCCTGCACTGTACCTCCAGAAATCTTATGCTCTATTAATCGTATTAAGTTCAGTAAAGGAAAGCTACAGGTTTTGTGAGAAAGCCTAACAAGGAGATCTAGCTGAGATGGATGATCTGGAATTGTTTCTTTGGGAAACATTTAAACTGAGGCCTAAAAGACAGGAGGTATTAACCAGGTGAAGAACACTGGAGAGAACGCTATGGACAGAGAACAGCAGCATGATACTCTGAAGCAGGAGAGGACTTGCAAATTCTAAGAGCTGAAAGGTTGCTGTGGCCTGGGCCTGGTCAGCAACAGGAGAGGCCTACACTAGAGACTGCGAGATAAGCCTCACCTTTTTATTAATAGCCCGCCCAGAACCCATATCTTGAGAGGCTAAGCGTACAGAGCTATGGCCCTGGTGTTACCAACTGCCAACAATGTGCAGATATTTCCTAGGAAGTAAACTTGAATGACCCATAAAGCAATTCATTTCAAAAGCCGGTCCAAAGGTTGGTGCCAAGCTGTGAATAAAGAAGTGTTTGGAGGTGAGGTAAGAAAAATAAGGACGATATGGAGAGTTGTTAATAAAGATAAGTACATTTGATTTTGAATTTTATACTTATGCCCTCCCTAGCCTTGAAATAATAGTGATGATAGCGGGTTTTATTTTCAATGCCTTTACCTAGAAAGATCTAAAGGTCTCTACTCTATTACACTAAAAAAGCAGCTATTTTTCACCTGACTTTACAGTGTCCCTTTGTCATTCTGTGAAATCTGCAAGTCTAGAAAGAAGGCCTCACAAGATAACAGTGTCCAGATTCACTCTTGTCTTAAGTAGCTGGAAATAGTATAGAACATCCGGTAGAAGTGGAGCCTTTTGTGTCTTCAAACTGAGACTATCGAATCTTTGTCTGAAATTTTTGCTTATTAAAAAAAAAAGATAGTACATCAGGGACTGTAAATTCATATTCACATTCACACACATAATATTCTTTGTCTAGACAGTGCATTGAGAAAACAGCACTGTAATTTTTATTGTAAAATATAAATGCCAAGCTCATACATAATTTATACAACATAAAGCCAAAAGACCATGTAGCTTTGGTGTTTAATTATGATCCCTTGGTTCGTCCTGATGAGCGCCATTAATCAGTCCAATCAGTGTCTGAAATGTCTTGTTTCTGTCTGCAAATAAACACCTACATGGAGGTGTTAAAATAATTTAATTGAAAAGTGTTTTTGTACAAAGCATCTCTTGGCCTAAATGTAATAAATGGGACTTAAAAACAAATAATTAAACAATTGACAAAAACAATAAATTCTTCTGGGATTTTTTAAATAGATACATGGATATTTTAAAAGATATATTTAAGCATCTTGACCTTTTGGTCAGACAAAACTTTCTGCTGTTGAATTAGCTTGTGATTCTTTCTTAAAGAAAATCTCTAAAGTTACTGCTTTAATACTGATAAACTTAGAAGGGATCTTCATGCTTTAATTTCATTGGATACTGGGCTATTTGACCCCATGAATAGCCAAGGGCTAGAGCAATCTCTCAATGGTTTTACATCTTCTCCTCCCCAAGAACCCCTCCATGTTTTCAAAGAGAAATAAATGAGACTGCTAAAACAGGTCGTGAGCATTAGGATTGGATTTTGTTTTCCCTTCACAAATCTTATTCTACAGCTGCTCCATTGCATTGCCATAACAACATACATCTCTGAAACATTTTCAAATGGCTCAGAAGGACATTTTCTCCACAGAGGCTACAAACATTCATAAAGTAAACATTATCATTAGTTTCCACAAAAGTAGAGTGGAAACCTGACTTTAGCCCTGCTCCTATCACACTAGAAGCAGCCTTGTCATTTGTTAAGATGCCCATTGTCTCCCCTCTAGTAGCAGAACAAGCTCAGTCAGAGACTTCTCCAAGCCAAGTCCTTCACTTTATTCATGGCAGAGCCTGCTCCCATCAATCACTGTGCACTCTCAATGATCTCTACTCTGTAATCCTTCTGCACACTGCAGCACTGTGCTGGATTCCACGCTGCTTGACAAATATCACCTGGTCATTCCATCCATAAATATGTTACAAATGCCAAGTTGTTTATAAATTTGGGGCAAAGTATTACTACTACCGTTGCTCCTTATTTTCCAGTAATTTTATTCACTTTATATTTTTAATAAATGTTTACAGGATAAATGGATAGATATCAGAAGAGCCCAGTGGTTAACAGCAAGTCTGAATTAAGTTTGAGTCATCTATTAGCTGTGAAATTTTGGACAAGTTATCTAAACGCTCTAAACCTTGGGTTCTTAAGCTGTAAACCAAGATGTTAGAATCTGTCATATGTTTCTTAATAGGAGAAAATGTAAGGATCATGGTAGGTCAAGTGCCTAACATGTAATAAGAGTCTAAGAGACGTTCGTTATTGTAATCACTGTTCATTCCACTCATTCAGTAACTCTTTATTGAGAACCTACTATGTTCCCAGCATGTGTTAAACATTGAGTAATGAGTGGTGAGTAAGACAGATATAGTCTTTGCATTTTGTGGAGCTTACTCTGGTGAGGGAGACACAAAATAAACAAATCAGCATATAATTACAAATAGCAACAAAGGCTGTGAAGAAGACAAGGTGCTATGATAGAAAGTACCAGAGAAAGGGTGACTCATTCAGATGGTTGATCAGGAAAGGTCTCCTGGAGAGGGTCATCTTGAAACTGCAACCTGAAAGATGAGGAAAATGCCCAATGAAGAGTGAGAGAAGACAGAACAGAGGCTGAGCAGGAACGTGCTTAGCAAATTCACAGCAAAGGAGAAGGCTATGGGTCTGGAGCATGCTCAATAAAAGCACTGATAAGACTGAAAGAGTTTCAGACGCCAGCAAATGAAGCATCTTGTAAGACATGGGAAGAAGTTTGGATTTTACTCTAAGTTCAGTGAGAAATTACTGAGAAGTTTTAAGGAGGAGAGTGGCATGATTTATCAGATTTCTGTTTTTAAAACATGACTCTGGCTATCAAGTGATAATTTGGAAAAATGCAAAAGAAGCAGATACACAAATTAGAAAGCTACTCCAGTAATCCAGGCAGGAGATGGTGGTGACCTGAATTTAGTGACGGGGCACTAGAAAACAGGATTTGAAACATATTATAAAAATAGTGAAATCAAATCTCAGCATGGCATTGACTGGGGGAGAGAGGTGTTGACGTGAATTTCTTCTTCTTTATATTCACTCCCATAACTATCACCAGTCAGTCATTAGGCTCCACAAAGAGGATGTGGCAAAGTAATGATTTTAGATATTTAGATAATATTAAATTTAGATAACATTAAATATTTTCCTATAATCTGTTGTTCTCTAGCAACCTTCTCAGAAACTTAACACACTTGCCATTTACGTCACTAATCCCCAAATCTCAAGGTAAGACTTGGGGAAAAGCAAAAATGCTTCATCATCAGGAAAACTTTAGCACCAAGCTAAGAAACTAGTAATATGTGGTCTTATTTTAATCCCATCTAATGCAACAAAAAATTAGTGAGCCTTCCAAATATGAAATTTGTTTTTTTGTTTTTGTTTTTGCCTTATCTGGAAGCTTCAATGATTCTCTATGAAACGTAAATCAAGTTTTCCAAGGTGAATTTGTAGGTGCTTACTTTCATTCCCTTATAAACAACACCAAGCAAATGGTATGGAATATTTGGGTGCATAATGATTAAGGCTGAATTTGGTGAAAACTCAAAGATTAAGCGTTATTCTTAGAAAAGCAATTCACCCACTGCCAGGAGTTTGAGCTTCTGATGATTTATACCAAAAGAACACCTGAAGAAGCACACGGTATCACTTCATACCTGAGTGTAACCACACCTCCCTGAAGAATGCGTGTGTCCATCCACGAACACGTGTCAGCACCATGGAGAGCCTGAGTGACCATCTCTGTCCATCAGAGGCGAATCTGTAACTGCCGGCGACCCTTGGACCAAACAGGTTTGAACCACAGCATGCACTTTCGTGGTTTTGTTCTTTTTCCCAATAAATACAATCTGCCCTCTTTGGTCCTTCCTATCCTTGCGTTTCTTGTCTGCAGATTCAACCAGCTGCGGTTGAAAACAGCACTTTCACACTCCCAGCAGCGGATTCCCAGGCGCAGAGCAAATGCTGTTTTCAATCCGCAGTTGGCCGAGTCCACAGATGCGAAGAGCCAGACTGTAGGATCAAAACTGATACCCAGATGTTCGACCGCGCCGGGGTGGGCCCCCCACGTCGTTCAGGGGTCCGCTGTTGTCTCCATCACCACTTGATGCACATTCCATCGACATGCAGGTTACCAAGGTAGGCAATGTATTCAAAAATCGTGGGATTTTTCTCAGCAAGTGGGCCCAATGCAATTCGACTGCTCCTACTATGTGCAGAAAGAAGATATTTGAGAAAATATCACAGGGTCATTTCAATGTTCAGTAGCCAGCACAAAGCAGTTGGAAACAATCCAAGTTCAATGTTCAGTAGCCCAGCACAAAGCAGTTTGAAACAATCCAAGTTCCAACTCATTCTATCTTTTGTAGTTCCAGAATTGCTTTTCAATTTTTTATTTTTAATCCTCCCGGAGGGTATGTTTTTCATTGAATCCAGAGAGAAAGGACGGGAGAGGAACAGAGAGAAGGAAACATAGATGTTAAGAAAGAAACATCAAACATGGATTGCCTCACCTACAGCCTCAAACCAGGAATTAAACCCGTGGCCCTTCCGTGCAAGGGAGGATGCTCGAACCACTGGGCACATGGGCCACAGCCAGAAATTACTTTTTTAAAGGAAATTTTGTCTCTAAAATCGAAAACTGAGACTTAAAAGTTATTAAACCCAGAATAGGCCATTTTGATAGCAGAGAAGAGAAAGCTAAGAACAGCATAGCATGTTGCCTGGGAAAATGAGATGTGGGTGTTGAACCAGCCTAGGAAAAGCAACACAGCATGACAAAGCCTCTGTAAGAAGACATGTAATGGGAGAATTCCAAAGAAATTTTATCTAATTATTAAAATGGCACCCACCATTTATTGAGCATATTCCAAAGACCAGATACTATAGAGACACTTTATGAATTTCATCTCTAATTCTTACAATAACTCTGTATAAGGCATATCTTAAGTACACTCATTTTTGATAAGGACACAGATTTTCATAAGATGATATACCATGCTTACCGTCCCTCAGCTGGTAACTGGCAGAGATAGGATATGATATCATATCTATCCATCTCTAAAAATCTGGACTGTGTGGTAGGGTTATCTACCTGTACAACTATATACAACCCTTTTCTTTCAACAAAAATACATTTCCAAAAGTTTGATTAAACACTGAAGTTAAAAAACCCCAAGTTCTACGCTAAAGTCTTAATGTGAATTTGAGAAGCCCCAAGGATTTTGCACAAAAGAAAGACCATACTGACACATTTTCAGAAATATGGCAGAGTAGTTCAGAGAAACCTACGGGAAGACTCAGGTGGCATGCAACAGCTAGATTCTCTGGGTGACCTGTTTTGAGCAAAATTACCGAACAGTCTAAGAGAAAAAAATGTAGAGTTACAAATAATGTCTTACTTTATGAAGAGTATGGCAGACATTGGTAATTGTCCTCTAATATCCGTTATTCCTTCTTTCTTTTAGTAACAAACCCCCGAGTTTTAGCTGGGGTTAGCTATCCAGTTAGACACTCCACTTCCCAACCCCCTTTGCAGCTAGGTTTCAACCAATCGATTTTTTGGTTCATAATCTGTCAGATTAAAAACAAATCTGGGCTTTATTTGAAAGAATAATTGCAAAGGGTAGGGGAAGGACTATTGCAATGGATGAAGAACTATTGCAATAAAGAGAACACTCTGACCATAAGATCTGCAAGTATTAGGCAAAAAGAGTTTTCTTCCAGAGAGGAATAAACAAGGCTAGAAAGAAGCAGGTGTAGGGAAGCGGGATAAAGGGTGGCGAGATTGAATAGTAGATCAAACAATGATTTATCCTGAGTTCAGCCTATTTTCTGGGAAAGACCACAAAGAAGGGCTGTGTGTTGGCTCAGGCTAAGGGCAGGCCAAGGTTGAGGGGCCTAAAGAAGGAAAAATATTTTTCTTTTTTTAATATGTTATTTTTTTCATGCACTCCATTTTTTTTATTACTTTTTTAAATTAACTTACTTTTCTTACAGATGTTTATCCTTTTTTGCCCCTTGACATCCTCCTCACATCGCTCTCTCCTCCCCAGCATTGTTGTTTATGTTCACTCATCTATTGATGGACACTTGGACTGTTTCCAGACCTTAGCAAGTATAAATAGTGCTGCTACGAACATGGGGGTACATATATTCTTTCTGATTGGTGCTTCAAGCTTCTTAGGATATATTTCTAGAAGTGGGATCACTGGGTCAAATGGCAGTTCAATTTTTAATTTTTTGAGGAGACACCATATTGTTTTCCATAATGGCTGCACCAGTCTGCATTCCCACCAGCAGTGTACTAGAGTCCCCTTTTCTCCACACCCTTGCCAGCACTTGTTGTTTGATGATTTGTTGATGGCAGCCATTCTGACAGGTGTAAGGTGATACCTCCTAGTCATTTTAATTTACATCTCTCTGGTGATTAGAGACATTGAGCATTTTTTCATATGTCTCTTGGCCATTTGTATGTCTTGTTTGGAGAGGTGTCTATTTAGATCCTCTTCCCATTTTTTAACTGGACTCTTTTTCTTCCTTTTGTTGAGTTGTATGAGTACTCTATATATTTTGGAGATTAACCCCTTATCTGATATATCGTTGGCAATTATGCTTGCTCATATAGTGGGTTCCCTTTCCATTTTGATGGTTGTTTCTTTTCTGTGCAGAATATGGTTGTTGTTCTTTAAACATTTTTTTCTTTATTGATTTTAAAGAGAAAGGAAGGGAGAAGGAGAGAGAGAGAGAAACATCGATGAGAGAGAACATCTACTGGCCGCCTCCTACATGCCCCCCACTGGGGATTTGGCCCACATCCTGGGCATGTGCCCTGATCAGGAATCAAACCTGGACCTCTCAGTCAATGGGAACAATGCTCAATCCACTGAGCCACATGGGCAGGGCAGGAAGGAGAAAATCTTAAAGCTTGGTTAATAAACATTTTGTTCCCGCTGATCACTTGGGACAAACAGTTCAGCTAATAATTTAGGAGGCAAAGAATGGGAATTTGGAAGGTCTGTGTCTAGCCTTGTCATTCACAACAAAAGGGGCATCCTTGAGTCTTATCTGAAACATGGGTATGGGTGGTTCTTTGCATAAGCTGTTTCTCAGAACACAAAGAGTGCGGGAGGATTTCCTTAACCATTGCTGTTTTCCAGTATCACAGGACTCAGGTAAAGTTCAACATTGTCATAACCTTAAAGGAAACCTGCTTGCCCTGTACTTCCTCTTTGACCTTCTAGGAACATAGACATGGTGGTGAGGAGGCACCCTAAGTGAAGGTCTAACCTAAGGATGGGGAATGCGGTTCCCTGGATGACTTTGTGGAACCTAGCCATCTACTGGCCTTGGTCAGCTCACTTACCTCCAAACTAGTAAGGGGAAAAAAGAGAGAAAGAAACAAGCTTTGATCTAGTTTGCGTCACTTTATTTTGAAGTTTCTAAGTTATAGTCACTTAGCTGGTACCTCAATGAATACAAATACTAGTCGCTGAAAACAGGAAAGTTTATTTGTGTTTTTGGCATCATGGTCAACCTGCCAAGCATCATCTTTAAATATGAGAGATAACATTAAATGCAGGACTCCCTTAGGGTGGTGAATACACACATTGTTATTCATCTATGAATGCCTGAAGCATCAAAAGCTTAATTTTGCTCTTCACAGGAAAAGAATTCTATTTCAGCTCCTGAAATGAATTAAAAACTTTCTATTCACCTAGCACTGGGATATAAAAAAGAAAAAGAAAAATAGTGTGCACTTATTTCTGATTAATAATATATGCTAATGTATGTATCTGTGGTATTACTGGGCTCTTAGAAAGTCACTAAAATACTATAATGTTCCACCATTTGATTTAAATGGCGTTTGTCAGTAATAGCCTTCTTCATTGGAAATGTGGACATAGGAAGATGTAGATGTTTAACCAAGAGTATTTAAAAGAACTAACTAATCCTGGCCGGTTTGGCTCAGAAGTTAGTGCGTAGGCCTGTGGACCAAAAGGTCTCTGGTTCAATTCCTGGTTCAATGTCCCGTCATGGGCACGTACCTGGGTTTCAGGTTTGATCCCCTGGTCGGGGTGGGCCATGTGGGAGATATCCTTGGGTGAGGATTTACAATAAAGAGAGAGAGAGGAAGGAAGGAAGGAAGGAAGGAAGGAAGGAAGGAAGGAAGGAAGGGAGGGAGGGAGGGAGGGAGGGAGGGAGGGAGGGAGGGAGGGAGGGAGGGAGGGAGGGAGGGAACTAATCATCATAAAACACGTATTGTTTATGGGAAACATTGCAATACACCCATCAAAGGTCCTTTCCAAAGGTAACACCCTTGGCTAGAGGAACAGTTTTATACATGTCTATTGTTAGTGACACAGCTCTTTGAATTCTGAAGGTCTTCCCTTTAATTATTTAAGTTTTTCAAACAGTCCTAATAACTTAGATAATAGGTATTGATTAGTCTATGTTCCTCTAGTGAAAAAAAGAAAAAGTCCAATATCAAAACTGCCTAAGAAGGCTGTTCAATTTATTTCAAACAAAGAATTGGTTAAAAGTGATCACTGAAGCCTCTTTGATTCACAGGGTCATTGAATTCACTGTCTCAGTTGAGTCCTTAATGGTTTTGGAGAAGTTACCTATCCTAGCAAAAAATGAGTCTTTATGGTTTTAATTTCAAGTATATTTCCTCTGGGTTTCTTTTCTTTTCTTTTTTTTTTTCACGTGTGACTTGAATATGTTGTGAAATTATTCCAAATCTTTATTGTACACTGTTCCCTTTTTTAAAAACAGACTCAAGAGCCCTGGCCAGTTTGGCTCAGCGGTTAGAGCGTCGGCCTGCGGTCCCGAGAGACCCGGGTTCGGTTCCCGCTTAGGGCACGTACTTTGGTTGCAGTTTGTCCCTGGCCCTGGTTGGTCGTGCGGGTGGCAGCCACTCGATGTGTCCCTTCACGTCGATGTTTCTCTCTCTCTCTCCCTCACGCTCTATCTGTACAAAAAATGGAAAAATATCCTCGGGTGAGGATAAAAAAAAATAAAAAAAAAACAGACTCAAGAGACATGAGACTTATGACCAAATATATGGCATCACTTTTCACCTGTGAAGTACTCAAAGTTTCAAAAGCATTCTTCATGCTCCCAAACTCCCCCTCTTCCCTGTGGCTTCTGAAATGTTATACTAAGCTCCCCACTGGGGACATTATCAATTAAGACCTTCTCTCTGCTCCAGTCCTTGCACTCTGCAGTAATTCAAAACTCTTTTACATATATTAAAAACAATCTCACTTCTCAGAGATTTGGTGTTTCTTGCAGATGCAAAACATCACTAGAAAAGGTCATCCTTTTTGTATAGTGGTAGCAACAAAGGAAAAGGGCACTAGCAACACGGTAAGAAATTCATTAAAAATGTTTCCTCTCCATGTAAGCTTAAAATCTTATCATTACAAAACAAAAATGTACTTATCATTAGACTGAATTTGCTAATAAATAAGTACTTATCTGCTTTTGAAAATCCTTTACAAATAAGAGTAACAAAAGCAGTTCCTATCAAGGTGATTAACATAAATGCTTTTAATTTTTAAAGAAACCATATTCTCATATTCTTACTTTGATAGGTGAATACTAAACTCCATAAGAAGAAATCTTGTGGAAATGTAGACTAATCTGAGTTAGAAATGTCCAACCAATACTTTTCTAAGATGTTTTGATTCTTATACATCCTGGGTTTGGTATGTAATGTGAAATGCAATTGTGTAGAAGAAACTGAAGATCATTTGTATGTATGACTTTGTAAAAGTAAATTTACAAAGTCAAATATCTGTGCAGTGTGCAAAGTAAAAAAATTTTGTAGGTTTATATGACAAAACTATAGAATTGATCATCTATTGTTAACTACTATTATAGGGGTACAGCCATGATGGAAACAACATGGTGTTTCCTCAAAAAGTTAAAAATGGAACTGCCATTGACCCAGTGATCCCACTTCCAGGAATATATCCTAAGTAGCCTGAAACACCAATAAGAAAGAATATATGCACCCCTATGTTCATAGTAGCACTATTTACAACAGCTAAGATCTGGAAACAGCCCAAGTGCCCATCAGTAAATGAGTGGATAAAAAAGCTGTGGTATATTTATACAATGGAATACTATGCAGCTGTAAGAAGAAAAAAATCCCTTACTCTTTGAGACAACACGAAGGGACCTGGAGAGTATTATGCTGAGTGAAATAAGCCAGTCAGAGTAAGACAAGTACCACCTGATCTCAAGTATGGAATCTAATAAACAAAATAAGCTGATGAACAAAGTAGACCCAGAGACATGGAAGTAGGGAGCAGACTGACAAATCTCAGAGGGAAGGGTGGGCAGGGGGGCGAGAAAAGATCAACCAAAGAGCTTATATGCAAGTATTCGTAGCCAATAGACACACACAGACACTGGTGCAGTGAAGGCAGGAAGGGGAGGTCAATAGAGGAAAACAGGAAGGACATCTGTAATACTTTCGACAATAAAGATAAATTATAGAAATAAAAGAGACAAGAGGACACAAAGAGGACTTGGAACGACCGGGCTCTGCTGAGCTCCCCCAGCCCGCCATACCTAACCCATACTCTTTGTAGCTGTCTCTGTGATAGTTCTCTTCCTGGACCAGGCCCTCTATCTAAATTCTTTTAGGTAGTTAAGGGGGAGGTAAAAAGCTCTTTCTGAGCCTTTTGGGCCTTGATTATCTTCAGTTCAAAATAGTCCATATGCCAAAATAGAACCATTTCGGGTGGCCTATCCTGCTCCCCTTTATGATATCCCCAGCACCTGTTTTAACAGAGTATGGCGTTATAGACACTCGACAAACAATGATTCAATTGAAAAAATTGTTTGCTTGTAACAAGGATTACATGTATCCCTTACTTCAAAATAGCTGCTTTCTTGCCCAGCCAATGTGGCTCAGTGGATTGAGCATCATCCCAGGAACTAAGAGGCCCCCTATTCAATTCCCAACCAGGGCATGTGCCCAGGTTGTAGGCTCAATCCCCAGTGGGGGGCGTGCAGGAGGCAGCTGATTGATGTTTCTCTCACACATCAATCTTTCTTTCTTTCTCTCTCTCTCTCTCTAAAAAAATCAATAAAAACATATTTTAAAAATAAATTAAATAAAATGCCTACTTTCTTAAACAACTGAGTCTGAAATGAACACAGATTTATTACTAAATTGAGTTATTATAAAAGGATTTTTTAATCAAGGGGATGTGATTAGTCAGTTAGCATATCCCACCTGGCAAGTTTCCTGACCTCACTGAGGTCATTTACTCCCTTAGAAAATGCAACTAATATAATGACATCAATTAAAATAGATAATGTACTCATTGTGCCTAGCTTTGTACCCAGCATGTAGTAAATACCCATTAGATAGTAATAATTATTTTACTTGAGTGCAAGAAAAAGTTTATTCTACTTGGTGACACTGGTCTGATTCTGAAGCAAAAAGGCATATTTTTTATCATATACGTGAACTTTTCATTTTTATATAAACTTTTCCTTCTCTCTCTTCTTTTGTAAAAGAATGGGATAGAGGGTAGCCAGATACCTGGCCAGAAAACAGCTGCATCCTTATACTTGACCTTCCAGAACACCCCACCCTCAGCCCCGCCACCTTCATCACTCTGTGTTATTTCTGCACCTTGATCTCCATCTGGCTTGGCCTCTGCATGGGGCCATCTGCAGGACTTGTTTCTCTACCTCTTGAGTCTTCCTTTGAGCAAGAGAAACAAAAGATTTACAGAGTTCTGACCAAAACAATTTTTTTCCACAGCATCTAGAGTACACGACAATAAAAGGGACATGAAAGTATTTACCAACTTCACTTACATCCGATAAAATGACCATTTACAGGATTTTGCATTAAGCTGATTGCTTTTAAGGACTGAAATGTCAGCTCACAGGAAAAACTGACACCAAGCAGCTGGTGAAAGGGCACCGGCAGAGCCCGGCTGGGAACGTCAGAGGCAGGGTGGGGAAGAAAACAAAACTGGAACCCAGATTTTTAAGGCATGCTTTATTTTAGAGTAATAATTAATCAAAAACATACTAAATGTCAAGTTTCCTTTTATGATTATTCTCCCAGCCATGGGGCCACTTTTCATTGTTTCTGGAATGATCCTGAATAGAGATATTGTACACTCTAGTGAAAGAGAGAAACTGGTTGCTATCAACTCTGACCACAACAGATGTAAAATAAGAGTCCAATATTCTTTCAGAAGCTTGGACTTTGTTTTTCTGGAAACTATAAAAAGAAATCGTTTTTGTTGCCGCTATTGTGCTGTGTTAGGTGGTTTGTATAGCTTCCATTCCACCTTGTCTTAAGAGAAAGGCTTTATCTCGTCTACCTATTAACAAAGAGAAAGGTCTTAGAATGCCGGGACAAAAGAATGATTCTGTGGAGATGCCCTGCCGTAAATTTACATTCATTCCCAGTTCCTCAATCACTAATAACAGAGTTTTTTAAGTGTGGACAAAAAAAAAGGGCCACATAGCAAACCTGACAAGCTCAGGGGAGGCCTGCATGTCAGCCTTACACACTCAAAGACTTAAAGTAACCACATAGAATGGTCTGAAAATAAAACTTCCTAACTAAAAGTGAGTCATGGCAATGAGTCATGTCCTAGGCCAGTACCGTCTTTGACAAAGGTCAATCTTTACCTTAAGTGATCCTGTCTATAGTCTTTTTTTATTTTATTTTTTTCTTTATTGATTTTAAAGAGAGGAGGGGAGAGGGAGAGAGAGATAGAAACATCAATGAGAGAGAACATCGATTGGCTGCCTCCTGCAAGCCCCCCACTGGGGATTGGGCGACAACCTGGACATGTGCCCTGACCGGGAATTGAACCCATGACCTCTTGGTGCATGGGTCAGTGCTCAACCACTGAGCCACACCTGCCGGGCTTGCCTATACTCTTTTTGCAGCTACCATAACATGCTTTTGTAATAACAGCAGAGCAAACCCCTTTTTCTAGACTCCTCAGGGCAGAATTTCCCACAAGAGCACAACAGAACCCCCCATTATTATCTTGTTCCCCAAATACCATCTCTATGTGCTGTAAATGTTAATTATCCTGTACCCACCAAAGTAAAAGAACTATGTGTCTCCATTTTATTCTTTTTCCAGTTCCCTACCACCAACCCCTTAATCTCCTTTGAGTCTTATAAATAAAATAAGGTGCAAAACTGACATTCTCTTGAGCATTTTCTCAATCCATTGAGACTTTGCTTCCCAGCAATTGTCATCAGTTTAGCTCGAATAAACTCATAAAAATTCTCGACGGGTTTGGACATTTCTTACGTGGACAGAAGCAATTAGGAGGAAGATGGAGGGATTAAACAACCCTAAGCCCACTGAATCCAACAACCCGAGAACTTTAAAAGAAAAACAAAATCAAGCATTAGGAGGAATGGTGTGGTTCTCTAAAATAAACAAAGGAGGATCTGCCTTAATAAAGAAGTTGACAGCTTCTCCCCCTCTTTTCCCGGCTCTGCCACTAGCAACAAAGAAAGGCCTCGTTTGCACAGCTGTTGCCCTAAGAACGGAATAACAAAGGCCTGAAACTTTAACTTGAATTTGAAAAAAAAAAAAAGTAAACTGACAGAGAGAAAAATCAAATATCAGGGAAGTCAACAAAGAAGCTAGAAAGTTTGTGAGATCAGGAGGAATATTCTAAAGGCTAAACTTCCAGTGAGCTCGAAGGAAACTCGCCTGCCTGCTGAAGACTCACTCGGAGTCTGAGAAAGAGCCTCTGAGAAAGAGCCGGGGGGCGAAGCTCTGAGAGCTCCCACCCCGCACAGCCGGCTGCGTGGAGAAATCCACTGCCCCGGGCTGGGGGATGGAAAAGGCATTCATTTTTTCAGAGTTCTGAAGCTGGAGATCAATGTGGTTCTCACTGAAAAGCTAGGGCCAGTTGAGGGATAACATCAAGAAAGTGCCTGCCTGGTATTATTTCTTCTCATTTCTGGTGTTCACCGTAGAATGTGTCCCTGTCATGGGGACAGGGAGGATCCAGGAAGGACAAAAGGAGATAGTAGTTAATTTGCATCCTCTGTAATTTAAATATTTTTCTTGTGCTTTAAAAAAATAAAATAAAATATTTAGTCACAGAAAAAGGCAATGTTTTACAAGTAAAGTCTCTCAGGAAAATAAGCAATATGCTCTTTGGGTTAGTCTATTTATTATTTATAAACTACCACTTCTTAAAAAAAGGATTGAGGCATTCACACAATAGAAACTGTGAAGACACAGACAATTAGGACGTTAAATCAGGAGTCACAGAACAAAGCAGTGGGATCTAATGGTGGGGAGGGAGCAGGAGGGGAGAAATATTGTACCAGAAACTATGACAACATCCTTACTCTTTTGCCATGACAGCTGTGATATGCAGAACTAAAATTAAAGTTCAATTTGCAATGAATTCACTTCATTTTTTTTTATTCACCTTCCAGCTGCAATAAGAAATGCTGAAGGAATATCAGGTACAGTTGTAGAAATCAATTAAATGAATATTCATGGCAATACCTCCAATGTACTAGGCTCCCTTGAAGAGTCTTGAAGTTTAGTGTGAAAAAGAAGCGTAAACAAATAATCCCAATGCAATATGATCAATTTTGGTTGCATTTCTTTCCATACACACTGTGGTAAAGGCTTTGTAAGGCTGGGGGGGTAGGGGGGGGAGCCCTTACCTCGGTTGGGAAAGAAAGGAAAAGAATTAGTAACACTTCAGATGAATGACTTCATATGAGAAAAGTTTGAGAACTAGAAGTGATAGAGTTGTAATTAGGTAGTTATTAATAACAGGAAAGGAACAAAGCGGGAAGCCAGACATTATAGGCATATCATTTGGGCAGCTTCAGCAGG
Organism: Molossus molossus; assembly: GCF_014108415.1. Taxonomy (NCBI): domain Eukaryota; kingdom Metazoa; phylum Chordata; class Mammalia; order Chiroptera; family Molossidae; genus Molossus; species Molossus molossus. The sequence goes on from NW_023425345.1 coordinate 30,281,420, forward strand.
AAGCTGCAACTTTGCACTCCCCAGGGAACCAACAAAGGGAAGATAGACACATGCTCAGTAAAGTTGAGATGACATAGGGAAGGCACTTGCCTGTAAGTCACACTTGGGAACCAAAACCATTGGCTAGAATGGGCATGGCCGTTGCAAGCGTGTGAAAATTTGGGAATACATAATCTCCTAAACAAAGGAGTTCTCTCTCTTGTTACACTTGGCTCTTGGCTCGCTCTAGGCTTCCTTGCATTCACCAGTGTTTCCTCCATAGCCATGTGGCCCTGCGGACCCCACATGAAATGGACACATGGACTACAGCAGGAAACACAGAATATGCTAGCCTGATGCTGGATTGGACTCTGTGCCAACATGGGAAGGAAACTCTGGTCACTGGCCCCAATTTTATCTCTGCTGAAGCCCCAGCTACAATTCCATGACTGGACAAATGGAAATAAGACTTTGGCAATGCAAGGATTTAACTCCACAGAAATAAAAATCACTCATTCTCCCATGCCAGTCTCAGAAAAATTTTTTCTCGGGATATCACAAGAATTCCACTCCTACCAGCAACTCGAGGAAATGAGGACCTCTCCTTTCCATTATCAGAAGTACAGAGCTAAATGATAAATCAAAGGAAAACAGAAAATCAGATAAATAAATTATCTCACAAAACCCCAGAAGGGCTTAGGAACTGGAGAAACAGTTACCTTGAAAGGAAGCGAGGGATATGTTCAAGTAAGGCAGAAAGCAGGGCTATTTCTTGAAAGTCTGATGTAAAAATTAATTAAATCTCTAAATCAACTCCTGTCAGCAACCTCAGAAGACTGGAGATTTTTCTCTTTGGAGAAACTGAGTCAAAGGGAATGTAGACGTGAGGACAACAAGCAGAGTTGGGCAGGAGATGTGTGCCACAGCAAAAACTATGCTTCGGTGAGAAACCTCCAGTCTGAATGGCAAAACCTTCAGTGCCCTTTTCCATTTGTTCCCAGAATGTGGCAGCCTTGACTATAAACATCAAGGAAGAGATAGGAGAATAGAGAACCTAGGAAAAATGAAAAGTAGATGACATACGACACAAGAAGCGAAAGAAAATATCATAAACAAGATACTAGTTAGTATCCCCAGGTAGAGAGGAGAAATTATTATATCCATTAAATAAGAACAGGATGCTTTTTAAAAAGGTAATACTGAGAGAAGATGAACTCTTAGAATTAAAATATGGTAGAAATAAAAATGTTGGTCAAAGTGTCGGAAGATAAAGTTGAAAAAAAACTCAGCAAGAAAGTTCAACATTCAAGAGACAGAAGTTCCAGAAGAGAGCTAAGAAAATGGATAAGAAGAAATTATCAAAGAGAAAGCACCAAGAAAAGTTCCCAGAACTGAAGGAGGTAAGTTTTCAGGTTGAAGGAGCCTAGAAGCCCAACAAACACAATCTTCCCACACCAAGGCATTTTATAGAAAAACTTCAGAATACTGGGAATAAAGAGGTCCTAAAAGTTCCCAGGCAGAAAATGCAGATCACATACAAAGTGATCAGGGATGAAAACATTATTGGCTGTTCAAGAACTCTGGAAGCTACAGTGCAGTAAAAAATATGAAAGAAAATGATTTTCAACTTAGAATTCTAACCCATGCAACTTATTGATCAGGTCTGAGGCTACTTAGATGCAATCAGGGGATTGCCTGAGTTAAAAGTTGAAATGACAAGTTTGCTAGGAATTGACTAAAGTGGTTACTGCCATTAGAAAGAATAGGATCTTTAAATAGATAATAAATAGGAATTTAGGGGGGGGGTGAATCTAAAATTTTTCCTTTCTTATACATCTGAATTTTGGATGTTGAGAAATCTACTCACTATATGTCACATGAGAAAGAACAATTTGGGTCTCTCGATTTTTCTATCCAAGACATTTTATTTTAAGGCTTGACACCTTTGTTACATTTTCTCTTCCAGTAGCTCTTCAGGAGTGACCCTATTGTCCCCCTAGACTATTCTTAGTGATCCAAAGTCTGCTCCAAAGCCCAAGAGAGGGATATTCATGTCTTGCTGATGTGTCTATTCAAATTAAGAACAAAAGAAAGGCAGCATCTTAAGTATGCAGGTATGTCTTAGTCAGCTTGGCTTCTATGACAAATACTATACATTGGGTGGCTTAAACATTTACTTTTTTACAGTTCTGGAACCTGGGAAGTCCAATATCAAGGTGTCCACAGATTCCGTGTCCGGTGAGAGGCTGCTTCCTGGCTTGTAGACAGCTACCTTCTCACAGTATCCTCACATGGCAGAGAGAGAGAGAGAGAGAGAGAGAGAGAGAGAGAGAGATCATCTCTTTTATATCTTTTCTTATAATGGCACTAATCCCATTCATAAGGGCTCCACCCTCATGACCCAATTACCACCCAAAGCCCCATATATCTCCAAATATCATCATCTTGGGGATTAGTACTTCATGAATTAGTAATATATGAATTGGGGTGGGGGCGCACACAGACATTCAGTCTCTATTGCAGTAGGGAAGGGAATTGTGATGAAGAAAGTTATATTGAATTCACCCCTAAAAGTTTTACTTCCTGAGAGAAGCAGATAAAATCATCTTGCATTCAGCAAACACCTAATTATAACTCAGATATTATATTAGGAAAGCACTAGTTTCACCAAGGTGAATAAAATACTTTCTGACATTAAGTAAGAAGACTGACAGGTTTAAATAGAGAATCAATGTTGGGGCATGGAGAGAGCTGGGCTCTGATTGGGAGAGTCTGATAAGCCTTCCAAAAGAGATGACATTCAAACTGGGTCCTAAATTTCACCAGCACTCAAGGCAAACATGAGAGACAAAGCATGGAGTGTTGGAGAACAGTGACATGTCTAGGGGCTAGAAAATACATGGTTGGACTAGCAAGATGTTATGCTGGAAAGATAAAGTATGGTCAGATTGTGAAGACTTCTGAATCCTTTTCTGAAGAGATTGGCCTTATGAAGTCAACTAGATCATCCAGTGGGGCTACAGATTCTAAAGAGATGTCTTAATGGAAGCAAAGGATGGGTTAAAAAGACAAATCTCTAGCCCCCTCCACCATACCTCACCCACTTTATGTCTTTTATATGTCTCGTTTATATTTTAATTTAAAAGTAAGACCCAGTCGTTATTTTTAAGTTTTAAAATTGCTAGCATAAGCAACTGAAAGTCATAAAAGATCTTTAATTGGGGAAGTTAAATGACCATCTTCACATTTCAGAAAGTTAATGCTGTCTCCTGGGTGGGAGGAAAGATTAGAGAAAGAAGACGTGCAAGGCAGGAGAAGCCATTAGTTAGACTGTGAGAATAGCTCAGACAAGGGACAACCAAGGATCCAAACCAAGGTAGTTATAACAGAATATGAACAGAAGTAGAAAGAGAGAACAGATTCTAGAGGCATTTTAGAAATTGAATGAACGGCCATATTCAACTCCTACTACACATGTAGCAGTTTTTAACAGTGTTTGGGCATAGCAAGCAGGAAACCCTATTGCACTCTACCCTTCCATTGGTGAACTGTTACAATATCAGTTGCTTAACTTCAACTCCAAGGAAGTGAGATAAGGGCTTCTTGTAACATTCCAAAGTTTCTAGACTGTTGAGGGTAATACGGTTTATTGACTGACTTGACTTTGTGGAAAACTTAGTGGCTTATAGGTGAACATGGAAAAAGTCACCAAATACAGTGTGTTCATTTGACTTATCAATTGAAGAAGACTGATGTGGTATTTTGCTGTCTCTTCTTTTTCTTTCATTGTCTATAGATAATATTTTTTTCCAACTCAAAAAAAAAGAGCCCTGGCTGGTTTGGCTTAGTGGTTAGAGCGTCGGCCCGCAGTCCAGAGAGACCCGTGTTCGGTTCTCACTAAGGACACGTACCTTGGTTGCAGTTTGTCCCCAGCCCTGGTTGGGTCGTGCGGGTGGCAGCCACTCGTTGTGTCCTTTTCACGTTGATGTTTCTCTCCCTCTCTCTCTCTCTCTCTCTCTCTCTCTCCCCCTCCCTCCCTCCCTCCTGCTCTGTCTGAACAAAAAATGGAAAAATGTCCTCGGGTGACAATGAAGAAAATAAATAAATAAAATCATTTTAAAAAAAAAGAAATTTGAAAAAATAAATTTAGTGGTAAATAAAGTAAGCCATATATCATTCATATTGTTGTTCCTATTATGCTATACTGTTTGATGTAATATCATGTGATATGATGCTTTACTGAGATCTATCCTTACAGTGGACTGGCCATTCAAGCAGCATGGTAGCCTATTGACTCTATTGTAATTTAAGACCTGCTGATGAGATGCGGAACCTTCATTCCATGTACCCAATCATTCAGTAACTATTCCGTATATTTTATATGTAAGGTCTTATATTAGGTTGGCACAGTGAAATGAAACACGACATGATCTTAGTTTAGTAAAGCTTTCAATCAGCAGGGGAGACAAACAACTAATTGCACAGAATTATTTGATCACTATTGGTATAACTGCTTTGAAGATGAAAGAAAATCTACATTACAGTTTAGAACAGGGGACCTCACCTAGTCCCCACTTCCATGAGGAAGTGACCTTTGGCTTGATAGTGAAGGACAAGCTGCTGCTTCTGCAAGTAAATGGGAAGAGAAATCCAGGCTGAGTAAGCACTGTAAAGCAGGAGCACGGACACTGATCAGTTGGAAATGCTTTCGGCTGTGGCTGGAGGGCAGCAATCAACGGGGAGAATGGCTAGATGAATTTGGAAAGTGTACTCACATAAATTAATAGGCCATGAGCAGTTTGGTTTTAGCCTAAAGGCCGAAAGGAACAACCCCCTTTATGGAATTCAAATGGGATAAAATTATTAGACTCAATTTTAAAGATTTTCTGACTTCTTGCCCTGGCCAGTTTGGCTCAGCGGTTGGAGCGTTGGCCTGCGGTCCGGAGAGACCCGGGTTCGGTTCCCGCTAAGGGCATGTACCTCGGTTGCAGTTTGTCCCCGGCCCTGGTTGGTCGTGCGGGTGGCAGCCACTCGATGTGTCCCTTTCACATCGATGTTTCTCTCTCTCTCTCTCTCTCTCTCTCTCTCTCTCTCTCTCTCTCTCTCTCTCTCGCCCTCCTGCTCTATCTGAACAAAGAATGAAAAAGTGTCCTCGGATGAGGATAAAAAAAAATAAAAAAAAAAAAGATTTTCTGACTTCTTGGTGAAAAACAGATTGGAATGGTCCAGAGTGGATGTAGGAAGACCACACAAGTGGCTCTTCTCAGAAGCCTCACCAAATTTCTTAGTGGCAGACCCCGACACCCAAAACTTCAGTTCCAGGATAGTCCTAATCACAGCAGATTGCATGTAATACTAAGACCTGGACCCCGGCAGCAGAGTCTAAAATGTATCTTGCTGCTAAGTTTGCTGTCCTGTGCCTTGCATGTGCCATGCCACTGGGCCACAGCCTCCTCCACTACAGCTGTGTTAGCCTGGGCCATGTGCCAGCTGCTGTGCCAGGGTTGTTTTGTTTGTTTCCCTCTGCTTCACAGGCTCCTTTTCCTAAAACCTTCCTCTGACTTTTGCCTAGCTTCACCAGTCCCTAATTCGCAGGTTACGACATGATAGATTGGCTTCCCAGGACAGCACCACCTTCCCGAGTACATCGCTTTTCTCCCAGCTGCTTCACCTCCGCGGTTGATTACCTCACTGGTTTCAGCTCTGTCCTTGGTCATCTGGTCCCTCCCCTCCCCTTTCCAAAAGTGCCTCTATGGAGAGTCTGCTGGGATTATAAAAATAAACTACAATAAATAACTTCCAGTGGTGAGGTATTTATCTAGAAGATCTCCCCATTAGCAAAAGAGAGCTTTATTTCTTATTCTTAGGAGATGGCAAGGTCAGATGTATTTTTCCTAACAATTTCACTGAAAGTTCCAGTGTTGTTGAGGCCCTGATACCCGCAGTTATCAAAAGAATCAGGATCAGATTTTATGGCAACAAATAGCTTTGCAAGCTCACATTTTTTTCTTAAAAATGTTTAATTGTTTAGGTTTGTTTGCTTTTAACTGATCTGCATGTCTAACTCTCATATTTCTCTGGATTTCTGCAGTAAAAATGATACACCTCAGTGAAGAGAAATATTGGGATGTGAAAAGAAATGTTATGAGCCAAGGAGCCACTGGCATTTAATCTGTAGCAGGTGTGCTGTTAGATTTAATAAGCATTTCTAGGTATTGGGGTTTTTTATCTTTATGAAGAGGCTTCTAAGCACACGAGCAAAATTTAAAGCAATATATGAAATGTAATCCTAGCAGGATACAGCAAATAATTCACTATCCTTACACTTTCTCTACCCCTGAAAGAAAAGAGTTTGTGGAACAAGTTTGCTAGGATCCATTTCTTTTACTTTTGTTTTCCTTTTTTGTTCTACAGTCCAGGCAAGATGAGACCTTCCACAAAAATTAACTAGCATCTCATTTTCTGAGACTGAAATCTGAAAAACATTGATAAGTTTCCAAGTCATATCTTTTAAAATCTATGTTTGTGGTTCTTTTTTAAACACCTTTTTCTAAAATAGAATTCTCAGTGTGACCAGAACGAGTACAGGCTGGGTGGAAAATGTTTCTGCCAAATTGTGAGATTGATGTAAGTTAAAGTAGCTGAAATGTAAGTCCGTGTTATTGTAATCTGAAGTGTTAAAGCGTGCCCTTCATCTTAGAAATGCAAAATATTTTCAAAACAAGCATCATGTGACACCCAGCAGTTTGTTACAGCTCTCTGGAGGAGATAATTTGTCACACAGAGACTTTGGGATATTTTGTTAAAATACTGACCCACCATTTCTTGATGCAGCTCAGAATTCTCCATTTTTTAGGCACTAGTTTTACATTTTATTATTAACCTGATTGTTGTCAAAATTTCTAATAAATCTTGTTATCCTTTAAGATAGGAGTGATTGTAAAAAGACATAAGAATGACTAATGAAGCTTCAGTTATTTTGATCTCTTAGCTTTTTATGTTGAGTTCCCCATCATACTATTAACTTGTCGACTTTAGCACTTGGTACCCCATCTTTGAATTTGGGACATTTTTAATCCTTTCTACCATGTACTCTTGTAGCACACATTGTATAATCTTTGATTAGTGTAATTTTTCTGCAATGATGCAAACATCAAACTCTTGAGTTTCCAGTTGAAAAATGCAACTTCTAGCTCCACCTAAGCAGCAATAAATAAGCCCCAAAAGGAAAGGTGAGTAAGAGCTTCAAAGAGATCCAGTGGCAAAGCCTCTGTGGGAATTGTGGAAGAACAATGTCGTGCTGCTCACTAGATATGTGAGCACAGTGGAAGGGAGACCAAAGCTGAGGCTAGACAAAACAAGCACCAGAGGCTTTGACTTCTCATATCGAAATTGGTCAGGAGGGAAACAATTGTTCTTTTCAAATAATTTCCAAGAGAGCCTCCTACCTAATGATACGCCCTCCATTCAGTTCATCTTTTGTCTTCTACTCCTTTTATTTCTTTTGAGGTGTTTTGGTTTTGTTTTGTTTGGATAGATGCTTAGCTTTTGCCTCTCATAATTTTTAAAACTCCAACTTTTGTTGATTCTTTGTATTCAGTAGGTGATTTCTAGTTATCTGATATCTGATATCTTCTAGTTTTATATAATGAATATATATAATTAGATGAGTGTATGTGTGTGTGTGTGTGTGTGTGTGTGTGTGTGTGTATGATGAGTAATTTTTTTTCTTTCTCCTAATTTCACTGTCTTTTTTTAATTTTATTTTTCAATTACAGTTTACATTCAACATTGTTTTGTATTAGTTCAGGTGTACAGCATACTTTACAAAGTATTCTCCCAATATTTTAGTATCCACCTGGCACCATACATGATTACAGTATTATTGACTGTGTTCTCTATGCTGTATTTTACATCTTCATGACTATTCTGTAACTGCCCGTCTGTTCTTCTTAATCTCTTCACCTTTTCACCCAATCCCCCAACTCCTCCCCTCAGTCTATTCTCTGTATCTGAGTCTGTTTCCATTGGTTTGTTCATTTATTTTTCCTTTAGATTCCACATATAAGTGAAATCATATGGTATTTGTCTTTCTCTGACTAACTTATTGCACGTCTTCTAGCTATATTTTTAATTCCAGTGTCAATAGTACGATTCCAGCTGTGTTCACTTTTGAAACTTGGTCCTTCCTCCAGCCCATTTCCTCTGGCATTGTGACTGGCTCACACCACTGACTCGTCTTCCACCGGATGCTGCCTGCCTTCTCCAAGGAAAGAGAAGACCCATCTCCGAAAGGGGGAGGGATTAACACTTCTCCATTGGCCCAATCTCGGTGAATGCAAACTCCAAACCTAAACAACAGAAATGAAAGCTGAAGGGCTACCTCATAAGTATTAGAGAATATAGTCGAGAAAGGACTGTGAGTGTGTGTGTGTGTAATTATCTATATGATTAACAGTAAAACACCTGACTTTTATTGGATAGAAACATTTTTAGTTTATCTAACCTTAAGTGTTTGAGGGGCCTGAAGTTTTTCAACTAAAAGGGGCACTTTTTAAGAAAATTACAAATATAAGATTAGAAACAAAAATGACAAAACACAATTAAAAATAGATAAATACATTAGACATTACACAACACAGAAAAATAACAATATTTTATCTATTAGTTGCCTGATAAACCTCTCTAATAAATTTTTTCTTCTTTTTTTTTTTTTTTGCTTCTCTGAAAAATATACAAAATTAATGCTACCACAAAAGGAATTAAAATATAATTTTAAGTTGTTGTTACATTGTATTGGGCTGCATAAATGTATAATCAAATTATTCTTATACTACATACATTGACTAAGTTGATGAATATGTGTAGGTATTTTGTGACTGGAGCACTTACTTTTTCAGTCTATATTTGCGTTGTTGGCAATTTTGTCTACTATTTATCTGGAACTGCTTAACTTTCTAAGGACAAGGTATGTCAGATACCCTGAGAAGTGATTGACATATTAGAATGCTATATGCAGTATGTCAAGAGACTTACTTATAATATTCCTAAATTTTATGATCTGTAAGTACAGGAATGATTGAATAAATTTTATTTTGTGTAGTCTCCTCCAAAAAAAAGAAAGAAAAAATTGTGGTACATTTATAATTGTACACACTGCATTAAACATTCATTATATTCCTGACAGAAGAATACAACCATTTTGATGAGGTGATAATGAGGAGTGGGTGCTCCGCTTACAATTCTACACTTCTGATGACTGGAAGTATTTTCCATTGACTAGCTTCCGGCTTCTTATTGTTTAAACCCTGTCCTTTTCCACTGTCCACATCAGGACACATTTCATATCACAGCATGACTTCTGATCTTGCATGTTTGTGTCACAATACCAGGGGGGCAGCAGAAGTTTCCTGGTCAAGTACTGCATCCCTAAAATGCCTGCCTTCGGAGGAGTGTGAGGGAGAGAAAGTCTGACTGGAGACAGGAGTCTTAACCAAGCACAGATAAAAGTTTGCTAATTTTACGAAGTCACCTGGCCATGTGCACACATTGCCAGGGCCACGCCCAGGGCCTTGGAAGGAGCCGTGCAAGGAAGGGCTCTGACATGTAAGACCCACTAGCTTCACAGTCAATTGCTTCATCTTCTAACTTATTATTTTTTTAAATCCTCACCCGAGGATATGTTTATTGATTTTAGAGAGAGGGATAGAGAGAAAGAGGAAGAGAAACATCTATTTGAAAAAAACAGAAGCCGGTTGCCTCCCGTACACACCCTGACCAGGCATCTAACTGTAGCCTTTCAGTGCACAGGATGATGCTCCGACCAACTGAGCCACACCGGCCCAGCCACCACCAAACTTACTGATTATTTATTTATTATTTTATTATTATTATTATTATTTTTAATCCTCACCTGAGAGTATTTTTCTATTTATCTTTAAATAGAGTGGGAGGGAGAAAGAGACACATTGACTGGTTGCCTCCCACAGGACCCTGACCAGGGCCGGGGACAACTGCAACCGAGGCCCGTGCCCTTGACCAGAATCAAACCTGCAACTCATTGATCTGCAGGCCAACGCTCTACCACTGAGCCACACCGGCTGGGCCGAACTTACTGATCTTTTAACACAGAACGGTTAGACTTCCAGTTCCTAACACATAAGCAACTTAGAAATTGCCACTCCATCCTGACAATAAGTAAAAAGCTAAACAAACTTAAAAAAATCAACTCTCTTAGGTCAGAGAAATAAAGTCACAGAGCAAACTGCTGTCAGAAAACAAAAGGTTGGTACAAAAATGTCATCATTTAACAGGTCAGAACCCCTCAAACACAGACTTCCACAGGAACCAGAGGAAAACCTGAACTCTAATGGCCAAGTCCGACAGTTTAAAAGGTCAGAAAACCCTTGAATGGGGAGGCTGGAGGAGGAAACACTTCTTTGAGTTTTATCTTTAGGAGCTCTACCAGGTCCTCACAGTGAGTATCGGAGAAAAGTCCCCTCCTGATTCCAGCAGGGAGAAGGAAATATACCAGAGTATTCTGGTTTTCTTAACAAGGTCTTTTCTCAAGAAAAACTAGTTTACCAAAGCCTAACCCACTGAATTTTATCAGAGCCTACTGACCTGAGGGAAGGGAAATACACAACTCCAGCCCGCTCTGGCCATTCTGTCTCATCTCAGGAAGTGGATGGTGGGTGGGGACTGAGAAGCAGTAGTGGAGTTTACATTCCCGGTGCACAGGCTCAACAAAAGCCTGAGACCTATTCCTAGGTCCAGAGAGTGCCTCCTCTCTCTCCACTCCTTATCACTACATCACTAAATGTCTGTTTACTACAGGTCCTTTTACTAAGTACATCATGTTCGCCTTCCAACAAAAACTTTCAAGGCATACTAAAAAGCAAACAGCACAGTTTGAAGAGATTGAACCAGATCAGAGCCAGAGTCAGATATGGTAGGAATGTTGGAAGTAACAGACTAAGAATTTTAATAGCTGAGATTAATACGCTAAGGGCTTTCACAGATAAAGTAGACAACATGTAAGAATAGATGGATAATGTAAACAGAGAGATGAAAATTCTAGAAAATAATACTAAAAAAGAAACACTAGAGATCAAAAACATTGCAACAGAAATGAAAAAAAAAATGATTTAATAGACTGGATTTGGCTGAAGAAAGAATCTCTGAGCTTGAAGATATGACAACAGAAACTTCCAAAACTGAAAAACAAAGAGAAAAAGACTAAAACAAAAACAGAACAGAATATCTACAAACCGTGGGACAACTGCAAAAGGTGTTTATAAAGGGAATACTAGAAAGAAAAGCAAGAGAGAAAGGAACACAAGCAATTTTAAGCAACAATGACTGAGAATTTTCCTACATTAATGTCAAACACCAAACCACAGATCCAGGAGCTCAGAGAACATAAAGCAAGACAAATATTTTTTAAAAGAACAAAAAAACTATACATAGGTATGTTTTATTAAAACTTCAGAAAATAAGCCCGGCCAGTGTGGCTCAGTGGATTGAGCATCGATCGTCCCATGGACTGAGGGGTCCTGGTTGGATTGGATTCCTAGTCAGGGCTCATGCCCAGGCTGTAGGCTCCATCCCCAGTAGGGGGCGTGCAGGAGGTAGTCAATTGATTTTTCTCTCTCACATCGATGTATCTATCTCTCTCTCCCTTCCTTTCTCTCTAAAAAATCAATAAAAATATATTTAAAAAGAAAATAAAAGGTAAAGAAAAACATCTTGAAAGAAGCCAGAGGATAAATAAGTATTCCATCCAACTTCTCAGAAACTATATAAGCAAAAAAGAGGAGTAAAACATTTTAAGCATTGAAAGAAAACAAAACCTGCCAACCTAGAATCTGTATCCTGGATTGAATACTGGACCCACATTTTTTCTTTCTTTTTTTTAATTTAAATTAAGAATTTCAGCTCCTTAAAAGATATGAAGAGAATTTATAAATTACATATTTGATAAAGGACTTGAATCCAGATTATATACAGAACTCTCAAATCTCAACAATAAGAAAATCTGATTTTTTAAAGAGGGCAAAAGATTTGAACCAACACTTTGCTAATGAAGAAATGTGGATGGCAAGTAAGCACCTGAAAAGATACTCATTACTAGTTATTTAAAAAATGTCAAAACCACAATGAGGTATCATTAGATACCCGAGACTCTTTGGTCCACTGGCCGATACTCTAACTGCTGAGCCAAACTGGCCAGGGCTCAATTTTTAAAAAGATAAAGTGACTTCTCATTGTCCATTCCTTCCCTCCTCTGTCCCTATCCCTTTCCCTGTTAGTTCATTTAATTTTAAATGTGATAGCCCTGGCCAGTTTGGCTCAGTGGTTAGAGTGTTGGCCCCCAGAACAGAGGGTCCCAGGTTCAGTTCCCGCTAAGGGCATGTAACTTTGGTTGCAATTTGTCCCTGGCCCTGGCTGGGGTCGTATGGGTGGCAACCACTCAGTGTGTCTTTCTCATGTCAGTGTTTTTCTCTCTTTCTTCCTTCCTTTCTCCCTCCTGCTCTACCTGAAGATAAATGGAAAAAAGTCCTTGGATGAGGATTAAAAAAAAATTTTTTAATGTGATAATTCCCTCTAATCATATAACATGCAAAGTGTTATGCTATTTTTTTTTTTTTTTTTTTTACTTTATTTCTCAAGATTTGTACTACCTGGGAAGGGGAAGAAAATCAGATCTAGTAGGCATTTTCCTAGTGGTTTGGGAAGGAAACAGCAATTTTAAAGGTAGAAGGGAAAGGGGGGGGGGGTTCTTCCCAGCAGTACTGTTTTCTTAAACTTGATTCCTTGGTAACTCAGATAGTACAGGGCATTGTATAGCTTTTCTCTTACAGGGTCATTCTGCTATCATGCTGATTGAGAGGCCTAATTTGATCACCTGCAGTTATTGTTGGAGATGCACGGTAGTTATCCAAATGTATAACTGGATTAACAGAGCAGGAATTTGTCCAAAATACCTACCGCTGTTGTTTGGTGTCCAATCTCAGGTTGTATACCACTGGTCATTCCTGGTGCTTAACTAGAACAATATAAGCTTCTTGCTGTGACGCCGTTTTCACCCCATCCTGCTGAGGTAGCTTCGTTATTGCAGAAAGAGAGCTGCCTCCGGAACGGCGGAGATTCTTTGTTGCTCAAAAAGTATATATAATATGACCAATGTGAAGGATCTGAGATAACTTGGAAGGAACCAAAGAATCAAAACAAGAATAAATCCTAAGAAAGGGTACTTGACAAGCTTTTTGGAATATACAAGAATCAAATCTAAGAAATTATAGAGGAAAGACTATTTGATCTTCTAACTGGAGATGGAGAAAGAGAAAGTGAAATGAGGAATACTAAATGGAAAAACGACTCACATTTGGGTAGTCATTTCCTTAATTTGAAATAGACATGGTTTATATTGAATAGATATGCTAACAGAAATGATTCAACTGTTAGATGTCTTTTATATCAAGCCTTGTTATAGGTGAGGATGCTATTCCAGCTCATTTTCAATCCCCCCGCAGCCCCCTCTGATTAACATCACCTTATTGCCATATACCTCTCTGCTATACTTCATGACTAAAATATTTAAAAATGAAAATCTGTCTCAATTGTTATTGCTTTTTGAAGTGGGTCATAACACTGCATATTCTAAGACTACAAAATAAAGTGTCAGAACCCAACAAATGTTTGCCATAGGTGTTTTTGTTTGTTATTTTTAGAGAGGGAGAAAGGAGAGAGAGAGAGAAACATTGATGTGAGAGAGATACATCATTCGATTGCCTCTCACACGTGCCCCAACCAGAGATCAAACCCATTACTTAGGTGTGTGCCCTGATCTGGAATCAAACCCAAGACCTTCTGGTGCACAGGACAATGTTCCAACCGAGTCACACTGGCCAGGGCTGCCACAGATGTTTTTAATCCTAAAAAAAATTTACCATTTCATACAAAATACTAAAAACTACTCTTGTACTCACAAATTATCCCTCAAGATACATGACCCTTATCCAAAATATCAGGAAGAAAACTCATTGCTTCTTCCCTTTGATGTTCTTCCCTCTTCCTACACAGATTTAATGAAGACATCTGCCTGACAATATTCAGCTTGTCAAATTAGACAAAAAATAGCCCAGTCTTTCTTGTCATTTGCAAAAAGAAGAAACCAAAAAAGGATGTCAGAAATATATACACTCTATCTTGCCCTCAGCTCATTCCTTGCTAATTATAAGAAGAATGATGGATGACTAGTGGTTTTTACAGTTCTCTTAACTTTGATGCTCTCTCCTGAAAAAAAATTGAATCTTCATTACTAATGAAACTTATGAGCAACATGCAAAAAACAGGGAGAGAAATTGCTGAAAAGTGGATGATAAAAATATATGGCTTCTTCATTTATTCAAATGCTTGATCCAATGTGTAGAAAACTCTACCTGTTACAGTGAAGGAAGGAAGTTGAGTAGGAAAAAAAGTAGGTTTCCTAAAGGGCTTAAAATCAATTCTAAGTTTCTACAGCTAAATAGACCTGCAGATTACATATGTAAAATGCTGGCACACTCTTATCTGTTTTCTATGTAGCCTCTCTTGTCTTTATTCCCCTCCCCATTTAAAATATTCCCCTTCTTCTCTCCTTTTCCACAACATTTTCAACAGCAGCCTACATATAATGTAGAAGAACAGAAACCATCTCTTATGCACACTTGGGAATACTTGTTTGTGTAGACCAGTGATTTAAACTGGTGTGCCACGAGAATTTTTAAAACATGCAATACCTGACAATTTAGTTAGGGGCACCGACCATTTTCCCTTAGATTGTCACACACACACAAAAAAAAAGACAACAGCCAACACAACAGTAGCTGTCCGGTGCAAATGCCCTGTCTTGAACCATAAATATATATAAAGAGTTGTATCTTATTGGTCATGTAGCATAAAAAGGTTGCATCTGATTGGTTAATTCTTGGTACAAGAAACTCTTATATACAAGTATAGGTACTTGATACTTTTTATCATTTTTTATTATGGTTGACATATATTATTATATTAGTTTCAGATGTACACCCTTGTGGTCAGATGTTATATAACTTACTAAGTGATCATCCCAATAAATCTCACATCCATCTGACGCCATCCATAATAATTAGAATATTATCAACTATATGCCCAATGCTATACTTTACATCCCCGTGACTATTCTGTAACAACCAATTTGTATTTCTTTTTTTTTTTTTTATGTTTTTATTTATTTTTAGAAAGAAAGGAAGGGAGAGGAAGAGATAGAAATATCAATTGGCTCATCCTACACACCCCCTGCTGGGGATCAAGCCTGAAACCTGGGCATTTCAGTTACTGTATCCTTCATTTCTGATTGGTGCTTTTGAAGCTCTCACTAAGTTCATTGAGCATCCTTATAACCAGTGTTTTGAACTCCACATTAATAGATTGATCATCTCCCTTTTGTTTAGTTCTTTTTCTGGAGTTTTGTTCTGTTCTTTCATTTGGGACATGTTTCTTTGTCTCCTCATCTTGGTAGCCTCCCTGTGTTTGTATCTATGTATTAGGCAGAGCTGCTATGTCTCCCAGGCTCTGTAGAGTGGTCTAATGTAGTAGGTGTCAAGTAGAGTCCAGTGGCACAGCCTCCCCAATCACCCAACCTGGGCACTTGAGGTGCTCTTCTCCCCACCATGTGGGCTGTGTACATCCTCCTGTTGTAGTTGAGCTTTGACTTACGCCCAAGCTGATAAGCTGCAAGGACTGGCTGTAACAACTGATCACCAACCTCCAACTGCTGTGGAGGATCAGCTGTGCAGGGGTCCCACCCCACAGAACAGGATGTACTTAAATGGGGCTCTGGTACCCACTAACTCCACCCCTAGAGTGTGTTACTTGTGGAGGTGGTGGGGTGGTGGTTTTTCGATGTGGTCTAAAGCTGTCCACTATCTGGGAACTCCCAGGAGATGCAGGCCAAGGTCAACCACCAGCTGTGTTCTGCCTGGGGCCACCTGGCATGAGCTACAAAACAATCCTCAAATGGTTGCTTCTTGTGCTGAGTTTGGAGGTGCCCAGGTGAGTCCAAGCTATGAACCAAAACTGGCTGCTGCTGCTAGTACCAGGCCTGTGGCCACTTAACAAGAGGTATAGGGCTTGGCCGATGCTGCTTGTTTGAGAGATTTTAGGAAAATCTGAAGCATGAGCCAAGACAGGCCATTTTTATGGAAAAGCCTCCGGAAACAGCTTGGGTGGGCCTGCAAGTTGGGTTGGGTGGGGCAGGGTCTCAGGGTATCACCAGGGTGGGGCAACCAGTGTGAGCCAGGTTGATGGATGCTCAGATATATCGCCCACCTGCCAGCTTTAGGGGGAAGGGTTCATTAAAGGAACAGTGGCCTCTGCCAGCACTGGCTTCCCCAGCTTTCTCTGATGCCAGATAGTTCAATTCCTCCTTGTATATTCTAGGTTCCTTTCAAGCTGTTGTTCCAGATTAGGAGTTCAGAAGGAGTGAGTCCACATAAGTCTGTATGCAGACCCTTTAAGAGGAGCTGCCTGGGGCTGCAGAAGCTTCATCACCCTCAGCCTCAATCCTTGCTTGTTTTCACAGCCAAGTTATAGGGACTTCTCCTCCTGGCACCAGAACCCTGAACTGGGGGGCCTGGTGTGGGGCTGGGACCACTCTCTACTCAGGGGGAACCTCCGCAGCAGAGATATCCCTCCCAATTCTTATCCACCACATGTAGGTGTGGGACCAGCCCCACTCCATGTCTCCACCCCTCCTACCAGTCTGGATGAGGCTTTTTTTAAAAGTCCCTAGTTGTAGGACTTCCATTCAGTCGATTTCAGGCAGTTCTGAATGATGGTTGTTTTGTAGTTTAGTTGCAATTTTGATGTTGTTGTGAGAGGAGGCAGGTACCATGTTCACCTACGTTGCCATTTTTTTTTTTTTAATCCTCACCCAAGGACATTTTATTTTTTGTTTTTTTGTTACGTGCCTCTAGCCGCTAGGGCCTAGCGGGAACTGAACCCGGGACTCCACGGTCCTCAGGCCAACGCTCCAACCGCTGAGCCAAACCGGCCAGGGCCATTTTTTTTTTTTTAATCCTCACCTGAGGACACCTTTCCATCTTTTGTTCAGATAGAGTGGGAGGGAGAGAGAGAGAGAGAAACATCGATGTGAAAGGGACACATCAAGTGGCTGCCACCCTCACAACCCAACCTGGGCCAGGACAAACTGCAACCGAGGTACATGCCCTTATCGGGAACCGAACGCGGGTCTCTCTGAATCGCAGGCTGACGCTCTAACCGCTGAGCCAAACTGGCCAGGGCCCTATGTTGCCATCTTGACCTGAAGTCCAGCACCTGATTTCTTTAAAAAGGAACTTTGGAGCAAAAAGGGTAGGCAATTTTTATTATAGTTTTTTTGATAAATCAATCAAAATTATACCTATTTATTTTTGTCAGATCAGCAACAATTATGTTTTGGACTCTTGTAAATTCTTATTGGGCAGACGTGTTAAGATATATGTTATTTTGAATTATTTCTGACAACTAAGCACATAATGGATTCATAAAGTTGTCTTTAGACTCTACTTCCTTACGACTTTTCAACTGATAAGCAACCAAAATACTTGTTCCTTTGTGGACACTGGTCTTTATTCGCTGCCCAATCCACTCACTTCCCCTGATTTTCTTTTGGGAAACTATTCTCCGTCATTGTATATGGTTATCATGGAAGGACAATTTCCCATCTTTGGAGGCCTAGAGCCCCAGGTCTTTTTTCTGGTAGACCCCCAGGTCAGAAAAGGTTCTACTTTTTTTCTGGTAGAACCTCAGCCAACCAGATTCTCTCTCCTGGGACTATGAATCTTGAGTGAATAATGCAAAGAATGAGGAAAACAGCCCTGGCCGGTTTGGCTCAGCCGTTAGAGCGTCGGCCTGCGGTCCTGAGAGACCCGGGTTCGGTTCCCGCTAAGGGCACGTACCTCGGTTGCAGTTTGTCCCCGGCCCTGGTTGGTTGTGTGGGTGGCAGCCACTCGATGTGTTCCTTTCACATCGATGTTTCTCTCTCTCTCTCTCTCTCTCTCTCTCTCTGATCCTCTCTCTCCCTCCCACCACTCTACCTGAATAAAAAATGGAAAAATGTCCTCGGGTGAGGAAAAAAACCAAAAAACAAAACAAAGAATGAGGAAAACATTGTAGAGATGATTTCATTTCAGTGCCAGCAAAAGAGAAGAGGTGTGCTAACCAGAACATCTTTTGCCATGGGATAGTTGCTGTCCTTCCGCATTCTTGGTTCTCTAAAGCCGTCTTTGCTTCTCTTTGTGCCCAAGGCTAGGCTCCTAGCCTATTATCCCTACATACATAAGCATCCCCATCCCTGCTGCCATAGTCTTAAATAAATTCACTTGTATCTAAGAAAACAATAGTCCGTTTCTATTGATCATAATTAGTGTAATTGAAAGAATAACCTAGAGATAAAGGCCAGTCTTCACAAGATAATTTTCAAACTATTTCTGATTTCAATGTGAAAGGAAAATTTGCAATCTGTAAATAAATATTTTAAAACTATTTTCTCTTTTAAATACTTTCAGGATGTTCTGGGAGAATGGGAACCAAATTTTAAAAGAAAGAGGAATAGTTTTTGATGTGAGAGGCTGTCCCTCCACTTGTCCCTCCACTAGGACAAGAGCTAGTGAGAAGGATATTAATAGATAAAATCAAGGGTTTTACATTTGACATACTGTGAAGCCTAAAAGAAATTTTAAATTTTGCTAGGTCAGGGAGAGCGCTGGATAAAAATCAAATGATCAGAGTAATGGCAGTGGAATGAGTGAATGTGACAAGAGGACATGTCATCAATGGCCCCAATTAATACTTCTGTTGACAGGCAGCTGAGTCATGAAATAACAATGTGTGAATAGCTGTGAAGAAGAAGAGAGAAGCCTATGGGAGAGAGAAGATCTAATAAAAAGGATGTGAGGGCCACCTGGCTGTGACATCTGTCACCCCATTGATCACCAGGGTTGATTCTACAGACCTGGCTGGCTAGGCAGGTGTCCCCTTCCTCCCTCAATGCTCCCTGTGCGTCTCTCCTGAAGCTTCAAGCTGTGCGCTTGGTGGAAAAGGATGACCTTCCCCGCAGAGAAGAGGACCTTCTTCGGTCATGGGTATACAATACCTGAGCTCCCTGCTAGAACCTCCAAATAAGCTCTCAAGGTCCATTTGTAGGAGAACATAGGTTAGTCAAACTTCCAAGACTCACACTTCCAGATGAGGCACTTCACATGGAGTCTGCCTTTCTGAATAAACAAACAAACATAAGAAAACAAAACTGTGCACTCACAAAGTTTGATAAGGGCTCCGATTATTTAATACTAGCTATTAATTTTACTAATAAACTTTACTATGTATCACTAATTTTGTTAGAAATCTACCTTTGATATATCTCTATCACTTTATTTTATTTTTTTATTGATTTGTTTGAGAGAGAGAGACATCAATTTGTTGTTCCACTTATTTATGCATTTATTGCTTGTTTTTGTATGTTTTTGTAAAGTGAGCCCTGACCCTAGGGTCAAACTCGCAACCTTTGCTTATTGAACAATGCTCTTACCAACTGAGCAACTCAGCCAGGGCTCACTTTAATTTTTTTAAAGTTATAGGCAAAAACATTCAAAGTCGATTAATGCTGTGATATAGTAATTTACCGTGCTGTGGGCAACACAGAGATTGGACCAAATGGGGTGTGTGTGTTTACGTGTGTGTGAGACACAAGCATTAGCATACAGAAAAACAAGGGGAGAGAATGGGTGGAAATTCAAGTCTGAATTGGCTGAATCGTGGTTCATGCTGGAAAGAAATAAAAGTCTACATAAAGATTACAAACACTTAAGGAAAACTGGGGAAGAAAAGCATAAAATAATTCTTGCATAAGAGCCCTGGACAACATACATGGTTAAGATAAGAGCAGGCAAAAAATAGAAGAGAAAAGACCGCAGAAGGAGCCAGAGAAGTGAAAACGTACACTTTAATGGCAGTAAAGAGAGATTCGGGATAATGCTGCACACGACAAGAAAATTGCTGATAAAGAAAAGGCCTTCAGATCGAGTCATACATAAATGTATTACTGCAGCATTAATTTTTCTTCTGATTTATAATGAAACACATTCATCATTGAATTTGATGAAATACTGAAAAGCATTTGGAAGATACCAAAGATCTATTGATGACATTTCACCACAACATAATTATTTCTGCAGAACATGCTGAGTATACACATGTCTATTTTAGTTACAAGAATTGCAGAGTCAGAGACACGGAGACCTGTTAGCATCAAAAGATGTGTGCTTAACCAGCAAGAATGAAATGGAAGGAAGTGAGTCCAAAGTTAAATCTAGGGGCAGTTTTACATAATCACGATTTGTTCAAGGAAAGCACTTTGGAGTCAAAAAAGGTTGGGTTCAAATTTGAGCTCAGCTCAGTTCTTTTCTAGCTGTGGGACTTCAGGTAATTGTTTAATCTCATTAAGCTTCAGTACAGTAGTCCCATTGCCCTTATCCATGGTTTCCCTTTCTGAGGTTTCAGTTTCCCACAATCAACCAAGGTCCAAAAATATTAAATGGAAATTTTCAGAAATAAACAATTCATGAGTTTTAAATTGTGGGCAGTTCTGAGTAAGATGATGAAATCACATGCTGTCCCACTGCATCCCACCTGGGCCGTGACTCATCCCTTTGTCCAGCATCTACCAGCTGTGTACAGTCCCTTCCTGAATCACTCAGTAGCCGACGAGGCGATCAGATGGACTGTCATGGTATCACAGTGCTTGTGTTCAAGTCAACCTTACTTCCCTTAACAATAAACCCAAAGTGCAAGAGTAGTGATGCTGGCAACTCGGATGTGCCAAAGAGGAGCTGTCAAGTGCTGCCTTTAAGTGAAAAGTACAATAAGATATTTTGAGACAGCAAGAGAGACCATACTCACATAATTTGTGTTACAGTATATTGTTAGAATTGTACTATTCTATTATTAGTTATTGTTTTTAATCTCTTCCTGTGCTTAACTTATGAATTAAACTTTATGATAGGTATGTACATATGTGAAGAACATAGCATACATAGGGTTCAACACTTTCCTTGGTTTCAGGCATCCACTGGGGTTTTAACATACGCCCATGGATAAGGAAGGACTACTGTACGCTATCTATAAAACAAAGGAAATCCTATCCACCCTTGGCTGAGAGTGTATTGTAATGGTGGTAGAAAGTCCATGAAAGCCCTGAACTCATTTGCTGGCATAGATGCATCATCCTGAGAAGGAAATACGGACCTGGGAACACAGAGACAAATTTCATCTTCTTCATGGTTATTTCTTAGGGACTATCTTAGAGTTTGAAAAGGGGCGGGGGTGGGGGACTGCTTGATAGTCAACAGTTATGACTGTAGAGTATCATAAGGGTAAAATATAAAAGCCTTTATTAATATTCAGTCCTTCATAATACATTTTTATTTATATATAACCTTTATTTCCAGACTTTATTTGGGACTTTGCAGACACATTACAAGTCAGCCTCAATTTTTCTTCATGGGTGTATCACTAAAGCATGTAAGGAGGAGTCATAACTCTATTATCTTCAGATTACAGATACAGAAGAGAAAGCAGAGCCAGATAAAGCACTTATCTGTGGTCTCATTACAGTAAGGGAATAGAATTGGTCATAATAGATATCTCTCCTGTCAGGTAAGGACACCAGTATCTCATCCCGGCTGGAACCTGCTTTTTTCCGAACCCTTAGTACCAAGTGATGGAATGCTGGGGAGATGGGGTCCCATTAAGACAAGTGAAAAATGAACAGTTCAGTCCTTCAGACAAATCATTGCAGTCATGGCTGCTGTGAATTTGGTGGCTGTCAGGTGAAACAGGAGTTAGTCCAAAGCTCAGAACAGCTTCTGTTCATTAGATGAGCGTCTGGGTACTGTGTGTAAAGCCTTCGGGGAACCTCCTCTGCTGCCCTTCCCACTATACCCTCCCTTCAGTTGGCTTCAACCCTGGTGTTGTTGAGCAAGTCACTCTGCAACTCTGGCACAGCTGACTGTGCCCTGAATCTCAACATAGCATCTCCACCCACCAAACCAGAATCACAGCACAGCCGCTCTTTAAGGTCAAGATTATAATACATGCAGCTCTGGCATCGAGTCAGTTCTGATGCAAGACTTTCACTTTGTTTTTCCATCAGCTGTTTTCATTCCAAGGGGTATTGTCTAGAAGAAAATAAAGGAAAACTTAGCATGAGTATATTCACATAAGGATAATAGACTCTCATGCACTATTTTTGTTTAAGAAAGTCTACCTCTCTTGTTTCTTGAGAAAAGTGAAATGAAATGATAGAATAATTATTAAAAGTGAATGTTTAAGATTAAATGGTTCAGATCAGTTATTTTGGGTAAATGTATAAAAGATGTCTAAAGCCTTAAAGTCTTTCTTATTGCTTGCGATTATAACCAGCTTGAATTTAGGTAAGAAAAACTGGGTTCAAAATTCTGTGAATGATTTAAATACAAATGCCTCCCTCTAACACTTAATGCAAACCAAAATTAAGTTCCTATCAATTTTTCTTATTATGATTAATTTATTTTATTACAGATGTCCCTCCTTTTTACCCGGACACTACTCCCACTCCCCCACCCCCCACCAGTACCCCTTCACCACATATGTCCATTGGTTATGCATATAAATCCTTTGGTTTATCTCCTCCTGCCCTCCCCACCCTCCTTCCCTTTGAGGTTTGTCACTCTGTGCCTCCCTACTTCCAAGTCTCTGGATCTATTTTGTTCACCATCTCATTTTGTTCATTATATTCCACAAATAAGTGAGATCATGTGGTATTTGTCTTTCTCTAACTGGCTTATTTCACTTAGCATAATAGTCTCCTGGTCCCTCCATGACATTGGAAAGGGTAAGAGATCTCTCTTTCTTACAGCTGTATAGTATTCCATTGTGTAAATGTACCAAAGCTTTTGTATCCACTCATCTACTGCCCATCTATTTTTTTTTTTTAATAGACTTTCTTTTAGGACAATTTTATATTCACAGCAATATTGAAAGGAGAGTACAGAGATTTCTCATATACCCCTACATATGTATAGGCTCCCCCATTACCAACATCCCCATCAAAGTGGCACATTGGCAAAACTGATGAGCCTACATTGACACATCGTAAGTACCCTAAGTCCACAGTTTACATTACCGTTCACTCGTAGTGATGTACATTCTATGAGTTTAGACAAATGTATATTGACTTGTATCCTTCATTATGGTATCATACAGGGTATTTTCACTGCCCAAAATAATCTCTGTACTCAGCCTTTTCATCCCTCCCCATGCTCCAAACCTTACCAAACATTGATCTTTTTACTGTAGCTATAGTTTTGCCTTTTCCAGATGTTGAATAGTTGAAATCATATAGGATGTAGCCTTTTCAGATCGGCTTCTTTCAATTAATAATATGTATTTAAGTTTCTGCCATCTATTTTCATGGTTTGATTATTTCTTTCTTTTTACTGCTGAATAATGTTCTATTGTCTGGATAGACCACAGTTCATATATCCATTCACCTACTGAAGGACATTATGGTTGCTTCCGAGTTTTGGCAATTATGAATGAATATTAATGTGCAGGTTTTGTGTGAATATATGTTTCCCACTCTTTTGGTAGATACCAAGGAGCATGATAGCTAGATTGTATGTTTAGTTTTGTGAGAAACTACTAAACTGTTTTCCAAAGTGGCTGTCACATCCTACATTCCAACCAGCAATGAATGAAAGTTCCTGTTGTTCCACATTCTCACCAGATTTGCTGTTGTAGGTGTTTTGGATTTTGGCCATTCTAGTAGGTATTTAATGGTATCTCATTGTTTTAATTTGCATTTCATTACTGACATGTGATATAGAGATTTTGTCATATGCTTATTTACCATCTGAATATCTTCTTTTTCCTCTGTTTAGGACTTTTGCCCATTTATAAATTGGGTTGCTTTTCATACTATTGAATTTTAAGAGTTCTTTGTATATTTTGAATAATAGTACTTTATCAGATGTATGTTTTGCAAGTATTTTCTCCCAGTTTGTGGTTTGTCTCCTCATTCTCTTGATAGTGTCCTTCATAGAACAAAAGTTTTTAATTTTGATGAAGTCCAGCGTATCAATTTTTTTTTTTTCATGGATTGTGCCTCTGGTGTTGTATCTAAAAAGGCATCACATACAGAAGGTCATGTAGGTTTTCTCCTATATCATCTTCTAGGAGTTTTATAGTTTTACATTTTACATTTAGGTCTATGATTCATTTTGAGTTCATTCTTATGAAAATTATAAGATCTGTATCTAAAGTTTTTTTTCCCCTTGCATGTGGATGTCCAGTTGTTCCAGCACCATTTATTGAAAAGACTATTTTTGTTCTATTGTATTGCCTTTGCTTCTTTGTCAAAGATCGGCTGACTATGTTTATGTGAGTCTATTTCTGGGCTCTCTATTCTATTCCATTGATCTATTTTTGTATTCTTTCACCTACACCACATTTTCTTGATCATTGTAGTTTTATAGGAAGTCTTGAAGTTGGGTAATATCATTCCTCTGACTTTGTTCTTCTCCTTCAATATTATGTTAACTAGTTTGATTTTTTGTTTGTTTTTGCTTTTTTAGAATCCTCACCCTTGGATATACGTATTGATTTTAGAGAGAGGGGAAGGAGGAAAGAGAGAGAGAGGGAGAAAAAAAGAGAAACATCGACGTGAGAGAGAGCATCGACTGGTTGCCTTTCGAACGTGCCCTGACTAGGGATCAAACCCGAAACTTAGGTACGTGCCCTGACCAGGAATCAAGCCTACAACCTTTATAATATACAGAATAACACTTCAACCAACTGAGCCACACCGGCCAGGGCACTAGTTTGAGTATTTTGTCTCTGCATACAACCTTTAGAATCAGTTTGTTAATATCCACAAAATAACTTGCTGGGACACTGACTGGGATGGCATTGAATCTCTAGATCAAGTTGGGAAGAAGTGACATTTTGGTAATATTGAGTCTTCCTATCTATGAACATGGATACCTATCCATTTCTTTAGTTCTTTGATTTCATTCATCAGACTTTTGTTGTTTTACTTGTAGATCTTGTACCATTTTGTTATTTTATACCTATTTTATTTTGAGAGTGCTAATATAAATGGTATTGTATTTTTCATTTCAAATTCCACTTATTCAGTGCTGGTATATAGGAAAGCATTGGGCCTTTTATCCTGTAACACTGCTTTTAGTTATCAGGTTCAGAGAGTTTTTTGTCAGTTCCTTCGGAGTTTCTACATAGATGATCATGTCATCTGTGAAGAAAGGCAGTTTTATTTCCTTCTTCCCTGTCTGTATTTTATTTTATTTTATTATTTTATTTTACTTTATTTTATTCCATTGTTTTATTAACTAAAACTTCCAGTACAATATTGCAAAGGAATGTTGAGAGTGGACATCCTTGTCTTATGTCTGATTTTACTAGGAAAGCTTCAGACTTCTCACTATTAAATATGGGATTAGTCCGGCCAGTGTGGCTCAGTGGTTGAGCATTGACCCATACACCAAGAGGTCACCAGTTCGATTCCCGGTCAAGACACATGCCCAGGTTGTGGGCCAAATCCCCAGTGGGGGGCATGCAGGAGGCAGCCAATCAGTGTTCTCTCTCATCAATGTTTCTATCTCTCTCTCCCTCTCACTTTCTCTCTCTCTAAAATCAATAAAGAAAAAAAACTTTTAAAAAAAAGTATAGGGTTAGCTGTAGCTTTTTTGTAGATGTTATTTATAAAGTTGGAAAATTCCCCTTTAATCCTAGTTTTCAAAGAGTTTTTATCATGAATGAGTTTTAGGTTTTGTCAAGTACTTTTTCTGCATCTAGTGATAAGATCATGCGATTTTATTTTAATTCCAGCCTATTGATGTGGTGGATTACATTGAGCTTTGAAAGTTGAGCCAGCCTTGCATACCTACATAAATCACACTTGATTTGGTGTATAATTCATTCTATACAGTTTTGGATTAGAATTGCTAATATTTTATTGAAGATCTTTGCATCTATATTCATGAGTGATATCGGTCTATAGTTTTCTTCTCTTGTAGTGTCTTTGTCTGGTTTTGACAATTAGGTAATGCTGGCCTCATAGAATTTGTTAGGAAATACTCTCTGTTTATATTTTCTGGAAGACATTGTAGAGAATTGGTATAATTTCTTCCTTAAGTAGTTGGTAGCATTTACCAGTGAACCCATCTGGGACTGGTGCTTACCTTTTGGAAGGTTATTAATTATTGATTCAGTTTCTTTAATAGATACAGGCCTATTCAGAGTGTCTATTTCAGCAGTTCTCAACCTGTGGGTCTTGACCCCTTTGGGGGTCGAATGACCCTTTCACAGGGGTCGCCTAAGACATAGTAGTAAAATTACAGTTATGAAATAGCAACAAAAATAATTTTATGGTTGAGGGTCACCACAACATGAGGAACTGTATTAAAGGGTCGCAACATTAGGAAGGTTGAGAACCACTAGATTTCTTCTTGTGTGAGTTTTAGCAAATTATTATCTTTCAAGGAATTGTCTATTTCATCCAAGTTATCAAATTCATCGACATAGAGTTGTTCATAGTATTTCTTTATTGTTGTAATGTTTATAATATCTGTATTAATGTCTTCTCTGTAACTTCTGCTATTAGTAATTTGTGTTTTCTCTTTTCTTCTTAGCCTGGCTACAGGCTTATTGATTTTATTGATCTTTTCAAATAAACAGCTTTGGTTTCACTGATTTTTCTTTACTTATTTCCTGTTTTCAATTTCATTGATTTCTACTCTAATTCTTTTTTCCCCTTCTGCAAACTTTGGATTTAATTTGCTCATCTTTTCCTAGTTACCTAAAATAGAAGCTCTAATAATTTATTTTATATCTTTCTTCTCTCCTAACATATGCATTCAATATTATAAAGTCCTTTCTAAGCAGTGTTTGTCTCTGCATCCCACAAATTTTGATAAGTTGTATTTTCATTTCTATTTAGCTTAAACTACTTTTATTTTTCTTAAGATTTCTTCCTTGACCCATGTGTTATTTAAAAATGTGTTGCTTAGCCCTGGCCAATTTGCTCTGTGGTTAGAGCATCGGCCTGTGGACCAATGAGTCATGGGTTCAATTCCGTCAAGGGCATGGACCTCAGTTGCAATTCGTCCCCGGCCCTGGTTGGGGTCATGCGGGAGGCAGCCACTCAATGTGTTCCTTTCATGTCAATATTTCTCTCTCTCTCTCTCTCTCTCTCTTCTCTCTCTCTCTCTCTCTCTCTCTCTCTCTCTCTCTATCTCTCTCTCTCTCCCTCCCTCCCTTCCTTTTTCTCCCTCCCACTCTGTCTGAACAAAAATGGAAAAATGTCCTTGGGTGAGGATAAAAAATATCAAAGTGTGTTGCTTAATCTCTACATATTTTAGGATTATCTGATTATCTTTCTGTTATTGATTTCTAGTTTAACTCCATTGTAGTCTAAGAGTAAATATATTGTTTTTATTCTTTAAATTGTGTTTTTTAAAACATTTTTTATTGATTTTAGAGAGAAGAAGGGGGGGAGAGAGATAAACATCGACGTGAGAGAGAAACATTGACTGGCAGCGTCCTGTTGGTGCCCCAATTAGGGATCAGACTCACACTTGGGTATGTGACCTGACCAAGAATCAAACCAGTGACATTTCAGTGCACGGGACAACACTCAACCAACTGAGCCACACTGGCTAAGGTTTGTTTTATGGTCTACTTTGGTGAATGGTCATGGGAAGCTTGTGAAGAGTGTGTATGTTTTTGCTAGATGAAATAATCTGTAGATGTCAATTCTATCCTCGTGATTGGTGGTCTCTTCTAATTTTACAGCCTCCTTTTTCATTTTTCTTGAAATGGACCTTCCAATACAATTAAATTGGTATTATTTCCTCTCCCAAAATATATTTCATATTTTCTTCTATCTATGTTTTGTTTAGCGCTCTACTGCTTAGAATGTACTTCTTCACCCCAGTTAATTGTGATAAAAGATTCAATTTATCAGAAAGCTATAACAATTCTAAATTTATATGAATCTAATGACATAGTCTCAAAGTATGTAGAACAAAACTATATCAGAACTACAAGGAGAAGTATTCAAACCCACAATAAAACAGAGAAATGTTTAACACAACTCTTATTAACTAATAGAATAAGGAGACAAGAAACCAGTAAAGATATAGAAAATTCTAATAACATGATAGCAAACTTAATCTTTTTCAATTAAAAGAATTTTTAAAAAAGAAAATAATATTAAAGAAAGAACAGGAATTAAGATCTCTATCAAATATTCTCGTGTGTGTGTTGTTTTGTTTATTTTTAACAGCCATTTATTTATTTATTTATTTATTTGTTTATTTATTTATTTAGTGGTACGTGCCCCTAGTGGGAACTGAACCCAGGACTCTCTGGTCCGCAGGTCGACGCTCAACTGCTGAACCAAACTAGCCAAGGCTTAACAGCCCTTTAAAATATAAAAATCATCTACATATTATGGATTCAAACAAAAACAGGCCATGAGTCAAATTTGACCTGAGAACTCTGGTTTCCTGACCCCTGCATTAGGTCATAGAGACATTAAAATGATCTTAAGAGGATATTCTGAAAACTTCATGCTAATAATCTTTATAATTCACATGCATGGACAAAAACATAATTTTCCACAGCTAACACAAGAATAGGAAATCAAAAAAATTTTATAACTATTAAATATACTCGATTTTCAATTTAATTCCTTCCCACAGAGAAAAATGACAGACCCAGATGGCTTTGCTGGTGAATTCTACCAAATATTTAAACAGACTTTTCTACAGAACAGTAAATGAGAGACTATTTCCCCTCATTTTGAGGGAGCTTCGTAACCTTGAAATCAAAACATGACAAAAACATTATGGGAAAGAAAAATTCCAAGCCAATATCTCCCAGAACACAGATTGAAAAATCCTAAGTAAAGTATTAACAAATCAAATTTAACAAAATATAAAAATCTGGGTTTATACCAGGAATAAAAGACTGGTTGAACTTACAAAAATTAATGAATGGTATTTATCACCTTACTAGAATAAAACAACAAAATGATATGACCATCTTCATAAATGGAGAATTATTGGTATAAAATCACCATCTAGTCATAATAAAAATACTTAGCAAACTAGGAAAAAGGGGAATTTATTTTTTAAAAGTATGCACAGGGCCCTGGCCTGTTTGGCTCAGCGGTTAGAGCGTCCACCTGCGGTCCGGAGAGACCCGGGTTCGGTTCCCGCTAAGGGCATGTACCTCGGTTGCAGTTTGTCCCCGGCCCTGGTTGGTTGTGCAGGTGGCAGCCACTCGATGTGTCCCTTTCACATCGATGTTTCCCTCTCTCTCTCTTCCTCTCTCTCCCTCCTACTCTATCTGTACAAAAAATGGAAAAATGTCCTCGGGTGAGGATAAAAAAAAAAAAAAGTATGCACAGGAAATATACGGCAAAGATTAAACTTAGTGGTGAAATAATGGAAGTTTTCCTACTAAGACTTGAAACAAGACAAGTATGTTTACTATCATCACTCCCATTCAACATTGAATTGAAGGTCCCAGCCAGCGCAGAAAGTGAACACAGCTAATACAGAAAAAAGAAAAAAATAAAGTAGAGAAAGAGAAAAACATTGAACAGAAAGAAATAAAAAATAAAACTTCCATTATTCCCAGATGATATGTGCATGTGTTTATAAAAATTCCAAAAGAAAAAGGTAAATTGGGGCCGTGACCGGTGATGCTCAGTGGTTAGAGCATCAGCCTGTGGAGCGAAGGGTCTCAGGTTCAATTCCCGGTCAAGGGAACGAACCTGAATTGCAGGTTTGATCCTTGGCCCTAGTCAGAATTGTGCAGGAGGCAACCAATCTATGTGTCTCTCTCACATCAATGTTTCTCAAATAGCTGATTCTAGAAAATAAATTAAAATGCGATGGGTTGGCGTGATTCCAAAATGGAAATGCAATGGACTGAGAAGAGTGAGGATGCTCTTGAAGACGTTCATGGTGAGAGGACTTACTCTATAGGACATTGATACTTCCCTTAATGTGTAATTAAGACAATATGCTAACGATAAAAGGACAAACAGATAAAACAATGGGATAAAAACAAGATTCCAGAAATGGACCTATGCATATACAGATTCCTAAATGACTAAGATGGCACTCCAGAAGGGAAAGCATAATTTCACAATAAATGTTGCTGAGCGTATTGGATATCCTGGAGGGAAAGGGGTAGACGTGACCTTGAACCGATTCGGAAAAACCAGCTCCAGATGGGTTACAAATTTAGATGTGAAAAACAAAACTCTGAGGCTTCTAGAAGACAAGATAGAATTTCCTCATGACCTAGAATAGGGAGAGTTTTCATAAACAAAACACCAAAAGCATAATCATAAGAGAAAATTTTATATTAAATTTATAAAATGTAATGGTATTATCTAATTTATATAAAATGTATATTATATTAAAATATATAGTAAGTGTTACTATAGTAAGTTTATTGAGAAACCAATATGAGAATAAAAAGTAAGCCAGAGTAGGACACAATATTTTGACACACATAAACAATCCTACAAATCAATAATAATATTAATAATAATAATAATAAAGGCTGATAACCAAATGGAAAATGGACAAGTGATTTAAACAGCCACTTTACAAAAGATGATATATAAATAGCAATGAATACATAAACATAGAAAAAACACTCATCTCATGAGTTAATATAATGCCAGGGGAAATGTAAACTAATACTAAATGAGATAACATCACTATAACATAATAAATATATATATTTGGTCTCTGTCTACAGTTCCTGGCATAGAGCTCCTAAAACCCTTATAATACTGAGTGATAGGAGTATCTTTTAAAATAATATTTTGTCTAAGTCTCTGGTTCCTGGCACGAGAGTTTCTAAGAACTTTGGAATCTCCAGAGTGACAGGAGTGTCTTTTGTATGCTAATGAGATGACTGGTGACAAGGTCCCTAGATGACTTCAGTTTGGGGGCTAGTCCCCAGGAAAATCAAGGCATGATAAGAGGGCTAAAACTTTCAGCTCTTACGCCACAACCACCACCCCTCTCCCTGACCTCCATAGAGGGGAGGCTGAAGATTGAGTTAATTACCAATGACCACAAATGGCCAAGAAACATATGAAAAAATGCTCAGCTGTCATTAATCATCAGAGAGATGCAAATCAAAACAACAATGAGGTATCACCTTACACCTGTCAGAATGGCCGCCATCAACAAATCATAAAACAAGTGTTGGCGGGGGTGTGGAGAAAAGGGAACTCTAGTACACTGCTGGTGGGAATGCAGACTGGTGCGGTCACTATGGAAAACAATATGGTGTTACCTCAACAAATTAAAAATTGAACTGCCATTTGACCCAGTGATCCCACTTCTAGGAATATACCCTAAGAAGCCTGAAACACCAATCAGAAAGAATATATGTACCCCCATGATCACAGCAGCACTATTTACAATAGCTAAGATCTGGAAACAGCCCAAGTGTCCATCAATAGATGAGTGGATAAAAAAGCTGTGGTACATATGCACAATGGAGTACTATACAGCTGTAAGAAAGAAAGATCTCTTATCCTTTGAGATGACATAGAGGGACCTGGAAAGTATTATCCTAAGCGAAACAAGCCAAGCAGAGAAAGACAAATATCACATGATCTCACTTATTTTTGGAATATAATGAACTAAACCGATGAACAAAATAGACCCAGAGTCATAGAAGTGGGGTACAGACTGACAACCTCGGAAGAGGTTGGGGGAAGGAATAAACAACAGAACTTATATGCATGTATGCATAATCGATGGACATAGACAACAAAGCTGGGGACGGGGTGGGAGGGGATAGGAAGGAGGGTGTCAATAGGAGGGAAAAAGAGAAACATCTGTAACAAAAATAAATTTTTTAACAAATGAAAAATATATATTTAAAATTCTAAAAAAAAAAAAAAAAAATACCAATGGCCAATGATTTAATCAAGCATGCCTATGTAATAAAGCCTCCATAAAACCCCTCAGCAGCAGGGGTGAACATGTGGAGGTGCTGGGAGGGTGATGAACCAGGGAGGGTATGGAAGCACCACATCCCGTCCCCTTACCTTGCCCTATATACCACTTCATCTGGCTCTTCAATAGAGCCAATAGAGCAAATTATTCAACCTGAGCAAGGGAGTGTGAGAAACCCCAATTTTTAGCCTAGTCATACGGAAGTGTGGGTCACCTGGGAACCACTGCTTGCAATTGGCATCTTAAGTGGGACCGAGCCCTTAAGCTGTAGGGTCTACAGTAACTCCATGTTGTTAGTGTCACAACTGAATTACACTGTATGACATCCACTTGGTGTACACAGAGAATTAGACAACTTAGTGTAGAAAATCCATATGTTTTATGTTAGATGTGCTGTGAGTAGAGAAAGTTTTCCTTTAACCCATCAGTATGATTATAATTTTAAAGACTGGTAATACCGATCATGAGACAAGTATAGAGTAGCAGGAACTCTCCTTCACTGCTGTTTGGCAAGTAAATTAGTGCAGCCCCCTTAGAAAAAAAGATTGGTGCCATCTGCAGAGTCAAATACAAGCACACCCTAGGACCCAGACAGAAGAGAAATACGTGCCTATGTGCACCAACAGACGTGTAGAAAAGCAGTAACAGTATTATTTGTTTTGGCCGCAAACTGGAAATACCCAAATGCACAATGGATGGCCCTGGCCGGTTTGGCTCAGCGGTTGGAGCGTCAGCCTGCAGTCCTGAGAGACCCGGGTTCGGTTCCCGCTAAGGGCATGTACCTCGGTTGCAGTTTGTCCCCGGCCCTGGTGGGTCGTGCGGGTGGCAGCCACTCGATGTGTCCCTTCACATCGATGTTTCTCTCTCTCTCTGTTCCTCTCTCCCTCCCACTCTACCTGAACAAAAAATGGGAAAATGTCCTCTAGTGAGGATGAAAAAAAAAAAAAAAAAAAAGAATAAAATGGATGAATAAAATGTACATGTACTTATACAATGGAAGATTATAAAACAGTGAAAACCACAACTACAACCAAAACCTGGATAAATTTCACATATATGTTGAACAGAAGAAGCCAGTCATGAAAACGTACTGTATGATTCCATTTACTATGAAATTCAAGATAGACAAACTATACAGAGTTTAGGGATACACTGAAACTATAAAGCAAGCAAGGAAGTGATTTATAACAGCCAGGGGGAGAGGGAGGGATCATAAGAGGAGCTCTGGAATTACTGGCCAGATTCTATTTCTTGATCTGAGTGGCAGTTACATGAGGGTTTGCTTTATGATAATCACTAGGCCGCACATCTTTGTGTTTTTTTTCAAATTGTACTTTTGAAATGTAATTCATTTATTAATAAGTTTCTGGGTTTTAAAAAATTGAGATATAATCGACATGTAACATTATACGTGTTAGTTTGAAGTATACAACACGATATGATATATGTGTATTTTGAGAGATGACTACCACAATAGTTCAGCTACCATCCATCACCTCACATACTTTCAATTATTTTTTTTCTGTGATGAGAATTTTTAAGATCTACTGTCCTAGCAACTTTCAATCAAATATATAATACAGCATTATTAACTATAGTTACCATGTGATACATTACGTCCCCAGGACTTACAACTGGAAGTCTGTGCCTGTTGATCCCCATCACTCATTTTGCCACACCCCTTCCCAGCAAACACCAATCTGTTCTCTGTATCTATGGGTTGGAGGTTTTTTTTAGATTCCACATATAAGTGAGATCATAGAGTATTTGTTTTTCTCTGTCTGATTCATTTCACTTAGCACAATGTCTTCAAGATCCATCCATATTGTATGACAGGATTTCCTTGTATGTGTTTTCTATTTCAAAATTTTAAGACTTAAAGACATCTCCCACATGAACCAGTTGATGGTGTCCAATGGCATTGCTCCTTGCAGCCAACGGACTGTCAAAGTCAGCCCTGGCCTTTTGTCTTGCACCCTCAATAATCTTATATGAAAGCCCAACACAGCAATTCTTGCTAAAGCTATCATCTCACAGATTTGAATAAAGGACTTAAACCTTTTCTTTTTGTGAAAGGTGATTTGCAAAGATTGCCAGAAGAGAAACAGCAACCATTTCAAACCACATGTTGTTTTAATTAAACTCTCTTAGTAGAAAACAAAAATTCTCTTCTGCTGCTCCATCTGCGGACCATCTAGGGCCCCCTCTGGAGTGCTCTGCGTTCGGTGGACTGTCAGTGTGTGCACACACTGAAAACCAATGAGAGCCAGCAATCAGGACTCGCGTCCTGTGGCCAGCATCACGGGCGGAAGCACTGTTGCTGAGTGAATTATCTGTTACCACGGAGCAGCCTGCTGTCCTGACAGGCATTTAATGTATTGGCTTTGGCAAACTTCACCTCCTTTGTCATTCCAATTAAGTTATTAAAATTATAGTAGAAGTGCTTAAAGCTAAGGCATTTTGGTAGAAGTTCTTAGAGGGCTTGGAAATCTGTTCCCTGACTTCTTAGCAAGATGTTTTCCCAATTTTTTTTTTTTACCTCTAAGAGAAAAAATTCTAAAGGTTCACACCTCTGTTTTTGTAGCTTCATTGGTTTTCTCACCCTGACCAGTAAGGCTCAGTGGTTAAAGAGTCAGCCTGCACAACAAAGGGTCGTGGGTTCAATTCCCAATCAAGGGCACATACATGGGTTGCAGTTTTGATCCCCAGCCCAGGTCTGGGCAAGTGCGGGAAGAATCACTGGAAAAAAATACCCTCAGGTGAGGATTAACAACAACAACAAAAATCTCTATTTGATATGAGAAAATTAAAATCTACATTTAAAAGTCCTCTCCACTGGCCCTTCGCCTCCCCCAACCAAAACTCAACTTTTCCTTTACTAAATTCTCAAAACCAGTATCTATAGACAAGGACACAAACTTAGAGCAGAAGAAATCAAAAGGGGATTTTCATGTGCTCAGTACAATTGAGCTAGAAGTCACTTGTTTTATGAAAAAACAAACCACCTTTATCATGCTACAGCAAACTGGCTCCTTGAATAAGATCAGAGGTCACGGCTAGGGGGCAAAGGACATATTTCTGATGGCAAGTAAAACAGAATAAGATAATTCCAGGTTAAATACTAACAAAATCTCTTAATTAATTTTCAGACTAGAGCAAACTCCAGAGATAAATGATTTGAAATGACATTGTTTAGGCATTTAAATAACAGTGGATAAAATACTCAAACCCACCACAAAGAAACACTCTTTGAGGATTTATGGGAATGTCACTGGGATTTATAATAGGCCTTTTCTAGGAGGAAGTGAGCCTAGGAGGCATACCCGCTTTTGAATAAATGTTATTTTATATGGAGTGTGGCTATATAGTAACTCAGTTTCTTCTTCTTTGGAGAAGAGCATGAATGGGTGGGTTAGCCGAAAATTAATAGGTTTTCTTAAAGCAGTGATTTCTTCACAAAGCCCACCTAATTATGTGAGTTTTTCCTCAAAAATATGTTTCAATACTCATTTTCTTTTAAGTACCTTTTTTAAATGTATCTACCCCTAGGGTTTCCAATCTCCTTTCTCTAACAAATCAGCGTGTGACAGAGAAGAAAAATTCTGAACTCTAGCAGCTTTGAATTTCAAATGCTTAAATTCAATTCCACCTTTTCCAACTAAAATGAATTTAACAGTGACCCTCCATGGTAAGTTTTTTCCACTGCAGGGTTGACCCAGCACAGCCCCAATTAAGCATAAAGAGTTCCACAATGAGTAGTAAGTAAATCATTTACTTGTTTGGAATCAGCCCTTATGCATTAAAACGGAAAAAAAAAAAAAACTTCTAGAGAGCCTTCATTTAAAAGAGCCATTACCATATTCTATAAGCCTATTGATTTTTCTTCATTGTTGAGATGAAGAATGTATACAGAATTGCACATTTACTCATTTCATTTTCTGATACCACTGCTCCAAGAGCTCCACAATTCTGTCCCACGTGGAGGAGAGGCTGTTATTTCCAGAGCTGGTGTACAGAGATGACTGATGAATGACCAGATGAAATTCTGATTAATGCTCCAATAACTAGGAGTCGCCTATACTTCAACAGCTCTTTATAAGTCCACAGTTTTGACTCCACAACCTTCTTTTCCCTTTGGTAATTGCTGAAGTTTGACAGCTACTGTGTGTGCTGCCTGTAACATATGGCTAATTGAATTCGAGTTGGGGAAAGAATGACCAGATTCCTAATTATGATACTCTCTGCAGATCTGGAGCCTGAATAAATAAGAAACAAGGAAAAGGCTGCTGAGCCAGAAAACATATTATGCACTGGTTATAGCAGGATGCAAGCATTTCCAAAAATGCCTGAATATATCACTTTATAGTTTGCTCTTTCTTTTAATCACAGAAGGCAGATATAGAGTAGACAGAGTTTTGCTTTTACCTATGTGGGGTTTTTTGCAGGTCTGGACACTGGACATCTGATACTTAGTCTCCCAAAATTCACATAATCTTATATTCAGTCACTTTGCATTTCTAATAAGACAAATGCTGGATTCTCATCTTGCAGATTCTTCACCATTCCCACCACTCCAGTCCTGAAGATACACATACATATTTTAAAGTGTGTGCTTCTATTTTAAATGAATTTTTCTACAGCAGTTAACTTAATGGTAACATACTTCCTTTGAATTGCTTCTCCGGAGGAAGGGGGAAGGCAGTAAATGAAACACACCAAGAATATTCACTCATCACATATTGTTGCTGAAGATATAACTAACAGTGCAAGGCATAGTATTAGGTGTCAAGAGGATATACAGATAATCAGACAAAATTTTACAGTTGGTTTTTTGTTTTTTTTTTCAGTGCAAAAGCACTGAAAGCAAGGTTACCAAAATGAACAATAGAAATATAATGTGAAGTAGATTGTGGTATATATAGATAAGAAAATATTAGTTGATTGCCTGGCTGGTGAGGCTCAGTGGTTGAGCGTCAACCCATGCACCAAAAGGTTGCCAGTTCAAATCCTGGTCAGAGCATATGCTCAGGTTGTGGGCCCAATCCCCAGTGTGGGGCATGCAGGAAGCAACCAAGCAATCTCTCATCGATGTTTCCATCTCTCTCTCTCCCTCTCCCTTTCTCTCTCTCTCTAAAAATTAATAAAGAAAAAAAAATTGTTTTAAAGGAAATATTAGTTGATTGATGTCCCACACTAAGCTATAAATGCCATGAATGAAACCTAGCACAGTGACATATGGTAGGTTTTAGGAATTAACAAAGGAAAGAAAGACTATGACATCCGGTTGTACTGGATTTAGGAGAAATCACTTGTGATTGTGGGATTCCAGAGAAGCTTTTTTAAGAAAGTAAATTTCTGAGGGACTGAGAAAAAAAGAGAGAGTGAGAGAAAGTACTCATGGACATGGACAACAGTGTGGGATTGTCGGGGAGAGGGGTGGGCGGAGCTGGAAGAAGGCCTAGGGGGATAAATGATGATGGGAAAAAAAGAAAGGAAGGAAGTTTTTACTTTAAGTCTTAAATGAGTGGATAAAGTTATATTGGATCACTCTACTGAGACAGCTCAAACATAGGCAAAAAATTAAGATATAAGATATATTGGGGTGACATAATAGATCCAGTGTGTTTGAGAAGATCATATATAATATTTGACATTTTGCAACATGTCATAAAGTTTATAAAGATACATGAAAAAGAGTTGTGTGTGATAGGCCTAGAAAGGTGTGTTGGGAACAGGCCTCGGATAGCCTTCATTACAGGCTAACGGTCATGACAAGAAGCAGAATCCCTCCATGTCTGGGGGCAAATCCAGTCTTCACCATTTCTTCATAACAGGAAATGTTCTCTTTTTTGAAATCTCTCAATAATCCATATGCTAGAATTAACGTATTAGAGTGGAAAAAATTAAGTATGGTTCTCACTGGAATTCATTTTCAGGATCAACCTAGAAGGTGGTAGATGTAGATAACTCCTTTGAGACTAAACGTACATGGTAAAAACTTCATTCCCACTCCCCTTTTCTTTCCGTTTCTTTTCTTTCCTTTTCTTGCAGCTATAATTAAAAATCATTCAGAACTGTAATTTAAAGGATAATATTTATGATGTCTTTATCTATTAACAGTTATACTTCTATTTTAAAAACTTGGAGAAAAAATTAAATCCCTCTCCAAAGGCTAGGCAGTGCTGAGAATGCAGTGTTTTTGGATTTTGTGGCAAAGACTACCACTTGTTTGCATGAACAGCTGTTCTTCCCTAATCGTTTATTAACATCATAAAACTTATTATTTTTCACAGGAAACATGGCCACCTGGAGACTTCCAAGAATAAAGTATAAATGTTTATCTTCCCTTGCTAGCATAATTATGCAAATAATTTCTGCCCAATAAGATGTAAGCACAAGAATTATGTGCAACCTCTGGGAAGAGAGGAAATACGACTTTTTCATCCTGTTCTCCCTCTGGCTGTCTGGAAAGTGAACTTAACAGCTGAAGCTTGATGAGCCATCTTGGATCAGGAGGTGGCCTAGAAATAGGACTCGAGCTAGGGAGAAGGCGCTGGGTCCTGAAGGTTATGGAGACACCATGCCACCTCAGGTTGCTTTTCTAAGGCTTCATTTATATTTACAAAGTAAAATTCCATATTGTTTAAGTTACTATTGTCCAAGGTTTTTTATCACTTAAAATTGAATCTAAACTTAAGTAATTTAAAATCTGAGGAATAATAGAAAAGCAACAAATAAAGCATCTTATGGTAGATTAGATTGTTGCTAAGAAAATATTCACTCTCCCCCTTTGCATGGGAGAAATATCCTTCTATATCCCATTGATGTTGGATCTGACTATGTGACTTACTTTGACCAATAAGATGGTAGCATACACGACATGAGCAAAGGCCTGAACTGTGCGTGTGGGGTTGGACTGCCCTCTCGCACTCCTCATTGCCATGAGAGAAAACTTCCACGGGGTAGCCATTACCACTTTGACCCAGGCCCCAGCATGAAAACTCAAGGAAGAGACCTAAACCCAACCCTCATCCAGAACTTGGAACAGCTGAACTCCAGTTGGCCCACAAATGGGTAAACACAAAATAAGTGCTTATTGTTTGATGCCACTAGATTTTATGATTGTTTGTCATCTAGCATTAGTTGACTAACACACATCTTCTGCAGACTCTGTTCAAATTTGTCAGGATTTTATGCATTGAGAACTGTAATCTATGACTTTCAACCATCCAAAAATCATCATCACAGTTCATTATAGCATTAGAACAGCAGATTACCAGCCTTTTAGTACCAGTAAAGTGACTTGAAGAGATGAATACTTAATTCATATTTACACTATAATACACCTCATGTAATTAAGGTCAGAACTGAGTTACATGGAATGACAAGTTCTTTCTATGCTAATTGGTTTTTACAATTGTGACAGTTTCAAACAAAACTCATAAACCCAGTCTGTCTGGAAATACGGCAGTAGAGTAACCGACTGCCTTTCCTGCGTCCACCAGAGCATTTGAAGGTTTCCTCTTGTATTTATAAACTTGGAAACAGGAATCTCCTCACTCCATTTACTCCTGATTTCCCTTATTTTTAGCAAAGGACACGACAACCATTCTTTTTGAGGACACTAATAACTACTAGAGGTGCAAATTATTGCAAGACAGGCAATCCTTCTCAAGAGACCATTTTTAGTTTTATTATTCTGTCTATAAAATTTTCCAGTCCTCAGAATCCAATGTGGGTTATTTTGTTTTGTTTTTCTATTTTAGAGCTATTTGCTTAGGTCTCTGAGGAGGCTGTCCTCTCCTGGTCTTCCTAAATTAAACTTTTCTTTATTTGTTCAGCTTTCTGACTAATTCTCTCCAACCACTATCACTGCACATATGTAGACATAATTTTCTTCTAGGATTCTGCTCTACCAACAGTGGCTCCTGACACTTGTCTGTGGACCCATAGGGCTAAGTTTTCTACAGACCTCTCCATGACCTCATACTTTGTTTTCTATGTGCTTGGCTCTTGGATTTTCCTGCATTTTTTTTAAAATTGATTTTAGAGAGAAAGAGGAAAGGAGAGAATGAAACATTGATTTGTTGTTTCACTTACTGATGCATTTGTTGGGTGATTCTTGTATGTACTCTGGCCAGGGATCAAACTCACAACCCTGGAGTATCAGGACCGTGCTCTAATCAATTGAGCTACTGGGCCAGGGTTCCTGCAGTCCTTGACTTGTCACAACAGATTGGTTAGAACCTACTCCCCTCATTCCCCTCTTCCAAACCTTTACTTCACCAAGCTTCCCTTTACTATAATAAATCACTTATTCCAATAATACTTACAACGGCTCTGATTTCCTGACCAAACTCATTTTTTTTTTTTATGGCATTTGCTTTCCACTATGTTCTGTTACCTGGCTAGCAGCCCATCACTCACAGCTGCCAATCAGATGAGTAGGCCTTTCTGAGCTCCTGCGCATAGGAAGGTGCGGAACACCAGAGAAGGGGCATCTTTTTGGATTTTATGTTTCAGTAGCCTACGCCTGCAGTGCCCTAGGCACCACGGTGGATTTACAGGACCACTGTGTCGTATTTAAATGTTTGAGCTGTCAGTGCACCAACGACTACTATTAAATTGTTTGAATCTATTTAATAAATGAAACCCTTACGTTTTTGGTATTTCATTTGTTTGGTTGCTTGTTATTGTTTAGGACTAAGAATGCTATAAAAAAATCATTGACACACTAAGGACACCATGAACCTAGGCAGGTGGGGAACCTCTGTAGACCAGGAAGGACTCATAGCATAAGAACAATTTCAGAGAAAATATAAAGAGTAAGGGCCCCTCGCCTGGGCCCCTGACTATCATAAGACTCCTCGGCACAGGGAAGTGATGGAATCACCACCTAGTGCTCTTTTTCTAGAACCAAGCTCCTTTGAGATAGCAACTCTCAAATGAGTTTGTGGGATCTTAGAGCAATGGAGACTGAGCTCTATTCTGATCAGTCCCCTAAAATTTGGCATGGAAGGTCTTAACAGCCTCCACAGAGCTTTACAAATCTCAGAATGACAGGTGAGCAGCAGTATGATTTTCAAGAACCCTAAAAAGACGTGAATGTAGGTTAGAGCCCTGCCAGACCTGAAGGCCTCATTCAGACAGAAATAAAGAATGCATGCATGATGAGGTACATGAACAGGATTGGGC
This sequence comes from Molossus molossus, assembly GCF_014108415.1. Classification (NCBI taxonomy): domain Eukaryota; kingdom Metazoa; phylum Chordata; class Mammalia; order Chiroptera; family Molossidae; genus Molossus; species Molossus molossus. The sequence continues at coordinate 30,322,738 of NW_023425345.1, forward strand.
AATGGGTATCTCAAAGATGCCTGTGTAATCAAATGTCCTTTTTAGCCCTGAGGACTTAGACCTAAGTAAGTTTTGCAGGTATTAAATGCAACCCAGGAAATGGGAAAGAGAGAAAAGGAAACTGACCACATTAACTACTGTTCAGTGCTATAGGAATGAATGGGTGTTCAACAAAAACTTGAGTTATTGAAAAATAAAGGTGCACTTCTCACATACTTGGATCTGTAGACTGAAATTTATAACTGCATGAGCATATAAAATGGAAATGATTTCACCACTATTAGGGCACTATGATTTCTAAGAGACTCTGCTTTCCTTTTTAAGAAAAATATGCTGTCTAAACACCAAGAAGAAAATTTTTGATACCCCTGACAAAGAGAGAATGTGGCTCAAATCAAAATCCACTTAAAATCTGCCATGCCCACTATGACACATTTAATAAATATTAGAACTAGATGAAGACACTAAGAATATTTTTCCAGTAGTGTTCAAATACTTTTAACCTCAGAAACTATTTGCCAGATAGAATATTACAAGGAGAATATTATTAGAGACTCCAAGGGATAAAAGTAATGTTATAGTAACAAAATTTTATTCTTAATTCAAATTTATAATATTTGATTATAAAAACAGCATTGATTATGAAAACAACCAGTGAAAACAGTACAGCTATTTTACAAATGCAAAGATATAAAATATTGATGGCTACTGGTATTAGTTGTAGTCTTAAATCAGACACATGGTCTTAAATCAGACATGATGCTCAGTTTATTTCTAGCAGGGGAACAGAACATAGTATCTTGTATTCCCCATTTCGGTTGCCTGATTCACAAGATAAATAGATGGTAATGGTAATAACTTTCTAACAATTCATCTTATCTCAAATTATTCTTCAGTGCTCTAATTATGTATTGCAATGCTAAAAACAAAACAAAACTCTAAAACTTAGTGGCTTAAAAATCACAGCAATCCCTTAAGTCCAGATTTCAGGCAGAATTTGGATGGTTGATTTCTTCTGTTCCATGTGGCATTAACTGGAGTTATTCTTCAATGATAGCTGACAGATGACCTGCTCCAGAGTGACCAAAATGACTTCATTTACATGACTGATGCTTTGGTGGGAACAACTGGTAGACAGGTTCAGCTGAACCCTTCCTCTTCTCCATACAGACACAGGGCCTCTCCAAGTGGTCACTGAAGCAGAGTAGTGAAATTTTTTGTATAGTGGCTCAGGCAATCAAGAATGAGCATCCCAAGAGACCTTTCTAGAAGCTACAAGTCTTCTTGTAACCTAGCTTCAGAACTTCAGAACATTCTTTCCAACATATTCTATTGACTCAACGAGTCATTAAGGCCCGCCCAGGTGCAAGGGGAGTGAGGAATGGACTCCGCCTCTCAATGGGGGAAATGGCATGTACATACAAGGAGTTGAAGGAATTGATGATGGCCCTTTTAGAAATAAACTACCAGCCCTGGCCAGTTTGGCTCAGCTGTAGAGCATCAGCCTGCGGACCAAAGAGTCACAGTATTCTATTCCAGCCAAGCACGTACCTTGATTGCAGTTCGTTCCCAGCACTGGTCAGGGTCATGAGGGAGGCAACCAGTTGATGTGTCCCTCTCACATCGATGTTTCTCTCTCTCTCTCTCTCTCCCCCCACCTCCCATTCTATCTGAAGATATTTGAGAAAATACCCTCAGGTGAGGATTTTTTTAAAAAATAAAATAAATAAAGATAAACTACCATATTCGGCCAAACCAATCAAGGCATTTGAAAGAAAAGTGCCATTTCAATATCTAATAAGTAACAATGCCTACAAACATTCCTTAATTGGCAATTGTTCTGTGTGGAGAAAAATCAATGAATAGATTATTCAGTGTCAATGTTTAGTGGAAAAAAATAATTTTCAAATATATGTTGTTAAATTATGACATGGTTAATGGTGTCTTTTTTATTTTTTAATATGTTTTTTACTGATTTCAGAGAGAGAGAAAGAGAAATTGATCTGCTGCCTTCTGCACACCCCCTACTGGGGATCAAGCCTGGCAACTGGGCATGTGCCTTGACTGGGAATCCCAGCCAGCAAACTGCATGGGCCTAGACCCAACCAGCTGAGCCACACCCACCAGGGCGGTGTCTTTTTTTTAAATCCCGGAGACCTGAGGAAACATGGTGTCCGATATTTCCTTAAATTTTCAAGATGATCAGATTTATGTTATTTTGTATGGTGAGCCTAAACTGTTTTCATTTCTTTACTGACACTTTTATGTAGCTATAAATCACTGGGACCTTGAATTGCTGAACTGACATGAGCATATTCAGGTTCTAGAACTTACTATTCACGTCATTACACATAATCCTGAAGATCCTACAATTGAAAATCTAAGCTCTAATAAAATTGAGATTTGTATGGCATTACCTAACACTGCATGCAAAGATGCTAGAATCTTCTTAATAGCTAGTGATTGTCTTATACAACATATGATGACTAAGTAAATTTTGGCAACAACTTTTCTCTAAGCCACAAATTCTTTGATGCTGTTTTGCCCTTACACTGTTCTTACATGGTTATTGAAGATATTACTACATTAGTAGTATTTGAAAATGGATTTTAACTCATGATTTCTCTCTGGCTCCTATGTGCTTGACAGAATAGTATATCTTCTGTACATCTGTATGCCAGAACATACCATAAATTAAGCAAAACTGAGAGATCCAGAGCATTTGCAATATCATCAGTTGAACTGTATAGGATTCATGTATTCTCAGCTTTTTAAAAAAATTAAATTTATAGGGGTGACATTGGTTAATAAGACTATATAGGTTTCAAGTATAGGTTTCTATATGTTCTATTTTTTTAGTTAAATTTCAGTTTAACTAATACAAGTTCAATATGCATTCTTAAATATTTTCTAGAAAATGTTATCAGATAATGTCATTAATAGGCTCCCATACTTGTTACTATATCAGTAGCTTAAAATAATTTAATTGTTTTTTACAAGTATGCCAGTCTTGCCTGAGTTCACTCTTGTAGTTGCATTAATCAGATGACTTGCCGAGGGCCAGGAGGTCTAAGACAGTCTCATTCATATGTCTTGGGCCTTGGTGCTGGCTGTTAGCTAAGCTCTTCTTTCTGCATGATTTTTCATCATTCACTTGGTAGGCTTCTTTTCATGGTAGCCAGAACATTTCAAAAGGGAAAAGCAAGATCTCAAAGGTTTTGGAGGTCTAGCCTCTGAACAATATAATTTTAGCAACGTTCTAGCAGTTGAAGCAAATCAGAAGGCAAGCGCAGATTCAAGAAGTGGGAAAATGTAGTCCATCTGGATGGGAGGAGCTCACAGTATTTATGGGAGAATCTGGAATTCTTATTTTTACATTCACAAAACTTTATTTCAAAATGGTGTTGTAACTTGTCATAGAACATAGAAGTAGCTTGCAAAATTTCAATGTATGTAATACATTGAAGATTTGGGAATTCTTATTTCCATAAAATCAAACCCCAGTGATAAATAATGGTTAAAAAATAATGCTTTTAAGTTTTTATTTCTTTACTGACACTTTATTTTTTATTTATTTATTTTTTATCCTCACCCGAGGACATTTTTCCATTTTTTGTTCAAATAGAGTGGGAGAAAGAGAGAGAGAGAGAAACATTGATATGAAAGGGACTCATCGAGGGGCTGCCACCAGCACGACCCAACCAGGGCCGGGGACAAACTGCAACTGAGGTATGTACCCTTAGCGGGAACCGAACCCAGTCTTTCTGGACCGCAGGCTGATGCTCTAACCGCTGAGCCAAATTGGCCAGGGCTTTACTGACACTTTAATCTGTAGCTGTAATTCACTGAGACCTTGAATTGCCAAACAAATATGAACTTGTATCATAGTGACTTTAAAGAGAATTTTTTGCATATTGCTTTCATTTGCATACTGCTGTAGTTTGGTCGATAAAATTTGGAGATGCATTCAGTAGTTTATAGTATGAGTTGTTTTATTCTGAGCTTAATCAATATAGAACGTCTATCCTAAAATGTGAGCCTGATCGATATTATCATTTTCATCTTCACATTTGCTTTTTAAATGTCCTTTCAAGCAATAATTCATTTCTAATTGCAGGGGTAATTGTGTGTGTGTGTGTGTGTGTGTGTGTGTGTGTATCACAAAGCTTCCAAAATATGTCACAAAAAGACCAAAAACAAGCATCTAAAATAAAATAAGCATTAAAACACGCTGCTATATGCATTCTCAACAGAGATAGAAAGTAGTCACTTAGAACAACACTGATGATTACATGGTGAGTAGAAGCAGGCCAGGCAGATGTGTATGCATCTGACTTGTCATTTCTTTGATGGCAGTCTCTATTCCCTTGTATAGTTTCCTATGAGAGGACCTGGGCCTGAATTTGCAGGAAATTTGGAGAATTTTCAAGAACAATAGTTTTCTTAGTCAATGACACATTTATAAGACAACCAAATATAAGCACAGAAGCTTTATTCCAAAGTTAACACACAAAAAACAGTGTTTGGGTGGTCTCAAATATGTGAAAATTGGGGGGTTAACACCTTTTTTTTGTACCAAATGAATTTTAATAGTCAAATAATGCCTTTTAAAAATGAAATTGTTAATGTTCTTAGAATGCCTGTATCAGTATGAAAACCACTAAGTTGGTCAAAACCTATTTTATAAGTAGACAATATAACCTAAAGAAGTTGAGAATCTTGCCCAAAGGATTAAGAAACTGGGGTAAAAATTCAGGTCATGAGACTCTAGTCATCATCTTACTAGACTTCGCTGTCCCTTAGCTCTCTCTGATTTTCATCCAATCTTGGCTCTTCTATCCTTAGACCTCAAATATCTAAAGAAGTTTGAAAAGAGAAGAAGAAAAGTTTTGTTAAGATCAAATAACAACATCATATTCACAGAACTAAAAATGACATTGAAAAATCACTCTTTTTCTATTAAGTTTGTTTGCATGTATGTAATCTAATATATCACAAAAATGATGCATTGCCATTAAAATTCCCCTTGGGCCAAGACAGAGTAAATTCTCCTCATAGTTTTTATTTGTTTTAAGTTCTTAATTAAATCAGAGGGGAAAACTCTTACTAACATTAATTTTCAAGTCTAGTCTGATTTTGGGGCTCCAATTCTCCCCAAACTATTTATTGATTTAAATTTCTCAGATAAAATACCACATTGATGGAATTAAGATCTACTCGGCCTAATTTTCAAAAGGACAATCTTCTAGTTCCTTGCGGCTATAGAATTATTACTTCCCTGGGCACAACTTTTAAACTTTATGGCAAAAGCTGAAGAAGAAACAATATCTAGTGTTGAGGAGAATTTAGGAAACCAGGTACTATAAATTGTTTCAATATTTCTAGAGGGCAATTTGGCAATAGCATAAAACAGTTTTCTTCAAATTATGCAATTCTTTTGACTGAGCAATTTTATTTCTAGCAATTTAACTTAAAGAAATAATCTCCCACCCGGCGGTGTGGCTCAGCGGATTGAGTGTTGTCCCGTGGACTAAAAGGTCCCGGTCCCATTCCTGGTCAGGACACATGCCTGAGGTTTCGGGCTCAATCCCCAGTGGATCAAAAAGTAGCAATCACCTAAAATCACCTAAATGTCAGAGAACACAAAATTGGTTAAATAAACTGTGCTATTTCTATATATGAGTTACTCATTAATAGTAACTAAATTCTTAGTATTTAGAGTGCTACAAACCTGGGTTCATGGCACATACTACCTATGTGACAATGACAAGACTATTTAAATTTTCTAAGCTTCAGCTTCCTCATGTTAAAATAACTTTGGTGAGTCATTATGAGGATCAAATAAGTATTTAAAGAATATCTAGCTTTAGAACACAGCAGTGCTCAGCAGATTTTAGTGACTAATATTGTTGAATGAACATCTTTTTATAAAAGAATCTTTAGTCTTATTGAAACTAAGAGTTACAAAATAGCCTATATAATGATGCCAAATTTGTGCACACATTCCTATTTACATTTAAAAAGCACTGAGCCCTGGCTGGTTTTGCTCAGTGCTTAGAGCATCAGCCCACTGACCATAGAGTCATGGGTTAAATTCCAGTTAAGGGCATGTACCTTGGTTGCAGTTCAGTCTCCAGCCCTGGTCAGGGTTGTGCAAGAGGCAACCAATCGATGTGTCTCTCTCACATCAATATTTCTCTCTCTCTCCCTCCCTCCCTCCCACTCTGTCTGAAGATAAATGGAAAAATATCCTCGGATGAGGATTTTTTCTAAAAACCCCTAGAAGATAATCATCAAAATGTTAAAAATTACTACCTCTAAATGTTCAAATTCTGGGTGATCTTAATTTTTTTCTTTTATATGTAGTCCAAATTTTCTACAATACACAGTTTGTATTTTATGTACAGAAAAAACAACAACACTATTTTAAAAAATAAATGGGCCTTTTGGCAGCTTGCTATTTAAACTACATGCTAGGAACTTCCGATCAAGATGGCAGCGTAGGTAAACGCAGTATCGCCTCCTCCCACAACCACATCAAAATTGCAACTAAACTATAACACAACCATCATTCAGAACGGCCTGAAAACAAGCTGAATGGAAGTTCTACAGCTACAAAATTAAAGAAACAGCCACACCAAGACTAGTAGGAGGGGTGGAGGCGGACAGGCTGGTCCCACACCCACGTGTGGCAGATAAAAACCAGGAGGGACACCTCGGCTGGGAAGGTCCTCCCTGAGGAGTGATGGGTCCCTGTCCCACACCAGGTGCCCAGCTCAAGGTTCCAGTGCCAGGAAGAAAAGTCCCCATAACTTCTGGCTGTAAAACCAGCAGGAACTGAGGCTCAGGGAGGCTGAGGCTGCAGGAGCCCCAAGCAGCTCCTCTTAAAGGGCCTGTGCATGATCTTACTCGGACTTGCTCAGTCTGAGCTCAAAGGGGCTGCTTGAGGGGCACCAGAGACATACAGGGAAGAACTAAGCTGTTTGGCCTCGGGACGAGGGCTGGAGAGGCAGCTTTCTCCTGGACAGACGTGCTGTCACAGGCCTTTGTTCCTTTGGTGAGCCCTTCCCCGGGGCAGCAGACAGCCACCATATCTGGGACTCCAGCAACCTGGCTCGCACTGTTTACCCGACCCCACTGATTCCCTGAGGCCCCGCCCCACCCAACTGTAAGGCCCACCCAAGCTGTTTCCAAAGGCTTTACCATAGGATTGGCCTGTCTTGGATCCTGCTTCGGAGTTTCCTAAAATCTCTCAAAGAAGCAGCATCTGGTCTCAGCAAGTCCCATACCTCTCGTTAAGTGGCCCAGGCCTGACACTAGAAGCAACCAGCCTTAGTTCACAACTTGGCTTTTCCTGGGCACCTCCAAGCCCAGCACAAGAAGTAGCCATCAGCAGATCACTTTGTAGCTTATGCCAGGTGGCCCAGGATAGAACACAGGTAGCGGCTGACCTTGCCCCAGAGCCAGCACACCCAATGGACAGCTTCAGACCACATCAATACACCACCACCCAACCACCTCCACAAGTGACCCACCCAATGAGTGGACTCAGTGGGTACCAGAGCCCTGATGAAGTAAGTCTTGCTCTGTGTGGTTGACCCCTACACAGCTGATCCTTCAAGGTAGTCAGAGGCCAGTGGTCAGTGCACACAGCTAGTCCTTGCAGCTGATCTGCCTAAGTAAATCCCTCCCATTGACATACCAACAGCATTCAAGACTCAATTACAACAGAAGGGTGTACAGTCCACTCTATGGGTGCACCATGAGGGCCCAGCTGGGATGATCAGGGAGGCTGTGCCACTGGATCCTACAAGACACCTACAACAATAGGCCACCCTATGAAGCCTAGGAGACATAACAACTCTACATAATACATAGAAACAAACACAGGGAAGCAGCCAAAATGAGGAGAAAAAGTAACATTAAAGAAAAAAACAAAACTCCAGGAAAAAAATTAAACAAAATGGAGATAAGCAATCAATCAGACGCAGAGTTCAAAACACTGGTTATAAGGTTGCTCAAGGAAATTGGTGAGATATTCAAGGGTCTTAGTGAGACCTTCAAGGAACTTAAGGAGACCTCCAAGGAACTTCATGAGAACATCAACAAGATAAAAAGGAACCAGTCAGAAATGAAAGATACACTAACTGAAATAAAGAATAATTCACAGGGAATCAATAGTAGAGTAGTTAAAGCCAAGAAGCAAACCATCAATTTGAAATATAAGGAAGCAAAAAGCACCCAATCAGAACAGCAAAAAAAAAAAACTAAAAAGAATCCCCCCAAAAATGAGGATAGTGTAAGGAGCCTCTGGAACCACTTCAAGTGTGCCAACATTTGCATCATAGGAGTGCCAGAAGGAGAAGAAAGAGAACAAGAAATTGAAAACCTACTTGAAACAATAATGACAGAAAACTTCCCTAACTTGGTGAAGGAAACAGGCATACAAGTCCAGGAAGCACAGAGAGTCCCAAACAAGATGAACCCAAAGAGGTCCACACCGAGACAGATCATTATCAAAATGCCAAAGATTAAATACAAAGAGAGAATCTTAAAAGCAGAAAGAGAAAAGCAATTTGTTACCTACAAAGGAGCTCCCATAAACTGTCAGCTGATTTCTCAATAAAACCTTTGCAGGCCAGAAAGGAGTGGCAAGAGATATACAAGGTGATGAAAAGCAATGACCTACAACCAAGATTACTCTACCCTGCAAAGCTATCATTTAGAATCGATGGACATATCAAGAGTTTCCCAGACAAGAAAAAGCTAAACCAAACCAGTATTATATGAAATGTCAAAGGGTCTTCTTAAAGGAGAAGAATAAAAATATGAACAATAAAATGGCAAGTAATACATATTTATCAACAATTGAATCTACAAACAAAATGAGTAAGCAGAACAGAACAGACTCATAGATACAGAGAAATTTTTGTTGCTTGACAGATGGGTGGGAACTGGGTAGATGGGTGAAAAAGATGAAGGAATTAAGAACTACAAATTGGTTATTAGACTGATGAACCTCAAAGGGAAAGGGGAAGGGAGGGAGGGATGAGATAAACCAAAGAATTTCTATGCATATATGCATAACCAATGGATACCGACAACAGTGTGGCGGGGAGCAGGATTGGGGAGGAGAGGGTTAATGGGGAAAAAATGGGGGAACATATGTAATACATTCAACAATAAAGATGAGTTAAAAATAAGTAAATAAACTGCATGCTAGATGCCTGGCCTGTTTGGCTCAGTGGATTGAGTGTCATCCCATGGACTGAGAGGCCCCAGCTCGATTCCTGGTCAGGGCACATGCCTGGGTTTCAGGCTTGATCCCCAGTAGGGGGCATGCAGGAGGCAGCCATTGATGTTTCTCTGTCACATCAATGTTTCTATACCTCTCTCCCTTTCTCTCTAAAAAGAAAACAAAATAAAAACTGCACACTTAGTTTTCTTAGTTCCATTTTTACATGAAGGGAAAGCAGACCTCAGGCTGAGTCCTTTTTGAATGGGACTGCTCCCTACCACTCCTGGAGGTATCTTCCAACTTCACTAAAAAACAAACTGCAGTTCTTTTTTATATTTTATTACCCTTTGATTCTATAGATAGACAGTAGTTTTGATACTTAGAAATCTGAAATTTTAATTATTTTTATTTTATTTTTTGAATAATATTCATTTATTCCATCAGTAAATTTGTATTGATTAACTGTTGTGTGCTAGTTGCTATTTTATTTATTTTTTATTTTTTTATCCTCACCCAAAGACATTTTTGCATTTATCTTCAGATAGAGTGGGAGGGAAAAAGGGAGGGAGAGAGAGAGAGAAACATTGATATGAGAGAGACACATCAACTAGTTGCCACCCACATGACCCCAACCAGGGTCGGGGACAAACTGCAACCAAGGTACATGCCCTTAGCGGGAACCAAACCTGGGTCTCTGTGGTCCATGAGCCAACGTTGAACCACCGAGCCAAACCCGCCTCAGCTAAAATTTTAATAATTTTTTTAAAAGTGTGAATAGTCATATACTCTCCAAAGGCATAAAATATAGTTTGTTCTGCCTTCTACTTTATTAATACTTTTACTAATAAAAGTATTAATAACATATGTTGCTTGCCTGCTACTATGGTGAGGAGATGGGATGTTAGAGCTCAGAAATAAATAAGATATATTTCTTACCTTGAAAGGACTCATAATTTTAAAGAAATAACATTTATATAGTAATTCACAATTTACAAAGCACTTTGCATTTATATCCTTGTAATTCTCATAGTAACATCGTAGGAGGTAGGATAGTATTAGTATAGTGATGATCGATTTATGGTTGAAGACACCAAGAGGCATAAGTAATTTATTCAATTTCTGGTGAGTTTGAGACAGATCCTAGATCTCCTTATTTCATATCTGCTGTTTTTCCACTAAACTGCCACTGAAATGTATTACTTGGGTACATGTGTATGTTACATGAGTTATCAGTCTCTTGTTTGTTTTGAACTTGCTCAAAGAGCCCCCTCTATCTGGTTTACAAATCAGAATATATAAATTTACCACTATAAGTTGTTGAAGACATGCTCTTCTGATGCATTGTCTACTACATCAAATGTCATAGAAGCTTTTGTGGTTTTGTTGTTGCTTTAAAATCTAGTACTAGAGAAAGCTTTACTTTCCCAAAGGAAACCATGTATTTCCTCCTATCTAATAATAAGAATTATGTAATTGATCAAGCCTCTCTTGTTGACTTGGCTTTCCAAAAAATTCAAAACCATATTTAAACTCATGGATGGCTAGTAATAGTAGGTATCCGCTAAATATTTGGTAGATGCCCATTAAAATACCAATGACATATTTCAACTAGAACAAATACTTCCAAAGTTTATATGGAACCAAAAAAGACCCCGAATAGTCACAGAAATCTTGAAAAAGAAGGGCAAAGTAGGAGGGATCACAATACTGGATATCAAGTTATACTACAAAGCTATTGTAATCAAAACAGCCTGGTACTAGCACAAGAACAGGCATATAGATCAATGGAACAGAACAGAGAACCTGGAAATTGACCTAAGACATTATGCACAACTAATATTTGACAAAGGTGGGAAGAGCATACAAGGGAGTAAAGACAGCCTCTTTAATAATGGTGTTGAGCCCTGGCTGGTTTTGCTCAGCGGTTAGAGCATCAGCCTGCAGTTCAGAGAGACCCAGGTTTGGCTCCTGCTAAGGGCACATACCTCGGTTGCAGTTTGTCCCCGGCCCCGGATGATGTCGTGTGGGTGGCAACCAGTCAATGAGTCTCTCTCACATCGATGTTTCTCTCTCTCTTTTCCTCCCTATTTCCCTCTCACTCTATCTGAAGATAAATGCAAAGATGTCCTTGGGTGAGGATTAAATAAATAAATAAATAAATAAATAAATAAATAAATAAATAACGGTGTTGAGAAAATTGGACAACTACATGCAAAAACATGAAACTAGACCACCAACTTACAGCATACACAAGAATAAACTCAAAATGGATAAAAACTCAAATGTGACTGGTGAATCCATAAAAATCCTAGAAGAAAATGTAGGCAACAAAATTTCAGACATCACACACAGCAGAATTTTTACTGATACAATGCCTAAGGCAAGAGAAACAAAGGAAAAAATTAATACATGGGACTACATCAAACTAAAAAGCTTCTGCACAGCAAAAGAAACAAGCATCAAAATAGAAAGGGAACCTGCTATATGGGAGAGAATAATGGCCAACGATAGATACAGGGTTAATTTTCAAACTATATGGAGTACTCATACAACTCAACAAAAGGAAGATAAAGAACACAATTAAAAAATAGACACCTCTCCAAAAAGGACATACAAACGGTCAAGAGACATATGAAAAACAGCTCAATGACACTAATCATCAAAGATATGCAAATTAAAACAACTATGTGGTGTTACCTCACACCTGCCTGAATGACTTCCATCAACAAATCTTCTTTTTTTAATTAATTAATTAATTACTTTTTGTTACAGATGTTTCTCCTTTTTCCCCCACTGATTCCCCCCTCCCCATCCCTCCCCGCCCTGTCCCCAGCTTTGTTGTCCATGTCCATTGTTCATGCATATATGCATATAAGTTCTGTGGTTTATCTCTCCCCCACCACCCCCTCTTTTGGGGATTGTCAGTCTGTATGCAGCTGTAAGAAAGAAAGATCTCTTATCCTTTGAGATGACATGGAGGGACCTGGAAAGTATTATCCTAAGCAAAACAAATCTTCAAACAACAAGTGCTGACGAGGGTGTGGAGAAAAGGAGACTCTAGTACACTGCTGGTGGGAATACAGACTGGTGCGGCCACTATGAGAAACAATATGGTGTTTCCTCAGAAAATTAAAAATTGATCTGCCATTTGACCCAGTGATCCCACTTCCAGGAATATATCCTAAGAAGCCTGAAACACCAATCAGAAAGAATACATGTACCCCTATCTTGATAGCAGCACTATTTATAATAGCTAAGATCTGGAAACAGCCCAAGTGCCCATCAGTAGATGAGTGGATAAAAAAACCTGTGGTACATATACACAATGAAGTACTATGCAGCTGTAAGGAAGAGAGATCTCTTATCCTTTGAGACGACATGGAGGGACCTGGAGAGTATTATGCTAAGCAAAATAAACCAATCAGAGAAAGACAAATACCACATGATTTCACTTATTTGTGGAATATAATGAACAAAATAAGCTGATGAACAAAATAGACCCAGAGACATAGGATTACGGTTCAGACTGACAAACCTCAGAGGAGGAGGAGGATGGAGGGAATGGATGAGAGAAACCAAAGAACTTATACATACATGTATGGGTAATCAATAGACATAGACAATAAGGCTGAGGGGGAAATGGGGCAGGATCGGGAGGAGGGTGTCTAGGGGCCAAAAAGAAGAAACATCTATAACAAAAATAAATTAATAAAAAATAAAAAAATATTTGGTGGATGGATGAAAAAATGAATAATTGAACGAATGCGTAAAGCAACTATGTTGACCCTTAGATTTGCATATTTGTATTATTTTGCTTAGTCCTCCTGTTTCTGTCTTTATGTCTTCATTACTTGATTATATGTATTCTTTTTATAATCACCCTCAAATCCTTTCCAGAATAAGTCAGGAAATAGATAAATCAATAAACAAATATCTACTGTACATACTGAATAGTAAGGTCTTTACTCAAGATTTCTAAGGCAGGCTTCAACACTTCTTAGAGTACAACAGTCCCTGAGAACACCTAGACATTCGGTCATAATGCTCCCATAAGGCAGTAAATCAGGATATAATTTGATGAGAGGAAAACGATGGGTTTGTCAGCAGATGCTAAAGAGAATAAAAGCTTATACACAGTTTCCCAAAGCAAAGATGTGGATTTGCCCTTCAACTCTTCACAACCATATGCTTCAAGATATCCTTAATATCTTCCATCCATAAGGCCCTTTGTTTTCTTATATATAAAAATTTTGACCTGATTTCACCTGTGGAAAAAAATTGTAATAGAAAGTATAGGAGTGAAAAGGAAGAATTGCTTGTCTAGGTCTCAGATTTTCCCAGGTACCCAGCCGCCCCTTTCACAATATGAATGTACCATGGATGTACATATCATATTCTGTGCTACATGGCTTTGTGACATGGTCACTGTACAATGAGTTCACAGTCTTGGTGTTTATACTACTAATATTGAAAATACTAAGAGAGATATTTCCATCTCTTTAGGAGGCATAGAGACAAAGTATTTAGGGGAGGTGAAAAGCAGATTTTGTGGAGAAATAGATATCTGAGCTCATTTTAAAGGATGATAGAAATTAGCCAGGTTGGGTTGGAGGACAAGGCAAGTGTAAAGGTGCAGATAGGAAATAGTATGTCATGTGCAACAGGTACACACCAATACAGCTGCATAGATCTCTAAACTACTGAAACTGCTAGTAGTTATTCCTTGAGCGCAAGAGTCCTCCTTGGAGACTCTGGTAGCCCAAGCCTCAAGGACCCCCAGGTGGGGATTTAAGTCCCCAGAGGGCATGAAGCAGGAGACAACTTATTTGGGTTTGTGCATTGGTTATATAATTTGCTATTCTATGGAAGGCTGTTCATGAAAACGTAACTAAAGACAGGGAGAAACTTTGGAAGGCTTTTCAGAATTTTAGATCAGAGAGGATGAAGACCTGAACCAAGACAGTGATACATAGAGAGGTGCAGACAAACTCAAGAAAAGTTTAGAAATTTAAATCGGTAGAATTGGTAAATGTAGAGAGGGAAGGGAAAAAAAAAAAAGAGTCCCAAATGATTCCCAAGCCTTTGGTGTGGGTTATTATAAGACTATTAGTGTCACCAACTGAGGGAAATCATAGGTGAAGACATGGAGTTTAGTTTTAGACAGGTTGAGATTGAGGTGCCTATGGGACCCTCAAGTAAAGGTGTCCACCAGCGTATCCAAGGCATGGAGAAGTAATGAGCAGATATAATAGCAAAAAATACTGCTGATATAACCACCTAGAGATGGGAGAGTAAAAGTGAGAAGACCACTGGGATTTATGAGGCTCCCAACATTTACTGTTTTAGCAGAAAGACAGGAGTCTATGATGGAAATGAAGAATGTTAAAGAAATATAAGGAAAACTGAGAGACAAAAGGTTTCAGGAAGAAAGGCTTCATCATCAGTGTGGAATGGAGCAGAAGATCCAATAAGATAAAGACAGAAAAGCATCCTAGGTTTTTAGAGGTGAGTGATAATCTAGAAAAATAGCTTCAGAAAGTAGAATGTTAGTTGCCAGCGACTGAAGAGAGCAGGAAATAGGAAATTACTGTTCAATGGATATATTTTCAGTCGTGCAAGATGAAAAAGCTCTATAGATCTTCTGTACAACAGTGTGCATCTAGTTAACAATACTGAGAACTTAAAATTTTGGTAAAAGAGTAGATTTCATGACATACTCTTACAACAAAAAAGAAAAAAAGGAGGTGGGGGGGACGAGGAGGGCAATGGGGGAAACAGGGGGAATGCCTATCATACTTTCAACAATAAAAATAAATAAATAAATGAAGAAAAGCATTCATAAAATAGCTAAAGAGTAAAACAATAATAAAATAATATATTTTTTTTAAAAAGAAGAAGAAATATAGCCTCACTTTCATGGTGATGGTGGAAACCAGACTGAAGTGGACTGTAAGAACATGATAGGGAATTGAAGATGTGGACAACAAATGGACAGGGCACTTTAGAGATGGGTGCAATGAAAAGTGATATTAGACTGGGTGGCAGACAGAGGGTGGAGGCTTGGCTGTCCCTGGACTTCGCTGTCAGCATTATCTTATAGGTGACATCATTTTCGGGCACTCTAAACTCAATGTACGCCTATTGGTTCTTCTAGGAACAATAGTTTCCAACTTGTCCCTAATGATGATGCTGTGGAGCTTTTCAAATTGCTTTCAACATACCCTTGAATTGCTCCATGTACTGTCCTAGTCCACTCTGCTAACTTGATTGTCATCTACCTCCTTTCATGTGCCCTACCCAAAGAGTTGACGCCTGATCACTGTGGCCCAGATTGGTAAGGAGTGGTACATTCCATGGCCTTCTTCTGGAGATGACGTTTGCTGACTCGTCAAGTGGTGCTAATGGCATTTCTGGGTAGTCATATTTATAATGGTGTGCCATTCTTTTAGCTACTTTAAGAACACCAATCTTTATTCAAAAGGAGACTTAAGGGTCTTACAGGATTTTTTTTTTTTTACTTTGATAAAAATTTGTAAATTGTATATTGATGCTGTGTTGTTTGTTCATTGTATTCTTTGAAATTTATGGGAAGGTCTTCAGAGTCAAAGTGATGTAGCATATGTCAATTATATCTCAATTTTAAAATCACATTTTGTTTAGAAAAGTGATGTAGGTGTCAGAAGACTAATTCTAAAGCGTGACTCGCTTTAATTCAGCAGTACAAACAGAAATAGAAAAATATTTCCCAAAAGCTTTAGAATAAAAGGTAGTCTATAGGACTTGTTTTATACATTATTTATTTAATTAATTCAAATACTCATTCAAACATTTATCGAATGCCTCATACTTGCCATAGGTATGCACATTATTGCATGGAAATAGAGAAATGAGCTGCCTAACTTTGCCTAGGAATGTCCCAGAAGGCACCACAGATGGTAGTGCTTGATCTAAGACTGGAAGAGTGAACGGGAGTTCACCAGGCAGACCACTGGCAAAGGGTGTTTCTTAGTGAGCGGCAGGTTTTTGCAAAATGAATCGAAATGGATAAGCCAAAAGTGGCGGAAGCAGAGAACAAAATTAGAAGGCTGTAGCAGTAACTAGTTCAGGGGAGATGTGACTACTCTACTTTGTGACAGGAGCTGGACAGATTAAAACAGTGTAGTCTCTGACCTTAAGAAGTTTATGGTCTAGGAAAGAAAAAAAAAAGACATAAATGCTTCTGTAAGAGGCCATACAAAAGAAAGAAAATGGGGACAAGTAGGTGTGGTGAGAGAAACAATCTTCTTTTTTGATGTGTGCTACTATGAGTTTAATTATGTCCCCTCAAAATTCATGCATTGGAGTCTGAACCCCAGTACTTCAGCATGTGACCTTATTTGGAAATAGGGTCATTGCAGATGTTATTAGTTAAGTTAAAATGAGTTTATACTGGAGTAGGGTGGGCTCCTAATTCAACCTGACTGGTGTCCTTACAAAAAAAGGGGGGGGGGGGATTTGGAGGCAGAGATACATATAAGAAGGATGCCATGTAAAGATAAAGGCAGAGATTAGGGTGATGTTTCAAAAACCAAGTATTATCAAAGATAGCCAGAAAACCACCAAAAGCTAGAGGAGAGTCATGGAACAGATTCTTCCTCACAGACCTTAGAAGAAACCAACCCTGCCAACTCCTTGATCTCGAATTTCTACCCTCTAAAACGAAGACAAATTTCTGTTGTTTCGGTCACCTAGTTTTTACCACTTTGTTATGGCAGCCCTAGCAAACTAATACACACGCCATAGCTGGCCTCATTTTGTCAAGTCCATTGAAATCCATAAAAGTTGCTATGAGAACAATTAGAAGTCCCTGAAGGGATGTCTACCTGGAATATTTTTACCTAATACCTTAAAGTTTAAGAAAGAATCGTAACTACATCATAATTAAATATATTTCATCTTAGAGAGTTAACAGGTAGTAAATCGATAGAAACTCATTTTTCTAATATCTATTTCAAAATCCCGTTCTATTCCCTAAAGCCATTCACAAAATCTTTAATTTGTAATAACTCACTTGGCTCCTTTCTGCTTCTCTTCTCATTTTGAGCCATTTATTTTTCATCTGTAAATTCAGTCCCATTCCAATCTCTGAAATTAAAGCTCTCCTCAGTCAGAGAATATTTAATAATAGTAGATTAGTCATCTAACCATCTTGGACAAAGTTCAAGCACTGTTCCAATCACTAGGCTTTCCTATTGTTCTTTATGACCAACTCCAGTTTCGGGGCCTGTCCCCAAATACCAGGTCACGTTGGCCGGGCGTTTGTGGCAGCCAGTAAGTCTCCCTGACTGAGACTCTGTTTCATGGCTTTTGTGGTGGCTCATTCCAGAGATGGTCCCTCTGAAACTCTGTGCCATTTGGTGGGTCTAGCCAGGCTCTGGATCCTGGCTTTCTCTGCTCTGGCCTGTCTAGACACTGATTAAGCTCTGACCTAGATTTCTTTCTACAAAACGGTGAAGAGTTAATGTTCCAGTTTTTAAAATACAACATACTCCTGATCGTTTGGCATAGTTCTGAGTATAAATTAAGATATGCTATGATAACAAAACAACCCCAAATTTCAGCAGCTTAAAACAACCAAGATTTTTCTTCTTGCTTTCGTTATGTGTCCGTTAAGAGTCAGTTCAATCCTCTACTCCATTTCCTGCTCTTTCTTGTTCTGGGACCCAGGCTGACAAGTAGCCACCATCTGCAATATCTCCAGGAGTTGTGATCAAGGGAAAGAGGGCTCTGAGAAGTCTGCTTTGGTATGTAAATGCTCCAGCCTAGAAGTGACTCACACCACTTCCACAAAACTCATTGACTAAAAAGTTCAGTGTCTGCCGTGCCAAGAAAGGAGAGCACTGGAAATAGCACCAAGGACTACCACACTTGACATAGATTATTTAGCTTCCATGGTATTCAGGCCCCTGTTTTCTTATTCACAAGACTCCTAAATAAAAGTAACATAACAGTTCCATACTGTGTTTATGGGGCTAGACTTCAAAGATATTCTGAAAATAAATATTCCCTTATCCAATAAAACCCATTCGGAAATATGTTTAAGTCTTGGATATTCATTTAATGTTACTTAGCATTTTTATGAAACACTTAAAAAATTGTTTTTGTTGATTTTTTTAGAGAGAGAGATAGAAACATGGATCGACTGCCTCCTGTAGGCCTCCTACCAGGGATCAAGCCCACAACCCAGGCATGTGCCCTGACTGGGAATTGAGCAGATCTCTCAGTCCATGGGACGTCACTCAATCCACTGAGCCACACCGGCTGGGCATGTTACTTAGCATCTTTAAATCTCTACGATATTTTAAAGGGAAAAACCTGTTTAATTTTACTCAATCTAGAATTTCCCTAATTCATTTAACAACAATTTGTTTAGTAAAATACTATCAATTTGACAAAAACACTTAAGTCAATGCCATATTATCTCTTTTAATTACATTACAACCCTATAGAGTGAGAAATAAGGTACAATTGAGGTTTTTTATTTATTACTTTTTAAAAAGATATCATAGGGAAGAAAACTAAAATTGTTAATTTTGATAATCTATGAATTTCAATTACACATTATTTATTTCCGACAGATAATTCAGACTTCGTAGTGACTGTTTATGAACAGTCAAAAAGTTTAATTGCATAATGAATTCCTCCAAATTCAGACATAAACTGCTAATAATTTCTAAAAAGTGTTCTTTGTAAAAGTGTAATCAATGGAGATAAAATTTTTTTTTTTTTTATCCTTACCCGAGGACATTTTTCCCTTTTTTTGTTCAGATAGAGTGGGAAGGAGAGAGAGAGAGAGAAACATCAACGTGAAAGGGACACATCGAGTGGCCACCATCCGCATGACCAACCAGGGCCAGGGACAAACTGCAACCGAGGTACGCACCCTTAGCGGGAACCGAACCCGGGTCTCTCTGGACTGCAGGCCAATGCTCTAACTGCTGAGCCAAACTGGCCAGGGAAGATAAAATTTTTGATGAGTTTCAACTTGGAAAATTTATTTCTCCCTCACCTTTTTTTTATAAACTTTTAATTCTAAAATCAACTTCAAAAGACAGTTTTTTAGAAGAACATATTATAAATTTACTGCATTTAGTTTAATCGTATATTTTTCTATTATTAGATATAATTGTTGACTGTGAATTATGGTGACTACTTAAGATAAAGGCTTACATCTGGATAGAAAAGTCTTCATTCACGCAGAATAAAAATAATAATAATAAGCTTTAAAACCCCTACCATATTTTTCTTGCACATTAAAAAAAAGGCTCTTTTAAAATTACACAGTTGTTTAAAATCCCTTAGGCCATTCACTGTAAAAAAAAAAAAAATCTGATTCAGTATTTAGAACACTGCTTTTATTGCCCTATTGTTTGCAGATTTTTTTTCTTAAATATTATACCATACTTCTAAATCTCTGTTCTTTTTTAGTTCTTCTCTTTATCTAGTAAAGAATAGGTCACATTTTTTTAGCAAATTACAAATTCTGTGTTAGACATTTGTTTTTCCACATCCATTCTTCTATTTCAAAGTACTATTTTCCTCCAATGGTCTAGTTTCTTTCCTTGTTTTCCCAGTAAACTTTCAGCCAGTGCCTTTAATTTTATTTCACATTTGCTAACCAAAGGCACATTTTTATTATGGTAGCTCTGTTCTCGCTACGTTTTTAGAGGATATTTCCCTTTGAATTCTTCCCTCTCCACTGCCTTACCTACGTGTGCACACACACACACACACCACCACCACCATCACCAACAACAAACAGATCTTCCAGGCTGAATGCCATTCAATTACTTCCAGAAATCAAAGCCGGGAGAGCAGAACCTGGCCCTTGTTTACCAGCAGTAGGCTAAGCTGATTGGCTGCTGATTTAGAACAGACCTAACCAGTGTTTCCGGAAAAATGAAACAAAGCTTCTGTAATTAACAGAAGGTGGTTGTTACACCCTAATAAGAAAGGTGAAGGGCCAAGTCCATTGACTTATTTCTTATTCTAGATAAAGGGTGCTGTTGAACTCCTGCTGAATTCCAGTTTAGTGGACAAAATGAGCTTTTCTCAAATTATGAAACTGTGCAACATGATAAGGCTAACCTGACATATTTTTTTTAATTCATTAATTTTTGTTACAGTTGTTTCTCTTCCCTCCCACTCCACCCCCTCCTCTGAATAATCTGACACTTTTAAGTAGAGCTACTCCATTAAATGTTTCAAATGAAAACACTTCATGCAGGGCCCCAGCATTACTGTGTTTTCATTGTGGGGTTCAGTATGAAAAAGTCCATTTGGTTCTTGAATTAAGGCTTTACTGGCAGGAATGGTGATGTTCAGACATTTCATCTATTCCATTCTTTTACTTTATTTCTCAAAGTGTTCAGAATCCAGGAGAAGAAGGGCACTATGTGGTGGACCTTCAAAAAGACTCCCAGACGTGATTAATTGGCTGCTAACATTTAGAAATAAAGAAGCAGAATTAGGGGGCATAAATACACACACACACACACACACACACACACACACACGCGGCTTTTGATGAGGTCAGGCCAGGTGACTTTAGATTTTAGTGTATGGGTGGGTAAATCAAATTAGCCAAACTGATTTACAGATGGGCAGATTCCTGCTAAGGTCTGAGAGTAAAGTTTTGAGTTTTTGTTCACACAGAATGGTGACTGCAATTTATGACAGTTGTGTCCGAAGATGAACAGCTGTTTCTATAGAGGCAGTGGCTGCAGGGGCTCTTCTCATGGGTAGCTCCCAGCAGACACCTCTTGGACCACTGAGGGGGCCTGGCAAAGGTTGCAGGACTCACCAATGTTAATCTTATAAACAAATTTGCCCGTCATGTGGGTTTTAGGGAGAATAAGGGCAAGCCCCAGGTTGCAGGCTGCTACAATTTACCACACAGATGCAGCTTTCCTTCTGCGGGCCAGGGAAACATCCAACTAAGGAGAAAGAGCCCCAGTGCACAGACCTTTGAGACACTAAGGAGTGTAACAAACGTTGCTATTTTTACCTTGTTTCTCAGCCAACGGCTGAGACTAAATTAGACAGATGAGTACTTTGTGTGCATTGAGTACTAAGGAGACTCTAACTTCAATGATTTGCTGCTAATTCAAGAAACTGCTGCTCCAAAATTCATTCAGCATTGGGGCTTAGGAGGGAGGGAAATATGGAGTGCTTAATCTTGACATTTTATGGCTTGTGTGTGGGTTTAAGTCATCTCCAACCACACGATCTCAAGTTGACTCTAGACACGTTAGTTACAAAGAGGGAGAAACTTCTCAGCAGCCAAATGTCTTAGCCCTAAGGAGCTCAATGGTGAAATGAAAATTAAAAGGGTTTGAATATAGTATAGAAAAGAGAGACACTTCAAATGAGACCAGGTGGCCAAACTGCCATCATTGCAGATTTCTGCATTTTGCAGTGTCTCACATGCAGTCCTCAAATAGAAGTAGCAGAATGTTGCCCTGGCCGGTTTGGCTCAGCAGTTAGAGGGTCTTGGGTTCAATTCTGATCACCAGCACATACCTAGGTTGCAGGTTTGATCCCCTGCCCTGCTCTGGGTTGTGTGGGAGGCAACCAACAGATGTATCTCACATCCATGTTTCTCCCTCCCTCCCTCCCAGTCTATCTGAAAATCAAAGGAAAAAAATATCCTCAGCGGAGAATTAACCACAAAAACAAAACAAAATAAAAGTGGCAGAATGCAAAAGCAGACTTTTACCCTAGCCATGGTCAATGCATAATGCCAAAGGTAACATCTTTCTGGGAGACTTCTTCCGGTTAAGACTGTAGAGGGAAGATTTCAAACAGTTGGAACTATTTCAGATGAGAAAGTATCTACAGCAGGAACAGAGAAGTCAGGAGTCCTGGCTTTGTTTCTTGCAATTGTTATTATTTTTTTAAAGAATGGTTTATTGATTTTTAGAGAGAGAGGAAGGAGAAGAGAGAAATATCAATAGGATGTAAGAGTGTTACATCGATCAGCTGCCTTCTGCATGACCCCTATTGGGGATCAAGCTGGCAACCCGGGCATGTGCCCTGAGTGGAAATGGAACCATTTGGTGCACAGGATGACACCCAACCAACTGAGCCACACCAGCCAGGGCTGATTTTTTTTTTTTTTTTTTTTTGATTTTTTTTTCTTTATTGATTTTAGAGAGAGAGGAAGGGAGAGGGAGAGAGAGATGGAAACATCGAAGAGAGAGAACATTGATTGGCCGCCTCCTGCATGCCCCTCACTGGGGATTTTGCCCACAACCTGGGCATGTGCCCTGACCAGGAATCAAACCGGTGACCTCTTGGTGCATGGGTCGATGCTCAACCACTAAGCCACACCAGCCAGGCAGGGTTGACTTTTTTTTTTTTTGTTACAGCTGTTTCTCCCTTTTTCCCCCCATTGACACCCTCTTCCCTACCCCCCAACCCCACCCGGTCCCCAGCTTTGTTGTCTATGTCCATCGGTTATTCGTACATGCATATAAGTTCTGTGGTTTATCCCTTTCCTCCCCCCCTTCTGAGGGCTGATATTTTTTAATCCTTGATTTATATTGTCTATAAGACTAAGGGCAGTTAGTGTTATTTCAAGAAAATTTGAACAAAGGTGAAATATTTGTGCAGTACCTGAAACTCTAACCTGAACTATTCCAAGTATAAGTATGAGAAATATAGTATTTTTAAAAAGCACTTGGAGTATACTTCTATATGTGCTCTTTCTCAAAGTAACCCCACTGCATGTGGTATAGTTTATTTGTTTCTGATTGTATTATCGTCTGTCTTTCTCCCAGCTTTCTTTTCCTGGACTTCAGCTCATATTTTAATGTCAGCTCAGATAAATACTGGGTACAGAAAAAACCGACTGTCATGAAACAAAGCACATGTAGTACAGAATGATCTTACCACCATAACACCTCTTCTTTTTAAAAGAAGGAAATGAAATGTAATGTAAATACCACATTTTTAATAAAACATCACCTTCTTTAAAAGGCAGTTTAGGAACTCCAGGGAATGTATTTACTTTTACAGAACACTGCTGTCAGAAGTATTACTGCACCATTATGTTTTCGTAGAGCTTCTCAGTTAACCAGACAACACAGCCTATGTATTATCCCAGTCCCCAAAGAAATGTCTGTTGACACTTCTTCAACAGTTGCTTCCTCCATTCAGTGAGACTGCCAGTCACTAGGTCATAAGCCACAGCAGAAAAACCACGGCGACTACAGAAACTCCTCTGGTACTGCTCATCTATAACCAGCATATTTGCAGCTGATCATCCTGAAGATCCCCTGAGCCCATCTGTACCCTAGATCTGGAATGTAACAGACTTAACCTCAATTATAGGGGAAGGAATTCACGTTGACATAATTCTGTTGCTCTTTTTTTTACATTATTTTTTTTCTTTATTGATTTTAGAGAGAGAGGAAGTAAGAGAGAGAGAGAAACATTAATGAGAGAGAACATCGATTGGCTGCCTCTTACATGCCCCACCCCACCCACCCCACCCCTACCCCCACCCCCACCCCCACCCCGGGGATCAGGGCCACAACCTGGGCATGTGTCCTGACCAGGAATCGAACCGGTGACCTCTTGGTGCATGGGTCAACGCTCAATCACTGAGCCACACCGACCAGACAATTCTGTTGCTCTTAACCAAGATTAATTTTCACCTCCAAAATGAATCCAGAATAGGCAGAAGCCAATTACTATCCAGAATCATCACTTACGATGTCATCAAAGCCTGGGTGGAAATATTCAGATAGAGTCTTTTTTTTTTTTTGGTATGTGCCCCTAGCGGGAACCGAACCCAGGACTCTCTGGTCCACAGGCCGACGCTCCAACCACTGAGCCAAACTGGCCAGGGCCAGATAGAGTCTTAAAAAATCACCTCTTCAGTGATTCATCTAAATTGATTCTGGTCATTGAAAATAAGCTGACCTCTTGAGAAAAAAGAATGGATTGGTGAGGTAACTTGCCAATCCATTGGTGAAGCTCTGGACGTCTGTAAATTTACTTTTTTGCTTCTGTGGATTTAAAATTACTCTCTTCGCACACCTATGTATTGTCTGTATTGTCCTTACACAGAAGTAAAGGTGTCACTTTAGTGAAGTAACAGGCTTTTATATTTAGAGCTTCCTCTCTTCACCCTCCAAGTTGTTCTGGAATTGGCTGATACGATTTTACTTCCCCGCCAGACACCAGTACATCTGTGTCACACAGGATTTCATTTCTTACACTCATATGAAATGAATTACATACCAATTTCTCTAGCCTTTCAACATCACTGTTCTCTTTAAAGGCAAACCAAGAAAGATCAGAGCCTCCATTCAGGGGAATGCAGGGAGTTGGTGCACTCCCCCAGGCTTTATGAAGATCCTCAGTAAGTTCTCATTTGTTTCACAAATCCATGCTGGGTGTTTGGGGTCAACTCCTCCTGGCTGCTGCTTCTCTACTGACCACTCCAGCTTCCTCAGCCTCTCCAAATGTAGACCCAAATTTCCCCCAAAGGATAAAAATGGATTCCCCCCACCTTGAGTTTGGGAAACACAGCTAACACGTGTTAGCATACTTTACTATGGCTAGAAGAAGCTGTAAGAGATTATAATTTTTATTTATTTATTTTTCTTAATTGATTTTAGAGGGAAAAGAAGGGGGAGGGAGAGAGAGATAGAAACATCGATGTGAGAGAACATCGATTGGCCGCCTCCTGAATGCTCCCCACTGGGGATTTGTGCCCTGACCGGGACTCAAACTGGCAACCTCTTGGTGCATGGGTTGATGCTCAACCACTGAGCCACACCAGGCCAGGCAAGAGATTATAATTTTTAAAAAGGAAAATAAGAACACTAATGTGAGATGCTCATCCTAGAACCCAGGGTTTACTGACTTGCCTCTTCTGAAAAGCACCTAGGACCCAGAAGGAGGGAATCACTTAGTGGACTCTCTCTTTGGGCCCCAGTCAGTGTGTCGGTTTCCAGAATCCACTTAATCCCTTCTGGCCAAAAATTCCCTTTTTGATCTTTTTTCGCTCTCAAGTACCATATCCCCAACCTCTGTCTCAGACTCAGCTAGAGGAAACAGTCATATCATATAATTAAAATCTAATCTGAGAAACACACACACCTCCAAATAATTCAGCAGACTTGGGGATCTATTTTTGGAGATAGTGACTTTATCAATGGATAATAATGGGTACTTAATTTACAGATACTCAACTAAAAGAAACATGATTTAGTTCATTCACAAATAACTAGCTCATGAAATATGAGAGCTTCTGAAACAAAGGAGGGTGATCTAAAACAAGTTCACCTTCCAACACTTGCAAAGGAGTTGCAGTTAGGAATGCTCGGTGGTTTAAAATGCATTATATTCTCTCTCTCTCTCTCTCTCTCTCTCTCAAGAATTTAGAAATATTAGGATCTACAGTTCTAGATTAGCTCCACAAGGGTATCACAAACTCTCTCTTTCTTAAGCATGGCTATTTCTAGAAGATTTTTCCCTTTTGTATGCAGAAGGGTTTTAAAGAGTTGTATTTCCCACTTTTCTAACATGTAAACACTATCCTACCACAGTGAAACTTACTGGACAACTCCTAAGAGCCTTCATATTTGTATTCTCAGAGCACTGAACTGCTGTTAGGTTAGTAAGGGACTGACTTACGAATCATTTAAGAATAGATTTCAGAAAAGCGCCTATTACTCAGATGGAGAGAATGGAGAATGTGGCATTTTGTTGGCAAGAGTAACCTTGAAAACTCTGTGAGCCATTGCTTTAAGGGAAGCTTCTGCTTATTCACACCCTGAACTTTGTCTTCTTCTGATGGGCGTGGTCAGTTTAGTCAGAAAAGTAAAAAGGCTTCCGGAAGTTCTCTACCCTTATTGTGTGTGTGTGTGTGTGTGTGTGTGTGTGTGTGTGTGTGTGTGTGTTTCTTTTTGCTCAGATAGATTGGGAGGGAGAGAGAGGAAGGGAGAGAGAGAAACATCGACGTGAAAGGGACACATCAAGTGGCTGCCTCCCGCACGACCAACCAGGGCCGGGGACAAACTGCAACCGAGGCACATGCCCTTAGCGGGAACCGAACTCGGGCATCTCTGGACCACAGGCCGACGCTCCAACTGCTGAGCCAAACCAGCCAGGGCTCTACCCTTATTTTGAATCCTGGGTAGTTCTGCAATACAGAGGTAGTATTAAATTATCTTTTTAAAAATTTCTTTAATTTATTCATTTATTTTAGAAAGAGAAGAAGGGAAAGAGAGAGAAACATCGATGTGTTGTACTTATTTATGTACTCATTAGTTGATTCTTGTATGTGCCCTGACCGAGGATTGAACCCACAACCTTGGTGTATCGGGCTGATGCTGTAACCAACTGAGCTACCCAGCCAGGCTAGTATTCAATTATCTTAACTACTTTCTTTGTGTGCTATAAATATTCCTATCCAGTATTAGGAACCTTAAAAATGATTCAGTAAGAGTTGAAAGAGGACCAGGGATGACAGATGATAGATAGATGATAGATAGATAGATAGATAGATAGATAGATAGATAGATAGATAGATAGATAGATGATAGATACATACATAGAGATAGACATATCATTTATCATATACGTATATATATGATTGCGTTCCTTGAAAGATCACCACATGAAGGCAAAACGGTTTGGATACTGTCTCAACAAGTAAATCATATTTTAAGTTCTGTCTAATAGTTTCTGTGCAACCCATACATGAACCAACAACTGACAAGAAGTTTCTAGTAAAACTTGATCACCTAATATATTATAAATTTCAACACTAGTGATTTTTAAAAAATGGACTTTTAGCCAGCCGGTGTGGCTCAGTGGATTGAGCACTGTCCCATGGACTGAGAGGTACTGGTTCGATTCCCGGTCAGGGCACATGAACAGGTTGTGGGCTTGATCCCCAGTAAGAGACTCGCAGGAGGCAGCCAATTGATGTTTTTCTCTCATATCAATGTTTCTATCTCTCTCTCCTTTCCTCTCTCTAAAAAAAATCAATAAAAACACATTAAAATATTTTTAGTAGAAAAGTTAATTTCTTCTTTTTTTGGCAAAATAAAATTTACACTTTGAAGTATAATTTTAGGAAATGCTATTTGTTTTGTACTTATGTACCTAACTCTGAGACAAATATTATTGTTCTATTTTTACAAAAAAAGAAGTTATTATACAAATACCATATATGTCCATTACCAAGTACTTAAAATCTTAGTTGTAATTATACCCGAACTTCTGATGAGTACTCAGGGACAGCAAAAACATGCCTGAGCAGGTAGGTCAGCACGCAGTTAAATGACATCTGTGTCCTGAGCACTGCAATCTTATAAAGCTCTAACTATGACTACTTTCTATTGCACAATTTCTAGAGCAGTAATTTTTTTTTTAATGTTGCACAAACATGATAAGGACAGGAAAGACTTATTTTTTTCTCTGGCCACTAAACTTTCATGAGAATGTTATGAGAACCTTATTTCTTACCACACCATCCCCCACCCTTGACTGTATTCATTGCCCAATAAAGACCAGATTTTCCAAATATTATGTTCTAGCTGGGTTTGCAGCAATCACGAGCCAGTCACGAATCCTGTGCATATGGCAAGGTTTATCTTAGTAATATTTTAAACCGAATAGAAACAAGCATATTTTAAATTACAATAGCCAAAGTTTGGTTTTATTTGCATGGGCCACACTGTCCATTTTAAGTAATTAAACTTTATTATCCCCCAAATCCTTTTGGGGTGAGCAAGCCATTCTTTAAGAAAAAAAGTTTGTGGGGAGAAAAAAGGGAAACTTTAATAACCTTCTATGGGACTTTTTTCTGCTTCAAATGGGACAAAAGTGCTTCTTAGATGTAATTTTACATAATCTCAGTGGCATGTTGAAGTTATGGCAAAAGATTTTTATGCATTACTAAGTGTATTGTTTAAGTGAGCAAACATAAAGATAGAGCTATTATGTTACTGTACCATTATTCTAATGTTTTATCTTCATTTTCGATACCTGGAGAATCTCTGGAAAATGTCAAAATGTTCCCTGTATAATAATATAAGATTGGTTGTTGTTGTTTTAAGGTTGTATCTATTTTTTTTAATAGAGAAATCTTGTTTTGGCAAATAAATTTATAATTATAACCCAAAACTCAATTTAGTAAAATTTTACAGAAAAAGTTTTGGTAGCATCCAAAACAAAAGATCTGACTGATATATAAATGTGATTAGAAGCAAAAGATATATTACATTAATTTTAAGTAAGACAACACAATTGAGCTAAGGTACAATAACCATTGCAAATGCCATTCATGCATGGCAGATGTTTTATTTCAGTCTACCCACCCACATTTCCCGTTTTCAGGTTAATTTCCAGGCTTTTTTCCCCCCCGAATGATTTCTCAGGACTCCATGTCTTCTGCTTTGAGACAGGATGCTGTGGCTCCCATACTGTGAAGTCTATTCTCTGGGGTGGCCAGACCTCAGCTGAGGGCAAATCATTCTCAGAATCTTTTTTCTGTTCCCATGACCTGGACCTGATTAAACAAATTATAGTGGCAAGCCCAGAAGTATTCCTCTAACCAGTTAGGCAGAAACTGGGGACCTAAGCAAGAGACAAGTCAGAAAGGAAAGCAACAAATTGGAGATCGTTTTTTCAAACATAAGAACAGAAAACTAACACTATAAACAAGGGGCAGAGTTCTATAAGATGGGATGATAATAGTGAACAGCAGCATGAAACAAATAAAACATCATGAAATGACGAGCAACTCCAGACTCTACAGTAAGTTTATGTGCAAACCTGACATATTAACTAGTTGAAATGTTCCAACTACAGAATCTATGAATCTAACAAAAGAAACAATAATAACCAGTGTTTAAATTTCATATTAAAAACTGCCCCTCTGTGCAACTCTATCTGGCCTGTGTTTTGTTTTCATAATTCATTTTCTGCATCTCTAGGTCAAATTGGCCACAGTCCATCTTGTTTTAAAAGTTCATCACCCCAGATCAATCCCACTGGTTAAAATAAGCAATCTTCCCACAACTTGTAAACATAAAACTTGCCTGGAAAGAGCCTGCTTTTCTTTCCTTTGTAAATGTTAATCATTTCCAAGTTAACAGTAGACTTGAAAGTCAGTTCAGATTGGTTGGATATGATTTCAACTGACTTTAAAATTTTAGATTAAAAAATTAATAAAATCAGTAATATAAAAGAGAATATGAACATTGCGTTATCCGTATTCAAAATGGATATTTATAAGTGTTCCCAAATAAGGCAACCACAAGTGTTTGTTTAAATATTATTCTGTTCCACTACTTTATATTGGGAGATTGCATCCTTAGACAATTTCTTATTTTTTTCCTCTCATAGACAATTTCAAGGTTAAATTCTCTATAGTATCCTTTTTGTATAGTTATATCAATTAATTAACAAAAAGATATTTATCTTTCTTATTGAGAATATAATTCAGCCAAGCTACAGTCAATCCATTTATCCACTTAATAGTCATTTATTGGACATCTATGTATATACCAAGCCTCTGTTAGAACCTAAAAATCAACATAGACAAGACCAATAAGTTCCAAAATCATTACTAAAAGGGAGCTTTCAACAACAGAAAAACCTTTGTTTTCCCACAATGTCACGAGGAGAAGCTCCTTCTCATTTTCATTAACTGGTGGGGCTGAGTATCATGGAGAAAAATGAAATGAGGAAAGAGTAGGTACCAATATTGAAGTCTCTATGTGGGGCTATGTCCTTTCTTCTCCAACAAAATGAGGATGAGAAAGTGGCACAGCATGAAAACCAAACAGGGAAACCCTTAAAGACGTCTACCTTTAACAATACAGCCCTGCCCTGGCCAGTTTGGCTCAGCGGTTAGAGCGTCGGCCTGCGGTCCAGAGAGACTCGGGTTCCGTTCCTGCTAAGGGCGCGTACCTTAGTTGCAGTTTGTTCCCGGCCCTGGTCAGGTTGTGTGGGTGGCAACCACTCGATGTGTTCACTTCACGTAGATGTTTCTCTCTCTCTCTCTCCCTCCCTCCCACTCTACCTGAACAAAAAATTGAGACAATGTCCTCGGGTGAGGATAAAAAAAAAAAAAAAACAAAAACCCAAAACAATGCAGCCCTGCTGGTGTGGCTCAGTGGTGGAGCATCAACCCATGCACCAAGAGGTCGCCGGTTCAATTCCTGGTCAGGGCACATGCCCAGGTTGTGGGTCGATCCCCAGTGGGGGCATGCAGGAAGTGGCCAATCGATGTTCTCTCTCATCAATGTTTCTATCTTTCTCTCTCTCTCCCTTCCTTTCTCTTTAAAATCAATAAAGGAAAAAAAAATCTTAAAAAAAAAGAAAAAACAGTCCTGGCTGGTTTTGCTCAATGGTTGGAGCCTCGGCCTGCAGACCAGAGAGTCCTGGGTTCGGTTCCTGTTAGGGGCACATGCCAAAAAAACAACAAAAACAATGCAGTAACCAAAAGTGCTTTGTTACCATATTTTTCTTTTTGGTTATGACTCATATTTCCTCCAAGCATAGTGTGCTTTCTGTTCATCTTAAACTATATATAAAAAATAATAAGCAATAAGAATAGTTTTGCCCTTAAAGATGGTACATAAAAGTAATATTTATTTCAAGAGGATTATTTTCCTTTGAATAATGCTATCTTTATAGCTTGTACCTCTATTTCACAGTAATCATCAATATAGCAAATGACATTTTTTCTTAGATATTAACATGATTTATAAGCATCTTTTATCAGAAAACAATAAGAGACATCTTATATTTGTGAAGTGTTTTATAGTTTAAAAACACTTCACATACCCTGGCAGGTGACCAGAGCATATTTATCTATCCCTGCTTTGAAGAAGCTGAGACATAGACAGGTCATGAAACGTGCCTAAGGCATTGCAATAAACCGTCAAGAGAGCTAGGATTTAAATCCAGACCATGCGTCTTTCAGCCCAGGTCATGTGATCCAGGCTCAGTTTCTTCCCCTCTTGTGCTCTGTTTCCTATAACATTTGACCCTGAGTGGACTGCTAGTACTATGACTCTTAGCCATCAGTGCTATAGATGTTGATAATATAGATGATTTTATCCCATGTTGTTAGCATAAAGCAACCTGCAAAATAGGATTCAATCATCATGTAAAGAGTATTATGTATGGCCCAAAGAGAAGCAAAAAATAAAAGAGCAATGATCCATTAAAATAGGCTTTTAAAAATTGTGTATTAGGAGAAAAGCATTTAATCTGAAATATTAATAAAATAATTTCCCTCTTAGAGATTGGCTAATATATTAACCTTCTTAGAGTAATTTATGTACTTTTAAAAGATATCCATTTGGGCCTTGGCCGGTGTGGCTCGGTTGGTTGAGCATTGTCCCATGCATGGAGAGGTCACTGGTTCGATTTCCAGTCAGGGCACATGCCCAGGTTTCAAATTCAATCCCCAGTAGGGGGTGTGCAGGAGGCAGGCGATTGATGGTTCTCTCATCAATGTTTCTTTCTCCCTCTCCCTTCCTCTCTCTCTAAAACCAATAAAAACATATACATACATTTTTAAAGACATCCATTTGGTAAAATGTGCAGAAGAGGAAATATCTGCTGAGCTTTCAGTGAGGGAGGAAGAGAGAGAAAGAAAAACATCAATGTGGGAGAGACACATCAATTGTCTCCCTCACGACCCTGACCTGGGCTGGGGATCAACCCTGCAACCCAGTTCTGTGTCCTTGACTGAGAATCAAACCCATGACCTCTCGGTCTTTGAGCCAATGCTCTAACCACGGAGGCACACGGGCCAGGGCCATCACTGAGCTTTTCAGTGGCTCTTGTCTACACTATGTCAATAGAATTCTCCATTTGATCCTTAATTATATTATCCACTAAAAGCAACCTGGTTAAGAACTTAGAACACCACTACTGGAAAATTGCTCTGGTTTCTGTCACATTTTCAGATATTCAAAAAAATAAAGAAATAGAATAATTTTTGAATTTTTTGTTTAACTCAATTTACCAGCATGTATAAAGTACCAGATGCCAGACACCAGGGAATACAAAGACCAATAAAACATTTGGTCTACAAACTCAACAAACTTGTAAGAGCAACTTCTATATGTATAACAAGCTTTACTTATAGCCTACATTTATATTTATTAGGTAACATTTGGGACTGACTCATTAGCACTTATCCCTTTGCTGACAATGCTTTTCACCTATGGAGATGGCCTTACTCACTAGGGCTGGCCACAGGCCCAAGATGAACTAATTAGATCCTCCCCTCTGAATTTTAAATGAGGACACAGAAACTCCGGTAAATGAGCTCTGGTCATGAATCAGGTAGACCCGAGAAATGAGGGCACTGGGTTGGTGAAGCATGATTTTAGAGTTACCAGGTAAAACACAGGCTCCTATATTCTTATTCGCTCAATCTGGCAACCCTATAAGATGTGCCATGTAAAAGGAGAGTGAAGAAAGCTATGCTGTAAAGAGAGTAGAAACAGAGAGATAAGAAAAATTAAAGATGATGGTGACTGTGCAGTGGGGGAGGGGATACGATCAAGAGAAAGGAAAATGTACCAAAAGTTGTTTTGGTCACCTATGACTTTTCAGTGGTCAGTTCCAGTCCCATGGGATATTTGGCCATAGTTCTTGCCCTTGAGTTCTGTGAGACATCTTTCTTTTCTTTAGATAGCTTAGAGAAAATCTGTTTTTAATAGCAAGCATGCCCTAAGGTATATGTAACATTGTCCCGCTTTGAGAAAAAGTTTTTATTATTTCACAAACTTTAAAGAATTCACGGAGTCCATGAAATACGTGAATAGAAAACCTTTTTTTATTTATCAAGAATATGAAAGCTTGCCTCTCTATAATAAATATACCATGAAATGTCTGGATCAATGTTTAGAAAAAACTCTGTATTTGGAAACCTAGGATTTACAATAGGTCTCCTTGGGTTCCTTAGAAGTATCACTTAAAGAGTTAACTCCTGCCCTGGTCAGTTTGGATCAGCATAGAATATCGGCCTGTGGACCAATGAGTCATGGGTTCAATTCTGACCAAGGACACGTACCTCTGTTGCAGTTCATCCCTCGCCCTGGTCGGGGTCGTGTGGGAGGCAACCAGTCAATGTGTCCCTGTCACATCGATGTTTCTCAATTTCTCCCTTTCTCTCCCTCCCACTCTGTCTGAAGATAAATAGAAAAATATCCTCAGGTGAGGTTTTTTTTTTTTTTTTTTAAAGTGTAAACTCATTTAATGAACTTCCTCCAGATGTTATTCTAAAATGTCCCCAAAGTAAAAACCACGAGCTGGTTAAGTTATAAAGTCTTTGGGTGTTCTCAGTTTATATGATACTTATCCTTCCTCCTCCCTCCTCTGTTTTTTTTTTGTTTTGTTTTGTTTTTTTAATTTTTTCCTTTATTGATTTTAGAGGGAGAGAGAGATAGAAACATCGATGAAAGAAAACATTGATTGGCCACCTCCTGTGTGCTCCCCACTGGGGATTGGGCCCACAACCTGGGCATGTGCTCTGACAGGGAACCAAACCGGCGACCTCTTGGTGCATGACGCTCAACCATTGAGCCACATCGGCTGGGCCCTCCTCTGTTCTTTAACCTCCCTGCCTAAGTTCCTTTTGAGGAACAAAGGCCATCAAAATAAAAAAATTCTAACACCTCAGTGTAAATTCATCAAAAGTACTTTTCACACTTGGAGTATTTGCATTGTAAAGAAAGACCTTAAGAAAGAAGTCAGTGGAACATTTCTGAGCTTGCTGTGAGCAATAATGTGGAGTTTACATGAACTAATAGTAGTTCATGGATTGGGAATAGGTCATCATGCTGAATGTTCAAGAAAAGCATCTTAGAAGGGTGCAGTGTACCCAAGCTGGGACAGGGGCTAGAGCCAGAGATAGACAACTTTTTCTGGGGTGGATCTGGGGAAAGGAATCCATAATATGTAAGCTAGGAACATTTGTCAACTGAGCAGCAGCCCAGTTCCCAAAAGGACAAAGAAACAGAGCTGACCATGGGCCTAAAGGAAGGGCAAGAAATGATTTAAAATATGTACTTGGTAGTATATGTCTAGGGTCAGTTGTATGCAGAGGCCAAGTATCTTACAGCTTTTGTAAGATTCTATTTTTTTTTATCCTCACCTGAGGACATTTTTTAAATATTTTGTTCAGATAGAGTGGGAGGGAGAGAGAGAGAGAGAGAGAAACATCGACGTGAAAGGGACACATCGAGTGGTTGCCACCCACATGACCCAACCAGGACCAGGGACAAACTGCAACCGAGGTACGTACCCTTAGTGGGAACCGAACCCAGGTCTCTCCAGACCACAGGCCAACGCTCTAACCGCTGAGCCAAACCAGCCAGTGCTTGTAAGATTCTTAAACCTAAACAGACCATAGTTGGATAGACCTCTTTTTTTTTTTTTACCCTCACCCGAGGACACTTTCTCCATTTTTTGTTCAGGTAGAGTGGGAGGGAGAGAGAGGAAGAGAGAGAGAAACATCGATGTGAAAGGGACACATCGAGTGGCTGCCACCCGCACGACCAACCAGGGCCGGGGACAAACTGCAACCGAGGTACGTGACCTTAGCCGGAACCGAACCCGGGTCTCTCCGGACCGCAGGCCGATGCTCTAACTACTGAGCCAAACCGGCCAGGGCTGGATAGTCCTCTTAATTTTACCTACAAGCTATCAAATTGTTCCCTTTATCCAAAACATCTGCCCCCTGTCTGAAACTCTACTAACTGGATGTTTTTTTCTACTAATAAAAAATCTCTTTTTAGAGTTGTAGGGCAGATTATCAGTCATTCATACCTTAATATGACCTATGAAAGAACCACTTAGTTCCTAGATGTATTTTTAAATGTAGAAATATTCTTATGGTTTGGGAAGGAGGAAGAATTAATTTTGGAATAGGAGTAGTCTGAAGGGCAGGCAGGTCCAGTGATGACCAGAGGACAGCACTGATGATGCTTAGTATCTGAAATGCTGGAATTTTAAGAATTGAATGACAGCCGGGCCAGTTTGGCTCAGCGGTAGAGCATCAGCCCAGGGACCAATGAGTCACGGGTTTGATTCTGGTCAAGGACACGTACCTCGGTTGCGGTCCATCCCTGGTCCTGGTCGGGGTAGGGTCATGAGGGAGGCAATCAGTTGATGTGTCCCTCTCATATCGATGTTTCCCTCTCTCTCTCTTTCTCTTCCTCTCTTGACGTCCCACTCTATCTAAAGACAAATGGAAAAATATCATCAGATGAGGATTAAAAAGAAAAAAAGAGCCTTTAAAGTCAATATTTTTAGTTAAAATTGTAATCACCAGTCAATCTGTCCACAAAACTACTACTAGAAACCAAATGGAAACAACAACATACAGTACCTTCATGCAAACTGCACCCATTTCCCCAGCTGGGTGTGTTATCAGTGGGGTGTCCTCGGTGTCCCCACCTGCTGAGGGTGAAAGTGGAGCTCTTGATGTGCCCCAGGAACAAGAATTTCCTGAGGCCTCCACAGGAGGAAGAGGTATCATGGAAAGCTTTATTCTGTGGAATTAAACCTCTGAGTTTCCACGGTCCCATCTCCCTCTATCCCACCATGGAAAAGGTCTCGTTTTATCTTCAGCAGGGCTAAGATCAAAGCCACTGCCCAGAGTGTCCACTCCATATTTGCACAGTCCAGTGCAGCATCTGGCTAGGTTAGCTTGTGTTCCCAGCTGCAGTCAGCCCATAGTGTGTGGGGTCCGCAAGGCCGTGGACCATGTAGCTTCCAGGGCCACGTGGCTGTGGAGGCTCACAGTGGGTGTGGGTCACGGAGCAAGTGTGAAATAGGAGCGCATGTGGCAAGAGAGTTCCTTTGTCTCTGGGAATTTTAACTAGGAGCTTATCTAGTGAATCCCTCCGGATTTCATGGGTCCCTTCCCCTAGTGATTTGCAGGGAATGGACTGGTGGCTCCTTGAGGAGTGTAAAGTTGCAGCTTCCTGGTGAAGCTTCCCACATGACCATGCTTATAATGTCTGGCCTTCCCTTTGCTCTCTTCCTACTTTAATATCAATAAACTAGCTAGTTATGACAGTAACAGGTGCAGAAAGAGAAGAAAGATACAGTGATGCTTAAAAAGGAACATTTAGTTGTTTGTGTAGTTTTTGTGTTTTGGCATGTAGGAAGGGAAAATTGAGGGAAAAGGAAAATAACATAGATAAAATTCTTAACTCATAAACTCATTCTAAATGCATTGTAACAACATTGGTCAAGTAGATAATTATAACAAATGCTATAGGAATTATTGTGGGTTTCAAAGAATTCACAGACCAGTGGTGAACAAAAACTTTCAGAATATTTTCTAGAATAAGAAAGTTTGTTCTAAGCTTTAGAACATAGATTTTTCTGGTTGTTTTACTGGTGTCATTTATAAGGAAAAGTAATTTCACCACCATCCTTATCATTGCACAGTGTATTAAACCACCTTTATATACCAAACACTAAAAGATAAAGAACTGTTAGTTCTTAAACCATTTGTCTTGGAAATCTGGGACATAAAGCAGGTACAGCCACTAGAAATCAAATACCATTTTATTATAAGTTCTTCCCTAGACATAAGTACTATTAACATTTTCTTATAATCCTCTAGACAATTTTCTCTGCATTTTTAAAATTATTTTTTATGAACAGCCAAAACTAATTTTATTTTTGCATTCTTTGTAAATAAAAAATAACTAGTAACAATTTTTTTCTTCTTTTCCTACTTAGTTTTTTAAATCCAACTTTAATGACCATGTATTTCAGAAACTACTGAATTCAAGTACATTGCCTGTAAAGAATAGCTTATAATCACTTCCCACATATTTTTCTTTAGCCTATTCTGTAAACTATGGTCAACTCTTAGAACATCTTAAGTAACCTATTTTTAGAAAGGTTTATGCCTTCAATAAAAATGATTAATTTGAAAACCCATGCCGATGTGACATTTGGCCAGAGCAGCCAGAAGCCACTTTTGCTGGAGGGAAGAAGGTCAGCAGCATCCGGGGTGCTGTCAGAATCCAGGTGCAGTGGCCACTGGACTCGGTATCTTGGAAATGGAAGGCACTATTGACAAAAGCAGACCATCTAAGACCTATAACGATTTGCTTGCTAAGAAATTTAAGGGGGTGTCTCAAGAACATACAACAGAATAAGACAAAGAACTAGACGAATGCATGCGATGTGGCAAGAAAACAGGCTCAGAGAAAGAGGAAAAGGGGCAAGGTCATCTCAAATGGAAACGACCTGTCAAAGACAGACTAGGGGACAGACTAGAAATGCACCGTAAAGGCCAGTATGAGATCACAGAGGCCGATTCTCAGGAGAGAGTGGCTGATGAAATTACTTGCAGGTAGCAGGAACCCAAGATCTGATAGCCAAGTCGTGAGTATAATTGGGAACAAAAAGGCAATTGAACTTCTGATGGAAACTGAAGAAGTTGAACAACATGGGGACCTTTTGGTAATGAATTGGTAATGGAAGAAGACCACCAGGTGGAGTTTTCCTGAGTTTCCTGAAAAACACTCTTAGTATCAGAGAGGAACAAATTATGGACATTTTCTACATTGAAAATCAAAAGAAATAAGAAAATAAAGAAGCTGCTCGGGAGAGGAAAACACAAGTGTTGGGGGAAAAGATGAAATAAGTTGTTAAAAATCTGAAGTTTCAAGAAGATAGTGATATCTCTCCCTTTTTTTTTTTTTTTGTATGTGCCCCTAGCGGGAACTGAACCTGAGACTCTCTGGTCCGCAGGCTGGGGCTCCAACCGCTGAGCCAAACTGGCCAGGACAATAATTATATCTCTTAAGAAACTTTTGCAAGTGACATGAATGCGGTTCTGACTTCTCTTGATGAATCACAGGAAGGACA
Organism: Molossus molossus; assembly: GCF_014108415.1. Lineage (NCBI taxonomy): Eukaryota > Metazoa > Chordata > Mammalia > Chiroptera > Molossidae > Molossus > Molossus molossus. The sequence continues at coordinate 30,360,908 of NW_023425345.1, forward strand.
TAGAGAAACAGAGTTAGTTGCAGAGGAAGCCATTGGGGTTGATGATTCTCCTGAATTACATTTTTTTCTTTATAAAATTTGGATTTAAAAATGACACCAGAGCCTCGCCAGTGTGGCTCAGAGGACTGAGCTTCATCTCATGGACTAGGAGGTCCCGATTCAACTCCAGGTCAGGGCACATGGCTCGATCCCCAGTAGAGGGTGCGCAGGAGGCAGCCAATCAATGTTTCTCTCTCACATCAACATGTTTCTCTCTCTCTCTCCCTTCCTCTCTCTATAAAATTCAATAAAAATATATTTAAAAATAAAATAAAAATGACACCAGACTATTAATATTATGTCTTTCAGCTTTACTGAGGTATAATTGAGAAATAAAATTAGTTTTCAATATCAAATCATGACATTGAAGGGTACAATGTCATGATCTAATATATGTACAGATGTCAGACATAAAAAGATATCAAGTTAATTAACATATCCATCACCTCACATATTTACCTCTGCCCCCCTTTTTTTTGGTGAGAACATTTAAGTTCTACGCAGCAAATTTCTATTACACAATACAGTGTTATCAACTAAAGTTACTATGTTATACATTAGATCCTTGGAATTTACTCATCTTATAACTAAAAGTATGTACACTTTTACTGACCTGTTCCTATTTCTCCCTCCCCAGCCCTGGCAACTACTTTTCTGTTCTGTTTCTATATTATTTGAGTGTGACTGTCTTCTATGTTATTTTAGCATGTGTCTTTCAGGCTTCTTTAATTTTATACTAATTTTTGAAAGTTGCTTTTTTACGTTACAAAATGCAATAATTATTTTAAAAAATTTACCCATACAGTTACAAACCTAAAATAAGTCACCGAGTGAGGTTCTGAATGAACCCCTTGTCCGAGGCATGTTTAAGGACAGGGTCTGGTAGGAGAGTCTCTATGACAGTGCTCTGAGTGAAGTGCTCCTAATTTTTTTATCTGAGCATTTAAAAATAGTTTCTGGTGAATGGTGACACTAAATAACAAGTACAGCAGCCAAAAGTCAACTATTCATTTGGATGGATTTTTCAAAGAGTGTCTATTTAGTAACACACCCAAGCCTTTACCATGCACTGACATCTAAATATCCATGGTATAGGTACAGAATATTGGTACTCTGATTCCAAATTGGCTTCTCTTTAATATAATTTAGCTAAGATCCACTTTTTCATGAATAAAATAAATCCATCTCTAAATTCAGTAAATTTATATAGCTTATACAGGATGTTGCAGAGTCAATTTCTCATTTGGAAGATCAGATTATATAACCTGTAAGAATCCTTTCAACTAACTATAAGGGGAATATTTCAAGCTTATGATGAACATGTAGTTTAGTCTATCATGAACTTTGATATAAGAAATTTAATTATTAACTTTTTTCTGTAGTAAAATATAAACCTGCTGCCCTTCTCTAGGCATTTAAGAAAACAGATAAATGGTGATGGAAGGAGACCTGTGTGGTGAACACACAATACATCAATATGCTGATGCTGTATTATAGAATTGTACATCGAAGCCTATATAATTTTATTAACCAATGTCACCCCAATAGTAAATAATTTTTTAAAAATAAAACAGATTTTCATAATTTAATAGAGGTGGAACTTTAATTTTTGTTATAAAAATGATATATGTTCAATAAAGAAATATTGGAAAATATAACCAAATACAAAGGGAAAAACTAATGACAAAGAATTAATCACTGTTAACATTTGGGTATGTGTCCTTCCCAAAATATCTGCTACAAACATATATTTTCTAACAAACAAACAAAAAAAATCATGCTATATTATTTAAACCTTGCTTTTTTACAAATTATAAACATTTTACCATGTTAATAGTCTTCTAAAACCACATTTTTAATGGTCATTTATTAACAACATAGGTATACCAAAATGTGCCTAACAAAACCCAGATTCTTGGGCATTTATGAGGGAAAAAAATCACTGTGATGAACCACTCAGTATGTGTAACTGTGCCCACATTTCTTATTACTGCCTTAAGATAAATTCCAAAAAGTGTTATTTCTAGGCCAAAGGGTACCAGAAAGGAGGGAGGGAGGGAGGGAGAGAAGGAAAGGAGGGAAAGAGGGAAGAAGGAAAAGGAAAGAAGGAAGAAAGGAATAGAGAAAGGGAGAAAGGTCTGGCCGTTGTGGCTCAGAGGCTGAGCGTCGACCCATGCACCAAGAGGTTGCTGGTTCAATTCCCGGTCAAAGTACGTGCCCAGGTTGTGGGTCTGATCCCCAGTGGGGGGCATGCAGGAGGCGGCCAATTAATGTTCTCTCTCATCGATGTTTCTCTCTCTCCCTCTCTAAAATCATTAAAGGAAAAAAATATTTAAAAAAGAAAAAAGAGAGAGAAAGGGAGGGAAGAAGAGAGACCTGTTTGAAGACATTTGTCTTGTATGGCCAAGTTGCCCTCCAAAATAGTAATACTTATTTAATTCTGACTAGTCGTATGTGAGAGTTCCACCTTCCCACGACCTCTACAGAAGTGGATTTTTCCCCCTAAAGTCCTTTTTCTGCACCTAGTATAAAGTAGTACTTAGGAAAAAAAATTGTCTTATAATTGCTTGCTCAGTTCTTAATATGGTGTCTGCCACATAGTCTGTGTTCAAGAAATATTTATTAAATTAAATAATGAATGAGTAAGTATATACTATTCTAAGCTAAACAGGAAGTGAATATAAAGGAATAATAAAATGCAAAAGAAAAGAAAAAAGAAAACTAAACAAGGAATCAGAAGATTAGGTCCACTCCTAACTAGTTTTATCACCTTCAGCAAATAATTTAACCTGTCTGACCTCTTCTCAGGAGAGCTCATGGGCACATAGCCTGTGTAGTCATAAGTGGCCCCGCTCTCATTGGCATCCTATGATTGGTGTAATGCTCAGCTGTTGCCATTAAATGCCTACGAATTTTTTATTATTATTATTATTGATTTGAGAGAGAGAGAAAGAGAGAGGGAGAGAGAGATAGAAACATCCATGAGAGAGAACATCGACTGGCCACCTCTTGCATGCCCCCTACTGGGGATTGGGCCCACAACCTGAGCATGTGCCCTGACCAGGAATTGAACCAGAGACCTTTTGGTGTATGGGTCAATGCTCAACCACTGAGCCACACCTGCAGGGCAGTGCCTACCAATTTTTGAACAGTGAGACCAACACTTTCATTTTGCTTTGGGCCCTGTAAATTAAGTTGTGGTCTTGTCTCTACTTCCTTACCTGTCAAACAAGATTTTAAAAATGAGGCCGATTCAAGCGACAGCAATTCTGATTCAATGAGTTTTTCCTGGATACTATACAAGAAGCTGATGTTTAGGTACACAAATACATTGGAACAATTTTGAGAGTCATTCTAACTGCTAGGTGAGAAATTCTTCCTTCTGTGACTCTCAGCCCTTTCTTCTAACAGTGGTTCTCAACCTTCCTAATGCCACAACCCTTTAATACAGTTCCTCATGTTGTGGTGACCCCCAACCATAAAATTATTTTTGTTGCTACTTCATAACTGTAATTTTGCTACCGTTATGTCTTAGGAGACCCCTGTGAAAGGGTCGTTCAACCCTCAAACGGGTCGCGACCCACAGGTTGAGAACCGCCGGGTCTAACCCATCTCTGTATTCTCCTTTCGCCTCTCCCTTCTGATTCTGCTCCATAATTGCACTGGATTTTATTCACTCCTGCTGCACTGCAACCATTAACCTTTAAATTTGAAGGGATTGTAAAAGAGAAAGTTACTTCTGATAATTTTTTTCTGGTCTGAAAAGAAAGAATTATCAAACATAGTTGTCTGTAATGAATGTACTGAACAGAAATAAAGACTTTGAAAAATCCATTTGAGCTTCAAAAGCTTAACTCACAGATAAACAGAATCATGGTACAGTATGGTCCTCCCTCCTTCTCTCCCCCTCCCTTCCTCCTTTTCTTCCTTTCTCTCCTTTTCTCTTTATTTTAACTGTTTCTAAAAGCAATTCATCTCCATCCCTAAATGAAATGCAGAGGGCAATTCTGATGTACAACTATTTCAGAACAGAACAATACTACTCCAGTTTTATTTTTGAGTAATCACTTTGAAAATAAGAGATGGACGACAGAGGGGAAAAAAATCACAGCAAGCTGCTCAGAGATGGGAACAGCATGCAAATTACACTAATTTAAATTACCTTTCTTCTGTACTCTAAAAAAAACGCCATCTTTATTATAAAACATTTATATCTGAGCAGCTCAAGCTATTTCGAGATGTTATCTGTTTCAACATACATAATGCTATGTGGTGGGTAAACATTTCGCCATTTTACAGAGATGGAAAGTAAAAATAACCCACACCCAAGTCACACAAAGCTTAGCTCTCCGAGTCTAATGCTTTTTGTTGCATCTCAAAACGTGAAATAAAAACACATTACCAGGTAATAGACTGGAATAATTTGAAAGGCTTTTTTTTTTTTCTAAAATGTTTACTCTTTAAACTTCATCATATGTAGAACAAACTATGTGATATAAATTTTCTTGACACTTTCTCTTGCCCTCAATAAATAGAGCTTTTCAACAGAGCACGTGCTTGGGAGAATTTTGATAATATTGGCATGGTTGGTATTCTGAGCTTCTCCCTGAGCACTGGGTAGACAGAACATAAACACAACGCAACATATGTCCATCATTGCACAGTTGGCAAAAGTACCTATTTTGGTTCAAGATTCCTGTCAGTTTTGTTTTTGTTTGCAATAATATGGTAACATATTGCCAGTGTGTGGTCTGTAAGAAAGTAAAGAAGTATGGCTTTTTGGAAGATCAACTCACTTTTGACTGATATAGTTCAAATTAATATATTGAAGAAATTTATAGTCCAATTACCACAATGAGTTAAAGCAGCTTCTGCAAAGGCCTGCCTTACTCTCAGGAAATAATAAGGTCAGCAACGAGAATATCTGGATCATCTAAAAAAATAATTAGAAGTTATTGAGGCATGAGGCAAATTTTATGTATATAATTTTGATGTGTGTATGGAGATTCATACATTCATTCAAAATATCGAGCACCTGATATACTAGGCATTGTGCTCAGTGCTGGTAAGATAGACATGATATAGCAGGTAAGAATAAGTGTAGATGAGGGTAGCAGAAGACTACTCCCCCCTAAAATAACATTAGCTTAATCAGATAGAATTTCTATCTGAGCAGTTCAGAATTTATAATAGAATTTATATCTTAGCATTTCCCCTTCGCTTTTAAGTCTGAAGGAAGCCATTCAGAGTTATGTTGGTGCTGCTGCCTAAAGTCCCGAGAGACCCAGGCTACATCCAGATGTCTTCTCTGCCATCCCTAGGGCATGGCCTTTGTCTTTGTCATTCAAGGTGGAGTACAGCCATCCTATCCACATTTCAAGCAGTGGTTAAGGAAGAGGGATAGAAGCAGAATTAGATATTTGCCAGCCATGTTTTAAGAGAATTTCTCATAATCTGCCATACATTTCTGTTTATATCCAATTTACCAGCAGCCAATCCAAGGGCTCTGGGCATAAGGGTGCCTGAGAAATATGTCTTTAGTTCAGGCATCCATGTATCCAACAACAAAAAATCAAGGACTAATAGGGAAGAAGAGACGTTAGAGGTAAACAACTGATTTCTGCCACACATGGCCCCAGACCTTGAGTACCTAATACACCTAACAGCACTGAAGGAGGGAGAGAGGAGAGCGGAATGAGCTTAAGGTGTAATTTTACCAATTTCAAGAAATCCTTCTAGAAGTAATGCTAATTAACAACATAACTCATGTACCACTTTATTTTATTTTTATTAATTTATTTTTGTTACAGATGATTCTTCTTTCCCCATTGACACCTCCTCCCCATCTCTGCCCCGCCCCCCATCCCCAGCATTGTTGTCTATGCCCATTGCTCATGTACCACTTTCTCCAGGAAGTCTTCCCTAGTCACCTCTTCTCATAGTCCAACAATTGGATCTCATTTTTACAAGCTTTTATCTTCTATCTTGTGCAGTATCTATCATACCATTTATTATCCAATAAAATATTTATCTGCTTATCTCTTCCCAATTACCTCTTACCCCAACTTGACTGAAATACCTTGAGGGCCAAAACCTGAATTTGTATTTCTCAACATTTCCACTATCCCTATATTAGACTCATAAAAAGTTTCTTCTGTTGGATGAAAACACTTCAGATAAACGATCTCCCATCAAATGTAATAAAGGTAGTTACCACAGAGTAACAGTATAAAGAGAATTTCTACAGTTGTCAAAATATTTAGCACCATTTTTTTTTTGCTTATGAACACAATGTTCCATCAATGTTTAGAATATCATCTGACTTTCTGAGCATGTTAAATATTGCTGACAAACTTAAAATTAATTGTACTTAGTCAATGATGAATATTAGGACAATTACAAAATTTTTAAAATCACCCTTTTATCAAGATTGCCCCCCAAAAAACTTTCTTAGGGACTTTAGTAAAAATCATATATATATATATATGTGTGTGTGTGTTTATATATATGTGTGTGTGTGTGTGTATTTTTATCCTCACCCGAGGACATTTTTGCATTTATCTTCAGATAGAACGGGAGGGAGAGAGGGAGGAAGAGAGAGAGAAACATCGATGTGAGAGAGACACATTGAGTGCTTGCCACCCCAACCGGGGCCTGGGACAAACTGCAACAGAAGTATGTGCCCATAGAGGGAACTGAACCTGGTACTCTCTGGACCGCGGGCTAACACTCTAACTGCTGAGCCAAACTGACCAAGGCTCTAGTAAAAAACATAAATAACTAATTCCATCTCCTCTATACAGATGGTAATGTTGGGCTCAGAAGGACAAAATTGGAAACAGAACGACACACATGACTCTAAACGAATGTTGTCTCCTAGGTTTGTACCCTGCACAATTCTCCTGGGCAGGCCTCCCATGAGCACAAGGCTTTCACCGGAGTGAGTCCCTCAGCTTCGTCTCCCCCTTCCCTTTGTTACCCCACCTGTAACAAGAAATGTAATCTATGATTTATTCTATTAGCCCTTTTAATTTAAAACCCATTCATTTCTTTTTTTTTTTTTTTATCCTCACCCGAGGACATTATTCCACTTTTTGTTCAGACAGAGTGGGAGGGAGAGAGAGGAAGAGAGAGAGAGAGAGAAACATCGATGTGAAAGGGACACATCGAGTGGCTGCCACCCGCACAACCCAACCAGGGCTGGGGACAAACTGCAACCGAGGTACATGCCCTTAGCGGGAATTGAACCTGGGTCTCTCTGGATCGCAGGCCGATACTCTAATTAATCGCTGAGCCAAACCGACCAGGGTTATTCATTTCTTACTGTAACTATTTACAACTTTTTCTTGATTTTCTTAGGTAAAACATGCATGTTCTTCAGATCAGAAATTTAACTGATGAAACAATTGCCAATTTCCAACCTCTTGGTTTTAAGAAAAATGTATCCCAAATAGAAGATCATTGTTAAAAGGCCTTTATTTTTTTTCTAGCACTGTACACTGTTATTTTATAATTCATTCAATTATTAGATCCTTTTTTTCGTTCTTTATTGATTTCAGAGAGAGAAGGGAGAGGGAGAGAGAGCACTGATTGGCCCCCTTCTGCCTGCCCCCCACCAGGGATCTGGCCCACAATCTGGGCATGTGCCCAGACCAGGAATCGAACCAGCCACCTCTTGGTGCATGGGTTGATGCTCAACCAGTGAGCCACACGGGCGGGGCCAATTATTAGATATTTATTGCATACTAAATATATATAAGGCATGATATGATATGTTACATTTAACTACAGATATTCTATTTTAAATTACTATTTATATAATTCTATATGTAACAACCATAAACAATGGATTGAAAACTGAAGAAAACTGGTTAAAAATAAAATATGATACGTGTGTGTATATAATATTCTATAAAAAGATATAAATTGTCAGATGAGAAAAAATTTTTTGTTTTAATTAAATGTCTCAAAATGTTAAAGAAATAATAATGACCTATTCAGAGGATACTAGTATACCATGTAAAACACTAACAATAAGGGAGAAAATGATTTCCCTTCATTTTTTCCTTTTCCCTCTGGACTCAGGGCATGAGATCTGATAACCTTCATAACTCATAGCTATACACATCATTAGTGATTATAAGCTATATCGTTTCTTCCCCCAGTTCATCCAACTCTGGTATTTGATTTTCTAAGTACTATATATTCTTTTTATCAATATTAATGTTTCTATGAAGAATTTATATTCAAAAGAAGTTTCCATAGATCCCTTTAACAAATAAATATAGTGCTGAGTCTTTTCTGTCCTTCAATATTTTATTCAATATAACTGCAGGTAGACACTCTATAGAAAGCAGCTATTGCTGATACTGCTATGTTGCTCTTGGGCCCACTCCATTTTTTCTCCTCTATATGGAATATTCTATAAAAAGCTAAAGAGAAGGTTAAATCTAAGAAAGGATAGATACATGACTCACTGGTTAAGTTGCAGCAATACAAACAGAAATAAAAATTAAATATGGAGTGCTTTACAACATTTAGGGCACAATGTAAATGTAAGTATTGTTATTCATTCATGTAAATAACATTTATTAAATGCAAAGTGATAAAGATAAAATATGTTCAAATAGGGAATCTAAGGAGGAGGAGGAGATGCAGGCTATAAGAACATTTAAGAGATGGCATTATTGTGGAAGGAGGAACTATTGGCCCAAAGGAACCAGGGATGGTTTCTGAGTGGAGGTAACTTCTGAACTAAGAATCTAAACGTAAGTCGGGGTTGTTAGGTAAACAGGGAAGAGCGTATGCTAGGCAGAAAGAGCAGCACAGAGACGTGAAAGAGCCTGGCTTGTTCAGGGAACAGTAGGCTATTCCATATGGCTAACATGTGGGCGGGCAGGGCTCGAGATCAAAAAAGGTCCCGAGTGCCAGGCAACAGGCTTTGGATTTTATGAGAGGATTTTTTGCAGGGAAGGAACATAATCAGATTAGCATTTTTAAAAAAGATCCTTCCAATAGCAGTGATGAATGCTCATATTAGGATATGGGAAATGAGGAAGAGAGATAATTTTGTGACATATTAAGGGACAATTAATATAATTTATTAACTAGCTGTGGGAGGATAGTTCCCAAGCTTCTGACGTGAATATTTGTTTGGATGCTGGTACCATTCACTAAGAGGGGAATACAAGCGTTGATGCACGGATTTAAAGGAAAAGTGGTTTGTTTTGGAAGGTTGCGTTTGACCTATTTAAGGAACATCCAGAAGGAATATTTCAGAAGGAACGTGTCTGGAAGGAAATTTGATATCTGATCTAGAACTAAGGAGAGGGTCTAGGCTAAAATGTACATTCAACAATTACAGTTGATCCTTGAACAGTGGGCTCCAATCACTGCTTCTCTTTCCCATGAAGTGGAAAACGCACATGCAACTTAAGTTGGCCCTCTGCATATTGGGCTTCCCAACCATGGATCAAAAATACTGTTTTCGATCCATGGTTAGCTGAATCCGTGGATGCGAAACCTGGGGATGAGGGCTGACTGTATATTTATTGAAAAGATCCATGTGTAAGTGGATCTGCACAGTTCAAACCTTGTTACAGGTCGAGGATCAACTATATCATCATATGGAACAGAGTTTAGTGTATATAAGAATCAGACCTTGCCCTGGCCAGTTTGGCTCAGCGGTTAGAGCGGCAGCCCACAGACCAAGGAGTCCAGGGTTTGATTCCGGCCAAGGGCATGTACCTTGATTGCAGTTAGTCCCCAGCCCTAGTTGGGGTTGTGTGGGTGGCAACTGATCAATGTCTCTCTCACATTGATGTTTCTCTCTTTCTCTCTCTCCCCCTCCCACTCTGAAGATAAATGTAAAAAAAAAAAAAAGAACCAGACGTTAGTGTGTATAAAAATCACCAAAGTGCTTGTTAAATACTAATTCCTTAGTCTAATCCTCAGAGGTTCTGATTAAATGGGTCTGGGGAGAGGCCCAGAAAATGATATTTAAATAAGCTTCCCAGTGGCTGTATTGCAGATAGATGGTCTACAGCAAGAGCAGCAGAACTACAAGGAAGAGGTGTCATGATACCAAAAAGTGCAGTTTTCAAGTTGTTGAAGTGGTGACATGTGAATACAGCCAGGAGGTCAAGGAAGCTTGGAATTGAAGGGGTGTCATGATACCAAAGAGTGCAGTTTTCAAGTTGTTGAAGTGGTGACATGTGAATACAGCCAGGAGGTCAAGGAAGCTTGGAATCAGTGAGATCGGGCACATTCAGGGTGCATGGCCGTAGACAAGAAAGCATTCACTGGACTTGGCGGCCTGCAGGGGGGCACTGGTGACTGGAAGAGCAGGTGCAGTGAGGTGGTGAAGCAGACATGACTGCAGTAGGTACAGAGGGATTGCAGTAGGGAGGAGGACCCAATGAAGAGTGAAGAAAGGCATTCCTTGTGGGTAGAATTAGAAGTCTAATAGCCAAAGGACCTGGTTCAAGCCCTAAGTCTGACGCTTCATGGCTATATTGCACATCTTCACAGAGCCCATCTTCTTGTTTTTAATGTTGATGTCGGTCACAGAGCCCTTGTACAAGTATGATACTGTACCACGTGAAAGAATGTTGTAAATTGCTCTTCCAAATTTTTCTATTAACAAACTAGGTGGCAGATAATCCTAAACATTGCCATGCAGCAGGCATCTTACTGTGTCCGTCCGCTGGGCAAAATATCCCTAATTTCAGTAATTGGAGTGCTGGCCCCATAAAAGCAGAGGGCTTTACAGGAAAAAGAATCATATGCAATGCCTTAAATAGGCCAGTGCTCTTACTTTACAGTTGAGGATCCAGAGGTTTGAATGGGGAATGGAGGTTAAATGATTTGTTCAGAGTCATACAGCTAATTAATGGCAAAGCTGGATACAAAATTTGGTCAGACTTCTGACTTATTAACAACCCCCTATGCAGCTGCCCACCCCTACATTATAACATATTTCTTTTCTTAATTCTCTATCATTTCAATTTCGGTCTTTTACAGCCAAGATAGAGATGCAGATGATTGGAGCTTTGCTGACTGGAGCAAGGGAAGAGGTGTCTAATTTGAACAAGTCTGGGGGTTCAGATGTAAACTTCTTAGATGTCACCCAGTTCTGTTTCCTTTTTCATATTTTAAGAAACATTCTTTTGAGTTTTTCTTGTCACCATGTGTATTTTTCTGTAATATTTGAACTGGAAGCTCTTTAGAACAAGGGTTACCCTCTATAGATGAATAGAGTGATATAGAGTGATGTTTATTTTTAGTGCTCAGTACCTTTTAAACCTCTTTTTTTTTTTCAGAGAAGCTGTAATAGTCATAGGATAATATACCTCAAAAAGGCACATCAGCCCTGGCCAGTCTGGCTCAGCGGTTGGAGTGTTGGCCTGCGGACCAGAGAGTCCTGGGTTCGGTTCCAGAGTCCTGGGTTCGGTTCCCGCTAGGGGCATGTATCAATAAGAAAAAAAAAGGGCAGATCATGCTATAAGAAACTGAAGAGTCTCATAGGATGGAAATATGAAAAAATGTAATAAAAAAACAGAGGTTAGATATGAGTTTAGGTCTGAGTCAGTTATTGAAGAGGTATGGGGTGATAAAAATGGGATGTGTTATTTGGAAATAACTCTGTTGGGAGGTTGCGGCATGGGAAGAAAATGAAATTCAATAACCATTCAGGTACTGACTCAAGGTGGCGGAGGTTCAGTGATGGGGAAGACAAGATCCCCAGCCTCCTGGGAGACACACATATACACATAACTGGAAGGTAAAGCAGAGTAGAGAGGTAATAAGGTTACAGAGAAAGAACATTCAGAAAAATTTAAAGGAAAACACAATTTTAGCCCTGGCCAGTTTGGCTCAACAGTTAGAGCGTTGACCTGCAGTCCAGAGACCCAGGTTCGGTTCCTGCTAATGGCACATACCTTGGTTGCAGTTTGTCCCTGGCCCTGGTTGGGCCGTGTGGGTGGCAGCCATTAGATGTGTCCCTTTCACGTGGATGTTTCTCTCTTCCCCGCTCTTCCTCTCTCTCCCTCCCACTCTATCTGAACAACAACAACAAAATGTCCTCAGGTAAGGATTAAAAAAACAAAAACTATTTTACTCATTAAGGGTGAAAATTATCCAGAATGCCTGGCATTCTAATGTACAAAGCTACTTTTATTAGTTCCTGGAAGCCACAAGGACTATTATTTATTTCTCTGACCCAGAAGCATGAGTCATTTTGTATATTAAGTCGCTACGTTTTTTTATTTACTGCTTTTCTTAAATTTGGGGACATATTATAGAATTCTCCTTAAGATTTTAGGTTACCATTTAAGCACTGCCAATGCAGTGTATTAAGTTGCATGTTTTTATTAGGTGAATCTCTTTCATTTTTTGAAATATTCCTTGCACTAATGAGTCTTAAGAATTCAAAGATTCACAGGTAAAAGGAATCCCCATACAACATATGGTCAACTAAAAGACTTCTCAACAACACACAGTCAAAAAGTCAAACATAGTTGGACTAAGAGCTACTAAAATTATGATGATGAAAATATTCACTTTAGATTTTTAAAATTTGTAATGATAGCACAATATAAAGTCAATAGCTCTTGATTTTCTTACTATGCTATGTCCAGTAATCACTGATGCTAATGTGGAACATTTCCTGCTAGTTATTCATTGATTTAAAAAAAAAAAAAAAAAAAAAAGTCATTTCCCCTCCCCCAGAAACTGGGCAGGAGATAAGATGTAAAAAGTAATAAGTAGTGAAATTAAAGAGGGGAATGAAAAGGACCAAAAAGAAAACATTAAAGTGACGTTATTTTTTTCCTTCCTGTTTATGCAGATAGATAGGAAAACTATAGCAGTAATTGCAGACTCCTTTCACCAAAGACAGAATGGCCTTGGGAATTAGAATAGGAGAGAAAAAGTCCATAAAACTGCATTCTCATCCAGGCCTCACCTGACTTGCTGGATATGGCTTTGGCCAAGGTCATTTACCGTTTCTGTGTCTTAGTTTCCTTAAACATTGAGAAAGATTATTTGACTCTCTGAGCTACTGGGAAGATGAATGAGATAATCCTTTGGGGGCACCCAAAAACTGGTGAGAAAAAAGGTACTATAAGAATACCAAGTACAGTGGTACTATTATTATTGAACTGTGGATCCTGTTGGAATGAGTCATCTTGCTGCAAAGATGCATAAGCAATTCCAAGTGTGGCTGAGGACCAGACACAACAGAAGAAGCAAGTACTCTTAAGAGGTGTTAAGGGAGAAGATCTCATTTGCAGTGAAATGTGCCCTTCTCTAGTTCAAAGAACAAAAAGGTGTGTGGGTTTGGGGTGTGTGAACAAGATTTAAAAAGTAAGTATAGCAATGTGGTTATACAAACACTTTCAAAATACAGTTTGAATTTAGGCTTTGCCACTTACTGCTACGACCTTGGTCAAATTGCTGTTTCTATAAACCTCACTTTCCCCTTTCGGTTAATGGGGATTATAATGTGGGGATTTAAAATGTACACCCTTTCAAGGACTCTCTAAAGTTAGCTATTAGTGTAATTTATGGGAGATAAGGAAAAGTAGAAATCCAGATTGACACTAAGTAAATCTTTTTTAAAAAAGGTAAGAGACAGAGGCAAGTTTTTATTTTGTAAAACATGATGTGATTTAAGGGGCCTAGGAAGAGGAAAATTTGTTTTGCCAAGTCTCAATCCATTTTCTATTTCACTGGTCGGGTAACTCGCCAAACCTTTGATATCTGGAGCACAAAACACAAACAGGAAAAGCCTTCCGTGTGCTTTAATAAAAACAGCTTTCTATTTTAAAGATACATATATTTGAAAAATCTCTTGGATATCCAACAGATCTCATAAAACAAAGCTCATGTGCAGTGCTTTTGTTGTTCTAAAAGGGAGAGCCATCAGGAGCGCGGGGATTACGCTCTCCTCGCGGGGCGCTCTGGGCTGGGAAGCCTGGGGCAAAGCCCAGGGGGCAGAGCGCGTTGTTTTTTTTTTTCTAACGATCCTGAACCTCCGCTGGAGCGCGGGAGGGGCGCGAGGGAGGGGTCTGGCCGCGGGGCGCGGCGCCGCTCGCCCATCCCCCGAGCGCGCGGCGGGGCGGCCGGCCGGCGGCCGCGGAGGATGCGGAGGGGCGGCGACGCGGGCCGGACCCAGCCGGGGCGGCAGGGCGGGCGCCGCCCGAGGGGGTAGGGCGCGCGCGGGGGCGCGCCGGGCTGGGGAGGCGCGCTCCGGCCGGCTGCTCCGCGCTCCCTTCGCTCGCTCGCTCGCTCGCTCCCTCCCTCCTCCCGCGGTGGCGGCAGAAGGCGGCGGCGGCGGCGGCTGGGGATCAGACATGGCGGCGGATCTGAACCTGGAGTGGGTCTGCTCCCTGCCCCGGTCCTGGACTTACGGGATCACCAGGGGCGGCCGAGTCTTCTTCATCAAGTAAAGAGCCGGGGTCGGCGCGGGGGACCGGAGGTGCGGGAGGCTGGCGCGAGGGGGACAGCGAGCCCGGGCTGTGCCGCTTCAGCCCCCTCGGCTCCTCCCGCGCCCCCACTCACGCTGGGTCTCTGCCCCTTCTCTCACCCCTGCAGCGAGGAGGCGAAGAGCACCACCTGGCTGCACCCCGTCACCGGCGAGGCCGTGGTCACCGGACACCGGCGGCAGAGCACAGGTAACGCTGAGCCCGGCCGGGCCCGAGCGGAGTTGGGCTCCGCCGGGAGGAGGCGGCAGAGCCCGGGCCGCCCGCCTCCCGGCAACCTGCCCCGGGCCGCCGTCCCCCGGAGGCGGCGAGGTGCAGCGGGGGCCGGCCGGGGCGGCCGCAGGTAGAGGGGTCGCGGGGACCCCGCCGCCGGACTTCTCTCGAGTCCCTGGACGCCTCTCTTTTCCGCAGCCTTTCATCACCACTTGCAGACGGCGCCCTCTTCCTGCGCTCTCTCCCCATCCCAACCTGGACAACCCCCCATGCCCCTAGGGTGGCCGATTCCCCTCTCCCTGGAATCCTGAGTTTTTCCTCCTGAAGCCACTTCTGAATCCTCCTCCCCCCACCCCCCTCCCAAGTCTCCCCCTTTCAAGTCTGCCCCTTTCAACCTTTAGGAAGTCCTTTCCCACTCCCCTCCCTGCAGCCCGGGACCCTGCCTCTGGTCCGCGGGGATAAGGTATTCACATCCTCTCCCTCCTCCTGGGAGAGCTGTGCAGCTTCCTCCTCCTCCCAGGTGGGATTTGTGGGTAGGTGGCTGATGGAGGAGGAAGAGAGGAGTTCGGGGGTGCTGCGATCCCCCCTGACCGAGAGCTGCTCAGGAAATGCTGGGCGCTCTCCCTGCTGCCGCGGGAGGAGCATTTGCAGCCGCAGTTGCTGGCCAGCCAGATTCAGAGCCCCCCGCTGCAGCACAGGGGTTGCACAGACCGCCGGGAGGCGGTGGGCGTGCAAGGGGGTGTCCCGTGTGTGGGTATTTGGGCCCTAATTGGAGGGGATTGGCTGGGAGGCAGATCTCCCCGGTGCCTTTGGTAGCTTGTTTGAATGCTAAAATGTGAGTTGAGCTGGAGACGGGCGGATTGTAGCTTCAGTGCTGGTCAGGCGTTTCTTTTGTCATTCTTTGTTTACATTCGTGAAACTTGTTTGTCTTTGAAATGGAACATGTGTTCACTCACTGGCCTGCCTCTAATTCTGGTGATTGGCGAGGCTTGGGAACAGTTTGGGTCGAAGGTGAGGCCGACCACAGCAGTCCTTCAGAGCGGCCTGTCAGGATACTACTTTCTCTCCAACTCGGATTCTGTCCTCTTCAAGTTGCCAGGATATTGAACAAACCTGCCTTTTCTTTTAAATCTGGAGTTCACTAAAGTGACTAATGTCTCTAAATTTGTAAAACGGTGGAGGAGGAAAGGGAAGGTTAGTGTAGCAAACATGAGATTACATTTTTAAGGCATTTCTGACTAATAACACCGTCATATTTAACTCCCCACAGCAGTCTTTGACTGAAATATACCTTTCAGTGTTTTGCATACATATTTCAACTTTGCTGGCCTCTTTGCCTTATGGATAGTAACAAGTTTATTTTAGAAGACTCTATAGTATTTAAATTATTTAGCCTAATTATCTTGTGGATTTGTTTCTTGCTTATTATGGTCATGTGTAATGTAAATTTATATCCCGTAGATTTGATAACATTGACACCAAAGAAAAGTTTTATTCTCTTATGTAATTTCACGTTAATTTTTTTGAAATATGACGATTTTTTTTTTTCTTGGCTTGGTTTACTTTGCTTTGACTCTGGTTTTATACACACATCAATCAATGACTTTTTGTTTCAGAGAGGTACTATGATTAAATCCAAGCCACTAGTCATTTGTAAGTAATATGTAATGAAGTTACCATTGGTTCATCTGAATTATTCCCAGGTTTATTATTTGAAACTTGACATCTCAAAGTCAAGTCTGTAGAAACACACATGTGTAAGTATGTGATGTCAGATTTCTTTTCCCCTAATTTAGTTCTTAGGAAGTTCTTTCTCATCAGTGAAACTTCCTGGATGGATTCATTTATTTAGCTGAAAGGTATGGTCTTAAATAGACACAATCTACCTAAGGAGGAGGTGTTGCCTTGTATGCACAGGGATTTTTGCTTTTTGTTTTGGGCCAACCGTTCATGCATATTTTACCTAGGATTAGAAAGCTCCCGTTTGATTTTCGGATGTCAGAGCATAGTTCCTCTCCATTCTGATCATTAAAGTGTATACCCATATCAGAAAACCTACAGTATTGTGATGCTTTTCGATTTGAATTGCCATTTTCCCAAAAATGATGTTATATCTACTGTGAGTTTTATTACCAGCCCAACACTTTTTCTTTCTTTCTTTCTTTTTTTTTTTTTTTGTTAGAAACCTACTTAATAAATGGAAATAGCTGATCATGGAAAGGAATAATTAAAATGAATGAAACTTATTTTGCTTCCTATTGAAGTAATGCTAATTGTGAAATGTGTGTTTTTTAGATTTGCCTACTGGCTGGGAAGAAGCATATACTTTTGAAGGAGCAAGATACTATATAAAGTGAGTTTTAAAAATATTTTTTTTCCTTGGTAATTTGAATGCTGTGATTAATCTTCAGTTGCATAGTTGTATGTCTGATAGGATTATGATTTCGATTTATCATATAACATGGACTTTTTATCCTTTATATGGTGTTGGAATTTTGAGAGAAAAGATGACACTCTTAGTTTTTTTAATGTTATTTGTCTGGACAGTCATGATTTGGAAATTAGATCATTTATGGCCACAATAACATTTTTGGTCCTTCTGATTCCTTGGTGATACACTATTATAATATTTTTGTCTTTGGCATGTTATCATCTTTTTTCTTTTTATGTGAATTCTGTTCATGTGTTTTTTGATCAGAGCTGTTAAGTATCAAAACTGATGGAAAGCTAGGTTATAGTTTGATGAACAATGACAGAGCTGAAAGTAAAAACAGATACTATTTCACAGATATCTGTTGAGCATTCTCTGTAATTTGCCTCAGTTTATTTAAATATATCTAAGTTTTTATAAATTATATCTAAATGTGTTACCGATGTTTGTGACTGAATAAAAGGCTTCTAGTGGAGCATGCAGAGAGATGACCAATCAGTCCTAACCTTTAATTCTATAAAATATTGAACTGATTTCTATTCATAGTTAACTTGGAGACAAATACAATGCTTGAGGTCAAATTAGGTAGGAAAAATTTTGATCCCTCAAGGGAAACTGGTGGTTTTTCTTTATTTTAAATTAGAAGCTTGTTTACTTAAGAGCTTGTTTTTGTTATTTTAAAATATTTTGCTTAATTTTAAGGAACTGAAGCTTGAAGGAGAATATAATATTTGGTTGAAATGTCAATAGTTTATTAATAATAACAGGTATCTCACTAAAGTTACCTTTATTTCATTGGTCACTGTAAGGTATTTTACTAAGTGACATTTTTAAGATCATGTCATACTTCCACTAAATTATAATTACTTGTGTGGCTTTAATATTTCAGAATGATATTTATATGAAATGTCAAGGGATATTTATAGGTATTAGGAAAGCTTGCTTTTGGATGTAGAAATAGAGAAAGCAAACGCGGTACTTTTGGATATTTTTCAGTTACATCTTTTATTTGAAGATTGTGTTGGACATTATTAGATGGCCTAAAATCTAAAGTATAAGTAAAGCACAGAGAGTCATCAGGTATTTTTTCTAGAGGTTATTTTCATCTTAATTTAATGTGTTTGTTACCATGAAAAGGATGCTCCTTTTTTTGAATGTAGTCTTGATGTTTCTGAAGAGTTCATTTATTTTTACACAGTATCATTTTAATTACATAAACGTCACTGATCTTACAAGAATAGGAGTAATACAACAATCCTCAATAATGTTTAAATTCTGTGATTGTGTACATTCTTAGATGAATGTTTATTTGAGAGTGCAAAATGTTATTCTGTGTGGGCTGAATATGTATGTTTTAATTTAAAACTAAGCTGTTAGAGAGACTGAGTTTTCTTTTGTTTAGCCCTTTTGATTAGACTTTCTTTTATGTCGACTTAAACAAATTAAAATCTTATTTGAGTGTCATGCCTAAGTAAGTTCCTCAGGAAAATGAGGACAATATTAAGAAAGCTGTAATTTTATGCACCGGCTGGTTTGGCTCAGCGGTTAGAGCGTTGGCCCGCGGACCAGAGAGGCCTGGGTTCAGTTCCCACTAAGAGTACGTACCTAGGTTGCAGTATGTCCCCAGCCCGGTTGGGGTCGCCCAGTTGGGGTCATGTGGGTGGCAACCACTGATGTGTCTCTCTCACATTGCTGTTTCTCTCTCTTCCTCCTTTTCTCCCTCCTGCTCTATCTCAAGATAAAAATGCAAAAATGTCCTCGGATGAGGATAAAAAAAAAAAGAAAGCTGTAATTTTATTTTAACCCTGAGGACATTTTAAAACTAGTGGTTTTTAATCATGTAGTATTAAGAGACAGCAAATAATTGTGTCTAAATGTAACAATAACTAATTTAGGTTATGAAAGTAATATGTTTTAAAAATTGAGCGTATTACAGAAAATCGCTCATTAAATTTATTTTATGTGAAGTGTATGATTTGTTGAATGGTAGATCCCAATGTTTCTCCTTTCTGGGTTATATCAGAAGATTAATTTCTTTTAAGATTAGTTGTATTCCTAATGTAGGTTGTAATTTCCTAGAAACTTTTTACTTACTTATGTTGCTATGAGCAGTTAGGGATGCTTTATCATTCTAATAACGATAGCACTACTTTTCTCTTAGAGCTTACAGTTTGCAAAGTGCCTTCACGTATATTACCAGGTCTGGATTTCATTTTAATCATGAAAGTAGTCGGAAGTTACTATGTTCATTGTCATACTATATAATAAAAACAACAGAAACATGCCTTTGGCACTTACAAAGATAAGAAGGTGAGAATTAGCAGGAACATGAACTATATTTAGAATGTTCTGAGTAGAAGAAAGGATAGGACTCCAAAGAAGGAAAGTAATTAATATCGGTGAATGTATTTCTCTTTGTTGGTTCTTAGATGAAGAAAGGTTATTGACAAAATGATAAGAAAAAGAGGTGGTACAGTGAGCATAGTGGATTTTGTTCACATGGGCAGAGGGAAGATAGACCAAAGAAAGACACATCAGCCTCTTGCTTATTCCTAATCCTCTGTTCCTGGGAGGCTCCTTTAGCAAGAAGAGAGAGCTAAAGAACTTGAGGAACATCTCACTCTCAAAATTATTTCTCTCATGATCACATGTTGGTTATTGCTCATAATGGCACATTGCTAAAAAGAATTATCTTTGGATGATATTTTAGTATTGACGATTGAATCAATGTGAGTGGTAAGGCATCCCAGCAGGGAAGAGTCAGAAAAGCTGGACAATGGTCTTTTTTGGTTAATCTTCACCTGAGGATATTTTTCCATTGATTTCTTGATAGAGTGGAAGAGAGGGAGGGAGGGGGAGAGAGAGAGAGAGAGAGAGAGAGAGAGAGAGAGACACTTCAATTAGCTTGCCTACTGCATGACCCCAACTGAGGCCAGGAATTAAACCTGAAACCCAGGTACGTGCTCCTAAACCTGAATCAAACCCATGACCCTTCATTTTGCAGACCGATGCGCCAACCACTGAGCCAAACCAGCTAGGGCTAGACAATGGTCTTAAACCTCTTGAATACTTTGAAGCTCAGTCTTCCTATCTTTTTTTTAATCTTCCCTTCACTGTCTTCTACCTTCCCCCACCCATCTCAGTCTTCACATCTTTAAATTAGGCTGGCTGAAAAAGGTAGCTTCTGCCTGCTGGTGCGCCTCACTGGTTGAGCATTGACCCCTGCACCAAGAGGTCGCCAGTTCCATTCCTGGTCAGGGCACATGCCCAGGTTGTGGGCCCAATCCCCAGTGGGGGGGGGTGTTCAGGAGGTGGCCAGTTGATGTTCTCTCTCATCGATGTTTCCTATCTCTCTCTTCCTCTACCTTCCTCTCTCTTTAAAAAGTAATAAAGAAAAAAACATTTTTTTTAAAAGGCAAGTTCTAAATTCTATCCCATTTTTTTAAGTTTCTTTGAATTTTTCACTATTCTGTTAATTTACCATAATCTACAAAATAATGAACTCACAGTGCTAAGAAGATATGGTGTGGTAAACAGGGAAAGCCACTTAGCTTTTCTATCTTGCTTAACTATTTTAATCTCTCTTTAAGCTTTTACAGATAAGTATAAAATATGTAGTGCTAGAGTTATGTGTCCTTCCTTCCTTCCTCCCTCCCTCCCTCCCTCCCATTTGTACTTTGGTTGCATATCTTCCCTGCAGAGCTGCATGAAAGTTGATTGTGCTAATGTCAATAAGGGACCTGATTAGAGTAAGAGTTGTACAGATGTGAGTTGGATAATCAGTTTATGTTATACACTTTTTGAAATTGGTTTTTAATAAAAGTTTACAGTTAGGTAACAGAATATGTAATGTAGAGAATGTATTGTACTCTAAATTCATTTGGCCAAAAAAAGGTTAATATTTGAAAATTAATTCTTTATTTTAAATATAAATGTTTAAGATTTTTTTTTTCTGAGAAAAGTAGTTTTTCTGTGTACCTTAGGCTAGCCAGCCTCTCAATTATTTTATTACGTGTGTTTGTAAATACATGTACACAGAGTTTGAATTTGATTGTCGAGTTTCTATATTGCTTTTGAAACTTAATTCATGTACTTATCTTTTTTTTTATCCTCACCTGAGGACATTTTTCTATTCTTTGTTCAGGTAGAGTGGGAGGGGAGAGAGGAAGAGAGAGAGAAACATCGATGTGAAAGGGACACATCGAGTGGCTGTCACCCGCACGACCAACCAGGGCCGGGGACAAACTGCAACCGAGGTACATGCCCTTAGCGGGAACCGAACCCCAGTCTCTCGGGACCGCAGGCCGACGCTCTAACCGCTGAGCCAGACCGGCCAGGGCTCATGTTACTTATCTTTAGGAATAATTGTCAGTGAGTTTTATAATTTATAAAGTCAAATATCTTAGCCTGTAAAGTATGGAAAATAATTTTATTTCTATTTTTATTTTTTTTATCCTCACCCGAGGACCTTTTTGCATTTATCTTCAGATAGAGTGGGGGGCAGGGAGAAACATCGATGAGAGATAGAGACACATCGACTAGTTGCCACCCACATGACCCCAACCAGGGCCGAGGACAAACTGCAATCCGAGGTATGTGCCCTTAGCGGGAACCGAACCCTGGGCTCTGGTCCATGAGCCGACGCTTTAACCGCTGAGTCAAATCGGCTAGGGCTGGAAAATAATTTTATATAGTCAAAAGTTGTAAAGCTTTCTGCTTACTCCTTGAAAATATCACTTAATGACTCTGTAATGACAGGTCATGGTAACTTATAAAGGGTGTGTCATTGACTGCTCCTTTGTGCTTCAAAGCTTTAAGGTAGTTAACTAAAGAGCCAAGTAGATCTTAAAACAGTGTTCTCTGAATAGTGAGAAACTTTGTTCTGGTTATTTAAAGGTCATTTTTTCATGTGGCAGGATGGGAGATGAAAAAATGCCATTGTAGGATAATAAAGTAGTATGTAAATTTTGGGGTTACATTTTCATACTGTTTTTTCCATGACTTACTGTTGTTTTTATGTTATGAAAATTGAACTTTTTCTAAGATATGCAAATAGAACAGTGTTTGATTTTTGACTAATGAAGTTTTATTTTAATATCTGCAATAGCTAGATCTAATGTGTGCTGAGAATTTCAAAACTAACCTGCAGTGAGGGGAATTCTTACATGAAGTAGCCATTTAAGGTTGTAAGTGAGAGGAAAAAATGTCCCTTCATGGATTATTATAATCTATAATATGAGTGAAGGTGGGGAACATAAAATAATTGCCACAAGAATGATAGAATATATTACTGTGTATTTCATACTTAAAATTGGTATACCTTAGTACTGAAATATTATAATTGGATTTTGATTACTAAAGCAATAACTGTATATGGCTCAGAAAAATTCATGAACGTTGTATCTCTTTTTCATATTCTTAACAGTTCGGACTGTAATATGTAATTCTTAGGAGGGCAGAGCACTATATACTGATTCGGTGGGCACAGCACAACTGCGAACAGCTCTCAAGTAGTTTGTAACAGGAAGACGTATTAAAGGAAGGAGATGCTGTAAGAAACACGGACTTATTTAGTGCTAGGCATTTCCGCGTAGCATTAAACTAATTTAATCTTCATGATAGCCTTTTGCTATCATTCTCTTTCTTTTCTATTTTTTTCAGATGATGAAACTGAAAAAGAGGTTAAGGATCTATTGTAGGTCATATACCTTCACTCCTAGTCACTACTATTCAAATTAAGGGTTCTGGGCTAAAACCCTTTTATACTTAAAAATACAGGGCAGTATTAGCAGGTTCTACAATATGTATCCCTCCATAAGTTGGTTGTTTGAGACTGTAGGTATTCTTTGTTTTTTGTTTTTTCTTTATTGATTTTAGAGAGAGAGGAAGGGAGAGGGAAAGAGAAACATTGATGAGAGAGAACATTGATTGGCCACCTCCTGCATGCTCTCCACTGGGGATCGGGCCCACAACCTGGGCATGTGCCCTGACTGGGAATTGAACCGGCAACTTCTTGGTGCATGGGACTTCTTGGTGCATGGGTCAACACTCAACCACTGAGCCACACTGGCCAGGCTAGAGGTATTCTTTCACAGAAACAAGTGCAGTGGTTAGGTTAGTAGACCAGCCTATAAATAAATAAAAACTTATTTAACCTTCTAAAAACCTGTTGTCTGGTATTATATATTGACAGGGTCTTGGAATTCGGTCATTCCTTTTTCATCTACTCAGGAGTGCCTGGTAAATGCCAGGCACTATTCCAAGAGCTTAGAAATTAACGGGGTTACCTCACTATAGGAACTCTGCCTTAAAATGGCATCTTTATAAAGGGAAAGAAGAGTGTTCTGTGACAGATTAGGAATATTTACCATAAATAACAGTGTTTCAGTGATAAAATGCATTTAGAGTTTCAAGGCTGGGGTTCCAGGGCTTCCTACCACAGTGTATTTTATTGTGGAATCTACTGTCTTTTTCAGTCCCAGGACCACTGCTTAAGACCAGGGCAGCCTGGTGTCCCCTCCTTGGAGTTCCCGTGTACAGCTTAATGCCTAGTGTCCAGGCACCCTCTGAGTAAGCCTTGTCCAAGATGATGAGAAAATGCTGGCTCCTAATTTTGAAGGAGTTAATTGCAGTAGAACAAGAGGAGTCTCCACAACTCAAGCAGTTGCATTTGAGAACCCTTTCTGGATTTCTCAAATGATTTTTCCCCTAATCTGGATAGACTCCTTTGTGTGTGTTTCTTTCTTACTCTCAAAAGTTGATGTATGTTTAGGAAGGGGGAAGAAATGAAGAGTAGAAAAAGATAAAATTGGTTGTAAGAGCCAGAGTTGGAGACCCTGGAGAGTAGCGGGATGTAAACCTCCCAGTCTGCCCGCCTCTGTCTGCCCTGTAAAAGACAGAGTTCTTCAGCATTTGTTGACAACTGCTCTTCTCCTGTGATCTTTTCATTTTTCTATGACAGATAAATGCATAAGTTGGTATTAATGGTGAAAAGTTATATGTGTATATGTGTATGTGTAAATTGGAGCAATAGTGTGAAAAAATGATGCTAGTTGTCTGTCAGATGGTGTCATAAGAAATCGAGAGGAAGAGGCAGATTGGCTGGGCTGTCCTGAAAGGGCACGAAGGAAGGAGGTAGGGGTTGCTAGGCCTGGGGATATGGATGGAGTTCGCATGGGTTGATGTACATGAATGATAGGATACATTCATAGGGGCGAGGATATGTCTAATGTGTTTGACAAATAGTGATAACTTCCCTGCTCGTAAATGATATCAGCATAGGAAAATGCTAGGATGATGGGAGGTAAAACTAGGAATACGATTTGGAGCTATATTGTGTCTGATCTTTGAATGTCAGGTTAAACTTTTTATTTTCTAGGCAAACCATCGCAGATGTCTTTTGGTGTAGCATTAATAGTGTAAAGTGGAGGTTTTAAGGGAGATTTTAATATAGGCAACATGGATTAGAATGGGACAAGCCTGGAATCAAGGAGACCACATCTGGGTCTGTTGCTATATTCTAGGCAATAGTTGCTTGAACCAAGTAGCAGCGGGAATGGAAAGGAAGGGAGGCCATTGATCAAATATATTAAAAAGGAGTTGACAGGCCTTAGAAATTTTGTTGAACTAGGAGGTTGACAGAGAAAGAGAGGTCAAAAGCCACTCAAAGCCTTTGTGTCTGAGTGACTAGAAGAATGATTGGTGTCCCCTTGACCAGAATAAGGGAGTAGGTGGTGGGGGAGGAATCTAGGTGGAAGTGTTAGTGGTGGTTTGATTTTTGAGCTGTTGGGCATGCACTTTGGGTAGCTAAAATCTGGCCTTTCCATAAGACTCCCGGCATTATTTTCTATTCCCTTATGAATAAGAAATGCAGCCCCCACCCCCTGCTCCCCAAATCCTATCCCAGCTACCTAATTGACTATGTATATTTAGAGACAAGCTGGGAATGCCATTCATCCACCTGTTATTTATTTAACAAATACTTACTGAGTATTTACTGTGTGCCGAGTGATTTAGGCTTTGTCTATGAACCAGATGTGGACCTTACTCTTAAGGAGCTAATAGTTAAATTAGTGGGAGAGACAATAATAAAATAACCACAAATATATCATTGTAGACTGTGATGATTGCTGTGAAGTGTACATAATGCTTTGACCAGATATATTTTTATTTATCCTCACCCGAGGATATTTTGGCCTTCATCTTCAGATAGAGCGAGAGGGAGGAAGAGAGAGAGAGAAACACTGATGTGAGAGAGACACATTTCTGACTGCCACCCACACGACCCCTACTGGGGTTGGGGACAAACTGTAACCGAGGTACATGCCCTTAGCAGGAACCAAACCTGGGTCTCTCTGGACTGTGGGCGGACGCTCTAACCATTGAGCCAAACCTGATGCTCTGACCGCTGAGCCAAACCGGCCAGGGCTTGACCAGATATATTGAGAGGACATGGTACAATATGGGGGTTACTGGAAGAGGCCTTTCTCACTAACAGAGAGGTGAGCCTGCCTCTGAAAGTTCAGCGGTGAAACCCCCACAGAGTGGATCTGAACAGAGCGGTACACAGTCACCTGAAAGATGAAGAAGAACTAGTAACTTGGCTTGAGATTGGGCCATAACCTGTGTTGCCATATCTAAAGAAAGGCTTGGGATGGGATTGGTTTGATGTGGAAATTTAGAAAAAGTAGTAAAACTGCAGCTGAAGTTACTGACTACCTCAAATAGAGATCAAGGCTTGACCAACTGGTTTTGGTTATTATTTCAGTGTCAGTGGCAAGGTGTTCCAATCAGTCATCCACTGATGCATTCTTTCTTTCATTTGTCTCCACCACATTTTGAACCCATAATTATATGCCTTGGTGATTAGGATACATCACTAACCAAAACAGACCCAAAAACTCTACCATTCTGGGGAGTGGGATGGTAGGGGAGAAAATGTCAAAATAAACAAGTAAGTGAACTGTATAGTATGTAAGAATGTATAAATGTTATAAGAAAAAAAAAATAGAACCAAGTAAGAGAATCTGGGGAGGAGTGATGAGAGGTGTAAAGGGAGAAAAGGGAGGTGAAATCAGAAGTAATGGGCCGGACTCTGGGGGGGCCTCCTTGGTGGATGTGGTTGGCTTTTACTCAGGGAGATGAGCTGTTGCAGGTCTGAGCAGAGGAGGAGACAGACACGTGGAGCCCCTCCCAAGCAAGTTCTGTCCCTCATCCGATTCTCTCCTCAAACTTCTTAGTACTTAACAGGATTATGATTGAATATTTAATTGTGTAATTACTATATTTCTTTTAAGCTGCCAATGATTATCAGTTACTATTGATTTAATAACAGCTTTTCGGGGGAAAAGAGAGACATGACCATATTATATTAAATAACCCTCAATCCTTATTTCAGAAACAGTATATTTTAAAAGTATGTGTTAGAATCAAGGCAGCACTTAGTTTAATACCTGTCTGCACACCCTCCATGTGGTAGGTAAGCTTCATGAAAAACAGCCTTGTTCACTGCTGTGTCTTTCGTCCCTAAGCCTTTCTCATAGTAGTTCCTCAATAACTATTTCTTGATGGAATGAATTTTGATGATGACAATCAAGTTAAGTTCATGCTATTCAGAAACTATATAATTTGGCTTTTGTGAAATTTAAATATTCTCCTTGTGACATTTATCCATCCCAATATGAGTTAGTAAATCAGCTGTTTATCAAGTTTGGTTTATGTGATTCTGCTCAGAGGCCTGATGGTAGGACCACATCCATGACAAAGCCAAGATAGTGCAGAGACCTGTGAGGCCTGTTTGGAGACAGTCAAAACCCAGACCTTGCCATTGACCGTGCTGTTTCCATTTAGAAACCTTCACAGTTCAAGCTGCTGTGGTTTCCAGAGAACAAGGGAGATCTTTACTGTCAGGAAGAGCATGGGCAAAGCGAGTGTAGACCAAATCTGAAAATACTGAAGTCAGTGGGTCCTATAGAGACCTGGGAGAAGTAGAAAGTAGTCCTCATGTTGTACAGGTGGTAGACTTTCATGTACCAATTGGGGAACTCCTTGGCCACTTGGGAGAAACCTCGGTGCTATTTGGGGATGATTCTCTGCAGTGGACAGTAACTAGAGGCACCCAAGAGAAGCCCTCCGGCCTTCTCACTGCTCTTTAAGGAAGCTTTTGCCTTATATTTCAGGAGGAGTAGTTGAAGATGTGCAGGATGGTGTAGGCCTGGACCTGTGAGAATGAAGAGGAAGTGTTGAATTCTGAGCAAGAAACAATAGAAACCAATCCTATACTGGCTCCCATGGGCAAGAGAGATTGAGGAAACCAAGGCAGTAGAACCTCCCTGTGATGAAAACCCCACCCTGCTATGGTAGGCCAGGGATTCCCTTTGGTCCTGAAATTACTGGCCACTTCAGAGAGGAACTCCCCAAACAATGTCACTGCTTGAGTACAGGCTATCAAGACTCGGTGATACTTCCCATTGATGTTGTGCGTGGGTTTTGTTTTCCCTGTCCCTTCCAAATGATTTAGATTCGTTATGCATATTATTTGTTTGGATAGGCTTGGTCTTAAAAATAAAAAGGGAGAGAGTTTACCTCTGAGACGAAACATAGATTTAGTCTTCATATTGAATCAATCCCAACGGGGTTTGCTGAACTTGGTTGAAGATGCACATAATACCCATTTTATTAAATATTGTAAAGCTGTTTAACCTAGAATTTAAAACTGGTGAAATAGGACAGTATGGCAGTCTTGAAAAGAAATAAGGAATTCCTTGCCCAGTTTTTATAGTACAAAGCAGTGATAGAGGGAAAGTAACATGTTATACTTAGTGTCGATTTTTTTCCTTGTAGAAAATCTATCTGTTGTACTGCATTTATTTTTTAAAAGTTGTTCTACCACAGAATATAGATGCATTGTAATAATTATGGCATTAAAAAATTTAGTTAAGAAATGTTAGAGGATTCCAAATTAAACAGTGAATCTATCAAATAAATAATATGTCTCAGTTTAGTATGTGTGCTTTTCTTCCGACCTGTTTTATAACGTTGTGTGTTTTCTGATTATAGAAGTAATGCATTTTTATTATAGAACATTTGGAAAATACTGGAGTGTAAAGAAGGAAAAAATAAAAATCACCCACTCCTGTATGCACGGAGAATGTTTATTAATATTTCTGTATATATGCAATCATATGCATAGATCTTTTTAAAGATTTGGGTCTTATTACTAATACTGTGTTGACTACCATTTTAATTAAATTTGTATTGTGTCCTCATGTCATTATATATTTATTTAATAGATTTTTTTTTACTAATTATGATATTCTGTCTTATGAATATATAATAGTTTAATTATTCCTCTGTTTTTAGATGGCTATGTTTCCAGCTTTTTGCTGTGAGAAAAATTCTTATATAACATTCTTATGTGCACGTCTGTTTCCTAGACTTGGAATTATTGGGAAAGGATATGAGCTTTTTAAAAGGTTCATCACTTAACATTTTGCTAAATTGCTCTCTAGAAGATTTGTACAGATTTACGTTCTCTCCTACAGTGTATGAAAGTACCACCATTTCTTCATACCTGCAATAAATATACTCTTGATTGGACTGATAAAATGTAAAGGTAACTGATGGAGAATCTATGTGGATTGTTATTAGTGATTCATTTGGCTTAGAAGCTTAGTCTTTCAGTTTTCTGCCACTACATAACCAAGTGCTCCCAACAACACTTAGTGGCTTAAAACAGCAGGGTTTTTAATTCCTCACCTTTCTTTGGGTTGATTGGACTCAGCTAGGCTGTTCTTCTGAAGTTCTGTGTGGTATCGCTGAGGTTACTTGAGCAGATGTCTTTAGCTGGAACTGGACTGTGGCTGGAATATTCGTCCAGTGTCTCTCTCCTCGTGGCCTCTCATCACCTAGTGGCGTTTTTAGAGTTTCTTTATACCATGGCAGCTGGCTTCCAAGAGGGAACATCCCAAGAGGACACGCCCCAGTGTTCTAGGACTTACAAAACCTCTGCTTGCATCATGCTTGCTTTCGTCCTATTAGCCAAAGCAGGTCTCATGGCCACGGCCAAGGAAAGAAGTGGGAGAGGACTGCCCAAGCCTGTAAATACTGGGAGGTGTAGTTTGTTGTAGACCGTTTAATGGACTACTAGAGATGGTAAATGAGTTTCAACTAGCATTGCAACTCTAATTGATTAGCAGTAGCAGTTTTGAGCACTGTGTTTCGATTTGGAGACCAGCTTCTGGATCAATAAGAAAGAATGTTGTGATAAGCTAATGATGTTTGCAGGGGCTTAGGTGAGGATGTGGATGTGGATGTATTTACCATCCTCAATTTAACATATATGAAAGCCATAAACCTAAAAAATAAAAGCAATTCATGAGCCTGCATGTAAGCCCAAGTAGTTTACAAACATTTGAGTACTTGAGTAAATTGATTCTTAAGCTTTTGTTCATCCTGGCTTCACATCAACAGTTAATGCAGTTGGTAGTATAAGGCATCAGTAATTGGTATCTTCTGCTGGATTAGTTTGCAAAATTTATACCAGGATTGTTGTTTCCCATTGCTGAGTGAAAAAGATGTAGCAGAATTCATAGATGAGGATCAAAGTACCTATAGTAGTGATCAAGACAGTACGGCCCAGGGTCATGTGTGTTGTCACATATGTATTGATATGTATATGTGAATGTGTGATATGTAAGTGCTTGACTGAGTTATCAACTTGACCTTTGGATTATTTCATGTGATTTAACTAGTAATTATTCCTGACAATTTAAGATCAGACACGGTAGCCCTTTGCATTCCAAGGAAGATTTATTGGAAAATGTTACTGTTGATCCTGGAATAGTTTATGGAATCTTCTTTTATGTTTCCCTCCCCCATACTGTGTTCCTCATAGGTTATACATATTAATAGTCTGGTTCATCCTTCTAATCTTTCGTTTCTGCATTTACATACATACTTGCATGCATGCATACATATATATTTTACATATATATATATAAAATGAGCTTGTCCTATATGTACTATGCTTTGACTTTCTTTTTACTTAATAAACATCTTAGGTCTTTTATATTAGTAGTTAGATATCAAAACCCTTCTTTTAATAGCTGCAAAATATGCTGTAATAATTTAATTATACTATTGTTAAACATTGAGGTGTTCCCCCCCCCCCCCAGTTTCTAAAAGTGTTGTAGTGAGCATACACATAAACTTCATGATCATACAGCAGATATTTTTGTAAAATAGTTGTTAGATGTGAAATTGCTGAGTTAGGCTTTATGTATATTTCAGCTTTAAATACCATATAATCCTGCTTACTTAAACTCTTGAAGGAGGTAGAAGACAGTATGCAAAATAGAAATGAAATTCTTTGTGAATTTGGAAAAATAGATATATTTCTTTTTTTTTTTTTTTTTATCCTCACTCGAGGACATTTTCCCATTTTTTGTTCAGGTAGAGTGGGAGGGAGAGAGGGGAACAGAGAGAGAGAGAGAAACATCGATGCGAAAGGAACACATCGAGTGGCTGCCACCCTCACGACCAACCAGGGCCGGGGACAAACTGCAACCGAGGTACATGCCCTTAGCGGGAACTGAACCCGGGTCTCTCTGGACCGCAGGCCGACGCTCTAACCGCTGAGCCAAACCGGCCAGGGCGAAAAATAGATATATTTCTCAGAAATAGTTCACACTGAGAAATTTCTGCATTTTGGAAAAGAATGCTAAAAAGACAAGCAAATCCTCTTCTTTATACAAAAGGAATCCCAGATCCGTTTTGAACACTTGTCTAATAATCCATACTTTACAATAACAATACGAATGTTTCTCTGTCCAGCTGCTATTCCTTTCTCAGCAGATCTGCAAAGGAAACTATAAATTGAAACAAGCAGTATTATTGGTAGGAGAAATAAAATCCTGTGATGGGGTTCTAAATCCTTTCTGTAAGTAATAGTTCCTGCCTGGCCTGCTATTAAAACCTAATTTCAGAAGACACTGAAATGAAAATATTTCACAATTTTTGGCTTCATTCCTCAAAAAAAAAAATTAAAAGAGAAATGTGATAGATTATCTGAGTTGAACAGATATGAGTAATTAATCTTGCTATATAACAAACCGTCCATAAACTGCAGTGGCTTAAAATGTGAACTATATTATTGTGTACACATCCCTGGGTTGGCTGGGCAATTCCTCTAGTTTCTGTTGGGTTTACTGTGGTCTGAGATCAACTGTGGGTCAAGTAGGAGACTTGGCTCATCTTGGCTGGTCTTAGAAGGGCCTTATCTGAAGGACATGTTGTCTTGTCCTCCATAGCTTGCTCTTGTGGTGAAAGCAGGTGTCGTGTATGCTGGAAAAATGAATGAGCAGGAGTGCTCTGTGTCTCTCGAGGCCTGAGCTCAGAATTCGGACAGTGTCACTTCCACTCCTTTCTGTTGGTCAAAGAGAGTCACAAGGCCAGCTCAGATTCAAGCAGTGGATAAATAGGGAAGAGTTGGAAACTCATATTGTAAAGCTAATGGAGACTGGGAGGGATGAAGGATTGGAAGACTTTTATAATCCATATAGCACACATGCCCCAAAAGTTACAGAGCCCAGCTGAATTGAAGTTCCTCTGTCTCAAATATGGGATTACACTTGATTATGTTCAACCTGCTGATTATGTATTCCTTCAATTACATAGAAAGTTAAATGGACATGTGTGCGAGAGTCTTTTTTTTTTTTTAATTTGTTTTTTATTGCTTAGAGCGAGAGAGAGGAAGGTAGAGAAAGAGAGAGAGGGAAACAATGATTTGTTGTTCCACTTATTTATGCATTCATTGGTTGATTGTTGTATGTATCCTGACCGGGGATTGAACCCACAATCTTGGCGTATCAGGATATTGCTTTAACCAACTGATCTACTCAGCCAGGGCTGAAATTCTTTTTTTTTTTTTTTTAGAGAGAGATGGAAACATCAATTGGCTGCTTCCTGCATGCCCCCCCACTGGGGATTGAACCCACAACCTGGGCATGTACCCTGACCGGGAATTGAACCGGGACCTCTCAGTCCATCGGACAATGATCAGTCCACTGAGCCATGCTGGCCGGGCCAAGATTCCCTTCTTTACTAAAACAGTTAGTACCTAAATCCTGCAGAGTAGGGTTATTTTTTCCTTTTGATCATGTATTTAGTTGGTTTGGTAGTCTCATTGAGGTCATGTCAGTTTAAGGTTCAGAATGGGCCCTAGTGTTTCTGCTGTGGGAGGTGAGGAAGATACTGTAGGTTTCAGTGTGTTTCTGAGAAGGCTTTCAAGTACAGGCATACCTCATTTTATTGTGCTTTGTTTTTCCACGTTACAAATGAGTTTTATGTTTGTTTGCTTTTACAAATTGAAGGCTAGATAGACCCTCCACCAGCAAAAAGGCTATGACTTGCTTTATAGTAGTTGTCTAGAACCGAACCCACAGTGTCTCCGATGCCTGTATCTTGCCCACACCCAACACCCATTGACCAGGCATTAACTGTCATGTTATCAAGTTTTATTTTCCTCGTGACACTTAACTGATGGCTCGAGTTCTTGTTCATTCACTTTTGTCATTTGTCTAATTCCACTGAGACTTAGGCTTCACAAGAGCAAGGACCTCACCTCCTCTGACCTGTTCACTACTGAATTCTCGGAGCTTAGGGTGTTCTTAGGAAATGCTCAATAAATATTTGTTGAATATTTGTATTAAAATTTTGTAATAAGTCAGCAACCTGGTAAAATACAGAGTATTATATGTTATGTCTCTGGTACATTGTAGATGTTCATTAGATAATTATGGGTTCTTTAGCGGGGAGGGTCAGGGGTGTGGGAGCTTAGAGGAAACAAATAGTTGGAGCCACAAAGGGTTTTCCCAGAGAAATGTAATGGAAGGCAGATGAGCACTAGAGTTTAGGGTATGGTACATTCTTTGAAATGTTAGACCATTGGACTTTAAGGCTGGGAAAGAGGAATGTGGAGCAAGAAGAAATCTAATGGGTTGAGACAGAGATTCTCCCAAGACCAGAGAATCCACAGAGGGAGAGTGCATGCTGGGAGGTTGAGGGTTGTATTGATGTGGTGATTTCAGATGTGCCACCTGTTATGGGTCCCAGGATTAAGGGAATAAATGCCCAGGTGGATCCCAGAGTAGGGATTGAATAGCTGCTTGAGAGAGTGCAGCAGGACAGCTGTTGTCCTCAGGGGCAAGTCTTTAACACCAGGATATTGGGGGTAGTGCTTTGAGAAGAGGTTGAGGATATAGGGGAGTTTGCTGATGATGGAGCACCACTTCCATAGGTAGTTTAGTTTACAAGATAGAGGTGGGGTGGAGGCGAGGTCAGGGACATACAGAGCAAATCATAGAGCTAATGTTGGTTTAAGGGATGGACTGAGAAGTAGAATGGAGACGGTCTGAACTTGGGCATTGAGAGGCTTGATGGATTTAGGTTCAGTAGACTATTAAAGAAAAGTGACCCCGAGACTAACAGACAGAAGCCATGACATTTGACCGATGGTGTGGTGGGTAGCCCAGGAGTTTCTGGGCTTTGTCTTTGTCAAGGGGGTTTAGGTAGACATATTGTGGACTCCTGGGAGCTTACATACTGGACAGAGATATAATTCATTTATTGCTCCAGTATTTTTACTATAGGGTTTTTGGAATATTTAAAGTATCTTTTTTATTAAAAATGACATTTTCCAAATGTAAACTATTTGAAAATATGAAACATTAATGATATATGCAAATGCTAAAAGACAACTTTTTAATTACTTTATATATCAAATACTAAATAAAGTCTAAAATCCAAGGATCAGGATTTTCAGATTAATATTTTCTAGTGTTGGTTTATAAAGTTTTTTTTTTAATTGATATTAACAAAATAGATAATGTAAGTATAAATATTTACTCTCTTCCCTTTGCTTTTAGTCACTTTAAACTGGTGAGCCAGAGTGAAATTTCATAATCTTGAAACCACAAAGTTGCCCAATAGGCAACAAAATAGGAATGACGGCGGTGGAAGTTACAGATTCCCAGGACCTCCTGGGAATAATTAGACTCTAAGCTCTTAGTAGGGACTCTGTAACATGAAGAATAATTAATAATAATTACTTTCTTGCCTTTAACTCTTTGGTCATGCTTGTTCCATTGATAGGAGCAAGGCAGGTTAAAATAATCGGTACAATTTAAACTGTACAATACAGGTGCGTTTATTTTACTCAATTAGCAAAAGTCTAATCTCTGTGGGTGAAATATTTCACTACTACTTTGATCTGATCTAAGACCGTTTAAAACCTTTTCTGAGTATGTGTTGTATTTCATTATGAAAAATTTAATACGTACCAAATGAATGTAACACGTCAGAGGTAGAGAGAAACAAGATGAATAACCGGTACTCGGCGTCGGCTCCAGAGCGTGTTGAAGCTGCCTCTGGACCCTCCCATAGGGAGCCACCACCCTTTCCTTGTGTTTATCACATTCTTAGGGATTCCTTTAACTTTTACCACATGTGCCTGAGTCCATACACAATTCATGGTTCATTTTCCCCTGCTTCTTTTTTTAATTTTACAAAAGGGAAGTCACTGTGAATGTGGTTTGCTTACTGTGTTAAATGTAATTATTTGTGAGATTCATCCACAGTTGATACAGTTTATTTTTATGTCGATAGCATTTTAGTGATTATCCTATAATTGAACCATTTATCCTATAATTGAACCATTTCCCATTGGTGGACATTGTTTCCCATTTTATTTAATGTCTCCTCGTGCACATTTATAAGGGTTTCTCTAGAAAAATAACTGAGTACAATTGAAGTTGTAAGATATGCGCATTTCAACTTTATTGAATAAATCTAAATTGTTTTCCAAAGTGGTTGTGCTATTATAACCCTCCAGCAGTACATGAGTTCTTGTTGCTTCATATCTTTGTCAGCGCTTGATATTTTTGCCAACCTGGTGGTTGTCAGATGTTTTCTTATTGTGGCTTTTACTTTGAATTTCCCAGATTAATGAAATTAAGTTTCTTTTATTAGATTCATTGTGTATTTGTTTATTCCTCTGTGAAATGCCTGTTTATATCTTTTGTTCCCTTTTCTTGGCATCTTTTTTCTTGTGATTTTCAGTGATTTTGTTTGTTTATTATAGATAATCTTTAGTAAATTTGAGTTTATAAATTGCCTTCTCTTTAAAGGATCTTTTGATGAATATAAATCTGCATTTTGACATAATTATTTATCTTCTGTAAGTAACGACAGTTTTTGTTTCCTTCTTTCTTGGCCTTTTATTTCTTTTTTATTTTAATTCTTGTAATTCTTTGTGTTGTTGGCTAGTCCAGTGAAAGTTCATTGTGACGTACCTGGAAGACAAGCTCTGTGTAAAATAACTTAGGTGTGTTTTTATAATACCAGCTGTTTTACCTGGCAAGAAGGAAATCTAGACAATTCTGAACCTGTTTTGATCATGAGATTAAATAAAAATGCTTTTATTAGATGCTTCTGAATAATGAACCCAACTCTGTCTAGTAAAAGAGCCTCTGCCAGGAATGGAAGAAAAAACCTTGATTTTTCGCCCGGCAGGTGTGGCTCAGTGGTTGAGTGTCGACCCATGCACCGAGAGGTGGCTGGTTCTATTCCCAGTCAGGGTACATGCTCAGGTTGTGGGCCAAATTCCTAGTGCGGGGCATGCAGGAGGCGGCCAGTTGATGTTCTCTCTCATTGGAGTTTTATCTCTTTCTCTCTCCCTTCTTTTCTCTCTAAAATCCAAATACCTAGTGCAGGGCATGCAGGAGGCGGCCAATGAGAGAGAACATTATTGATGTTCTCTCTCATTGGTGTTTTATCTCTCTCTCTCTCTCTCTACCTCTTCTTCTCTCTCTAAAATCAATAAAGAAAAAAAAAAACCTTGATTTTTATTTTTCTTCGGGTTCAATCTGTATGTTGCTCTATTAATCTTTAGTTAGACATCATCCACCTGATCTAGTTGTTGGGAGACCTGTTGACTTATTAAAATCTTCACCCAAGGATGTGTTTTTATTGATTTTTGAGGGGTTGAGGAGAGAAAGAGAGAGAAAGAGAAAGAGAAACATCGATTGGTTGCCGCCCATATGAGCCCTAACTGGGGATCGAACCCACAGCCTTTGGGTATATAGGACGACACTCCAAACAACCAAGACACCAGGCCAGGGTGGGAACTATTGATTTTTCATTGATCCTAGGAATCACCAGTACCAGGCTTTTAAATGTGATCTACTTAGAATCAAACTGGAATCAAATATATAAAATATAATAACAATTTAAGGGTGTGAATCACTGTTTTGGGCATAAAATATGACTACTCTTTACCTAAAAGTTGTTTCTGTCCTGCACTCAAGCATGCAAAGGACTTCCCCCAGGTGATAAGATTCTGTTAGAGACAGAATTACTTTCTCATTATCAAACACATGGGGAAGAAGAATAGTGATGCTTTCTGGCTTCTGTAGAACTGAGCATAACACCTTACTGACCCAGTGCCCCAATAAACCTATCCTAAATTGAAACCATTGTTAAGTCAGAAATGCATTTAATAAACCTAACACAAAGCCTGGTTTATGATAAAGTATTGAATATCTCATGTAATTATTACATGTATAGTTTTTGCACCATCATAAAATTAAAAAGTCAGCCATAAGTTGACCCATTGTAAGTCGGGGACCATTTGTGTACTAATACCCTCTGAAACAATGCACTTGGCTCTCTGAAGAAAAACTCATCTCTGATTCACCTACAGAGACATTCCTGAAAAGTGTACGTGGAATGAAGGGTCCTTTTCTCAGTAATAGTCTATATAGGTAGACCCCCATGTACAGAGAACGTAATTTTTTATAATTGCTACATATTATTTTTGTTTGCTCTTGGAATTATTTGTATTAGAAAATAGTTTTCATATTATAATCTTGCTCTTTGAGGTTTCCCGTGTCAGTTATTCTCTCTCAAAGTTAGTATTACAGGGACCTCCCTGCAATGCTCTTTAATCGGCAGAGGGGTTAAAAAGGTTAGATAGGAGCATTTCCTGGCTTTGTTGTTCTGTTAGGGCATAGATCCAAGCCAGTTATTACAGCTTCTGGGAAACAAGAGGAAATAATTAGAGATTTTTATAGAGCAGTATGAAAAGTGGGCTTTTTATTTTAGAAAGTTGGTTGTATGGAGCTTCTCGGGTATTATTGGTAAAACTGTATGAGACACTGACTTTTTGTTTTAGTTTTGCTAAGAAGGCACACAAAAATTCAGTGTGCTATTCAGAGTAAATGTTTATGGAATCCAAAATGATGACTGCTGTTAGGCCCTCACTGTGATGAGCTTATTCTACGTGACACTGCCAGGACTTTCTTTTCTTTTTTTCTAGTTTTATTGAGATATACTGGCCATAAACCAAGACTTTTTTTCAAAACAGAGCTTCCCAGCAGTAATTTTTTATTTAGCCTTCTTATATATGTTGGTATAAACTCTGGTTAGGAATTATGGTTTTGTTCTCCTCTTTCTACAGAAAATGAAAAAATTCATACATTTATTTAAATATTTGAGTCCCTTATATGTGTTAAACAGTGACTGTCTATTAGGAATATAATAATGAGCCAGATAGACCTGGCCCTTACCCTTGTGTATTTCATACTCCAAACACAAAACCCCTTGCATTGATTTTTAAAGTTTAAAAAATTTAAATTTTAATTGAATGAAAAAAAGGTGAAATTAGCTGAATACTGTGTTATATAATCTGACAGGCACTAGGATGCAAAGGTGAAATAGGGCAGGTCTGCAAACTCAGCTTCAAAATTGATTTAGGTAGTCATTGTTTATTAATATGACAGTGTTTATCCTATATCTGCTCTTTGCTAGGAACAAAATAGATTGCATGGTAGTAGTGGGATTTTTTTACATTTTAAGATTTTGAGAAAACAATTGAATTAGAGACTACATTCATTTTATTTGTTGTTCTAAATTCTTACCTACTTTTTATGTAAGATCTGCTATTTGTGGAACACACTTAACTATGTCCCAGCCCCTCTGCGGAGTGTTTTATATGCATTAAGTCATTTACTGCATATTGCACAAGGTCCTACCCACCAGTTTGAGCACTTATGTGCCTGTCACTGTAAGCATTTCATGTCCTTAGAAATGAGGAACCTAGCCTTAAAGAACTGGCAGAGCTGGGAATCAGGCTTGGGGAAGGTGGGCGATCGTGGGTCTGTACCCTATTGCAAAACATCTTTTAGCAATTGAGCTTTATGATAACACTTTCATCTGCAATATAAATAATAGATTAGATTATTTAAAATCCACCACATTAAAAAAAAGCCAACAAGTTTTGAGTAATACCCAGGTGTGGAATTTATTATTTTATGTAACCTATGTCATATCTGTTATGACCAGCTTTTTTAAAAAATCCACACATTTCAACTCATAAGCTATTGCCATAAATCTAGGATCAAGTTTATAATGAAATTAAAACAATTTTTTAAAATTAGGTTGAAAATTAGTGTGTTTTCTTACAATCTCAAGTGTCCTGTGTAAAGGTAGTCATCTTAGACTGATGACATTAGAAACTGATAGCTTGAAGAATCTCTATTTTATAGTAAATTGTTTTTTAATCTTCACCTGAAAATATTTTTTCATTTATCTTCAGGTAGAGAGGGAGGGAGGGAGGGAAGGGGAGAGAGAGAGAGAGAGAGAGAGAGAGAGATATGTGAGAGAGACACATTGATTGGTTGCTTCCCACACAACCTGGACCAGGGCTGGGGACCAACCGCAACCGAGGTACGTGCCCTTGGCCAGAATTGAACCTGGGACTCTGGTCCATGGGCTGATGCTCTAACTGCTGAGCCAAACCAGCAGGGCTAAAATACATTTTTAAATGTCCCCTTCTTAATTTCTTATTGGTCTGGGCTTCCATTGATATTACAGTTCTCATTTAAAAGAAATAGAAAATGCCCTGGCCAGTATGACTCAGTTGGTTGGAGCACCGTCTGGTATACCCTAAAGGTGGCGGATTTGATTCCCAGTCAGGGCACATACCCAGGTTATGGGGTTTGATCCCCTGTTGGGGCGCATGTGGGAGGCAACTGGCCATTGTTTCTCTCACACTGATGTTTCTCTCTGCCTTTCTCACCCTCCCCCACTTCCTCTCTCTGGACTCAAATAAATAAATAAATAAATAAATAAAGGGACTAGTGTCTAAAATTATCTATAAAGAACACATTCACCTGCTAGAGTATTTGAATATATCACTGCCTCCCTGATCTCTCTTTTTAAAAAAAAAATAGTTTTATTGATATTTTTAGAGAGAGAGGAAGGGCAAGAAAGATAGAAACATGATGTGAGAAACATCAATCAGCTGCCTCCTGCACGTCCCCTACTGGGGATCCGGCCTGTAACCCAGGCATGTGCCCTGACCGAAATCAACCTGGGACCTCTCAGTCCATGGGACGGTGCTCAATCCACTGAGCCACACTGGCCAGGCTGCCTCCTTGATCTCTTGGGCTATAGTAGAAATCCTGCTATAGTTTTTGAAGAGTAAAGAACAGGGCTGTTTGCAATTAAGACCTAGTGACATACACTGACCTCAGTCTATACCAGCTTGCTTTATTATTGAATTAGTTGTTTTGCCACAGCAAAAAGGATATGGATATGATTTTAATTTGCCCATCCTTCTTATATTTATATTTTAAGTCACTTGTAAGTGATCAGGCA
The DNA here is from genome assembly GCF_014108415.1 of Molossus molossus. Lineage (NCBI taxonomy): Eukaryota > Metazoa > Chordata > Mammalia > Chiroptera > Molossidae > Molossus > Molossus molossus. The sequence goes on from NW_023425345.1 coordinate 30,400,790, forward strand.
TCTCTGTCATCACCTCTGCTTTTAAATGGCATTAAATTAGAATGAACTCCTGAATAATTCAACTGATGTACATTTTAGAATATAGACTAGACAGTAAATTACTGACATCCCATATATTTTCTAGTGTGCCTCTTACTTTCACTGGGCACAAATGGAGATTCTCAGCCTCTGTCATAAAAAGGGTTTGCTACTATTTAGTAATAGAAATTAAAGCACAGCTGGGAATGAAGTAGTTAGCCCAGCCTCACAGACATTCGCCTCCCTCTGTTTATTTCCTCCTGTTTGTATTCCTAGAAGCAAACAGCTGTGCATTCGATTTTATTCATTTCTTTACTTAAAATCTGGATCTCAAAAGAAGCAAACTGGGCCTTTAGGCTTAGAAAAATTGCCTTGTCTTTTTTTTTTTTAAATCTTTTTCTTTTGAAACAATACTATATCCATTATATTAAATTTTTTTTTAAATAGTTGTCCACAATTTCACCATCACTTATCTTCCTATAGCCATAGCCATAATCTACATATCTTTTAGTTGTCTGCTTTTTTCACTAGATGGTTGCTGTAATTTCTTACACATTTACATAGTCATTATAATTTTAACCTCTGCCTACAGAGTGGGGCAAAAATGGGTTTATAGTTGTGAGTACATGAAATATGGGATTTGTGTTTTATTATTTATTAATTATTGTATTATTTTACATACAAACAACTGTAAACCTTCTTTTGTCCCACTCTGTAATATTCCATTGTTAAGCATTTAATTTAAAAGTCTATATAGTTTACTTAGTACCAAAATAGCATTTCTTACAGTAATGAATATCATTTATTTTAAATGCGTGTTTTTTCTGGACATTGTATTGATTAAATGTTCACTTAAAGCCATTTATACTATGCAAATTAGAATAGGTCAGAATTTTCAGTTTTAAGAGTCAGGTATGGGTAAATGAAAACTTTTAATTTGAACAGTTGAAATTACTACCTAAAGTATTTGAAGTATTTCTTAGTCGTAAACCTAGGCAAGGGGTATGTCAGAGGCCTTAGTGAGTTTATTTTTTATGTATATCCAGGATTGCATGTTTATACTTAGCAATTTACGTATAATTGGCAATAGTAAGCTGTTTATTATAGCAAGATGATGTGGCTCTTTCAGATGACAGTCTGTCTAGTGGAATAAAGGAGATCTCATGGTAGGGCATACTTGGCTTCTGGATTTTTTAGTAATAGCCCTCCTACATAACTCTCATTTCATTTAACATACTGTTATGTAGCTATCATCCATGGACTTATTTTCACTCTGTTAAATCTATTTTTTTAGTATGTGTTAAGTAAATAACCTTTTATAATGTAATATTTTCTTTCACCTAAATGTATTTATTGTAACTTGACTATATCAAATTCTGGCGTTAATTTTTTAAAGTAAAGTCTGTGTTACTGGACACTGATAATCACCTCCTCCCCATTTCTGAATCATTATCATCATAATTTACCTTATAGTATGATTTTATAGCCTTGGATCATACATTACTCCTTTCTTTTTAAACCAAAGAATTTTTAACTGTGTTGTTTATATAGCAGCCAAATGTGACATAACAATATATTAAGTGGGAAAATTTTTTTCTGGCAAGAAATGAAATACATCCTCCTACTGGGAAATACAGAAAATTGCAAAAAAATTACCTATACTCGGTCCCATTTATATAAACTATTGACACATATTCTGTTTTCTTCCTATATATTCACACACGTAAGAAGACTGGTATCATAGTATACACAATCATCATTTAATTATTTGGAACATTTTCTATAAAATACTCTCCTGCATCTTTCTAGTAATTATTAGGAAAGCAATACATGCTGATGATAAATTCAGTCAGTATAAAGGGCTCCGGGAGGACTGAAAAGCTCCTCGACCCTCCCGAACCCTGCAGTCCCGTCTTTCCCCAGCCACTGGTGGTGCTCTTACTCTGTAATGACTACACAGTTTTGTATTATAAAGATATATCATAATATATTCCACTGATTTTCTATTTTCAGTTGCTAGTTAATATAATGTCAAATAATTCACTTGTTATTAAAATAATTTAATTCTATGAAAAACATTCTGGAACATAAATTCCTTATGGCATTTTCTTCAGATAAGTTCACAGGTATAGAATTGATGGTCAACTAATATGAAGTCTAAACTTTTGACATTGTATAATGAGGTCTTTTTAAATGGAACGTTAATTTAGGGTGGGCACAAAAGCTTTAGTCTTAAGGTTGTCCTAAGAAATTTTTTTTTTGTGACTCAAATTTTATGAATAAACACTAAAATAAAATCAATAATAATAACATCAGTGATATTATGTTGCATTTATAAAAGAAAGCAGTAAGGTTTTGTTTTTATTTAGATCAAAGGATTTATTATGGAAACACCATTCTTTCATTGAAAAGTCTAGCACTCAGTTGTTTGTTTTATAAATTTTATTAAATTAATTGGGGTGACATTGGTTAATAAGATTATATAGATTTCAAGTGTACAGTTCAATAATATATTGTCTGTATATTGCATTATGTTTTAAAAAACCTATTTAGAGCTTTTACTAATTCAAGTCCCTTATTAGTAAGGATATATTAATATTTTGTATTAGAAATGTTTAGAACATTCCCTGAACAAAGTAGAAAAATGTTTTGTTTTTGTTTTTTGTTTTTTTTTTAAAGAAAAGTATTGTAGAGAGAGTACAGTCATTAGAATTAGACTGATGTGTGTGAACTTTGGATTTATCAAAGAAAAGTTACTTTTTTTTTTTTAATATGTTTTTATTGATTTTAGAGAGAGAGGAAAGGAGAGGGGGAGAGGGGGAAACATTGATGAGAGAGAAACGTCCATCAGCTGCCTCCTGCACGCCCCCTACTGGGGATGGAACCTTCAACCCGGGCATGTGCCCTGACTGAGACTTGAACCTGCTACCTCTTGGTGCATGGGACAACACTCAACCAACTGAACGACACTGGCGAGGGTAAAAACTTAACTATCTTGATAGATTTTTTTCTCTTTAGCCTTCAACTTACCCCCATTTTTTTAAAGGAAGAAAAAGCAAAATTGTGCCCACTTTCTCTCTCATAGTTTGAGTCAATCATTGCTTTTCACTGGAAAAACACTTCAGTAAATGTCATAAAACTTCCATCTGAATTGGCCAAAATATGTTTCTCTGTCTTTCCTAAAACTGAAATGTTGTTACCTCATTTGTAAGAAAATCCTTTATGTAGTAAGAGCTAACAGTTTTAATAGCTATGTATTAAAACACACAATCAACACCTTTCTCTCACTCCCTGATTCTAATGTGTGCCCAAGGTGAAGAACTATTTTTAAACTCTTCGATTTAACAGACAGGATCTTTATTGAAAACGTCAAACTTTTACAGATTTAAAATGGAACCTTTACTTTCCTAAAGTGTGTTGGCCACTCTTTTTTCTCTAGGATCAGCAGGTATTGAAATACTGATATGTTGAGAATGTGCCAATAAAACAATTTCTAAGAGTGAAACCTTTTTGGCATTGAAAGAAGAGGATTTACTATAACACATGTGCTTTTGGAAATTAACCAAGATTGAGTATGTGGGTGCCAGCTTCAAAACTGAGAATGTTCTTTCCTTCAGGGCAAAGGAAGGAAATATAATCTTGATATTAAAATTATATATTCCTTTTAAAAAACAAATTGAGTAGATATTCCTGGGGTCATAAAGTAGTTTTACTTTTGTTCTCATAGTATAGATTTGCACACACTCATTTAAATAAATGGCAAAAAAAACCCACACAACAAAACATTATTCCTCTAATGTAAATCTGATCTTATAACTTCTGAAAAGCAATTGTACTATGATGTAATCATTTTTGGGGAAATGCAGGAAGTTTACAGTTAGGTTTGTTGCTTTAGCAATTGCTTTATATTTACATTGAAGTACAAGTTTATTTTAATACATAATGGAATTGTATTTGCCTTAGTTTAATTAAGTTTTTCCTTAATATACAACTTACATTTGAGTAATTTGAATGAGAGGAACAAGTTGCTATTCCAACTTTCATTTTATTCCCTCTGGAACGTTTTCAACACTAAATGCCTTTATTCAGCAATTACTTATTTAGATTCCACTATATGCCAGGTGAACTCTGTTTTTGTTTGTTTGTTTTTTTCCTGCCAGCATCTTGATAGATAGTTTTAAAGAGATGACCACTAACTTATTGCATTATTCTTTCATAAGAAATGGGTTTCTAAATTTTAACTCTTCTTCTATATGAGTGTGATATTGAATACTTTGGGGAGAAATGTTTTCTGATGAAGCAAGTAGGCAAAGAAAATGGGTTATTTGTAGGTAAAATCAATTTTTCTTGAATGTGAAATTGCTAGATATAATTAATTCATCTCTTCAACTCATTTTTATAACGACAGTTTTCTTTTCTTATAATGTAATACTAAGATGTAAAGGAACCAAAATTATAAGGAAGCCTCACTATATGTACTTTCTAATGCAGCCATTCAGTTTTAGAATCTTAATATATTTCTCGTCAGATTGCTTTGTGAATTTAAAGAACAAAGCACTTAAGCATTTCATCTTGTGAGAATGTGGACCCTATGACAAATTTGGATAGAAATTTTATTCCAAGTATTATATTAGCAAGGGAGTGATGAAATAATACTTGAAATTATAGGGGAGGTGAAAACAAGACAGTATAGTTAGGCACGTAACAATTTAAGAAGTACAGAGGGTCAACATTCATAATTACTTTGGAAAAATACAGTAGACCTTCTCATTTTCTTTGCTTACAGTCTTGATGTATCATTTCAACCTAGTAATTTCAAGTAGCTGTAAGCTGTTACAGTCACTTGAGTTTAAAATATTCTTATTTGAACATTAATTATAAGAATAACAAAATGTTTCTCTAAAGCTAATTTTTGCTCATAAGTCAGCAAAAAAAAATTCTAGTTTTAATTTTTTTATAGGTGATACCCACACAATTTTTTCTTTACCTTTTAAAAGAATAACATTTTATTACATCATGTAAATACTATTTCTCATTTTGATTTTCTGGTTGAGAATGTGTTTTGTATATGAAAAAGAAAAAGAAGGCTTTTTATCGAAAAATGTTTCTATAGAGGAATAGCATAGAAAAATAGCCCATTTTTGTGTTTTAAAATGTATGTTAAAGCACTGAATTTTTTTTTTGGTACGTGCCCCTAGCAGTAACCGAACCAGGGACTCTCTGATCTGCAGGCCGATGCTCCAACCACTGAGCTAAACCGGCCAGGGCAGCATTGAATTTATGTACTAAATTTAAACTTAATTTATGTTTTGTGTTTAATAACTTAAAGTGTAATCTAAAATTTGTGTAAAATATGAAAGTAATTCCTGTTATTTCTTTTAAAATTGATTTACCACTGTCTTAATGATTTCATCATTTCTTAAACTTTTACTGTTTTATTTTTGTTGCTATATTTGTCATTTGTTTGGTACTTTAGGAGATAATTAATAAATGTAATTCTCAGGCCCTGGCCGGTGTGGCTCACTTGGTTGAGCGTTGTCCTGTGCACCCAAAGGTTCCCAGTTTGATTCCTGGTCAGGGCACATGTCCGGGTTGCGGGCTCCATCCCCAGTATGGAGGTGTGCAGGAGGTAGCCGACTGATGATTGATGTTTCTCACATCACTGTTTCTCTCTTCCCCTCTCCCTTCTTCTTTTCTAAAAATCAACCTAAACATTTTTTGAAAGGTAGTTCTCAGTCATGAGTCATGTTCAGACTCTATATAAATCATTTGTTTATAAATTGCAGTACATTTTCCAACAGAAACAATAGTGTGTAGGTAAATCTGTCCTTAAACCAGCCAAATCATGATGTATAATACTGGCAGTACCGGAAAACTTAAATTCATTTGCAGTGTTTGGACAGATACATCACTTTACTGTAATCTGGCCTCCCCCCTCGCTTTTTAAGCAAATGTGATAGAGTGTCTCCCGCTCTAAGCTTTTGAAGATAGCTCCTGTGGCTTGGTGGAGGGCACCCAGTGGAAGTTTTGTTCTGGGTATGGGGAACCTGGGGAGAAGAGCTGTATGAGTATGAGTAAACCTGGGCCTCCTGTTTGGGCACTTGAGCTCTGTGCTTGGCTGAGTCTTCCACTGTCAAAAACCAACCAGCATATCTTCTTTTTTCACGATTCTCTCAGCTCAACCTGTGCATCTTTTCTTCCAGGAGGGGCACAGTCTCACTTGTTTATTCTGCCTCCCAAAGCCGTGACAGAGCCCACGTGGTGGTTTTCCTGGGTGTGAATGTGTATGTCTGTGCTTTCCTTTATTCGTTCCATGTTTCCTTCGAACTACTAGGAAGATGAGAAATAAAAAATCTTCCCAGGGGCAGGGTCTGGGGAAGGGGAAGGGGCGGGAAGGTGGCAAGAAGAAGCCCCTGAAGCAGCCCAAGAAGCAGGCCCCGGAGATGGACGAGGAAGCTGAGGCATTCGAGCAGAAGCAGAAAGAGCAGAAGAAACCTGAGGAGCTAAAAGTCAATGCCATCCCTGGCCACAGGTGGAATTAAAAAGTCTGCCAAAGCCCTGGCCGGTTTGGCTCAGCTGATAGAGCGTCGGCCTGCGGTCCAGAGAGACCGGGTTTGGTTCCCGCTAAGGGCACGTACCTCGGTTGCAGTTTGTCCCCAGCCCTGGTTGGTCGTGCGGGTGGCAACGACTTGATGTGTCCCTTTCACGTCAATGTTTCTCTCTCTCTCCCTCTCTCTCCCTCTCCCCCCCTCCCACTCCATCTGAACAAAATATGGAAAAATGTCCTCGGGTGAGGATTAAAAAAAAAAGAAGTCTGGCAAAAAGTGAGTTGTTCCTTGTGCCTGGGGCAGTGGTGATCCTTACTTCCATTTTTTAAATCCTCACCTGAGGACATTTTTGCATTTATTTTTCAGATATAAAGGGAGGAAGAAAGAGAGAGAAACATTGATGTGAGAGACACATCGACTGATTGCCACCCACACAACCCCAACTAGGGCTGGGGACAGGGATGAGCTGCAACCGAGGTACGTGCCCTTAGCAGCAACTGAACCCGGGTCTCTGGTCCGCGGGCCAACGCTCTAACCCCTGAGCCAAACTGGCCAGGGCTCCATTCCTTTTTTTAACATCTGGATTCCCTGCCGTAACATCTTGCCACCTGTAACTAGAATGAAGTTTAGTCTTGGAGCCTGTTATACATTTAAAAATAAACTTTTGTAAAAAAGAAATAATAGTAATAATAATCATTCAATGGTTCATCTCTTCAGTTCTTCTCACTCTGCCATTTCACCCTTAGCTGTGAAGTCAGAGTAAACCCAGCCCAGAATCCTGCCCAAGTATGTTCTTCAGTCTTTGTTCTGTTCCGAATTCTGTACCACTTGGAGTTAAACCAACTCATTTGAAAAAACAAAACAAAAACCTCTTTGCAATAGTCCACCTTCCTGCCACAGCCTGTTTTCTCCACACACCTCCCTGTCCTGGCCGTTCTCTGTTTTTGGTAGACCATGGTCTATCAATCGTATAGCCACACAGGTATGGGTCGTTGGGCATGAAAAAGCTGTAGTTTGAAAATAAATAAATAAATGAATAAAAAGCTGTAGTTTTTCTACCCTAGACATTTTATCACTGATAGTAATGCAAAAAGGACATTTCAGAGTTTAGGAGAGAAAGGAGGCAGCAGATGTAAATAATAATCACTGCGTCCAAATTTTAGGAGAGAAAAAAAGAGATGCAGAACTGGTCATACGTTTTACTCTTCACCCTCTGTGTTTTTGAGTTCCTCGCATTTGAAGCCAGGCAGGATGGAAGGGGTGGGTGAGGAGGAGGACATCTCTTGAATTAGAGCACAAAGAGGGAACTTCTGCAGGGTCTGAACCATCCTTTGAAGCAGAAGTTTTTAACCTTTTAAAATGTATGTTACACACACACATTTACGATTACAAAGCAGGACAATCACATTGAAATATAGATATGACCATTTTTAAGTAGATTCTTGATATAGCAATATATGCTTCTTTGTTAACATTAAATTAAGTCTAGAAGTGAGTCTAACAACTGTGGTAATTTTGAAGTGGTAATGGGTGTGAATAATATTTCAAAATATCTGCAATGACTATAATGGGATATAAAATATCTGAATTCTAGTGGTGATAAAAATCAGAGGTACTGCTAATACAAGTATGGCTTCTTGTCTGCACTCATAATTGAAAGAAATGCTAAATTTCAGTTAGAGATCAGTGAAGATGAAGGATATTTTCTTTCCCACCTTAATAGATTTTCTGAATTTCATCCTCCAATCTCTATATTCCCCCTAATTCCTTGGGGGTACTATTTGTATGTAGGGAAGAAAACAAATTAGAGGTTGTCTTCATGTAAAAAGTAGAGCTCTTGCCCTGGCCGATTTGGCTCAGCGGTTAGAGTGCCCGCCTGCGGTCCGGAGAGACCCGGGTTCGGTTCCCGCTAAGGGCATGTACCTTGGTTGCAGTTTGTCCCCGGCCCTGGTTGGTCGTGCGGCTGGCAGCCACTCCATGTGTCCCTTTCACATCGATGTTTCTCACTCTCTCTCTTCCTCTCTCTCCCTCCCACTCTGTCTGTACAAAAAATGGAAAAATGTCCTCGGGTGAGGATAAAAAAAATAAAAATAAAAAGTAGAGCTCCTCCTCAATGAAGTCAATTATACCTGTAAATATAGAATGCAGGAAAGATTCTCACATGTATTATTAAATTATAGAGGAATTTTTAGGATTCCATCAGAAGGTGTTTTGCATATCAACAAACATCTTTAGGGTGCCTGCTAAGCCAGGCACCCATCAGGATACTTCTCTGATATATGGGTAGCATTTAACTTGTGCCTGAAAAAAAAAAAAGACGTGACATGATTGGCAAATTAAAGCTCAGTTCAGATAAGATACAAATAAAACCAGCTTTAGAAAAAAACAGAGAGCCTATTTTCTGTACAGCGACAGGTCATCTTTCTTTTTAATGAACTTCAGCAACTTCACAGAACAAAGATAACCAAATGAACATTAAATTGGCCCAGGACAAGTCATTCAATCTCCCTGCCTTTCGGTTTCCTATACATAGATAGGTTGGTGGCAGTTAACTGTTCTGTCTGCCTCAGATGGTTGTTGTCAAGACTAATGAGTGAGGTAATGAAAGTAAGTGCATTTTAAACTGCAAAGCACCTTATAAATATAAGATGGCATTAATATTGGTCCTGGAGGTGGTGGGAAATAACTCACAAAATTCAAAGGGGCCAACACAACTAAATGTAAGACAAATTTTACAGTGGATGGGACTCTAGCCTAGTTTAGTGTTCTCATTTTATGCAGGAGAAAACCCCACAACCCTAATATTTATTTAGTACCTATTAAGTATCAGAAACAATACTGGGTCTTTTCATATGTTATTTTTGTTAATGCCCAGAATAATTTGGTAAAGATAGGTGTTACAAGCTCCTACTCCCTTTTCATGACTGACAAAAAATAGTAGCTTGACCGACACCATAGCTGCTAAAGCAGGAACCAGAGTTTGAAACCACTTATATTTGATCTTTCTCTCATCCTGTCTCAGAGGAGGTGGGGTGCCTCCGAGTGTTGTCTCTGGAATACACGCAGTAAGCATCAGAGTGTTCATGGTTCTGTTCCTCATTTCTTAGTACGGGCAGTACACCCATCTGCTCTTTTCTGCTCTCTTGGGAAAGATAAAATAACTGCCATTTGGGGTCATTATACATTTCTGATTTCCAACCTGCATGTGGGTTCTCAGTAATACTTCGTGACCCTTTAAATCATCTCCAGTCACCTCAGTGGAGGTTGTCCAACAACCCCTGTACCCTCTCTCTAGAGAGAGAAGTGAGGCTGCCTAAGAACTTTCTTTTTTTCCAAATCTTTCCTTCTACCACCCAAATCGAGATAGTTTTATCACATCTTTTCTTTCATTCTCAGTTTTAAAGGGGTTATTGGTATTTTTCCCCCAAGAGAAACTCTGCTTGTACTTCTGCTGTTGATACTGCAATCACCCAAAGTCCTTTCAGGATGTTGCTAAAATGAGCAGCACCCGTTTTGCCTTCTGTTTTATGTCTTCAAGTCAGAAAGCTTGGTCAAGCCTCCCCCTTTCTGAAGAGGCTTCCCTCAACTTGCTCTCGTTCTTGGTACTTCTTCCCCCACCCCTGCCCCCCACTTCTCTCCAGATTATTTTTTTAACAGTTTCTCTTCAATGTGGCTATTATCCTTCTTTCTTGACACCACTTCCCACTCTTTAAAATCCCCTGTTTGCCTGGCTCAGCATCGTTCTTCTCAGTCCGTTGAGAATGCTTACCTTCCACCTGGAATCCTGGTGGCTGCTACTGCTCTTACCTTGGCACGCCTTTCTCCGTGACACGGCTGCTCTCCCGGGCGAGCTCGCCCTCTCACTGTACATTTATAGCCACAGTTGGTACCTCCTAAACTTTTATCTCTAGCCATCTTCTCTCCCCAGCTACAAACCCATTTTTCTGTTTCACAGATGCTATAAATGAAAGGTTTCCAAAGTAAAGGCATTCTTCCCTTTTCCCATCTCAACCCATTTTTTCCTCTACTTTTGTCTTCAAAAGCAACAAACCAGTTCCCCCTGCAAACAAAACAAAAGCAAGCCTTCCTCTGTCCTGTGGAAGACCCACTCAGATTGTGAGAGACACCGGAAAGGTCAGTGTGGGAGCTGTTGGAAATTCTCTCGATGGGGTGAAGATGATGGGTGTGTTGCAGGGACTCGGAAAAGTACCATGTGAGGTTCGTTTTCTTATTTAGTATTCTGTAAGCAGCTTTGTAATGAACATATACTACATCACACTATTTAGGTCAAGCTTTTACACATACCTCATTATACCTGGCTCATGCCTGATGCTCAGCCGACGTTTTTGTTTTAATTATAAACCTACGATATAAGTACCTTCCTTCTTGGTTGTTTAACAGTAGTTTCTTCTCAGGTCATATAGTAAATCTAGGATCAAAAGAATCCTATCTCTGAATAGGAGCCTCCCCTGTTAGCATCCTAGACATCATTTTTACAGATCTTTGGACAATGTTTAGTTCACCTACATTCTTAATCAGTTCTAAATTGGCGGTGATAACATCTTTGACATGCAGAGATGAGGTCTGAAGTGTGAAGTAAAGAAAAGAGTTCAAACTAGAAACCTGTAATACCTGTCCAGCCTGTGCTGTAACCACGACTGGGCAGATTCTCTGCAGGATCCTCTTTGGGGAACTTCCTACTTACTCTAAGTAGTTTGTAATGTCTTTTATGCTCTGAAACTTCTGTATATTTTGGTCTGACTATTCAAACACAGAAACCACTTACGGGGGTGTGGTTACATCACAGCTGTACCGTGAGCAGTTTTGAAGAGGGTTCACAAAAGACAAAGTAATTGGTATTGTCCTAAGTGCCATTATTTAACTTCGGTTTCAATTTGTGCAGTATACAGAACTGTGGAAGATTTAATAGCTTTTCACTTCACTGGCAAAGATTTACTGAAGACCAACTCTGGAGACGCTGCGATAGGATCCTCAGAGAATACAACATTGAATGAAAGGTCCCTTTCCCAAGAGGACATATCTGTGCTAGACGAGTTTACAAATTAGGAAACTGGATTTAATTGAGAAACGATTTCATTCTGAGCAAGCAGTTAACCAGGATGATCTAGTGTAAATCCCAGCATGTCTGTCTGTCCATTGTTCACCAAAATACCAGAGGTCACGTGCCTGGTTACCCAAGGCTTATTATGTACTGGCCTCTGTATTGCCCCTCCTACTATTCCCTTTCTGCTTTTGAAAGAGGAATGGAATATTGGCCTTCTCTCATTCAGGTACTGAGAGGAAGCCAGTTAGTGGGCCTGTTTATCCATGTCAGGATTAAGAATTCCCTTCCACCCTTTCCAGAAATAATATTTGGAAATTATGTTACCCAGCATATTTAATTTACTGCTGTGGTACTTGTTAGCAATGCGAGGATTTTTCAGTTGGTCAGTTTTATTTTGGAAGTTGTTATAAGACGTGGAACTAATGCTCTGTAATACCTATTTACTATTTAAAGAACTAGTTTTTATTAAGGTAATCTAAACTTTTTTTGAAAGTCTATCTATGATTAAGCTAAATATTTTAAAACCATTGTATTCAGTAGATAACAAGGCTATTTTTAGAAACAAGATACTTTGGGATTAAGAAGACAGACTTTGGAATCAGAAAGACCTGGGTTTGTATTCCAGCTTTAACCGTACTAGATATGTCATTCAACAAGTCATTTAACCTCTCTGAGTCTCCGTTTCCTCATCTGTAAGATGGGGATAACAACATCTAATTGATAGAATGATTGGTTATAAGGGCCACATAACATAATGTGCATTGTACAAATTAAGTACTCAATAAGCAATAGCATTTTTTTTTTGTTTTTGATCCTCACCCGAGAACATTTTTGCATGTATCTTCAGATAGAGCGGGAGGGAGAGAGGGAAGAAGAGAGAGAGAGAAACATCAATGTGAGAGAGACACTTTGAGTGGTTGACACCCACATGACCCCAACTGGGGCGAGGGACACAAACTGCATTCAAGGAGCGTGCCCTTAGCTGGAACCGAACCCAGGACTCTTTGGTCCACAGGCCGATGCTCTAACTGCTGGGCCATACCAGCCAGGGCGCCTTTTTTTTTTTTTTTGCCATTCCTTTACATTGAGTCAAAGTACAATATGGACACTTTAAAATATATATAGAGAGAATTATTATGAAGGTATGAACAATTTGGTCTCTTAAATACTTAAACTCTTACATATGTTTTATGACATGGTAGAATTTTAGAAATTGACTTAACCTAATTAAAGGCAGCATGGAATGCAAATTGTATTTATTTAATAGAAACTTATATAAGGCATACCATCTTCCAGGACTTTGTACTTTTACAAATATTAAACTACTTAATCTCTGTAACATTGACATTTTACCGAAGGAAACTGAGGCAAAAAGAGATCAGTGATTGCCCAGGGTCACACAGGTAGTACATGGTGGACTTGGGGTCTGGCTTTGAAGTCCTTTAACACTGCACCATGCAGCCTCTCCTATATGTTCTTTTTTCTATAAAGTGTGTGGGGGCTTAAAAAGAAATAGTAGCAGTTCTTTTCTGATGTCAAAGCATAAGAGAAAAAAATACCGAATTAGAGCAGGGTTGAAGAAAGTGGAACCTAAATTTAACACTTGACTTAGTTTTATCTAGCTTATTCCAGGTAATATTGATCTTGAAACAGTGCAGTTACACAAACACAGCAAGGTACTAAATGTCTCGTACCTAATGTTTTGCCCAATGGCAAAAGATAACAGCATTACTTCATTACCTCTTCTGCTTTTGCCTCCCTTTCATTTGAGTGTTTGGCTATCTTCTCCTGGGTAGGATCTTTGTGTCTGGACGGAACTTGCACACCTTAGTGTTGATGGTTACTTTCTAAATGATCTGCCACTTACCTTAGCTGACTCGTGGCTGTGATCCAGGGACTCTCCTCCCTTGCACCTATGCAAAAGCTGTCAGCAGTCCAGGACAAGTTCCAGATTATGACTTCACTAGTCTCTCCACTTTACTAGTCAAATATCAAGTTTCCATACTTACCTGGCAGGGGAAATACCATGATCACGAAGGTGGTTTTCCCAGGGCGAGGCTTATCCATTGCACTCCGGATGTGCTGGCCCCTGCGATTTCCCCAAATGTGGGAAACTCGTCTGCATAATTTATGGTAGTGGGGGACTGCGTTCCTGCTCTCCCCTGCAAAAAAAAAAAAAAAATCAAGTTTCCATGTTTGTTGCTATTAAATGTAGATAATGATAAGCTGAACTTATTATTAGTATATATTTATTGAGACATGTACTACCTACTTACTGACTGTGGATTTAACTGGCTGATACTATTCACACACAAAGCCCCCCCTTTCCCCACATTCACCCCTTCCTCCCTTCCCCTCCCTATTTCCCTTCCCCTCCCTTTCCCCACCTTTCCCCCTTCCCCACCTTTTCCCCCCTTTTCCCCCTTCCCCACCTTTTCCCCCCTTTTCCCCCTTTCCCACCTTTCCTCACCCTTCCGCACATTCCCCACCTCATTGCTTACCCAATTGTTACATCTGTTTATGATCCTCTCCCTTTTGCAGTCTATACTTTACATATAGATCAGTGGTGAAAGCTATCTCCAGGGCAAACTTGGAGCAGTAATTTGATCTCAGATTCTTCTGAGAATCCAACATGTGCTAAAAACTGTGTGTGGCCCTGGCTGTTTTGCTCAGCGGTTAGAGCTTCGACCTGCGGTCCAGAGAGACCGGGTTCAGTTCCCGCTAGGGGCACGTACCTCAGTTGCGGTTTGTCCTGGGCCCTGGTTGGGTCGTGCTGGTGGCAACCACTCGATGTGTTCAGTTCACGTCGATGTTTCTCTCTCTCTCTGTCTCTTCCTCGCTCTCCCTCCCACTCTATCTGAACAAGAAATGGAAAAAATGTCCTCAGGTGAGGATAAAAACAAACAAACAGTGTGTGTCTTTCAAAAAGGATAAACGGAATGTAGCTACCTTCTCATGAGGTGGACCACAGTGGCAGCAGATTAATAACTTATTTGATTTAGGAAACTAAGCAGAAGGTAGTTTCCATGTTGGCACCTCAATTACCTAAGACTGCAAATCTTCTGAGGCCTTTTTTTTTTTTGCTTTGGAAACATGGCTATGGGCAGATTCAGTCTTGATGCTGAGATAATTTTTTTGTAGTTCTTAGCTGTGCTGACAACTTTTCGGTTTGGAAATTCTATCCTTTTTTTTTTTTGCAATTTTTATTAACTTATTTTTGTTACAGATGTTTCTCCTTTTTACACCCTAGACACCCTTCTGCTGATCCCGCCCCACCCTTCCCCAGCATTGTTGTCTATGTCTGTTGGTTATGCATACTGCATATAAGTTCTTTGGTTTATCTCATCCCTCCCCCTGGCCTCCCTACTCAGGTTTGTCAGTCTGAACCGTACTCCTTTCTATGTCTCTGGGTCTATTTTGTTCATCAGCTTATTTTGTTCATTGTATTCCACAAGTAAGTGAGATCATGTGGTATTGTCTTTCTCTGATTGGCTTATTTCGCTTAGCATGATGCTCTCCATGAAATTCTTTTTCCTACTGGTTTGACCTGTGTTACTTCTTCATCTCATTTCTTCATTTTATTCATTCAGTCATCAAAAAGATGTTTATTCAGCCTCTACTTTGCACGAGGTGGTGGGTTCTTCACCTGTGTTACTGTGGTGAGCAAACACAGATGTCCTTGAGGAGCCTTCATTTTAGTGAGGGAGGCAGTCACTAAACCAGTTGTCACTGAAATCAGTGCAAAATTACAATTGTGAAAAACTTGGTGAAGGAGAGGCTCCCAGTGTCATACGTCCCAGTCTGCAGAGTTGACTGCGTTGAGATCCAGATCCACGGTATACATGGGAATCGCTCAGGGCTTTTTGGCCAACTATCCCCCATGCTGACAATGACCTGCTTTCCTTCTTTGCCCGAGGAACCCCCCCCCCCCCTTTTTTTTTTGCTAGATTCACAATGCTGAAGTGAATATCCTTGATAAGAACATTATTTCCATAGCTAAATTATTAGAAGTAGAATTTGATGGGAAAAGAGGTGTAAGCCTACTTTTAAGATTTTGATACACATTCCTATATTGGTTTCCAGATTAATCGTCCTCAATGTCCATTTTTCTTCATTGTGTTAGTCATTTTCTTGTTACTATTAAATACGTTTTAAATTTGTATTTTGAGTGTCATTTTTTAATTCCCAGAGAAGTTCTGTTTTGTCGTGAAATCTCAGTCTTTCCCTTTGGATTCTGCTTTCAGTGTCACACCTGGATTTGCCCTTCGAGTACAAACATAGCTGTAGCTATATGTCCTTCATTTGTGTGTGTTTTTATTTATATTTACATCAAATTCATCTGGAAATTATTTTGCATATAGAATCTTATTTTTTGCCAAGTGGCTGGTTAGTTGTCCCAGTAGCATTAGTTGTTTTTAATATATCATAATGTGTGAACATACATATAAAACTACTATGAAGTATTTTTAAATGTCCTTATAATTAGTGATTAGGATGGAGTAAGGTAGGAAGTATCAATTCTCTGGGCCATTTGAAGCAGAGAGCCACCTTGCCATAAACTAAAAGTAGCACATTAAACATAGTAAAGGTGAAGTAGCATCATTAAGTATCAGAAAAGGTGAAGTCCCTTTTATTGGCTCAGAGGGTATGGGATGCTTTTAGATCTGGACAATCCTCTTAATACTCCTCTCTGGTCCCCGATTATATGGGTGTACGCTCTAATTTACCTGAGTTTCTATTTGGTTGCTATTTCCTGTGTCCTGTGCTATCTCACACTGAGTCATAGGGGATGTGAATATACCTGCCAGTCTGAGAGTTGATTGAGGCTAAAATAGGTTCTTTTTAGTAGAAATCAAGATCATGATGCCCTGGCCGGTTTGGCTCAGCGGTTAGAGCGTCGGCCTGCGGTCCTGAGAGACCCGGGTTCGGTTCCCGCTAAGGGCACGTACTTCGGTTGCAGTTTGTCCCCAGCCCTGGTTGGTCGTGCGGGTGGCAGCCACTCGATGTGTCCCTTCACGTCGATGTTTCTCTCTCTCTCTCTGTTCCTCTCTCTCTCCCTCCCACTCTACCTGAACAAAAAATGGAAAAATGTCCTCGGGTGAGGATAAAAAAAAAATAAAAAAAAAAGATCATGATAACTTTCGGAACTTTTTTTTAAATGAGCACTTTATATCATTTTAATAATTTAACATGTGACTATTCAAGTTAGTATTAAAAATAACCAAAGTACTTGAGCTTCACTATGCATTTTATTAACACAGTTTTCTCCCTCGGTTTACAATAACATGCTTTGAATAAGTTTGTATCAGTGCAACAATTGTAAGGTCTCTGAAAGAAGAAAGGGAACATTTCTTGCTTGCTCTACTTCGCTTAATTGGCAGGCATGCTTAGGTTTTGTGACCATGGGGAGGGTGGGGGGGTGGGGAGAGACTAGGGATGCCTTAGGTGTTGAACTGATAACTCAGAGGTCCAGTAGAACCAACTGTCTGTCCTCCCAGGCTTACAATCAATATTTGTTAAGATTCCTTGGCTTGCAAAGACAAAAACTAAGTCTAATTCATCAAAAGAAGTTATTTGTTAAAACTGGCTATTGAAAGGGTTCTCGGAAAGCTTGCAGTCTTAAAGGAATTGCTGCACAGGTAAACTTTGGGCAAGGCAGGAATCTAGGGCCTCAGGCAGATTCCTAGGGAGCCCCGAACCTTCCCTGGAGTGTTTTTATGAAGATAACACAGCTCTGACCATCTCTTTACTTAGGTCTCAAATTCCCAAGAAAGAGAATCTTGTTTGCTTGATGGATGGTGGAGATAGAGCCATATGTAATAGACCAAATCATATTAATTTGCAGTATTGGACTATTTTTGCCACACAGAAAAAACTATTTCATGTTTCACCTTAACAGCACAGACATGGCTTTTGGGACTCCCCTAAGTGTTAGGAGAATTGTGAGGTGGTGAGCCTCCCCAGCTAATGTCTACTACATGTTCTTTTGATTTTCTCAACTCCACGGATCTTGTTTTCCTCATACTCTTTTCCATTTTGCTACACCCCCTTTTCCCCCAAAAAACCCTAACCTTGGACTAGCTTCCCTGTGCAAGAAAATGAAATACTGCTTGGGCCAAGGACACAACTCTCGAGATGGCCCTTGTCTGCTTGTCATTGGATGGCTGCAGATTTTCCTAGTCGCCATCCTTCTGGAAGGCAACCATGGTAGGTAGTATGCCTTCCTTCTGGTCATTGATGAGTCTGCAGGCAGTGTGACCATTCTGGTCTTAACAGTACAGTGCAGTTAATCAGTGGAGAGATTACTACTTCATAACAGTTCACACGAGTTGAAAGCTTTTGTTTGTTTTTCCTACCCCCAGCCAGCCCCTTGAGAGAGTTCTTGATTAGTTTTGAATCATAGAGTTCGATCCATTAAAGCCATGTCTTTTGACTAGAGCTATCTTCTGACTGTCTTCAAGATAGAGACTTTCGCCCTGGCTGGTTTGGTTCAGCGGTTAGAGCGTCGGCCTGCGGTCCTGAGAGACCCGGGTTTGGTTCCCACTAGGGGCGCGTACCTTGGTTGCAGTTTGTCCCCGGCCCTGGTCGGTTGTGTGGGTGGCAGCCACTCGATGTGTTCACATCGATGTTTCTTTTCTCTCTCTCTGTTCCTCTCTCTTCCTCCCACTCTACCTGAACAAAAAATGGAAAAATGTCCTCGGGTGAGGATAAAAAACAAAAACAAAAACAAAAAAAAGATAGAGACTTTCTCAGGTAAACAGAAGGAACCATCTTTTGGCTGTCATTTGGCTTCATTTCTTTTGACATACTGTTCTTGGCTGACACAATGGTTTTCAAGATTTATTTTTCATTGGAAGTATGTATTTGGATTCCATCGGTGAGGGAAAAATATTCTGTTTTGTGTGTAAATAGGCTATTCTAATACAAAATAAACTTCAGAATTTCTGTGGCCAAAGTGAGTAATGCCATGTTTATGCCATAGATGAAACAAATCAATTGTGGCAAGTACATTTGTGGAAACCACAAGACTCTGTATTGAAAGTAGTTTATTGCAGTGACTTACAAAGAAATAGCTATCTAGTAATTTCTTTTGGGAGGGAGAAATAAAAATTTGATACCAATATCTTTGCCTTTGTTTGAGTACATAGTAAGTTTACTTAAAATTCTGCATCTTCCCTTGCATTCCCTTTCCCCCGTACACACACTTGCAAGAACACACATTCTCATTTTCTTAATACTTTATTAGAAAAAACCACATCAGTAAGAAAGAGCTCTTCAAATGATGGAAAGAGTTTAATAGTAGTGGATAATGCCAAATTTTGAGATTGTGTTATATTCAGAAACACAGGTAAAGGTAAATAAATGATGGTGATCTGGTAAGTCAGTGTGCTGGAGGCAATTTGATGAAGTGGAAAGAGTTGGGCTTCGGAATCAGCCGGACTTGGCTTTGAATCCCAGACCTGATTCTAGCCATACAACCTCTTCGAGTTTCTTGTTTCTTTCTCTGTAAAGTGAGATTAACAACTGCTATACAAGATTAAAGTAATATGCTTTTAAGTTCCTGGCACATAGAAGTAGAGAGGTAAATAATAGGGTATAATAGTAGTTAGTTTTTTTGAAATAATTTATCGAAAATCAAACAAATTGCTTAATTTAATTTATTCTGATCATAGTCCTAGAGAGCTTGTGCCATCCACCCCCACTTCGTTTTGTTGTTGTTGTTTGTTTTTTATCTTTAAAGAAAAACTGAAGTCTCAGTAATGGGTTTAATAGCTTTGCTAATGCTATATAGCTAGCTTAGACCCAGGTGATTAATTTCTTTTATCTTTGGACCTAAGTAAAAGGTCTGTTCATTGCTGTTTAAAAAAAAAGAGTCCAGCCGGTGTGGCTCACTGATTGAGCGTCTACCCATGCACCAAGAGGTCGCTGGTTCGATTCCTGGTCAGGTCACATGCCCAGGTTGTGGGCTAAATCCCCAGTGGGGTCGCGTGCAGGAGGCGGCCAATCGATGTTTCTGTCTCTCTCTCCTTCTCCCTTACTCTCTCTAAAAATAAAGAAAAAATTTTTTTAAAAAAGCAGAAGAAGAAGGAAAACAGTGGTTGTAAATGAAAGCCTCCACTGGTTAATGAAGTTAGTGCCGCTTGCCTAGTTGGTATGCATTGATACTCAGGAAGGGAATCGGAGCCCCCTCTTTCTGTCCAGTACTGGGAGGGCCTCCAGCGTCTTTTGACCTTAGCTCATCCAGTTGAGTGATTTGTGTCAGTGCTAATTGGCTGCCTCTGTTCCGAGTGGCAGATTTGAGTTTCATGTTGTCTTCTGAAGGCGCTTTGATTGAAAGATTCGCTAGTGGTTGAAACCAGCTTTTCTAGGGATAAAACAAACTACTATATTAAATGTACACATTGAATCTAAGATGAACCCAATTTTGGGAGCATTATAATGTACAACAAAATGTATAAAGCGAGGAAATATATATTTGAAGAACATATTGTAAGTCTATTTTGTGACCTTGTATCTGTTGGTACAATTAAGGTCTTCCCAGACCTTGTCTTCTGCATCCTACTGAACCATCACGGCTTCCCGTAAAGAGTCCGGGCAAAAACCAGGTCAAGGTTTAATTGGGCCACATCTGGTAGCCCAGAGCTTGGAGTAAACATCTTTCTGGGCCATTACTGATAACTTACAGCTCTTATTCTACTTGACGTAATTTTCTCCACTCTTTTTAATTTTTTTAAGACTTTATTTATTTTTAGAATGATTTTAGGCTCACAACAAAATTAAGAAGAAGGTGCAGAGATTTTTCCATCTATTGCTTACCCGTACACATGCATATCATAAACATCCCCCATCATTGTCCACCTTTTTGTAAACTGTTTCTGTCATCTTCTCATTCCTCATTCATTGGTGTGAAGTAAGAAATGAATGTTAAGCTCTATATGTAAAGAAAAAGCAGTGTGTAAAGAAGTTAATATTTTATCAGTATTTACTATGCATTGTTAATAATTTGTGTTCTGTCTGTTCTAGAGCTGCCTAGCAACCTCTAGCCCTGAGTGAACCATTTCAGGAAGCAGGCTGCATATAAGCCCTGCATAAAAATATAAAACAAGATCAGATGTAAACCCAATCTCAGTGTTCTCAGCTCCCTCTCTGGTCTAGTTTCATTTACTGATAAAATTCAAGTGTATGACCATTGCCATATCATCAAAAAAATCTTCTTATGGTTGGCTTATCTGGAGTGTTTGGTTTTCCCCCTTAAATTAAAAAATAAATCCCATACCAAACCGATACTTGTGTACTGAAGTTTCTGCAAGTATTTTGTTTCTAAATTGGAGTTGAGAATATAGGAATGAGTGAGGTAAAAACTTTTAATTGTATGTGGGAGATTGGTGAGGCAGCAATTCAGAAAACTCTCAATTTCAGCATTCTTATATTTGTCATTTGCTTTAGCTTAATTAAATTATAGGGAACTCAGATCAGAAAGGAAATAGTTGCACTCCTTTTTATTAAGGTTTGTTCTTCTGAAGTGGAAAATGGGAAGGTGGATAGCCCGTCTGACTTACTGTAGGTGGCATGGTGTACATTTACAGAGGTTAATTTTAAATGTATCAAACGAATAATTTAATGGTTTTTTAAAAATGTTTTTTCTTTATTGATTTTAGAGAGAGAGGAAGGGATAGGGAGAGAGAGAGAGAAACATCCGCCCTGGCCGGTTTGGCTCAGCGGTTAGAGTGTCGGCCTGCGGTCCGGAGAGACCCGGGTTCGGTTCCTGCTAAGGGCATGTACTTCGGTTGCAGTTTGTCCCCGGCCCTGGTTGGTCGTGAGGGTGGCAGGCACTTGATGTGTCCCTTTCACATCGATGTTTCTCTCTCTCTCTCTCTTCCTCTCTCTCCCTCCCACTCTACCTGAACAAAAAATTGGAAAAATGTCCTCGGGTGAGGATAAAAAAAAAAAGAAACATCCATGAGAGAGACCATATATTGGCTGCCTCCAGCATGCCCCATACTGGGGATTGGGCCCACAATTTGAGGAACCAGTGACCTCTTGGTGCATGGGTTGATGCTCAACCAGTGAGCTACACCGGCTGGTGTGTGTTTTAAGTTTTGATTTTTCAGTTGTATATGTTTACAGAGCATTGCCCCCCCCCCCCCACCTTCCCAACAAACTAGAAAGGAAAAAAGTGTCATGTATGGCTGTGATTATCTAGGGTTTTGTTTTAGGGCATTTAAACCCTGTTAATACAGATCAGTAACTTTCTGCACAAAATGAGGTTGAAATCTCCCTGCAATGATTTTATAAATAATTTATCATCTTTCATTTCTGGAGTCTACGTATTTTTTTCATACTGGCTGTCTTTCCTTATATACTTCAGTTAAAAGTGAGCAGCCTGCCTGGCTGGGAACGTAGTTGAATTACTTGAGAGGGTGGATGACTGTGTTATAGCCCATATGCTTTGTAAAACCACAGTCTGAAAATCCTCATTTATAAGTATAGTCTGATGCTGTCGCTGATTTCTGATTTTGGTGGGGGTGGGGGTTGGCTAATAAGACATTAGCAAGAACTTCATAAAATCTTAATCAAGTGAAAAATTTTCTGCAGTTGGAGCCGCAAAATGAGACTAATAGCTAGAATAGAGATACAGAGATTTCTTAGCCTTTTCCTTCTCCCTTACTGCAGAGAGAAGCCCCAAACAGCCTGGCTTGGCTTATAGGGGGGCATGCAAGAGAGAAACATCTTTATTTATAGCTTAAGGATTATGATATCGAGTTATACCTGAAAAGACTGAGATTATTAAGAATAAATCAGTGGATGGAATGAGCATTTAAAGTCTGTCACAAGAGTTTGATAAAAGGTTTAGGAAACATGGAGATCAGCTTCTTCTTCAGTCCCTTGGAAGATATTAGCGTTTCTTTTAGTATAAGGATTTTAAGAGACACTGTGTATTACCTATGAGTTCCAACAGTACCCTATAAGAATAGCTGCTATAAGTGTGCATTTACCCTGATGTGTAAAGCTTGATTAGCTATTCTAAAATTTATGTGAATTTATTTATATTTGCATGTTTATTTATATAGCCAGAACTATTTTTATTTTTTAAACTTATCTTTTGTTGAATATATTACAGATCTACCCCTTTTATCCCCCATTAACTCCCTCCACCCCACTCCCGTCCCTCTCCTGCCTTCCCCACACTATTGTCCGTGTCCATTGGTTATGCATATATGCATAGAAGTTCTTTGGTTTATCTCTCCCTGCCCCCCCCCTTCCCTTTAAGGTTCATCAGTCTAACAGCCAATTTTTTGTTGGTTTGTTTTTTATGTTTTTTAAAATTTTTATGTCTTTAGAGAGACAGGAAGGGAGAGAGAAATAGGAACATCAATGTCAGAAACATTGATTGGCTGCTTCCTGCACGCCCCCTACTGGGGATCGAGCACACAACTTGGGCATGTGCCCTGCCTGGGAACCTAACCAGGACCTCTCAGTCCATGGAGAGACACTCAATC
Organism: Molossus molossus; assembly: GCF_014108415.1. NCBI lineage: Eukaryota > Metazoa > Chordata > Mammalia > Chiroptera > Molossidae > Molossus > Molossus molossus. The sequence goes on from NW_023425345.1 coordinate 30,423,922, forward strand.
CACTGAGGCACACTGGTGGGGCCTAACAACCAATTTGTACTTCTTAATTCCTTCACCTTTTTCACTCATCCCCCCAGCCCCCTCCCATCTGGCAACCAACAAAAAAGTTCTCTGTATCTGTGAGTCTGTTTCTGTTCTGCTTGCTCATTTTGTTTGTAGATTCAGTTATTGATAGATATATATTTATTGCCATTTTATTGTTTGTATTTTTTTTCTTCATCTCCTTTATGAAGACCCTTCAACATTTCATATAATACTGGTTTGGTGGTGATGACCTCATTTAGCTATTTCTTGTTCGGAAAACTCTTTCTATGTCCATCGATTCTAAGTGATAGCTTTGCAGTATAGAGTAATCTTGGTTGTAGGTCGTTGCTTTTCGTCACCTTGAATACTCTTGCCTGCAAAGTTTCTTTTGAGAAATCAGATGACAGTCTAGGGGAACTCCCTTGTAGGTAACTTACTTCTTTTCTCTTGCTGCTTTTAAGATTCTCTCCTTGTCTTGAACCTTTTTCATTTTGATGATGATGTGTCTTGGTGTGGACCTCTTTGGATTCATCTTGTTTGGGACATTTTGCTTCATGGACTTGTATGTCTGTTTCCTTCATGAAGTCAGGGAAGTTTTCTGTCATTATTTTTTCAAATAGGTTTTCAATTTCTTGCTTTCTCTCTTTCCTTCTGGCACGCCCATGATACGAATGTTGGTACGCTTGAAGTTGTCCCAGAAGCTCTTACTTTCCATAGTAACTCCCCCCCCCCCCTTTTTTTTTATCCACAAGATATGCCTGATGTGGGATGGGGATTCCTTGCTTCTCGGAGAGGACTTTCCCAGTGGAGGTAGCCCTCCTGATTTTTATTCTCCATATGTGAGTGTGGGACCAGCTCGTAGGCACCTCTCGATGTGGCTTCTTCTTTTCACCAGAATTGTTTTTAAAGAGAAGAACAAAGGAGGAAGACTCATACTATCTGATTTTAAGGCTATTAAGCCACAGCAATCAGTACAGTGTAGTATCAGAGAAAGGATACACACACACACACACACACACACACACACACAGCAACAACAGTAGAACAAAATAGAATCTAGAAATACACCCATACAAATATGGTTAATTGTGGGTTTTTTCTATTTTTTAATTTTTTTATTTTTACAAAGGTGCAAAGGTACTGCAGTGGGGAAAGGTTAATCTTTGATGCTGGGACAGTTAATATGAGAGCTTTGACCCATTTGATACTTTGAGAAACTTACAAACTTACAGAGAATTTTTATGAGTTTATTTGAGCCAAATACAACATATGCTAAAGAGCAAGATCTCAAATGCTTCCGAGAATAACAGTTTTGCAACTTCTTTTACGTGTTTGAAATTAAGGAAGGAATGTCCATGGAGGTGGGAGAAAGCAAGGTGGAGTTGGATTACAGTCAAGTTAGCAGGATTATGTGCTTCCTTGAGGGTTAATGCCCCTTCCCAGGGGTATTAATGTAGTGTTTCAAAGGTGTGTTTTAAACTAGATGCACAAAAACAACAGGCAGGGCTTGCTTAAGGCAAAGATAACCCTTTTACTAAAAAGTCATATGCCTGGGTTGTGACTCTCAACCATGACCTGCCCAGTTAGGAATTTATGTTCAGATTACCCTGTGAGGTTATACTTTCCAATTAAACCCCGTCCCCTTTTTTGGTCCACAAAAGAGATCATAGCCTTAAATTTAAAAAATATAAAACTTCTAGGAGAAAACATAGTAGATAATGTTTGTGATCTTTAGTTAGACGTAGATTTCTCAGCGATACTAACAAAAGCATAATCCACAAAAAGAAAAAATTGTGAAATTGAACTTCATCAAAAGTAAAACCTTTTGCTCTGTGCTAGACTGTTAACAGAAAGAAAAGACAAGTAGCTGACTGGAAGAAAATATTTGCAAAGCATAAATCTGACAAAGAAATTGGATCCAAATAACATAAAGAACTCTTAACAATAAGAAGACAAACCATCCAGTGGGCAAAAGGTTTGAAAAGTCTCTTCAAGTAACAATATAAACAGAGTACAAGTACATGAAAAGAGACTCAACATCAGTAGTCTTTTGGGAAATGCAAATTAAAACCACAATTAAGTACCGCTGCATACCTATCAGAAGGACTCAAAACAGTGAACATAATTATTAAGTGCTTACCATGTGCCAGATTCCCAGTGCTTTACGTAGGTGAGCTAATTTGATCTTTGTAGCATAGCTATAAGAATAACCACCATCATTATCCAGCTTTTCAGGTGATGGATTTGAAGCATGTATAAATTGGCTGCAGTCACAAAACTAGTAAATGGCAGAACCAGGAAAATACTACAGAATTACATGAACATTATATTATCTCACCATATTTAGTGGGTCTTGTATTACTGGGTTAAATTAGTGCTGTTGATCGATCCTCTTGTATGTGTCGCACCTGGACATTAGAATGGGGGGAAATGTTGTTTAAAGAAAACTCCTGATTTTTCTTTCTGATATACATACGCTCATGCACACAACATTTTCACCATCTGTTTATAGAAAACTACTGTTTTAATTTCTTTTAGTTGCTAGTTTTTAACCCATGCCAATCAGAATAAAAAGAAGGATCTTCAGGAAGAGGTAGGCTCCATTCTTGGAGCCAGCCACAGTTGAGGGTGGAGATGCTAGTTCTAGCTGGGACCAGTGCCCCCCCACCCCCCATGACAAAGTGATAGCAAGGTGCTAGTGCTTTTCATTAGCAGCCAGACCTCAGAGTTCCACAAATCACTCACCATTCGAGGCCGTCACTATCCCACTAGCCCCCTTGGCTCCCTGGAAGCAGCCTGGGAGATGGCCTAAACTAAGGGTTGAGTTTGATTTGCAGTAGTTAACCTTCTCACTCACGAAGCTCCGCAACTGCTTATCTCTAAAGGCTTTGAGTTTGGCGAAGGCCCATTGGGATCCAGTTCATGACAGTCGCAGTGAAAGGTCAGGAGCCACCTGCCACTCTGCCTACAGCCATCAAAAATCAAATAATTAAGCGAAGTGTTGGAAATGTGAAATTTTCACCTTTCGGTGCTCATCAACTGAAAGCCACTGTTGCTAGGCAGTGATTTTTCCGCCTACATAAAATTTGTGTTTGAGACAGTTTTTTCTTAAACACAGTTTTTAAAACTATAAAATGAATACGCGTAGGCATCATGGCCCTGAAATACTTCTTTAAATGAGAGAAAGGTGATTTGTTTTTAATAGTTTTGATGAGTTGAAACATGAAAACAATCACAAATCTCAATTGATTTCATGGGTGGGAACATATAAACTCAAATACAAGTCTAATTTGATTTGTAGATTCTATAGCTTTTTAAACCAAGAGTTGGAAAATTAACGTGAATGCCAGTAAGCATCTTTCCAGCAGCGAGGAGCTTTTGGTAGCAGTAGGCTCTTAACTGGGTTTATTTTTATTTCTGCTGAGCTGCTCGCACAGTGATTACCAGAAAATCACATGGAATGCTTTGAATATGTTCAGTATATGTATATGTTTTCGTAAGTCCTAATAGCAAATGTCTAAGGACTTAAATGAATCAAAACGTCGTAAGAAACTGGATATTACCATGTTGATAATCATGTTATGTTTTATTTTTTAAAAATTTGTTTTTTATTATTTACATTTACTATTCATTTGTTACTTTAAAACAGTCAAGTTCTTTCCTACTATAGATATTTCACGATCCTAAGAAAAATGTTGTAACCTCTTAGACTCCTGGGATTTATACCTAAAAACAGCCTTAAGGACCATTCTGCCCAACTTTTTCATTTTATTGATTGAGAGACTGATAGTCTGCGGCTGAGGTAACACCTGTGGGTTATTTAGCTTATTGTGGCAGAGCTGAGACCAGAATTGATGGATCTCCGGCTCTGGGCCTTTGCTGGGCATGATGTTGTGTCCTTGTCTGCTCCTTCCACACCAGAGCACTGCTTGGTTGTATCTGCTGTTTTCACAGTAGATTTATGCACATAAATCTACATGCAGTCATCCCTGTTGGCTTGGACAGGAGTAAGGGAAAGAATTCTTAACAAGTAATTCAGAAAGCACAAGGAAACTAGTCAGTTTTTAGAATTATTATTTTTATTTTTTTGTTAATCCTCACCTGAGGATATTTTTTCCTTTTTTTTTTTTTTTTATCCTCACTCGAAGACATTTTCCATTTTTTGTTCAGGTAGAGTGGGAGGGAGAGAGAGAAACATCGATGTGAAAGGGACACATCGAGTGGCTGCCACCCGCATGACCCAACCAGGGCCGGGGACAAACTGCAACCGAGGTACATGCCCTTAGCGGGGACCAAACCTAGGTCTCCCTGGACCGCAGGCCAACGCTCTTAACTGCTGAGCCAGACTGGCCAGGGCTTTTTTTTTAAAGAGTGGGGGCGGGGGAGAGAGAAACAATCGATTGGTTGCTTCTGGCACATCACCCAGCCAGGGCCAAGGATTGAACCTGCAACCCAGGTACATGCCTTTGACAGGGAATCAAACCCCAGACCCGTCAGTGTGTGGGCTGACAATCTAACCACTGGCCCGGTGCTCAGAATTATTTTTGTGATGAGAAATTTTATCATATGACAATCAAGATGTAGCATTTAAAAATATTTGATTCCCTAGAAGAAAATAACGAGCAAGCTAGTAGAATATGTGGATAAAAGATGAGAACGGTGAAAGTCGGCTCACACTGCCCAGCCAGTGTGGCTCAGTGGACTGAGCATCCTCCCTGGACTGAGAGGTCCCAGTTTGATTCCCCGTCAGGGCACATGTCCAGGTTGCAGGCTCGATCCTCAGTAGGGGGCGTGCAGGAGGCAGCCGATCAGTGTTTTTCTCTCACATTGATGTTTCTGTTTCTCTGTCCCTTCCTCTCTCTCCAAAAAAAACCCCAATAAAAACATATTAAAATTTTAAAAAGTCAGCTCACTTTAAAAAAACAGACCCATCACAAATAGCCACTTTAAAAAAATGCCAGCTGGAATGTGATACCTTATTTACTTACCAGATTGGCAAAGATTTAAGTGTGGCAATACCTTGTATTAGTGAAAGCAGAGAGAAGTAGCCAAATATAAAATCGTCCTACCTTTTGACTCATCAGTTTTCTAACTGCAACTTTGTCCTACAAATATAATAATAGTAATAGAAGGTTGACCTTTCATATAGTTTATAATGCTGCAACAGGGTGGTTATTGAAGTTTTTATATACACACACAAAAGCAAAAACTGGTAATTGCTCAAGTATCTTAATAATGAGCTAGTTCTATAAATTATAGAACAGTAGAAAATAATAGAATATATGTGGTAGTAGATCTGTATGTGCTGAAGTCCAAGATTTGTTAGAGGAAAAAGGGCAGGTTTTTAGATCAGTTTGTATACTAATAGATATATATATATATTTATGCTTTTAACATTTAAAAATTTTGATAGGATACAAATGAAAATATTAATGATGAAACAGTAAGGTGTGTTCATTGTTAAAATGGTTTTAATTTAATTTCTCTTAAAGAAAAAGCACATTTAGTTCCAAGATTCAATTAATGTAATTGAGATTCAAGCAGCGAAGTTTCACGACCAATAGCATTCCACCTCACGCATACCCTCCACCCCAGTCTTCATTCAGGAAGACAGATATCTAAGAAGTACATATATCAAAAGCTATAAAGGTAATCATATCCTTTGACATTGTAATTTTATTTCTGGGTCTGGATAATAAGGAAATAAAATTAAAAATCTTTACAGTAGTAGAAAATGAATGTAATACAAACATCTAGCAATTGACTCCTGTTGACTAAATCATGAGATAACAAGATAGAATATTATGTAGCCTAGAAAAATATTGTACGCGCATACTGTGAAGGCACTTGTAAGAAAGACATGGGATTAACGTTAGGTAAACAAAAATTCATAACTGCAAAAGTAGGGCCAGTGGTTACCGTAATGTTTTTTAAATGCCTTTGAGTATCAGACACGCATGGTAGGAACCAGGTTCCCTGTATTTATTATCTCTAATCCTCACAAAAGTCTGATGAGGATGATGATATTGCCTCTATCTGATAGAAGGAAAGGAAGGGTGAGGGGAGTTAGCAGTTGTCATGTGTGGAGGAGTCTTGTTTTGAAACCCGTCAGTGCACAGCCGGTAAGCTCCTGCTTCCACCCACCCACCGAGCACCCTGCTGCGTCTCACGAGAGGTTCTGCACTCGCCTTCTCGCGCTCATGCTTAGATACCAGCACTGATTTTACAGAACGCCAAGAGTGGGCCTGGGGCCCGGTGAACTGGGAGGTGCCAGTGTGGCTCCCTCCCGACCCCATTTCCAACTTACAGTAAGGAGAATAATCAAACCTGTGCTGATATATATACGTTTATCATTGTAATTTATACATACATTTGTAATTCTAAGGATAATTAGTAATACATGAATTCCCCCCTCAAAAACGCTTGATTGTCTTTCTGATGTTAGGACTGTTTGCTGCCATTTTATTTTCTGTGATTTAGCCAGTGCTGGTGATCCGTTTCTGTGTGACAAGCGGCATGCCTTCCTGAGGGTGGGCCCTTTCTTCCAAAGTGAGCAGATCTTTTGTGCCGGCAGTTGAGCGGTGATAGTGTCATTATCGCTGCCACAGCTCCTGGTGATCAGGTTCCAGGAGCCATTGAGCATCCCACCCCACCTCCAGGCCTCAGGGCCTGAACCACCCCCACCCGCCTCCAGCAGTCTCCTTGGTCCCTTACTCCAGCGTGCCGCCCATGGTTTAGCACTTCCTTTGTGTGCTGTGACGGGAAGAAAGTTGAGGAAGCTGCTGGCAAACCACATATTTATGAATGTCACCCAGAGATTGGTTCGATTTTCATCCATGTACATGGCGCTTTGTTCAGAATTCATTATCCTCCAGGTGAATGCAGCAGAGAGCTTGCACGTCACACTTGATCCCCTCGTTAGTTGAAGACAATAGCATGGTTAGGGATTATTCTAGGCCAGAATATGTACTCCATTTATGGACAAACAAGGAAGTCAAGACCTGGAGAGACACACTGTGACCAAAGAGCTTCCACAAAGTGGGACATGCAGTAGAAAGTTTCACCATGTTTTCCAAGTGAGTAGTTAATTTTATTCTTCATTTTCGTGATTGAGGTTACAAAATCTGTGTGATGAAATCAATTGTAATGATGTTGCGCAGAGGCAGTGTGATGATAGTCAGGCTTTGGGAGCCTCCTCACCTTTGTTTGGTGAGATGGTGGCAGGGTTTTCTGGTTGGTGTGGATTTATCCTGGGCGGAACCCCAACTTCCTCTCTCCATTGCATCATCACTTGCTCCCTCATGGGGATTCGTTTTCCCATCTCTACGGAGGATCTATGGGCTAAAATGTGGGGATGTTTGTCATTGCTTTCTTTTAAAAAGGAAAAAGAACACTTATAAAGAAGCAGAATTAGTTAGCATGAGTGGTGATACACTGTATATGTTAGTCTGATTAGTTGAAATGTGGAAATCCATGTATATCTTACTTGGTTTATTCTTCTTGGGAATAGAAACCAGATACTTAGAAGAAAGAAGGTAACATCTTTTTTTGTGTTATTTTAATTGCAGACACACATTGCCTCTTTGAGAATGTCTTATGATTCTTAAGACTCTAGTGATTACATTTTAAAGACATTTAACTCCTTGGCACTGTGAAATCAGTGTTTTGGGTACCAGTTTTGGTTTGTGTTTGTATTTTGTTTTGTTTTTTAATGTGAAACTGACTGTTCTATGTAATTATTCTTGAATGATTTCCCATTCCATTTTTAAAACCCCATTCATTACTGTTAAAGGCCTCATGCATTATTAAGGCCCGTGTTTTACAATATTATTTATATTGAAACAGGAGAAACAATTGTGATACACCGCGAGTGCAGTTTGGTAAATTTATGTATAAGGCTGAAGACTGGAGGGGAATCTGAAAAACAACTGGAATTGCAAAAGAATGACATGTTAATTAAATATGGAATTTTAGGACATAAATATAAGTTTTCCCCTGGTGTGTAGTAGAGAATTGGGCTTGTTGCAGTAGTAACAACCATAAAGTTAATTTCAGGGTAGTTGAAATTTATTCGCTTATTTATAGCATAATAGTAGTATAACTTTGTGTGTGAGAGAGAAACAGGAAAAAAATAAATATAAATAAATAGAATGAGATAGAATGTAACTTGATAGATTTGTATGAAAATGTGGCATTTATTTAAGCAAAAGTCTTTCAGAGCCTCCCTTCTCCCTTATATAGTTAATGCTGTACTTAATTGTATGCTTTGTATTGAGTGCAGTATGCCAGCGGTTTCTTTTTCTTTCTTTTTTTTTTTTTAAGAGGATGGAAGTGCTGGAAGGTAGGGTAGTAAGCAAATCTCAAACTGTCAGCTTTGAGATTTATTATGTGTGGCTGCTTTTTTAGTCCAAAAGGGCTTAACAGCTGAATATAGACTTTAAATCACCATTGGGATTTAAATTTTTACTCTGAGAGACTAGGTCATTTGACAGTAATCAAGGGCATTTTCATTCTCGACACTGTTCTGTAGGTGCAGCAGAAAGCTCCTCATCAGCCGGGAGGGGGGCTTCCTTGGGGATGAGGCATATAAACCTGGGCAACCTCACGCGCACACAAGTAAAACACAGGGGACTTTGTTTTGTAGGCTAATCCAGAAAGTGAGTGTTAAATTGGCAACAAGCAGATAGGGAACAATTTGGACAGATATGGAGGGTGTTGTTGACCAGGAGGTCATTGGTCTTGTTGACAGATGGAAAGCAGTGATCTAGGAGGTGGGCATCATCCTTGCATGATGTGGAGATCAGACAGACAAATCCAGATCCAAGCCTGAAGTTTCTCTAGCTTGTGAACTCAGGCAGGTTAACTTGATAGCTCTGTTTAAGTGTCAGCTTCCTAAAGTAGGATTAACTGTAATACCTACTTCAGTAGTATGAGAAGTAACTGAATTTAGCATAGTGCATTAGTGTTTCATTGTTGCTGTAAAATTGACCACAAACTCTGTGCCTTAAAACAACACAGATTTCTTACCTTGCAATTCTGTAGGTCAGAAGTCCGGCGCAGGACTCACTGGCAGAAGTCAAGGTGTAGGCGGGGCCATGTTCCTTTCCTGAGGCTGTAGAGGAGAATATATTTTTGCCTTTTTTTAATCATTAAAGCTAGCGGTGTTGCATGTCTCCAACCCTTCTTCCAGGGTCTCACCTCACTCCTCACTCATCTGCTTCCCTCTTCTGCCCAGGTAACTCAGAACAGTCTTTTCATTTTATCTCCCCGTCTTCACTGAGCCCCACCTGCGATGTAACATAATCACAGATTCTGGGGAGTAGGGCATGGACTTACTACTGGGTAGGTAGGTGGGTGGGTATTCTGCCTACTTCCCACAGTGCCATATTAGCTGCCAAAGAGCTAACATTTAAGTACTTTCTAATATGATTAGAATTATTGTCGTGATCATTACTGTTAATGTTGGGATTACTCATCCCTAGCATTTTGATTGTAACATTAGTGTCACAGTGCTGCTGAAAATTGTATTTCCATTCAGGGTACTACTGGGTCGGTTCAGCAGAGATGTCAGTCTGGTAATAATGTAGGCCACTTACCAACATTTAATTGTAAATGGCATATAATATTTTAGACGTACTCAGGAAGAAAAATATAAACTTAGATTATATCTGGCTCGGGAGATTGTGTATTATCTAATTTGCTTTATATTTTATTGTTTCAATAGTTTTTAAACAGCAAGTAGTTATATTTGTAAAAGGCAGCAAAAGTTTTCATACTGTTGGATTGTTGCTTTAAAAACATCTTCATATTTATTTATATACCACCTAAAACCCTGAAAATTACTCTTGAACAGGACTTAATTAATGTGTTTGCCTGCAATGTTAAGGTGTGTTTTTTTTTGCCAGATGAGGGCACCTTTTCTTTATATTTCTGGAGTTGGGCCGTGAAAAAGACTTGATTTTCCCCATCCAAGCTGCTGCCTACTTTCTGGTTGATGCCGTGAGAGAGAGAGTTTGGACATTAATGTTTTGGTTGTGTCGTATTCTTACAGGTTGATCTCTCCCCAGAAGGAACAGCTTCAGTTCCTTGCAGAGCTTTTATATATAGAAACTTTAGAATGAATGACAAAATTTCTCTGCAACAAGGTAGTTTTAAGAAAACAAATGCACATGTGGTTTCTCATTTTGCTTATGATAAGTCATAGAAATCGAAATTTACTTTGACCTAGTTCAAGCACTCTCAGCTTGCTCGTAGCAAGGTGAAGGGGTTCTGACTAGACTCTTCTCTCCTCATTAGCTTCCTAACCCGCTCTACACTAGATTGCCATCACTTTGCATAGCTACCGTACTCACTCAGAAGCACTGGAAAGGAAATAAAACACTAGACATATTTTGTTTTAGAATAAATGAACAAAAAATATATAAGGACCACAGTTCAGCATCTTTAAGTAAAATATCAGAAATACGGCATGTTTAAACTTGTAGTGATGGCCAAGGGCTAGATTGAGTTGGATGAGGTTTCTAAGGTAGTGTGTAATGATATTAAAAACAAGACAGACTGTAGCCACTTGGTGTTGATGTGAACCATTTAAGGAGAAAAGCAAAGACAGAATAATGTTGAGGTTTATTTTAATGGGTCCCTATAATAGAGCTCTTGTCATTTTACCACAGATGAGCAAAATTGACAACTTTTTTTGACACGTTTCTGAACAGCAGTGAAGCAGAGAATTGTTGCCTATGGTAGTTTGTAAAAAACATTAATGAAAATAAACATCAAAACTGGGTTGACTTGCTCTGGCCAGTTTGCTAACTGGTTAGAGCATCGGCCTGCAGACTGAAAGGTCGCGGGTTCAATTCCCAGTCAAGGGCATCTACCTGGGTTGCAGGTTCAAGTCGCAGCCCTGGTGAGGCCAGTGCTGGAGGCAACCAATCAGATGTGCCTCTCTCATATCAGGTTTCTCTCTCTCTCTGCCTCCCTTCCACTCTGTCTAAAAGTCAGTGGAAAAATATCCTCAGGTGAGGATTAACCAAAAATACATACATACATACATACAAACTGCTTGACTTCAAGAAGATTGAAAAGGAAGAAAACCAGCAAAGGTGAGTTTAGAGAGCAAGTTTGTTTAAAATTGTACACACGTTTCGAGGCTGTAGAAGATGAGTGTGAATAATACTTCCCTGGAGTGGGTTAAAGAGAGCTGCTCTCACTCAGGTGGCTCTGGGAGGGGGGCCCGCTGAGCAAAGCCCGCAGACCTCAGTGCCCTGTGTTCATGCCAGAGGGCAGCCGTGATCCCTGTCATGAAACACCTCTTATGAGCGCCAGGTATGCGTCAGGTGCATGTCACAGCCCTGTGAGGCAGGTATTACTGTTCCCATTTTAAAGATGAGGAGATTTGGACTCGGAGACAATGTGTTCAGCGCAAGCAAGGGCTTTGGGTTTAAAAGATTGGGTTCCTAGGCACCTCTGTCTCCAAAGGCCATCTGCTGGTGTGTGAAGGGATAGCAGCTGAGAGGCTTGATACCTCGAAGGGAAGATTTGTGAAGGCCCGAACTGCAAGCACATCTGGTTTTATTGAGGGGCTGTTATTATTAGTCTGTTAAAGAGGAAAGAGTATCCTAGTATGTAATACCTACCATTATTATTATTTTTTAACCCAGCAGGTTGCTAAGAAAAAGGGAAGAAGAGAATAGTGATTTTTTTACTTTAATTCTGTCCCCTGACTTTATATTTTACACATTTTGGTAGCTGTCTTGTTGCCTAGACTCAAGTCTGTCTGAATAGCAAACCAAACAGATGGGTTTCTTGTTGTTGTTGTTTGTTTGTTTGTTTGCTGACAGTCCTTTTAAGCAAACAGTAAATATTTTAAATCAGGAAAATTATAGATTGTTAATAAGAATTAAATTTGTGTCTCTTTCATTAGCGTTCATTGGGAGCCTTCTGTGTGTCAGCCACTCTGTTTGGCATATGGGGTACAGATGTAAGACACAGCTGTGCCCTTGCCACTGAGTTCACAGTCCAGTGTGAGCGCGCAGGGAGTAAACTAGTCATTACCCTGAAATGGGATAAATACTCTGACACTGGGCAGGGTGCAGGGAGAGCACACGCCGGCCAGGGGAGGAGAGGGGAGGAGAGGTTTCACAGAAGATTTCTCAGAGCGATGACTGAGAGGGAGGACAGGCTGGAGTTGTTAGAGAGGTTTGTCTTGAACATTTTGGGTGTGGCTCCTCGGTTTTGAGATACATGTTTTTGGCTTTTAGAAATGGGGTGGTGGGATTTTTTTAAAGAATTAATTTTGGTCTGGAGATGAATATTCAAAAGTCATTTGGATACAAGACCTAGATAAGCTGGAAAAGGAGGGGAGGGAACTGGGGAATGCCTGAAAAAGTTAGAGTTAGAACCTGACTAATGTATTCCCTGGAAGCCAAAGTCAGAAAGCAGTATTTCAAGAAGAGATGATTACATGGTCTGTGGAGGCAAATGCAGCGCTTGTAAGTTGAGGAGACCGAGTAAGGCACTGGGTTTGATTAGAATGTCACTCACTTAAACATGAATGTGGAGTGCGGTGTTAGACGACAGGTAACATTTGAGAATTGTACCTATTCTCTGAACCTATTTACACTTCACTTTAGAGAGGGCATTCAGGGATCTCTTTGACATTATGGACATGCCTAGATGCTGTACATTTATGTTGTTCTCTGCACATCATCCCCTTTCCTCTCAGAATCTGACTTGTATTTTCCTCGAAGAGTAACTCCTTCCTCACCCTCAGGACTGGGCTTAGGGGTATGTTGTAGACCTGACCCCAGTGGCTGCTGAGGAGAGTGTATGTGATGTAAGCTGGGCCAGTGAGACTGATCCTGGGGCTTTTCCTAAGCCTTGGAGGAAGAGAATGTCTCTTTTGTTGAATGGGAAGCTGGAAAGGTGTAAACCCTACAGCTGTTCTCATGGAATTAGTATCTGGGACAGAAAGAGGAAGAAGAAGGGAAGGGGCTGAGACAGACCGATACACACCTTTATCATATGGGCTGAGTCTCTGGGTCCAGCCATTCCTGAATTTACTCCTGGACTTTTTAGTTATTTGAACCAATAAATTCCCATCTTTTGCTTAAGCTATTTTGAATTGGATTTTCTCATACCTCTGCTTTATTTCTTCAATGTTATTATCAACAAGGTTGCCCCACAAATCTAGATCCAGTACTGTTATTATCAACTAATTAATCGCCATCCCTGAACTATTTGATCTTTGCTACAGACAGACACATAGCATCTTGTTACTTATTATAGTTAAGGAAATGAGATATTTTTATTAATTCCTTTTAGGTTAATCAAGAGTTAACCCTTTATCTCCAATTTCAGCACGGATATCCTTTTTGAAATGTTGGGATTTCATTTTATTATCTGTCGTTATAGGTTTATAAATATTCTTGCTAACCATAAATCTTAGGTCTAGAAATCAGACCATAAACCATGAAAGCAACATAATTTGCCAAAGGCCCCATAGAATACAAATGTGAAGTTGTCCCTGACTCTAGCCTAAGTAACTTGAAAAAGGAAAATGGTTTGAGCTAGTGAGGCTGGCCACTGACCACCACACCTGCAGTAGGTGTAGCTCTAGCAGATACACAATGATGCTTCATTTGGGTTAATAATATAACAAGAAAGATGGATTATAATCACCTGTTAAAGAATAATGCCATTTAATTTCTAATTAGTAAGTTGAAAAAAGGAGTGAGAGTAAAAAGTTCAGATTGGAGTTGAGTCCCAGTCCACACTTCCTATGCTCTGGTCATACATTGCTTGAAATTGTCCTGATGTGCGAATAAACCTCTGTGCTTTGCTTTATTCTCTTCTAGAATACCATTGGTATATTAGTATCTATCTCTTGAAGTCTTGTAATCGAACTCAGCTCACACTCCCAGAAGACTTGGTGTTTTAAACAGACTTACTATCTTCCCATTTATTGACAAACATTCTTTCTTTCTCCTTGCTTCCATTTGTATAGTTTTAATTTTATTCCTATTATGTACATGCTTTTAGGCTTTAGATGCTAGAAGGTCAAAGAACAATGTGCCTTGCTCTCCCTCTGGTGGTTGAAAGAGACATTGCAACAAGCAGTTAAAAAGATCTGTGCTATGACTCCTACCAGCCTTGGTTATCATCTATTTATTTTATTCACACTGCATTTATTGGTTCACTAATTTATCAAGCATGTAGTGAGCACCTTCTGTGTGGCAGCCTCTACTAGTGCTCTGACAGTGCCTTGTCTGGTGTGGTAGCATTCTGGCCTCAGGAACAATAGTGAACAGATGCAAGGTCTTACAAATGGAATTCCAAAAGCATGCTTCTGGGATGTCTAGATATGACTTTTTGGATTCTATATTTGGGTAGCAAAGTGTTTGCATCCAATGTTTCTCAGCCTTTGAGCTTCAAATTGGATGTGCACGTGGTGGGTGAAAATGAGGAAATACGGTGTCTTAGTTCCCTTGCTGTCTAACAAATTACCTCAAAATTTAGCAGTTTAAAACAATGCACAGTCGATGTCTCAGTTTCTGTGAGTGAGTCAGGAATTGTGATAATGATTCGCCTGGGTGGTTCGGGCTCTGTCTCTTAGGAGGTTGCAGTCAAGATCTTGGTCGGCTACAGTCACCTGAAGACTTGAAGATCTGCTTCCATGTTAATCCTGGTTGGCAGGAGGCCACAGTTCTTGAGGTCATGGTGCTTGGCTTCACGCAGCGGGAGTGATTCCAGAGAGAACAAGACGGATCCCAACGACCTAGCCTTAGAAGTCAGGCTTTTGTCACCTGTGCAATATCCTGTTGGATGTAAACATCGGATCTATTTAGTGTGCAAAGGAGTGACATAAAGGGCTTGAATCCCAGGAGCTCAGAATCCCTGGGGGCCACTTTGTGTGCTGGCTACCACATGTTGTAACCCTAAGCAACTGTCAGTGAATTTGGGCCCCTATGAAGACACAGTAAATCTTCAGATGGAACTGTTTTAGAGTGAAATAAGGGATTGAAGAATTAAACCAGCTCATCTTCACTTTAATATCCATTCTGCATTCCTCTGGGAGAGTGTCAATAAGTTCTCAATGCTCCCAAGCTGACATTTTTAAATGCAGCACTTAGGGAAGTAGGAAAAGAATAGTAATAGAAATGAATTTTATGAGAACCTACTTTTATGAAAGTGAGACTGGAACATATTAATTTTTTAAAATGGGATCTATTACAGCCTATGTTTCTGTGCCACTCAGTGGTGAGAAATACTTCTGCAGAGGGCTTCGTAGGCGATGGCTGACCAAAGAGACGACTGCTTGCTTTGCAGAGAGTCTCTGTCAGATTACTTGTGTATTTTTCTTGGATCAGTGAGCACCATTTTTGGTCTACATCCTGTCAGAATACTGCTAGTCTCACCAAGGTCATGATGAAAAGCAGAACAAAAACGGTTGCTTGGGTGGTCAGGGGAGTGTGGCCACTTCATGTTCGGGTTTAAAGATTACTGGGTTTCGCCCTGGCCGGTTTGGCTCAATGGTTAGAGCGTCGGCCTGCGGTCCAGAGAGACCCGGGTTCGGTTCCCGCTAAGGGCACGTACCTCGGTTGCAGTTTGTCCCTGGCCCTGGTTGGGTCATGTAGGTGGCAACCACTCGACGTGTCCCCTTCACGTCGATGTTTCTCACTCCCTCTCTCCCTCCCACTCTGTCTGAACAAAATATCAAAAAATGTCCTCGGGTGAGGACTAAAAGAAAAAAAATCAGTAAAAAAAAACCTAAGACGTTGAAGTAAATTTAGAGAGGAGAATTAAAGTTGTCACTCCTATCTCCTACCTTCCTTCCCCTCAAATTATTTTCCTCCTTCATTTCCATCCTATCTTAATCATTTTTTTCATAAATAAAGTCCGTTTTCAGGTTGGTGTGTTCATTTTGAAAATACAACAATGATGCTTTCAGTATTTTGAATGTATGAGAAAGAAAAATGTCAGAGGATATAAGCAACTTAAAAGATTAAAGTTATATCGATCTGTTATTCATATAATGGTTTCAATACCACTTTAGAAACAAATCATATTAGAAATGATTTTCCTGGCTCTGCATTTTTATTGATGCTTCCAGTAATGGCCAACCTGGAGTAAATGTTTCCATGAAATTACTGTAACGGCTTGTTTATCTTTAAGGTCTTCTTTTGCAAATATGACTTATGAAATTAATATATTAATAAGTTTGTAACCCCCAAAGGCAAAAAGATAAATTTGTAATGCATTATACAGTGCATTGAGATTATTTCCTTTGGGACATTGTGTTGGAGTGTATTTTCTTTTTAATAATTAATTTATTTTTGTTACAGGCATTTCTCCTTTACCCCCCATTGACACCTTCCTCCTGATCCTGCCACCCCCACCCCTCCAGCATTGTTGTCTATGTCCATTGGTTATGCTTATAAGTTCTTTTGTTTATCTCCCCCCAACACCCTCTTCTGAGGTTTGTCAGTCTATTCCCTATTTCTATATCTCTGGGTCTATTTTGTTCATCAGCTTATTTTATTTATTATATTCCACAGATAAGTGAGATGGTGTGATATTTGTCTTTCTCTGGTTGGCTTGTTTCGCTTAGCATAATACTCTCTAGGTCCCTCCATGTCATCTCAAAGGATAACAGATCTCTCTTAGAGCTGCATAGTGTTCCATTGTGTAAGTGTACACCATAGCTTTTTTATCCACTCATCTACTGATGGGTACTTGGGCTGTTTCCAGATCTTCGCGTTTGTAAATAGTGATACTATGAACATGGGGGTACATATATTCTTTCTGATTGATGTTTCAGTCTTCTTAGGATATATTCCTAGAAGTGGGATCACTGGGTCAAATGGCAGTTCAATTTTTAATTTTTTGAGGAAATACCATATTTTAAGCTCTGTTTTCCAGAGCTTAATTATTCATTTCTATCTTTTGATTATTTTTTTATTAAAATATTTTTATTTTTCAATTTGTTTACATTCAGGATTTTTTCAGGTATACAGCATAGTGGTTAGAGAATCTTATAACTTTACAATAGTGATTGTTTATTTACATTTATAATTTATGTGTGAAGGCATTGTATATACTTAGTTATAATTTAAGTGAGATAAATTTAAAGGAAATGCTTTTACCAAACAAATATATATTGGTTGTCTGTTTTATACCAGGGCCTCTCTCTGATGGTTCTGGGTTCACAGTGATGAACACAGCAGGCACTGTCACTGAATTTTTGCAGCTGCCAGTATATAGGAGACATAGACATTACAGTGATAACCACACAGTTAAATATATAAGCATATTTTAAAATATTTAAGCTGAGACTAGAAAGATGAGTAGGAGGAGTTAGTTTGCAAGGGAAGCACCTTTAGGCTGCAGAGATCACAAGGTCTGAAGCGGCCTGTGTGCCTGCAGGGAGTGAGGGGCGTCTCCCCCCTGACTGAGCTGGGCACGGAGCAGGGGCCACATGGTGCAGGACCTTGTAGCCCAGTTAAGGTGTTGGCATTTTATTCCAGTTGCCTTGGGAAACTGTTGAAGATTTTAAATAGAGGAATTACATTTTAAATATTACTCTGGCCAGGAGGTGGACCATTAAAGCATGGAATTTAGAACCGGAGAAGGAGAACCGTGACGAAGCTCTTGCATCTCTCCCAGTAAGAAGGGGTGAAAGGATGAAGGGCGAGTCAGCAGAGCTGGAGGGGGGCAGATGGGACAGGATTTGTTGGATCACATGGGAGGAGTAATTTGGGATTTATGCAGCTGGGTGGAAGTCCCATGTTGGAAGTAAGAAAAGTAGTTTATTCTTCTGGGAAGTGGGGTGAGGTGGGAGTCGGGGAGGAGTTGTGCATTGAAGGATGGAAGGATGGAGATCCAGAGATTGGTGTTTGGTAGGGAACTTGAGGCGGGTGAGGGAAGCCAAATGAAGATTTTAGGCTGGCCGTTGAGCTATACTAGTCTGGAATTTAGGAGTGGGTTAGAGAAATAAATTTGGCAACATCAACATATTTGTACAATTTAGGCCAATAAACAGACTGTAGAACATGTTTTTAATTCTTGTTTGGACCAATGATAGGACTAGGATGACAAAACTGCTAAATTTTTATTGACATGAAAAATAACTGCTTCTTAAATAATTAATAAAAATCAGAAGTGTTGCTTAGAAAAGGGGCTTTACATCACAATGGGAATGGAACCCACTCTATGGGAGAGCATAATTGCCAACAAAACGGCAGATAAGGGGTTAATCTCCCAAAATATATAGAGTACTCATACAACTCAACAAAAGGAAGGCAAATAATCAAATTTTAAAATGGGCAGAGGACCTAAATCAGTGGTTCTCAACCTGTGGGTCGTGACCCCTTTGGGGGTCGAACACCCCTTTCACGGGGGTCGCCTAAGACCATTGGAAAACACATATTTCGATGGCAATTCATAACAACAAAATTACAGTTATGAAGCGGCAACGAAAATAATTTTATGGTTCGGGGTCACCACGACATGAGGAACTGTATTAAAGGGTTGCTGCATTAGGAAGGTTGAGAACCACTGACCTAAATAGACACCTCTCTACATAGAACATAACAAATGGTGAAGAGACGTGAAAAAATGCTCAACATCACTAGTCATCAGAGAGATGCAAATTAAAACAACTGTGAGGTATCACCTCACACCTGTCAGAATGGCCACCATCAACAAATCATCACACAACAAGTGCTGGTGAGGTGTGGAGAAAAGGGGACTCTAGTGCACTGCTGGTGGGAATACAGACTGGTGCAGCCATTATGGAAAAGAATATGGTGTTTCCTCAAAAAATTAAAAATTGAACTGCCATTTGACCCAGTGATCCTGCTTCTAGGAATATATCCTAAGAAGTCTGAAATATCCATCAGAAAGAATATATATACCCCTATGTTCATAGCATCACTATTTACAATTGCTAAGATCTGGAAACAGCTCAAGTGTCCATCAATAGATGCGTGGGTAAAAAAGCTGTGGTACATATA
Organism: Molossus molossus; assembly: GCF_014108415.1. NCBI lineage: Eukaryota > Metazoa > Chordata > Mammalia > Chiroptera > Molossidae > Molossus > Molossus molossus. Next base: position 30,442,956 of record NW_023425345.1, read on the forward strand.
CACAATGGAATACTATGTAGCTGTAAGAAAGAAAAAATCTCTTACCCTTTGAGATGACATGGAGGGACCTAGAGAGTATTATGCTAAGTGAAATCAGCCAATCAGAGAAAGACAAATATAACATGATCACACTTATTTGTGGAATATAATGAGCAAAATAAGCTGATGAACAAAATAGATCCAGAGACAAGGAAGTAGGGAACAGACTGACAAACCTCAGAAATGGGGGGTTGGGGGAGGGGTTGGGGAGGAGGGTGTCAATGGGGGCGAAAAGGAGAACCATCTGTAGTAAAAATATATAAATAAATAAAATAAACTAAAAAGAAAGAAAAGGGCTTTAGAAAGAGCCGGAATTTTCCTTTCATTAGAGCCTTTTGTGATTTAATGTCCCCCCCCTCCCCCTTTATCTCATTCTGGAGGAATTTGATTGCTTGGTTTTCTGTGCTATTTCATAGACATCAATCCCTTTTCTTATTAAGTGTTGAGATCTGGTCACAACATGTTGATTCCTCATTTCCGCCTTACAGCATGTTTTTCAGAAATTATTAATCAGCAGAGTCTTATTCTTGGTCTTGTTTTTTCCGTGGCCTTTCACGACACCTTTGGGTGGAAAACCATCAGGGCACACTGGAACCATCACCCTGACCTTTCTTATTTATTCTGTCTCATTTCAGAATGATCTTGAAAGCTTTCCTCCTCTTACTAGACAGTTTTAGGAAATGTTCAGTATATTTACCATTATTCATACTTTCAGTGGTCAACATACTGGTTTCAAACTAGGAAAGCTTTCTTATGGAAAATAATGTCTTTCCCTGGAAGCATTACAAATAAGTAAATGAATTACAGTTGATTGGGTGAAGATTTCTCTCTTCTTTTTTGTTTTGTTTTAATTCCCCAAATACCTTTTTCTTAATATTCATTCATTCATTTATCAACTGAATGCAAAGTCTGTGCCAGACACTACAGAAGAGAGAGCTGGGAAATGCTTCCTGTACTCAAGATACTTCCTGCATCTGTGCCCCTTGTAAAAGCAGAGCGCTTTCTTACTGCCTCTAAGTAACGACAGTCTGAAAGTCTTCCTAGTGGAAAATATAATTGTTGCTGGGACATCGTATAGTTAAAAATCAACCTTATAATCTAAACCCAGCAATTGCCAGCTTAATGTGTGATTATTTCTAGCATGTTGGAGAAATGAAGGTGATGCATTTAGTCAGAAATTTCCGTGATCTCGGGGTCATTTCCGGTTCCCTGGATGATCTTCCTCCTCTTTCTTGCCCTACTCTTGGGAGACAACCCCTAAGTGTGTTTAAGAGGAGTGTCCCCAAGGAAAAGGGACGAACCTAATTCTCAGCCCTACAGATGGACAGAACTGAGATTAGAAAAAAAGCAACTGGGCCAGAGCTAATTTCCATAGAGGGTTTAAAACATGAATGTGAAACCAGAATGAGAGTGAAGCCCGGGTATTTTACAGGCAGGCAAAAGAGAAGTCGGAAGGAGGAGGGTAAGCACTGGGAGGTGGCGGCAGCTCCTTTGTTCACTAGGATATTAATGTATTTGGAATTTTATGTCACTGGTTTTACACTTTTTGACCATGATTCATGATAACAAATATATATTATTTTATTACATGAACCATTGTTCACATACAAATATATTTCTTATATAAAAATGAAATGCAAAAATATTTTCCCTTTATTATATTGTATGTACCTTCTCTTCTGTTTATTTAAAAGTACTGGTAGAAAGCATCCCATTAACTGCATTTCATTATCCTCTAATTCATCAGACCAGGGTTTAAAAATACTGCCCCTACAACAGTGAGATGTACATGGGCAGGAATGGAGGCAAAGTAGGGATTTTTTTTTTTTTTTTTTCATGTAACTATTATTGTGGATAATGTGAGAGTATGTAGAAATCAGACTACCTTGATAGCCTGGCACAGACCTTTCCACAGAGCAAATACCAAGTTAGCGTTGGGTGCTGTTGAACAAACAGCTCAGCCGGCACTGCCGCACAGTCGAGTTGGTTGTTGCTAATGTCAGCTTAGTCCCCTAAGCCCATCTCACTGTCAGATGGGAGATGCTTGTTTATCAATTGCAGCTGCCACTGGCCAAAATATCTAGTCATACAGAATAAGCTAAATTGTAACCAGTCAGGTAAGGGGTGTCCACTATGGCCTCAAATACCCCCACATTTAGTATAATAATCATTTCTTAGTGTTCACAGTTCCCATGGGGCAGGCATTCTGGAGCTGCCTGGTTGGGCAGTTCTGGCTTAGGGTGTCTTATGAGGCTGTAGTTTGGTGTTCACTGGGGCCTCAGTGTCTGGAAGCTTAAAGCTGGGGCCAGAGGATGACATGGCTGGCATGTTGGGGCTGGCTGCTGGTTTCTCTCCATGCGGGCCTCTCCATGGGATTACAAGGCTCTCGTGACATGGCAGCTGGCTTCATCCAGAGTGAGTGATCCAAGAGACCAAGACCAGCTGCAGCGGAGGAGATTCTACAGGGCGCGCATACCAGGAATGAGGGTCCATGGAGGGGAGCTTACAGGCTGGCTACCCTGCCTTAAAAGGATATCTTTATTAACATTTGCCTTGAATTTTTAATATAGGAAAAATAAACATGTAAATGCTTGTTTTATTTTTCAGTCTTATAAAGCATTTAGTTGCAGCATTCTGACAGTTCTCCTTTACACAGGAAATTTGGGGAGAACTCAAATGAATTTTAGAAAATGGGATTCATGAAGAAATGCTGAATGATTAAGCAAGTTCTATTTAAGTACAGAATTATGAAAATTTATTTAAAAATTTTTTTAACTCTTTATTGTTGAATGTATTACAGATGTCCCCCCATTTTTTCCCCCACCGACTTCCTCCTCCCCAATCCTACGCCTCTCCTGCCCCCCCCCCCCACTGTTGTCTGTGTCCATTGGTTATGCATATATGCATAGAAGTTCTTTGGTTTATCTCATCCTGCCCTCCCTCCCCCTTTCCCTTTGAGGTTCATCAGTCTAACAACCAATTTGTACTTTTTAATTTCTTCATCTTTGAAAAATTATTTAAATGTTGGGAGGAACATTTAATAAACTTAATAAGAATATAAAATAATTTACTTTTAGTAAAATTAGTAATACTGATCACTAATAAGTAAAATGACCTATTAACTAATTGGTCAGAGGCATGTGTTACTACACCTTTTTTTTTTAATATATCCTCACCCAAGGACATTTTTTCGATATTTTGTTCAGATAGAGTGGGAGGGGGAGAGAGAGAGAGAAACATGGATGTGAAAGGGACACATCGAGTGGTTGCCACCCACACCACCCAACCAGGGCTGGGGACAAACTGCAACCGAGGTACGTGCCCTTAGTGGGAACTGAACCCGGGTCTCTCCGGACCACAGGCCGACGCTCCAAACCGGCCAGGGCTACACTTTTAAAGAGTAAGTAACTGGCCCTGGCCAGTTTGGCTCAGCGGTTAGAGCGTCGGCCTGCGGTCCCGAGAGACCCGGGTTCGGTTCCCGCTAAGGGCACGTACTTCGGTTGCAGTTTGTCCCCGGCCCTGGTTGGTCGTGCAGGTGGCAGCCACTCGATGTGTCCCTTCACGTCGATGTTTCTCTCTCTCTCTTCCTTCCTCTCTCTCCCTCCCACTCTGTCTGTGCAAAAAATGGAAAAGTGTCCTCAGGTGAGGATTAAAAAAAAAAAAAAAAAAAAAAAGAGTAAGTAACTGATTAGGAGTTGGCAATAGTGTCCTGCATACCAAATTCAGCTTGCTGCCTGTTTTTGTAAATAAAGCTTTATTGGAACACAGGCATGCTCATTTGCTTATATATTGTCTGTGATTGTTTTCTCATTACAAAAAGGACAGAGGCAGTAGTTGTGACCAAGATTGGTCCACAAAGCCTAAAATATTTACTGTTTTTGCAGAGTAAGTTTGTTGAACCCTGCTCTAGATTTTAGATTTTTGTATAAAAAATAAGTTTTTGGAGTGTTGATGAGATGCATAAATTCAAGGACAGTTGAATGTAAGTGAACTTTTAAACATAAAAGAAGGTGCAGTGTTATGGGATTTTGAATTTTTTTAAAGTCTTAATAAGCAGAAGAGGAACGGGCTATATTAAGATTCACAGTAATAATGCTTCATTAGTCAAGACTTTGTTTATTAAGATAATTCATGAGCTCTGAATAGGACCCAGTGGGAACACATGAAGCCAACATTTGAAAAGCAAATATGAATATTATGTTGACTGAATTGGGTTATTGTGAAAAAACAATATAAAATTTTTAATCAGTTTCTTACTCTAAATTAGAAGTTAGGAATTTTATTATTTACTACTTTGAAATCTGTTCTGGTTTATGCTTAGAGTTTTGATTTTTTTTTTTTTAACATGAAAAGCATAGTCTTGAGGTTATGCCTCTGAGTAATATTCTTTATTTACCCATCTAGTGCAGAATGACTTGAAGAGATACAGGTATCTCTACCAGTCTTATGATGTGCTGCAGACACAGTGAAATGTTCAGTTTCTGGGTAAGAAGCACAAAGTTAGGGCTCAGCATCAAATGAGCAAGGACTGGGAACGGGGCAGTCATGGACAGCTGGAGTAGGACATCCCAGATGAAATATATTTCTAATAGTGCCGCTAGCTTACCTTCTCCTACTAGAGTAGTCTGTGGTCATTATTACTTATTTTAATTTATCTTTATTGTTGAAAGTATTACAGATGCCCCTCTTTTTTCACCCCATTGACATCTTCTCTCCCCCCCCACCCCACCTCCAGCCTTCACTGCATTGTTGTCTGTGTCTAAAGAGTTCATAGCTGCCCTGGCCGGTTGCTCAGTGGTTAGAGCATCGACCTGTGGTCCATAGAGACCTGGGTTCGGTTTCCACTAAGGGCACGTACCTCGGTTGCAGTTTGTCCCCGGCCCTGGTTGGGTCATGCAGGTAGCAACCACTCGATGTGTCTCTTTCACGTCGATGTTTCTCTCTCTCTCTCTCTCTCTCTCTCTCTCTCTCTCTTTCTCTCTCTCTCTCTCTTCCTCCCACTCTGTCTGAACAAAAAATGGAAAAATGTCCTCGGGTGAGGATAAAAAAATAAAGAGTTCGTAGCAAATAAAATATACTTTAAGATTATGGTGTAAAGAGGAAACAATTTATTGGTGACGTTATTTTAGCATTTCAATTTAAGAAAATCGCGTTAGCTACATTTATTGGGCAGTGACACTGTTCCAGGCACTGTGTGTACTGGGCACATTTCAAAAGTGGCTCATTTAATTCTCACAGTAACTCCAGTGGGTAAGAAACAGTGTTATTCTCACTCAACACATGAGTAAACTGAACCTTAAAGAGTTTATTTTAACTTGCCCCAAATTAGTAGCTGGGCTAAGACTTGAGTTGGGGCATCTCACTCCACGTCTCTCCACATCACATTGCTAGCCTATACTTCTGTAGTCTTGTTCCTGGCTCCTGTTTTCCCTTCCATTTTTTTTAACCTTCCCACCCCCTTCTTCCTTTTCCCATTTCCTTTTTTAAAATTGTTAATTACATGATTGATATGTGCTTATCAAAACAATTTATATAGCACAAAAGAGTATAAAGTAAAAAAAAAGAAAGTAGCCCTTCTCCATACTGTTAATATTTACTGTTTCTTACTTACTCTTTTACTCAAGATAATGTACGTGTACCGGAGATCTCTTCCGTGACACACAGTTCTGCCTTATTATTTTTGACAGCTGCATGCCATGATTCATAGAACAGATCAACTTTAATTTGTGCGGCCATTCCTATTGATTATTCTCTTGATTTTTGGCATCTTGTTTTCTTTCTTTGATGCTGTTTATATAACTTTGCCTAACGAGCATCTGGTGTTTGCCTTGCCTACACTAATGGAGATGACTGAAGTATATCTATCAATCTAGATACATTTTAAAAATATTTTTACTGATTTTTAGAGACAGGGATTGAGGAGAGAGAAACATCAATCTGCTACCTCCTGTATGCCCCCTACTGGGGATCAAGCCAGCAGCCTGGGCACATGTTCTGACTGGGAATGGAAACTGTGATCCTTCAGTGCATGGGAGGACCCCAATATGTAGTCAAAAAATTTAAACCACAAATTGTTGGAAGTAGTTTTTCTAAAAAGTATTAACATAACCTAATTTCTCATGTCATTTTAGTAATTTATTGAATTGAGGTACACAAGTGTTAATGGTTATATTAGATTATAAAGAATAAAAATTACCATGTCTCTCTAACAAGAGTGTCTTACAAAGCAAGAGAAAACCTACCCATCTGCCCTATCATTTTAAGAGTGTGACTAGAAAAGAGGTGCTATGTGGCGGAGTAGACAACACACGGGTTCCTTCCAGCCCATTCCCCCAGTTTCCTGGCAATGAAACCCTGGTCCCCTTTCTTCATGTATAATGTGAATAGTAAAACCTACCTGACACAGCATTCTTGTGCAAATGAAAGGTCAGTCACTTGTCCACAGTACCTGGAATGATTCTCAATAAATTGTATTTTATACTATGTTGTCGCTGAAATTCTGGTTTATGGATTTTTAACTTTTTTTTCTCTGCATGCTTTTCAATTCATTATTTTTTTTAGAAATAGCTTAGAGTAGTGATTTTTGGGTAGGTTTATAATTGAGCGAGAAAATAAGTAAAATGGGCTTTTTTGGATTCCAGAATTGATTGATAACATTGGTATTATTAAAATTTCCAAACCCTCGCCTGTTGTCTCCGATAGAGCAAGAATTTAGTTAAATCCTGAGAGCCAGCCTGTCTTATTATCTTTGGAAGTGAGTGTACCTCCTGCCAGCTGGACCTCCTTCCTTGCCCTTCTGTAGAGATGGCCGTCTTCTCTACTGGCTCCACATTGCACTCCCAACGTTAAGAACCTCTTTGTTCTCGTCTTCCTCATCCTCCTGGCAGCATCAGCTCAGTTGGTCCTTGAAACCTTTTCCCCTTGTCTTCATCTCCTTCTGGGTTTCATGCTGCTTTTCTGGCCACTCCCTTGCTGCCTTTTTATTCTTCTGCTTCAGCCATACTGGTCTTGCTATTCTTCGAATATTCCAGTCATACTTATTTCAGATCTCATTTATTCCTACCTCAGGGCCTTTGCACTGACCTTTCCCTCTGCCTGGCTCTTTGCACACATCTCATCTTTTGAATGAGGCTTACCATGACCCCCGTTTATCTGCATCACCCTGCCCACCACCCCAAGTCCTCTACTTTTTCTTTTTTCCATAGCACGTGCCTTTTTTTTTTTTTTTAATCATACTATCCAATTTATTTATTATTTGTCTTCTCTGATAGACTGTAAGCTCCACGAGGGCAAGGATCTGTCCTGGACACCCAGCACCTGGAATTGGGCCTGGTACATAGTAGGCATTTGTTGGTTAGTGAAGCATGTATCGTGTTCTCTTTCAGGTCACCTCATTCACTGCCAAGGCTCTTGCACGCCATATGTCAGCCACCCATAAGTCTCATCCCAGCCAAGACTTTTCTCCCCTCTGCCCTCACTGGCCTCTCCACGTAGTGTCTGCTAGACACAATCAGGAAATAAACTTTGCAGCCATCCTTAAGTTTTCTCTTTCCTTCACTCACCCCCCACCCCCCAACTTTCTGTCTGTCAGTAGGCCCTGTTGATATTTCCTCCTTTCAAAAAGTAGCCACTATGTACCATTTGTGCCACTATGATCTCACCCAAACAGTTGCAATGGCCTCTCACTTCTCCACCACTTCTGCTCTTGACCCTCTGCAGTTCGTTCTCCCCACTGTAGCCAGAGGCATCTTCTTACAATGTAGAAATATAAACCAGATCATATCACAGCCTTCCAGTGGCTTTCCATAACACTTAGAATAAAATCCAAAGTCCTTTCTCTGCCTTATAAATCCAACACTAGTTGAACTGCTACCTCTCAAACCTCATCTCTCTTAATTTTTTTTTTTTTTATCCTCACCCGAGGACATTTTTGCATTCATCTTCAGATAGAGCAGGAGGGAGAGAGGGAGGAAGAGAGAGAGAAACATTGATGTGAGAGAGACACATCAACTGGCTGCCACCCACACGACCCCAACTAGGGCCGGGGACCAACTGCAACCAAAGTACGTGCCCTTAGCGGGAACTGGACCCAGGACTCTCTGGACCGAGGGCCAGCGCTCTAACCGCTGAGCCAAACCGGCCAGGGCACAAACCTCATCTTTTAACTGGTTTCTCCTCACCCCACCATGCTCTAGTCACAGAAGCCTACTTTCTTCTCTTTAGATATGCCAGCCTTTGAACCTTGACACTATGCACTCGTCTGGGCTTCTTTACCCCTTTTCGTCATTGTGTGAGCCAGTTTCCTTGACCATCCATTCTCTCAGGCCCTTGGCCTATCTTAGTTCCTGGCACTACCCTTTCCCACTGGCTTATATAGTCTTGGTCATTGCTTTTCTTCCCCTCGCTCTTCCCCATGAGGATGTAAGTCCCATGAGCACATAGACCTTTTTACCACTATACCCCTAATATGTCAAAAATGAATGAATGAACAGAGGGTGCAAATTGTTCTATAAAAGTTATAGATTTCTGTAATGCCTAAGATGACTTTTTTTTTTAATCCTCACCGAGGACATTTTTCCATATTTTTGTTCAGATAGAGTGGGAGAGAGAGAGAGGAAGAGAGAGAGAGAGAGGAGCATCAATGTGAAAGGGACACATCGAGTGGCTGCCTCCCACACGACCCAGCCAGGGCTGGGGATGAACTGCAGCCGAGGTACATGCCCTTAGCGGGAACCGAACCGGGACTCTCTGGACCGCAGGCCAGCCGATGCTCTAACTGCTGAGCAAAACCGGCCAGGGCCTAAAGTGATATTTTAAGTGGTCAATTAAGAATATCCTTAGGCAGAATGGAAAGAAATGGACTATTCTGATTTTGGGGAAGAGACACTAAGAAATTCTTATTGTTCTGTCCCTTAGTAGAAAACAGTTCCTTTGCTTAATTAAGGGCCTCGTTTTTTTCTTTTCATTTGCACAGTACAATATTTTTTTAAAAGTGTTTTCCCTCCTAATATCTTTATTTAGAAGCAGAATTGTTGTGTGTGCGCCTTTGTTTTTCTAGTAGAGCATGGGAGATTGTCTTATATTCTAGGCATTGACAGTTTGAATGGCAAAATAGTGTATAATTAGAGCTACTCATTATCCTGCCACATGCTAAGTGGATACTAAGGGTTTATCACTGCAGTAAAAGTGGGATATTTAAGTTTATTCTGTGAAGATATGTTGTAAAACTTATAATTCTTTTTTCTGTCAGACAGCAACAAATTATTATGCAGAATTTATTTATTCCTTTGCCCAGGATTCTTGCAAATGATATGCCCCAGATGTTGTCTTCTTGTCACTATTTTCTTTTCATTGAACACTTCCTGAGGCTTACTTTCTTGCTATATAGTTGGAAAAAAAAAAACACTAATTTTATTAGTTATTAAATCAAATGCTTTTAAAAATCAAAGTGCTTCTAACTTTTTCTTTTTTTTAATGTTTTCTGGAGATCTCTGAGAAAGCAGTAAAATAAACAGGGATCCTTCACAACAAGACTCAGTGCTTTGGGCCGTCGCTTTGCCCCAAAGAGGGACATGGTGGCAGCAGCTACTTCCAGCTTGTGGTTTATTTCTCATCTTCAAGATTCGCTTGCTGTGGGTTGCGGTGGAAGTTGGGATTGACTGTAAATGAGGCAATACGGAATTTCTAAAGATGTTGAAGTGTTCTAAAACTAGATGTGGTAATGGCTGCAAAGCCTATATATTTATTAAAAATCACAGAATTGCACACTTACCATATGTGGGTTTTATAAATGTAAATTTAACTTCAGTGAAACTAAACAAAATACTGGATTAATCCCCCTTGCCTCGGGTTCTGTTCTTCTTGCTTTCAGGTTCTTCTCCTCACCATCGTCGTCCCCCCCCCCCCCCCTCCTACCTCTTACCCATCGCAAACCTTTCTCGGTAATTTTGCCTCCTTCATAAGCTTATTGTGTTAGATCACATTTAGATCATGGGTTTTGGAGTCCAAAATCTGGATCCAGTTCCAACACTGATTGACTGTGTGACCCTTGGGGAGCATCTGAACTTCAGCCTCCAAAGGTGGCAAACAGGTAGAATAGTAATAGGATCTGTTGCATAGGGGTGTTGTGAATATTAAATGAAACTCTGTTACTTGACACCTTCCATAAATCTTAGCTATTTTTGTTGCCATTTATTTTTTATTTTCTTATATACTTTTTAAAAATTTTTTTAGAGAGAGAGGAAAGGAGAGAGAAACATTGATGTGAGAGAAATATTGATCAGTTGCCTCCTGCACACACGCCCCTTACTAGGAATGAAGCCCGAAACCAGGGCATGTGCCCTAACTGGGAATTGAACCAGGACCCCTCAGTCCATGGGACGATGCTCAATCCACTGAGCCACACCGGCTAGGCTTTATTGCCATTTTTAAAGACTCTTCACAGTTGAGGCAGTACTCGAGGTGGTGGTGAACACAGACCCCGGGATCCCCCTGTGTGAAAGCCTACCACAACTCTGACACTTTCCAGCTGTGTGTGACCTTGGGTAAGATATTAAACAAAGCTCTTTGGCTTTATCTTCTCATCCTCAATGGAAATTTTAAATAAAGTTATCACATACGATTGTTGTTGCAGGGGTAAAGGATATCATCCATGTAAAGATTTTAGCATAGTGCCTGACAAAAGTAATCACTCTATAAATGTTTGTCATTAAGTCTTTCTTTAGGATTCAGTCCTGCCAAAGCCTTTTGTAAGTTGATTTTTGACCCTAGAGTACTATCAAAACAGTTTTCACAGGGGTTGTGGTGGCATCCAGTGGATAAATCCATTCACCTTTCTCATTCTGTCCTTGACAGTGTTGCCACTTCCTTGAAGTTTTCTTGATATTGCTCCTGATGGGTGATTCCACATTTTCCTCCCTTCTCAAGTTCTTTTTCTGTCTTCTGTTCTCTACCACAGAATCTGGTGTCATCCATCGTCTCATTGACCTCTCTCCTTCTATAAGCATATGTCTTTGGCCCTGATCCTTATTTTGAACCCACGATGTGTATTTCTTTTGACCTACCCTAGATATTACAGGTGACTGTCAGCAACCTGAAGTCTACCTGTTTGAAATTGAGCGGTCTCCTTCCCTGTTTCCTCCTGTGCTGAACTCTCTCCCTGAGATGCAGCCCTGACAGCTGCCTTGGGCATCGGTCTCTTCTGGCTTGGTCAGTAGCCTCACTGAGTTGGTTGCCTGAACCAGGATCCTTGCAGTTGTACTTTACTTCTGTTTCACCCACTCATCAGGCCAGCACCATATCCCATTGGTTCTGTCTTTAAACTCTCCCTGATTTATGATTTCCTCTCCAGTGTGTCCATTATGCTAATACTTCTGAATCTCCATCCGATTCTTATATTGCTAACCAGTCCCCCAGCCATTCATCTCCCTCCTCCCCATCCATTTTCTACAAGTAGCCATTTCCATTTTATATAAAAGCATAAATAGGACCGTGTCATTGGACTATTTAAAAATATTGAGTGTTTCTGAAATACTTACAGTGATAAATTCATTCATTCATGTGCTCAGTAAATTCTAGGATTACTTAAAAAATCATTCATAAATTGCCCATACTCCTTGCCGGCCTTTCTCTGCTTTGCTGCCCCCATGCCCTACACACATTGGAACTGCCTTCCCCCACACACGAGTACCTGGAGCAGTGGCCCTTAATTAAGCAAAGGAACCGCAAAATTATGTAGGGAACATCTTCATAATGCCTGGCCCTGCACTGAGTGGTCATATTGGAAGATTTTTGGACCCTGAACACATGCTCTTGAGTGTTTTTTTTAGTTATCCAAATGATTTTGATTGCAACACATTGCAATGTTAAGAGTCATGTATTTGTTTCCATTCTCCCTCTTCCTACTCCCTCCCTGTGGTTAGGTATTGAATGAATGCAATTGGTCCTTAATGTGTACATGCAATGGAACTGTGTCAAGTCTTCAGAAGTTACTCACTTGTCATAGAAATAGATACTATCTTTTATTGGATTTTTACAAATTCATTCATTCTTGTTGGAGCAGGTTTGGGAGCTATTTTATCAGGTTTTGTAGGTAGAAAACCAGTAAGCAAGTAAATTAAAGAATGTGTGATGAGAGATAAAGATTTTTAAACATAAGACCTCTAATTAAGATCAAAGAATAAATGTAATTAGTAAGATGGCCTCAGTTTTAAATCACAATGCTATAGTTGAGTGTGTAAGAGAGAGGAAATTCGGTTAAAGAGCAGTAAGCAATATGGAGGAATTCAACACACAAATTAGGGAAGGGACCTCTGGGGCCTGTGTGCTGGTACTAATGCCTCTTGTACCTCTTTCGTGTCTATCTTTCCAAACTTGACTCCTTGGTTCTGCTGTTCAACATATGGCTCTTTTATTACCCAGGATGTAAAATGCTTCTTGCCATCTGCTTTTAAATTCCATCCCAGATTACTTAGCTTCTCTTTCTGTTTCCTGTCTTTCCAGTGTTGACAGCTTTCACTTGCCAGGGCCCACACCAGTTCCCAGGTCCTCTGCTGCCCTCCTCCTCAGCCTCCCAATTGGCTGCTTCCTCTTCCTTCCCTCTCCTTTCTGGTCCAGACCCTCTGTATTCATCGAGGCATTTCAAAAAGTCCACCCCCTTACAAATACTTTCCTGAATTCCCCTATCAAAATGCTCTCGCTTCCCATGAGCTATCCAGAGCACTGAAGCACCTCCCTATTTATTGCCACGATCATCTGCATTAGTTTTATGTACTCTTGCTTCGTTGTCTCTAAGCTCTTTTAAAGGCAAAGATAGTCCTCCTTGTTTTTCTTCCCACTGTGCATGGCCTTGCACCATGCCTCATATATAACATGTTCTCAGTACATGTGTATACAATCAGAAGTAGATTTGTTTGTATCCAGTGGAGAACTTTTCCTTTCTCATTCAGGGATTTAAAGCTTCCCTTGAGTCCCCTAGGTAACCTACTCTTTCTACAGAATCCTCACCCTCACACATATAGTACACAAAATAGAACACTTGATACATTTATGACTCTTGGTATTTGCTTTTTTATTGTGTGCCCCCTCTTTCCTGGGCATATTTTTTTGTTTAGAACTAGAATGCTTATATAGCATATAGTAGTCACAGGCTTTGCCATATACCTACCTAATGCTCATTGTTAATAAGAATAGGTTGCTTTGGTAGAATACTAAAGAAAGTGAGATGTTGGCAATTTTCTTTGAACTTAACTCCTCCTCCCACCCCACGCTGCCTTGAAAGGTGTTGGAATTAAATGTGGTTCCATAAATGGTTCTCTCTGGTTTTTGGAAATATATTCTTTAACATTTTATTTTTTACAACCTCTGAACTTTTTAATGATCTTGTCCCATTACTTGTGAGGGACCTTATCTTAGCTGCTGCTATGGAGTTTGTCTATTTTCTGTGCTTTCTTGCTTTCCCAGGCCTTCCACATTAATTTGGGGCGGTGTGAAGGGTTAGGCAAGGCTAAAATTCACAAAATTTGTGTGTGGGGTGTGTAGGTAGTTTACAATAGGGAAGTGCTAGAAGTAACCAGGAAGGCTTGTGAAGAAAGGAAAATAATGAATTAGTATATGGGCTCATTTAAAGATGGGTCAGTCCCACTCTCCTGGGGGTTTGCTATCCCAAACTTGGTGTGTCGGATATATGAACACTTCCTGTTTTTGCTTGTCTGCCCAAGGTGAAAATGGGAAGTGGATTTACGAGAGTTGTCTAGTGGTTTTGATGGGGCTGTGTCTGCGCCAGATTTCTATTTCTGGAACATTGAAATGGTCACAATGAGCAAAGGACTAGCGTTTGACCATATTTCCATCCTACAAAACTGCAATATTGGCAGCAGTGTACCAGACAAATTAGTTATTTGATGCTGTAAACATAACATATGTAAACTATTTGGTTGATTTTATATGTGTCTGTGGCATTTTGTAAAAATTGTTTTTGAAAATGCAAGAAATAATTTTTTAATTCTGTTTATAGCTTTAGCATCATTTGTTAAACATATAGTCTATTATATTATGTAAAATCTAGAGATGAGAAATATCCTATTGCTGGTAGGATATTTTACAGGCATTTTTACTAAAGATACTGAACATTTTAGTGTATCGATATTTATTAATATTTCCAAAGGTGAAATTAAATACTACTAGGTAGTTTGCAGATTATTTTATTTAGTGAATAGTCAAGAGGCCAGAATAAGTGGTTAAAAAATGAAATATGAGTGGCCTATAGTTTATTTTTCAGTGGCCAGATTTACTTTTGGGGATCACACCTTGGAGTTTCCAGTTCATGCTGGCACTTTTTGGAATACTTATGTTGACGTAGTGAAATGTTGAAACCTAAGGACTCATTTTAATAAAAGTGTAGAAATAATCATTTCCTGTCACATCAAGTTAAATGAACCACAGAAATCAGGAACTTAAAAACAAATCAATTATCATTTGATGGTTCCGTGCGGTTTATTGCAGTTAATGACCATCCATTGAATGTGCATCTCTCCGGGTTTGTTCGGAAGTAGGCCATCTCATGCCGAGATGAAATACCAAGTCATTTAAATTAGATACTGAGCATGCTCATAGGAAGTACTTTTGGAGACTGCAGTGTAGTTCAGTTTTATTTTAGTGGAAAGAGCAGAAAAGATATCATGGTGTGCCCTTTTGTCATTATTCTGTCAGAGAGCATGTAATTTGTCGTTGGAAACCAGAAGCCTAAGACAAAAAGAAGAATGCAGGTTTTTAGCAAGAAGCTATTTGGTGAGTTGATTAGCTGTTCTGTTCTACTTTATAATCCTTGGCAAGGCTGTGTATGTCTTTACTTATATCTGCTGGTTTTTTGTACTAAGCTGAAGCTTTATGTAGCAAGTAACTTGGCTTAGATTGGGAGAAAATTGTTTCTGCTGTCCAGATCTTTCTTCTGAGGTATTTTCAGTACATTTGTACATTTTTGAGGTGACAAGTTCATAAATTGCTATGCTGATAGTCCTTCGTGTTCCTCACAGATTTCATTTGCTCGCTGCTGCTGAATAGTGCTAGCAGAATTATGTGCTGAGGGAGTTCAGGATTTGTCTGTTTAGACAGTTTGGCGTTCTTGTTCTGGTATTTCAATGAAATTATAATTTTTGCTTTTACATTTCTTTACTGAATTGAAAAAGTAGTAGTGGTTAAGAACCACTTAGTGTAAGAGCAAGAATTCTTTAAAGAAAATGAGGTTATATTGTAGCAGTATCAACATATTGTTTAAAAGATAGCTCAAAACTAACTTGGTTTTGTAATATAATTGGTCATTTAAAATACTCTAAAATAAAATGAGATTGACAACACATTTGTAAAATATGTTACAATTATTCAGCATTCATATTTATAATTCTGTTTTTAGGTAGTGAATTAGCTACAGAAGTGTTTAGAGCACAATAATAGTTTTGCTGTTTTGGGCTTTTACTTCCCTTGAGCTCATATTATGGTGATTACTAGGGAGATAATCTTACTTAAACGTTTTGTGATTATTTTTATTCAAAGTGTTCATGTTTTACTATGAAATTAAATTGGGGGGTGATTTTGTGCATTTTCCCCCCATATTCTCATAATATCAAGTGATACTTTATAATGAACATGATTTTTATTGTATATTTATAATAGATAAACTTGGCAACCAGATCTTCAGGGTATTTTCTTGGAAATTAAAATTGCATACTCTACTTGAGATAAATCCTTGTGTTTTTGGAGATTTAGAGGAAAAGCAAAAATTACCATATTTATTTCCTTGGGGGGAAATAGTGTTTGAAACGGGGAAAGTCAGGTCAGGAATTTAAGGTATAGATGGTGCTTTAAAGAGTTCTAGAAAAATGATAGGGGTGGGGGCGGGGAATAGGAAGAATACTAAAAGCCTGGTGCCTTCAAATGCCAGGCGATTATGTGATGCTTTCCTGAAATATCTTTATTTTGTGAACTGCCCCCACTATGCCATTTTCTAGGATTGGCACATGTGAAGGAAGTGGGTGTATACTTCATCTTGTGTATTCATGAAAGGGGGGGGGTAACCAGTTAGAGATGAGGACTAGGTGACAATATTCAAGAAATCTATTCCCACTTTTAAATACAGACTCACTTGTGTGACCTTGGGCAGTGTGTACACCCCATTTATTTCCATTTTTAAAAAATATAATATTTTACCATGGTTATAGGAGGTTCATTTAAGGTTTCTAAAGTAATAAGATTATTTCTTGGGCTGTTGCAAAGATTTATGAGGTGCCATAAGTCATTTACAGATAGCTGCTGTGGAGAAAAAACAAGGAATGCTTTTACGGAATCTTATCAACAGCTTTTTTTGTTGTTGTTAATTAAAAAAATTTCTAATGTGTAAGTCCTCTGTGGTCTTTGAAACTAATTTCCCAGAAATACATATTTCATATCTATTATGTAATTAAAATATGACAGATTTTTATTCCCCACCCCTCATATTTATTCTAGACTGGATAATCATGACATTTTCATGGCAAAATTATACTTTACACTGCTTTTTTCCATATGTATTTAGTCCCATGTACCACTAATCACAGATCTTCAATAGAAGTAAATAATCAGACAGCAATTTTGTACGATAATTATGTAGTGTAATAAATATAGCTAATGATATGTTAAGTATATCAAAGTGACATGTTCTACACCTTAAATTTACCAATGCCATATGTCCAGTATGTTCAATTAAAAAGATAATCAATGGAAGACTGATTGAAGAAAAATATTGAGAAATATTGGGAAAATGAAAGGAGAGGAATATGAAAAGAAAAATTATTTATGACAAGGGTTTCTTTGCCATAACCATACAACTGTGTATTTTGTTCATTTCCAACTCATTAAGTTCATCAGCTCACTTATTTAACTATTAAACATTTGCCAGTTAAGGCATATTTATTTCTCAGCTTTAATGACATTCAGTAATGCTTAAAGATACCAAGATCTTACTTGAAAATGGGGTTGTAGGCATTTAGGTTTGAGGAACAAGGCCATAGGCTTGTTTGTAGCAGAATTTCTTGGTCTTTAACATCTTGTTTAGAACTTTATTCTAGAACTTAATTTTCTCTGGAATATGGTTTACTTTTGAAAAGAAAAACCAATACATGATATTCAAATTTTAGCAAACATTTTAATAATTCTGAATGTGAACTCCTATAATAAAATATCTAGATAAGTGAAGGAAGAGTTATGGATTTGCCTGTATCTTCCAGAAAACTGCCTCCGTTATTTTGTCTTTTTTTTTTTATTTAGAAGAGCCATCTTAGAATTACAATGTAAATGGGATATAAATGATATAATTATATTTAGTGATAGTAATAATGATATAAGCTAAAATTAACATTTTTGAAAACATTGAACTCTACAAGTATAGGCAGTGAATACTATGTGAAGAATTTGGGGCACATTATGACCATGTAAAGGTTTGATAATTCTCACAAGTTCCCATTCATTGTCTTAAACTTACTCCTAGGTTACTACTGTAGAGAAACAAGTTAATTTTTAAAATATGGCTTGTAATGTGAAATAAGTGACCACTTAAAATCTGGTGGACCTGAGTTGTAGCTTTTGTCATTAAGCATCTTTATTTCTCTGTTCTCTGTGTTTTCAACAGTGTAATCAGAATGCTAAACACCGAGGTTTGCAATGGAGAAATTAGAGTTGTTTTATTTGCAGAGTGCTAAGCAAGGAGAGCAGGAAGCTGTATCGCTTGAAACCGAAACTCCCTGATGTCTAACAGTTCAGGGCTTTTAAGGGCAAAAATCATGAGTAAGGGGTTTGGTGTCGTGGGCTCTGTTGATTGGTCAGTTTTAATGCAAGCATTAACCATCTGATTTATTCAGCTCCTGGCTGCTTTTTGTTCAGGTCTATGTGACTGTGGCCAGGTGGTCTCTGGCCTCACAGGCTACATTCTTCAGTTATCTTAAGCAGAGTACCTTCTAAAACTTGCTTTACAGGCAGGCTTGCAGGCCCGAGGGCATGACAGCATTCCAATGGACCTATGACTCTTCAGAAGAGCTATTTTTTTTTAATTTGTTGATTTTAGAGAGAGAGGAAGGGAGAGGGAGAGAGACACATAGAAACATTGATGAGAAAGAACATCAATTGGCCGCCTCATGCACGACCCTCACTGGGGATCCGGCCCACAACCTGGGCATGTGCCCTGACTGGGAATGGAACCTGCGACCTCTTGGTGCATGGGTCAACACTCAACTGCTGAGCCACACCGGCTGGGCTAGAAGAGCTAATTTAATAATTTTAACAAAAAGTTAAATTCCAATATATTTAATCTATTATGATTTGTTGTCTGTTTTAACAGTAAACAGAATGTCAGTATAAATCGTCTATATGAGAATTCAATTTTATATAAAAAATCTAGCATGATATTAGTCACAATAAACATTCGATAAATGTTTATCTCCTTAATTTTCTTTCCAAACAATTATGTATTTTCTGTATTCGAGTTTTTTTTTCAAAATTTTATTTTTCAAAATCCTGTTTGAAATAACCCGTCAGAGAAGTGTACTAATTTATAAACAATAATATACTTGGAATCTCCTAATAATAATTGATTGATTAGGCCAGAATGTATAAATGATATAATGTTGCAAGACTCCCAGTTGCTTAGTCAACTTCATAAATAGAGTAATAGCTAAATACCTGTATGTTCCCACTGTTTGGGGTCTGGTAGACGAAGTGGTGAATATTCTAGCTAAAAGAAAATTCCTCAAAAATTTGTTTATTACTATAGAAACTATTGTAAATAAATAAAATCACATTTAGTGAAATATGAGCTCTAAATTAGTAGAATTGAACAGTGCTTAACACACAGTCGCTACTCACTAAATGTTTATTGAATTAAATATTTTTCTTTTCAACCCAGATTAATGAGTAAAACTATTTAAGAGCTTATTTTTTTTTGTTTCTTTGTTCTCCACTTTTGTGAAGATTGCTGTTATTTACAAATAAACCCTTTCATACTATTGTTTAAGAAACACATTTCAGGCTTGGCTGGTTTGGCTCAGCAGTTAGAGCGTCAGGCTGTGGACCAGAGAGGCCCGGGTTCGGTTCCTGCTAAGGGCACGTACCTTGGTTGAAGTTTGTCCCCGGCCCTGGTTGGGGTTGTGTGGGTATCTTTCTCACATTGATGTTTCTCTCTGTCTCTTCCTCCCTTTCTATCTGAAGATAAATGAAAAAATGTCCTTGGGTGAGGATTAAAAAAAAAAAGAAAGAAACATTTAAATCATTAGACTCCATTATATAATCTCCATAAATGAGCTGATACTGTAAATTGACAGGAACATGAAAATTTGGTGAAATCAGGCCCAGTTTAACCTTTGTACAACATGGTTGTTCAGTTATCAGGGATTGAATGGGTTCTATGGGTTGACATTGGAAAAGCACCTCGAATGCTGTGTGTTTAGGTCCGTGGCTGTTGTACATTATCTTCTCTCTGATACATTTCTTTTAAGACTAGCTTTTTGACAATTTCAAGTTCAGTTAGCTAGCTCGATATAAAACTACTTTATTTATTTGTTTTTGTTTTGTTTTTTTATCTTCACCCAAGGACATTTTGTTCAGATAGGGAGGGAGGGAGGGGGAGAGAGAGAGAGAGAGGGAGAGAGAGAGAAACATCGAGGTGAAAGGGACACTTCGAGTGGTCGCCACCCACACGACCCAACCAGGGCCAGGGACAAACTGCAACCGAGGTACGTGCCCTTAGTGGGAACTGAACCTGGGCCTCTCTGGACCATGGGCCAACGCTCTAACTGCTGAGCCAAACCGGCCAGGGCTGTTTTTTTTTTATTTTTTTATTAATTTATTTTTGTTACAGATGTTTCTCCCTTTTCCCCCTTTGACACCCTCCTCCCGATACCCTCATCCCCACCCCCGGCATTGTTGTCTATGTCTGTTGGTTACACATACATACATGTAAGTTTTTTGGTTTATCTCTTTCTTTCCAAAACTACTTTATTTTAATATAAGATCTCAGGGTATAAGTGATATAACAGAGGTGCCTCAAAAGTATATGTAATAGTGTCTCCCTTCTCCATGGGGCATATGTTCCAAGACCCCCAGTGGATGCTAGAAACCATGGATAGTACCTAACCCCATTTTTCCTTTTTTTTTTCCTATTCATACATACCTGTGATTGATTTATAAATCTGGCACCTTAAGAGGTTATCAACAGTAACTAATGATAAAATAGAAAATTTATAACAATATACTTTAATAAAAGTTATGTGAATGCAGTCTTTCTCTTTCTCTCACAATATCTTATAGTACTCACCTTTTACTGAAAGGAGGTACTTTATGGCTTCTCTTTGGCATATGCCAGTATTGCTACTTTTGTGCTTTGGATCATTATTAAATAAAATAAGAGTTTCTTGAGCACAAGCACTGTGATACCTTGACAGGCGATCTGATAGCTTCTCCAGCACATCTTTGGATTATTTTTTTTCCAATTCAGATGAACTATGATGGAATTTTTTCCCCTGTCTGTCAGAAAGTATGTTTTGGATATAAGCAAAATTTTCCTCGAGGCTAAACTTTTTCCTTTGGAATAAATCTCTGAAATTACAGTTTAAATCAATGAGAAACTATGATTTGTCTTCTAAAAGTGATTTGATAAGTATTTCAGAAACATAGCTTTCCTTTGAGGACACGTTGCTATGGCAAGAAAGGGACAACCAGCAGAATCCATCTGGGATATGGATGACTCCATCTTAGGCAATAGTGTAAAAATCATTCTATATAGACGAACAGAAACTCTAGGACAAAGGATGTGAAAATTGGGAAACGTAATTAGCATATCTGTTTCCTGGTTGGTCAGAGACCTCATTTTCACTACCTTTTTCCACTTCCCTAAGAGCTGATAAGGAAGTATGTATTTTGTAATCAAAGAGTTGATCAGTTTATAGATATTAACAATGACATTTGATAGTTACTGATGCAGTTCGAGACAGTAACACAAAGCTTAACACATTGCATGTTTTCTAGCGCTTATGGAAGGTTTTGTTGTACACTTTTTTTTTATACTTAAATTATAAAATAATATTGTAAAAATACTACAGATACACAAAGGATGTGAATGAGAACGCCTATATATACTCCCTATCTGATGTACAACAAAACAAATTGCCAGTACATTTAAAAATATAAACTTCGTATGAACCATTTATTACTGTATTACACATTTCAAATCTTTTTAGCTAGCTGAGGAGTGATTTAATATTAAATACCTAATTCCTCTTTTAATGTTAGATGTATATCATATATTTTTAAGTAATTTTAAGAGAAAAGAATATATTCAGGTATTTTTCCTCCTACAGACTACAATTTTTTGTTATAACAAATTTGAATCTAAGTAATGTTTTCTTTTGATTAAAAAAAAAGTGTTCTCAAGAGTAATAGAAGCTATGTGATCTTGATTAGGTAACTAAGATAGTGATTTTTAACAATATTTGGGGATGTTGTGTGGGTTAAGATAGAAAAGTAGTAGCAGGTTTTGTACCTAACTCCACTAGACCAACTATAAACAAAAGAAAATGGTGGAGAGTTGCCCCTTGACACTTAGTCCTTGGTCTTGTAAGATTCCCTCCCCCTTCCCCCCACACACTGCTGTGTGTAGTGATATGGCCCTAATCCAGTGTAACCTTTACCTTATGAGGCAATAACTGTAGGTGTGATTAAGTTAAGGACCTCAGGAGGGAAGATTACCCTTGATCCTGGTGCAGGGACTAAATACAGTCATAAGTGTCTGTATATGGAAATACGAGCAGGGAGGAGATTTCAGGCATAAGAGGAGAGGCATTGTGACCCCAGAGGCAGAGATGGGGTGATGGAGCTGCAAGCCAAGGAATGCCGGGAGCCCCACCAGAAGCTGGAAGAGCCAGGGAACTGATGCTCTTCCAGAGTCTCTGAAGGGATCGCCACCCTGCCGACACCTCGACTGCAGTGCAGCGAAACTGCCTTCTGCCTGGTTTCCGGCCTGCAGGACTGTGAGAGTACACTTCTGTTGTTTCAAGCCACCCATGTGGTGGAAGCTTGTTACCAGTACAGCCCCACTGTCCTCACTTTATTGGGATCACTTCACCCTCCACCTTTGTCACTTCAGTCTTCACGACTCTGTTGGTGACAGTTACTTCTGTGACACCTGTCACACTATCAGAGTGTGTACTGATAACCTCATCACAGAGAAAGGCCTGTACCAGGTACCCAGAGTCTTGGGTATATTAATCCTACGTAGCCATGAAACTTCGAGAAATTTCTGTGTAAACGTACCTGCCTTCATTTAAAAAGGATTTAAGGCAACTTCCTTACACATTCAAAAACAACATAGGAAGCCACCATTAATTTAATAGATAAGAAAGATGAGGTGTAGAAAAATAATGAAGTCAGGAGAGACTTTGAGTAAATCACTTTACCTCTGCAGGCATTCAGTTCTTGACCTCAAACAAGCCTATGTATGTGAGCACTAGGTGAAATATTATAAAATGCTGCTTATATATGAAGATGTTTTATCATTACCGTGTTATACTCCATGACCAAAGTGTTTTCTAGTTGAATTTTTGAAAGAGATGGAATTTTTTTTTTTAATGTAATACAAAAAATTTTGCAGCCCAGCTCATGGACTAAGAAGTCACAATTCGATTCCTGGTCAATGCACATGCCTGGGTTTCAGGCTTGATCCCCAGCCGGGGACGCGCAGGAGGCAGCTGATCAGTGCATCTCTCTCACATCAATGTTTCTCTCTCTCTCTCTCTCTCTCTCTCTCTCTCTCTCCCCCCTTCCTCTCTCTCTAAAAAAATAATAAAATATATTTTTAAAAATTTTGCAAATCATATATCTGATAAGAGACTTGTATCTAGAATATATATTTTTTAAAATTCCTACAACTTAGTAATAAAAAGACATAACCTAATTTCTAAAATGAGCAAAAGATTCAAAAACCCTTTGCCAAAGAAGATTAAGTACCTGAAAAGGTGTGAAATATCATTAGCCATCAGGGAATCTATGAATTATTATTTCAGACATCCTGGGATGGCAGTATTAAAAAAGATGGGCAATAATACATGTTGACAACAATATGAAAACATTTCAACTCTCTTCTGTTGCTGGTGGGAATTTAAAATCATGCAGCTACTTTGGAAAACAGTTTGATAGTTCCTCAAAAAGTTAAATGTAGAGTTAACAGATGACCTGGCTGTTCTCCTAGGTATATACCCAAGAAGTTTGAAAACATGTATACACAAAACATGTACATGAATGTCCGTAACATTATTTATAATAGTCAAAAAGTGGAGATGTTATCTGTGGAAGTACGGTTCTTGAGGTGCTGCTAGAATAAGAATTTCCAGAGGTCTCCATGGGAGGATGAGATATTGTAGAAAGTTTTATTTCTGTGGAATTAAATCCCTGAGTTTCTAAGGTCCCCTTTCCTACCGTCCTGCCAAGGAGAAGTCCCATTTTGCCTTCAGCAGGGCTAAGATCAAAGCCAGTGTAGAGTTCCATATTGGAGCAGTATCCAATCCAGCATCGGGCTGGCTTCGGTTGTGTTCCCAGTTGCATTCCATTAGTTCATTGCATGTGGGGTCCGTATGGCCACATGGTTATGGAAGAAACATGGGCAGGAGCAAAACCAAAGGAACCAGAGAGCCAGAATTCCTTTGTCTGGGGGATTATGTAATTTCCAAATTTTCTGTGCTTGTAATGACCCTGTCCTCTCTGGCCAGTTATCTCTGTTCCCAGGTTTGAGTGACAGGCATCTGTTCTATGTCACCCCAACTTCACTTTGTATGTGCACATCTTCCCTTTGTCTAGCCCCTTCCCCCAGTGTTTTGCAGGGAATGGTCCTGTGGTTCCCTGGGGAGTATGAAGTTGCAGCTTCCTGGTGAAGCTGCCCAAATGGCCATGCTTATGTCTATCCTTCTCCTTCTTCCTTTCCTGTTATTAATAACTAGCTAATTACAATGGTATCACTAACATCACAAATGACAGCTCATAAATGGATGATAAAATACAGTATATTCATACAATGGAATATTGCTTGGTGACAAGAAGAAACAAAGTGTTGGTATGTGCTACAACATGAATGAACCCTGGAAACATGTAAGTAAAAGAAGACATTCATAAAGAACCACATATTATATGATTCCACTTGTATTAAATGTCCAGAATAGGAAAATCCAGAGACAGAAGATATATTGAAGATTGCTAGGGTCTGAGGAGAAGAGGTAATGAGGAGTGACTGCTTATTGGATACAGGTTTTCTTCGGGGTTATGAAAATGTTCTAAAATTGATTTTTCTGATGGTTGCACAATTTTTGTGAATATATTAAAAACCATTGGGTTGTACACTTCTAAATGGTTGAATTCTATGGTTTGTGAATCAAAACAAGCTGTTACTTTAAAAAGAAATTACAGATCACTATGAAGAATTGGAAAATACAGAAAATTATAAATAAGGCAATAAAAACTACTGGTAATTTCACCCACCAGAGAAACTAAGAACATTTTTTGCATGTTGCCTTCTGTTTTTTCCCCCCATTGCGTATACTTCATGTATATGTATTTTCTTCTGTAATTAGGATCATATGGATATACATACCACATTATAATTTTACCTTTTCACCTGACAGTTTATTTTAAGCATTTTCAAAAAGATTTTTCATGTAATTTTTATTGTAAAAAGTTATACATGCTTATTTTTAAAAAGCATGAACAAGTAAAAAGGAGAGAATAAATCATTCATGATCTTACAGTTTTAATATTGATATTTTGGTAGCTCTTGATTTTTGTGTTTAGTTTTAACCTGATGCTCTAGAATAATAGCTATCTTGAGTTCAGATGACTTTCATATCTAATTTACACATTTTTTAAATTTGTTTTTTCTAATTTTCTAATGTCTGTTAGCTTAGTCTGTCTTTCGGTCACTGTCTTTTTCATTTTATTGTAAAGAACTGGAATTACTAAATAGTGAAGTAGAGAAAGTATGTGAAACTTTAATGTTGAGTTTGAAAAAAAAAAGATGAAATTAGTGATTCCATGATTTTTTCTATTGCAAAGATGATAAAGATTTTAAATCGAGAGCAGCCATCAATCAAAGGAAAAAGGGAACAAATTCAGATTTGGTTTTATTAAGAATATAAAGAATCTGTTAAAATATTACTTTTAAGTAAATGTATTGATAAGTAGAATTTGAAAAATTAACCTGTGCTCCCATGTTTAGTTTTCATCTTAAATATTTATAACTTGAAATATTATATGATCAATATGTTCATAAATTCATCAAACATTACTTATATTTATGTTAGAGGTTATTGAGTATCTGTTATGTCCTATAATCTTCACAATATTTTGTGGGAAAGATATTAGTATTAGAAATAAAAATATTTTTTTGAGAGCAGTTCTTTGTTTTAAGTTCACAGAGCTTAGCTGATAAGTAGCAGAACCAGGCTTTAAACCTAGATCTCTGTAACGCCCAAATCCTTCGTCTCTAACCTAAAGAGCTCTGTGTTTTAGAGATTCTGTTCCCTGTGCTAGATTCTAGTGAGGCTCAGACAGCTTTTAGTCCACCCAGTAGAGGGGAACATTTACACAGTCCAGACCCAGGTGACTAAGTCTCCAAAGATGGGTGTCACCCCCCTGGGGCAAGTGCTGAGGACAGGGAGGGAAGTGTGCAGAGTGAGAGGTAGCACAGAGAGGGAGCAGTTCCTCCTACCCAGGGACCCAAGTGTGGGTGGCTTCCCAGAAGGATGATTAAGAATTTACTGAGCAGGGGTGGGTAGCACTCTAAACAATGAACAGCAAGACCTAAGGCTTAGAGGTCTCTTCAAGGAACAGTTACTTAAATGTTGCTAGAGTACTGAGTGTGAGGTGCTTGGGGACAGGGAGTTTAGACAAATAAGAAAGGCAGATCAGAGTAGCATTGGGTGCTAACTACTTGCTAGCATTTGGATTATATTTAAGGTGAGAAATTTAGGATATAAACATATCTAACTGGAAATAAATAGGTTTGGACATTTCGAATTTGAAATATGGATAGGATATTCCTTTTGTGGAAAGAGCAGAAATTAGATCTCTAGGTCCCTGCAGAGCAAGAAAAAAATATAGGGCAAGAGATACAGAATAAAATGTATAGGTATAATTAAAACACCAGTATTGTGTTTGAATAATAATGGGAGTCGTTAAATAAAGAGAGAATTAAATTTCTTAAGGATGGTGGGTGTAAAGGAAAGTGCATTGGCTAGAGAGCCTTCAAGGAAACCAAATGTCTAGGTGGGCAGAGGAAACCTAGAGAAATGGTTAGCCTGAGAGAGCCAGAGTGAGATTAGGAAAACCAAGAGAGAGGAGCATAACTGTCATGTGCTGCACATCAGTCCTGTGAGATGGGGACTAAGAAGCATCCTTTGACTTCTGTCCACTAGGAAGGCATCAGCGACCACGATGGAGCGAGTGTGGAGGCTAGAAGTATTTTACAGTGAGTGGAAGAGTGATGGGGGTGGGAGGGAGTGGCGTGCAAACAGCCAGGGGGAGCTAGTCTTTGGGCTAAAAGGAAAAGAGAAATTAATTGACAAGATGCATCAAAGAACAGGAATAACTAAAATTTTCTAATTGGTGAGAAAGAGCCCAGCACAGAGAGATTGAAAATGCAGGAAAGAGCCCAGCTGGTGTGACTCAGTGGTTGAGTGTTGACCCAAGCACCAAGAGGTCGCCAGTTAGATTCCTGGTCAGGACACATGCCCAGGTTGTGGGCCAAATCCCCAGTGGAGGGTATGCAGGAGACGGCAAATCCATGTTCTCTCTCATCGATGTTTCTATCTCTTTCTCTCTCTCCCTTTCTCTCTAAATCAATAAAGAGAGGGGGAGAATTTTTTAAAAAGAAGAAAGAAAACGCAGGAAAGAGAAGAACCAGTTGTTAGAACGAGGTCCCAGGGAAACTGGGAAGAAAACAGATCAGAGATACAGAATGGAGGAAGGGCAGGCACCTCAACTTCTGAAGACTTGAAGAAAGAAATAAGAATGGGCTTACCTACTGTTAAGAGTTGAGCTGTAGGGCAACTAACGTTTACTTGGGGTCACTGGGGGGATTGGATGAGTGGCTCAGGGAGCGTTACAAAAATGTTAGAATAGCTGCTGGATGAGAATGAAAGCAAATTAAAAAGTTGTTGCCAAGTGGTATTAAGAACCCATCTGAAGCTGCAACCCAGGAATTGTTTGTCCCATCAGTCTGCATGGGTAGATGCTGGCTTTCGTTTAAAAGCCAGCGTATTTTTCTCTTTTTTCTTTTCATACTCCAGAATTTATTTGCTTATTGAAGACTATTTCTTCTTGTGCAATACTTGGAATCCCTGTCAGCTTAAGCTTGTTATCCAAAAGTTTTTTAATGTGAAATATAAAACTATGTTATGAATTAAAATAATACAGAAGCTATAACAGAATCCAGACATTGAGTAACTTTATTTTTTAGTGTTCTCTAGCATGCAGATAGATAGCCAAGGTAACACGAACTCGGACATATTAACAGCTGAGGTTTAGCCACTTGTGGGTTGCATATAAGTAGTTTAGATAACATCTACCCTACCCCACTTCGAGTTACATTTAAAATTTTTTAGAAGTGTTTTTATGTTTGAAACCATATGTTCATATTCTGAAGAGTGTCATAATAAGCCATCTAAAGGACCAATCCGAATCCCTGAAACCACTCTAAACTGTATTTAGCATTTAAAGAACTCTCAAATTATTTAGCAAGTTTAAAGAAATGTGTTCTAATTGGTACTGAAGAGTTAAGTTCATCTAGCAGATTGCCTTTTAGCTCAAAGAAGTGTTGGGTTTTGGTTTTTTGCCTAAATCTGTGTACCCAGAATTGCAGAGTATGTTTAGGCACCAAGAGGTAATGGAAAGGCTACCCATATATAGGATGAAGTAGTGGTCTGTAAAGAGGCTGGCATAAGGCACGTTAGTACGTATACACTTTGGTTGTGCTGGTTAATACTGTTGTTACTGTCATACCCATTATGGGTAAAGATGGGGACTGGAATCCGAGTCTTGGAGAAATGCCTATGCTTAAGGGTCATGAGTAACAGTATATCTCATGAAGGAAGTCAGAAAATTAGTGCAGAGAGCTAGAGTCAGAACTCAGGAGAATCCAGTGTCGTGGAAGCCAAGGATGTAAAGATTTCCAGTTGTCAAAAGCTGCATGGACATCAAAGGGGTGAGAAAGAAACAGACCATTGATGTAGCAATTATGAGACTATCGATTGACCTTTGAGAAAGCAGTTCTAGTAGCCTGATTGGTGCAGACCTCTAGAGAGGTTTGGCAGAGGAAGGATATAGGAACTGAGGGAAAGGTGCTTTTTGCATTTGAGAAAACTTCACTAGTGTTTGCAAGCTTTAGGAGAAATTGAAGGACTTAACATTTACTTGCCTATTGCTGCATAACAAATTATCCCCAAATGTAGTGATGAAAACAAAATAAACATTTCTGTGGATCAGGAATCTGCTATGGGTTGGCCGGATGGTTGTCTCAGGATCACTGGATACCATCTTGGAGGCTGACGATCACATGTGGTTAGCGATTAATTGAAAGGACACCTGTCAGGTGGTTTCAGGTACCTCAGTAAATCAGGAAGTAAGACCATCTGCTGCCACGTGTGGAGAGACTTGAGACTAGTAAAGTAGCTTCTCTGGAACTGGACTTGAACTACAGAGGAATGGAATTGTCCAGTAACATTGTTTCATATGTATGAGTCACAGTTCAACAGAGAGTTCTAACAGAGGTTCCCACTAATGATAGAACAGAGTTATTTTCATTTAAATCCCAACTCTTAGTTTCCTTTGTAAGTGAAAATTGGGAATACCAGAGATTTTGTTAAATAACCAAATATTCAATTTATTTGTCAAGAATACTACAGGATGAGGATTTGAGTGTTAAACACCAAAATGTTTTATTCTCATTTGGAAAAGGAAGCTTAATTTTTTTTTTTTTTTTTTAATCCTCATCCGAGGACATTTTTCCATTTTTTGTACAGACAGTGTGGGAGGGAGAGAGAGGAAGAGAGAGAGAGGGAAACATCGATGTGAAAGGGACACATCGAGTGGCTGCCACCCGCACGACCAACCAGGGCCGGGGACAAACCGCAACCGAGGTACATGCCCTTAGCGGGAACCGAACCCGGGTCTCTCCGGACCGCAGGCGGACGCTCTAACCGCTGAGCCAAACCGGCCAGGGCAGGAAGCTTAATTATTTTTAATTGAATAAAGTTGACACATAACCTTGTGTAAGTTTAAGGTGTACTTATATAAGTGTTTTTGGTGGTTATGAAAGGGAAGAGTCTTTGAAAAATGGTAACAGAAGCACTTTTATTTTCCAGTTAGGTCAGACACACTATAAAATAGCAGTTAATACATACTCTTGCTAAAGGTTTTTTTCTTCTCAAAATAATTCATAGAAAGAGAAAGTGAAAGAAGCTCTTCAGTTGAATTTTTTTTTTTTTTTTAACCTTTGGTTGAATTCTTCCATCCTATTGACTCCTGAATGAAGTTATAATTTCTACTGAAAATGGAGAAGTTAATTTTCTTTCCATTGTGATTAGCCACATCTCCAAATAAAATGCCCAGTACCAGTTAACCAACTTGCAGTTTATATCATTAAGCTTGACTGAGGTATGAAAATGAACACGGATGTTTGCCAAAGCTCTGATAGTGGGAAACTGTGTCGTTTACAATGGCTCGTGTTTTAAACAGCACAACTCCAGATCTTTTATGAAGCCAAAATGTGGTCCGAATTTATAGTGAGCATGTTAAAAACTCTATGGTACACTGTTTCTATGTATGTACCTTAATTTCGTTGATCATTGCTCCATAAGTTTGTGATATTTGGGTTGTTCAGTTTTATGTGCTGCTTTTAAAAAGAAAAACCAAAGATTCAAGTAGTTTGCTATTGGTTTCATTTTTTGTTGAGTTAGATGATATTGATTTATAATCTACTCTCTAGTTAAGTTATGTAAACCTGAACACACACAAAAATACTGCCTTCATTTAAAATGTCTTCATTCAACAGTAAAACAAACAAACAACCCAATTAAAATGATGAGCAAAAGATCTGATCAGACACCTCACCAAAGAAAATATACAGATGGCTGATAAGCATATGAAAAGATGCTCAGCGTATTTGTCATTGGGGAACTACAAATTAAATCAACAGTGAGGCATCACTCCACTGTACCTATCGGAATGGCTAAAATCCAGAAAACTGACCATACCATTTGCTGGCAGTATTGTGAAGCAACCAGAACTCACATTCATTGCTGGTGGGAATGTAAAATCGGTAGATTGTTTGGCAGTCTCTTATAAAGCAAAACATAGTCCTAGCATATGATCCTGCGATCATGATCCTTGTTTATATACCAAGTATCATGGTCGTTGACAACTTACAGCCACACAAAAACCTGCACAAGAATGTTTATAGCAACTGTATTCATAATTGCCAAAACTGGAAGCAGCCAAGTTGCTATCCTTTAGTAGGTGAATGGATAAACACACCGTGGCGCATGTCCATATAACGGACTATTGTTCAGCAGTAAAAAAAAATGGCCAGGCCACAAAAAGATACAGGTGGGCATTAAATACATGCTGCTAAATGAAAGAAGCCAGTCTAAAAAGTCTGCCTTGTGGAGGATTCCCACATACATTCTGGAATAGCAGCATTATAGAGACAGTAAAAAGATCAGGAGCTTGGGGGACGGGAAGAAGAGTTGAATAGTGAAGCACAGGGGCTTTTTATAGGCGGTGAAACTGTTCTGTATGATACTGTGCTTGTGGTTATATGATAATGTACATTTGTCAAAACCCATTGGACTTTACAGCAAAAAGTAAAACCCCTATGCAAAATTTAAAAATCATTTAAGAAGTCGAGGGATCCCAGCATGGAATGTAGACTGTGACAAAAGAACCTATTGTAGATTTCTGACACAACCTTACATGAAGACATGGGGCAACAAGATGCTGACCTAAGTAACTTTGGAAATGAGCTAAAGACAGTCTAAAAACATTGTACGTAAACACTCGAATAAGGTCATCAAAAGCAGGGGACCTCTGAGATACTGTCGCAGTCAAGAGGAGTCCTAGCCTAATTTTGATTCCTGCATCTGAAATGTTGCTGAGGGCCTTCTCCCTGCAGCTTTTGGATCCTGGAGGTACGTATCTGCTCTGCTTTTTCCCCTGGGATTTTATTCTCAGCTATTGACACACTATGCTTCTGACGGGTAATAAAAATGATACCACAGCTGCCACCTGGTGGACAGTGACATAAAATGCCTTGAGATAACGAAGCCTCCAAATTTCAGAGCTGTTAAAATGTTTTTTAAGAAGTGCTTCCTAGAATAAACGAAATAGCCCTGGTTGGTGCGGCTCAGTTGGTTGGTAGTCCGTCTCATGCACCAAAGCGTTGCTTGTTTGATTCCTGGTCAGGGTACAGGCATGGGTTGCGGGCTCCATCCCTGGTATAGTGTGGGACGCAGCCGATAGATGTTATGCCCTCACATCGGTGTTTCTCTCTCCCTCTCCCTTCCTCTCTCTCTCTAAAAACATCCATCAAAATATTTTAAAAATAAATGAATAAAAATAATTTTAAAAG
This sequence comes from Molossus molossus, assembly GCF_014108415.1. Lineage (NCBI taxonomy): Eukaryota > Metazoa > Chordata > Mammalia > Chiroptera > Molossidae > Molossus > Molossus molossus. The sequence continues at coordinate 30,474,679 of NW_023425345.1, forward strand.
AATAAATGAAATAGGGTGCACTTTAAGCATGTTTATATAATTGGTACTGGAAGATGTTATACTGCTCCTTTTTTTTAATCCTCACCCGAGGACATTTTTTGCATTTATCTTCACATAGAGCGGGAGGGAGAGAGGGGGGAAGAGAGAGAGAGAGAAACGTCAAAGTGAGAGAGACACATGAACTGGTTGCCACCCACACAACCCCAACCGGGGCTGGGGACAAGCTGCAACCAAGGTACATTCCCTTAGCGGGAACCAAACCCAGGTCTCTCTGGTCCGCGGGCCAATGCTCGAACCACTGAGCCAAACTGGCCAGGGCTATACTGCTACTTTTGAACACCAACAACTCATCTAGGAAATCTGGGACGCGGTCAGCAGCCATAGTTATTTATTTTGTCAGACTTAATAGTTGCTATGTGTTGTTGTTTTTTTACATAAGGTTTAATTTGGCATTTTTTAAAACATGGTCCACATGTCACTGGTCATATATAAAATGATTTTTAGGTATGTTGCAAGCTGAGATAGGCCAATTTGGGCGTTCACCTTTGTGACCCATGTTTTTGTGCCACACAGCTTTGCTGCCAGCTAATGTACTGTTAGTTAGTGGGTGCAGAAACAGTCATTTAACCTATTTCTGTAAGAATAGTAAAGTCCCTCCCTACTTAGTGTCCCTTTTAGGCATCCTAGCAAGCACTTACAGAAATAGTCTGACAGAAAAATTAGCTAACTTAATGGGTTCAGGCAGCAGAGCCCCTTCACCGAGAGGAACAAAGAACCAGGTGAAATCCCAAGATTCCAAAGGTGTTTGGCTGCAGGGGTAGCTGAATTCTTATTTTCTACTTACGCAAGGACCTTCTAGCTGTCCACATGCTTTGACTATCCCTCATTCACCATAAAAAAAATAAATTTCCAACATCCTTTAAGCTAATGAGCCCTCTGACAGAGTTTAGTGATTGCCTGTGTGATGGTCTGAGTTGCCCTGACTGGGGATAGCTGTCAGGGTATTTAATATATTAACCAGCTACCTTTCTCCACTCTTTATTTTACAGTTAGTGACAGTGTACACATAAAGTTTTTTCATTTCAATATTTATTACATGTTAGAAAAATACAGGTAGTGGATAAAAACTGCGATTTTTATAGATACTGCCTAGGATGAAGCCAAGTTGTTTTTTTAAGAATTTGTTGCAGATACACTTAAATGTTCTTGCCCTGGCTGGTGTTCTCAATGGTTAGAGCATGGACCCATGCACCGAAGGGTCGAGGGTTTGATTCCTGGTCAGGGGCATATACCTGGGTTGCAGGTTTGATCAGGTGAGAGGCAACCAATCGATATCTCTCTCCCCACCCCTACCCACTCTCTCTAAACATCAGTGGAAAAAATATCCTTGGGTGAGGATTAACAAACAAACAAAACAACCTAAATGCTTATCATTTTTAGAGTTTTATAAAATGTTCCTAAATAAATACTGACATGGAATTTTAGGCACTTTACCTCAGTGACTGTTTCCACTTAAAGCATTTTCAGTAAGTATCAGCCAGTGTTCTAATATTAGTAAAATTAACATGGTAATACTTCAGGAGTATATGGCTTTAATTACATGTTCACATTCTAAAAGAATTCATATCGTTAACTTGTGAAATATCTGTGCTTCATATTTTATAAATGTGTTAGAATCTGTCAGAGCGGAGCTACCTCCCTTTGGCCACAGTGTTGCAGCAGTTTGTGGACACTAAGGGACAGACACCAATGAAAGGCTTTTTCCATTCCCCTTTTCCACACTTGTCAGTGCCTCCGGTGCCGGGTGTTGCCTGAACTGCTGATTCCGATCTGTTTCCCTGAAGCTGAGGATCTTACTATCTAAATACTCAGGGGCTCCAGAACTGCTTGCGCCTGCTTATCTTTGTAGGGATGGTGGCTGCCCCAGAGCCCCTGCCAGCTCCCCATCCACAGGGGGACAAGTGTGCAGCTCCTGCTTTACTTCCTTGGGGCAGAAGTTCTGGAACACTGCAGAGTTGCTGACTGCATCGAAAACATTTGCAAACAAGTACAATTTCTAGACAAAGATGGAGTTTTAATTACAGAATTTGTGGGGTTTTATTATAAAATTCAACACAAAATTAAATTGAATATGAAATTGCAAGTGTTGGCTGTTCTTTTCTCTCATTGCCTTGCACTGCGTGGTCTGCCTTCAGGGAAGCACCGCTCTGAGACTTGTGGAATCTCTCTTGAACACAGCAGCAGCACGAAGCAATCTGTTTATGTCATCTTGTGAGAGGCAGAAATGGCCTTCTCCAGTGATGTCTGAGGGTCCCACACGACCAAGGAATTTCCCCCAGGATCTCCATAACATTAAACAACTAGGGTCTCTTTCATTGTGATTTAGATCAGAATGCTCTTTCTTTAACTTATCTTTCTCCTGAACAAGGTAGGCAGGCAATTCCTTTTGTAGTATGGGAATTAATCTGAGTTCCAGTATGTAAGCTCACATTTAAAATCTCAGAATGCTGTGTGTCACGAAGAGGAACCCAGATTATGTCCAGTTAAAAGAAGAAATAGAATAGTCTACCGCATGAAAGCAAGTTGAAATACTACTGACCAGGGTTGGTCAAACTCCAAAGCGCATCTTCACATCTTCACATTTTTCAGATTGCAGCTTCATCAGTTATTTTTTAATTGCTGTAAAATTTATATGGCATAAAATTAGCCGTGGTAAGGTATACTTTAGTGGCATTTAGTACACTACCAGTGATTGGCAACCACCACCTCTTCTAGTTACAAAACATTTTCAGCACCCCAAAAGTAAGCCATGTGCCCATTGAGCAGTCACTGCCCATTTCTCCCTTCCCCACAGCCCCTGGCAAAACCACCACTCTGCTTTCTGACTGTATGGATTTGTGTATTCTGGGTATTTCTTATACATGGAATCGTACAATGTGTGGCCTTTGTGCCTGCCTTCTCTTTCACATTGGTTTCACATAATGGTTTTGAGGTTTATTCAGGTTGTGGCATCTATTAGTACTTCATTTTTTTTTACATTCATGCCAACGCTAAATATTTATACTGGGATCCTGGACGGGCTCTGAGGCTTCCAGATTAAATTTTGAACAATCAGGAATTTTTGTTGCTGTGGTTAGTAAACAGTAGTACTATGTATTGTTTCATTAAAAATTTCAAAGGCAGCCTATGAAACTGATCCATGTATCTATTCCTTTCTTGTTTTGTCTTTTATTTCTAATATTTAAGTAATATTTTTGAAATATTTAGCCAACATAGGAATCAGAGTAATGGATACACAGGTAGATTACAAGATGTTTTCTATTGATTGACAATAATTTTACTGCATAACGAAGTAGGTTATATCCTTCCAGTTTTCTTTGGGAACGTCTTTTGTTTCCCCTTCCTTTTGTCGCTGGTTGGTAATGTTCTCCCGTCAATGCACTGAACTGGTGTTTTCATGCTAAGTTACATTTTGATCGGTTTAAATATGGTTTATTAGTTTGTCCAACTGCTATCCTCCCTCCAACTTTCTTCCTGTTGGAAAGAGTCCAGATTTTGTGTTAGTGGTTTTTCTTGGTGTGCTCTGGAAAGGGGAGCCTCCTGAGCCCCACGTATGGATAGTAATTATTCTTAGGAAGTCTGCCCTACTTCCCACACCAGTGATCGGTTTCACACAAAGAACTTCTGTGAAAGCTTTCTTCATTTTCTTTTTAAAAGGGGCCTAAGACAGGAATCCTTTCCTTTCACTGTGAGAATGTGCTGCTTGGAGCTGCAGTGGCAAATCGTAGAGCCGGGGAAGAGAAGAGGTTCCAGGTAGTCTGTTTGTGGTGGTAAGGTCGTTAGTGTACGTTCTGTTTTGTAGTGAACAAAACTGCTTTGTGGAGAAATCCACTTTCTCAACGGCATGCGAACAATCCAAATGCTCACCAGCCCTCTATGTGACTTGTAAAACTCTGCTGATAATTTCCTTTGATTGCAGGCCTTCTCTCTTTAATAGCTCCCAGCCCTCGTGGCCTACCAGGGAACACCTGTCCAGTGTTGTCACAGTCCAGTGCTGCTCCTCACCACCTTTCTAAACCACTGCATTGTGACCAAACCGGTCATCTCGTTTTTACTATATGTTTTCATCATGACTTTTCTATTGTCTGCTCTCCTGATCCTCCTACCAGGGTCTCGTGCGCGAAGGCCATGTGCATTTAAAATCTCTGTCGTTTCGAGGCATGTGTCTTTCAGAACAGTAATAGTCATTGCTTAATGAGCTTTAATTAGGTATCAAATACTGTTGTAAGAGCTTTAATGTTTCCATTCATTTAATCCTCATAACGGTTCTGTGATAAAGATGTTATTATACCCATTTTAGAGAGGAAGAGCTGAGGCAGAGAGGTGTAGTAGTTTTCCTAAGGCCTGATCCAAATTCTGGTTCCAGAATTCATTTATGGTATTGCATATATTCTTGTATTTCAGTCATGTATTTGTTTACCCATAACCAATTTGAATATTTTATTTTTATTTATTTTTTAATTCTTTGACATGATCTAGCAAAGGCTTCTTTTAGAAAAGTAGCAATATCCTTGATAAATCTTTGTTGAATGAGTTAAACATCCATTAATAGCAATCAAGGAAATTAAATCCCAACCCAGGTTTGCTTGTGTTTCTTTTTAACACTAGGCAGCAATATGTGTAACATTGCTAATACATTTCCAAAACATTTATATTTAAAAGAAGGGAAAACCTGTGGGCCAAGGAATTTACACAGAAGGGGTGTAAAAACAGTCAAAGACATTAAGCCTCAAGTGCCAGAGAATGTGAGTGTAGAAAAGTGGCAAGTTAAAACCTGTTTTGTTTTTGGTTTTAAGGGATAGTTCCCAAGCCTCAATAACACTTAACCTTGGCAGACGAATAGTCTTGGTTGTAGTTGTCACCACAGACCTCCAGAGTGTGCCATGTAATGCGATGTGAAAAGGTCAACTTGTGCAGGCAGTTGCTTTCCCAGGGCCTTTTCATTGAGTCAGTTGTTCAGATAGGTCCCAAGGCCATGTCTCCATCATGAGTTTCCACAATGTATTCTGTCCTGTTCTGTAGTAATGAAATTTTTTTTACATGATTGTTTTCTTCCTTGCAAGAGAGTAAGAGTTCCTAATAGAGTAAATTAAGCCAACACACGAAGCAATCTTTATAATAGTTTCTTCAAGGGCTTTTTTTATATATATATAATGAAACTGGTAACACTATCATGTGTTTGATTCTGTTCCTACATGAGAACACACCAGTATGTTCAAGGCAGATTGTACAAATGTAGAATCAACTCAGTACCTGAATAATAAATATTTTATTGGTAAATCACTCTAGAAAAATCAGTGAGATTTTATCATTTCTTTTAAAAGAAAACCCATTTAGTCCTGGCCGGTTTGGCTCAGCGGTTAGAGCGTCAGCCTGCGGTCCACAGAGACCCGGGTTCGGTTCCCGCTAAGGGCATGTACCTTGGCTGCAGTTTGTCCCCGGCCCTGGTTGGGTCGTGTGGGTGGCAGCCACTCGATGTGTCCCTTTCACATCGATGTTTCTCTCTCTTCCTCTCTCTCCTTCCAGCTCTATCTGAGTGAAAAATGGAAAAATGTCCTCGGGTGAGGATTAAAAAAATAAATAAATAAAAATAAAAGAAAACCCATTTATATACAGATACAGTATGTCATAAACTATCACTCAAAAATGTATGCTCATCCAGAGTAGAAATTGGGACCTAGGCAAGGAAACTAGAGCTGAATTTCTATTTTTCTTTCTCATATAACTTGGTTATTGATTTATTGTTTCACATCCATCAACCTGTTCTTGAGTCTGAATTTCTTTGTTGTGCCATAATTCAAGATTGTCTTTCATAAAACACAAGTGTACTTGAGCCTTGAACAACACGGCTTGAACTACACTGGTCCACTTCTACACAGACCTTTCGTTTTTGTTATTCAACAAATATGTGCAGTACTGTAAATGTATTTTCTCTTCCTTATGATTTTCTTAACATTTTCTTTTCACTAGCTTACCTTAGTGTAAGGATACAGTGTGTAAGACATGTGACATACAAAATGTGTTGGTCAGCTGTTTATTTTATTGGTAAGGCTTCCAGTCAACAATAAACTATTAGTAAGTAAGTTTTGGGGGAGTCAGAATTTATAGGTGGATGTTTGATTGCATGGGGGTCAGCGCCGCAACCTCCACATTGTTACAAATCCAAAATTTGTAAAATAAAAGTTGCATATTTACTCTTTGACTTGACATTTTTCTAGAAATGTAACAGTTAAGGTGAAAATACCATTGTAGAGTCCAGAGCCTATTAAAAAAATCACTACTAAATACATGTTTTTTTCTTTTCAGGTGAAATTATCTTGAAATGAGAGTGAGAGAAAGAGAGAGAGAGAGAAAGAGAGAGAGAGAGAGAGTTCAGATATTCAAAGGAGATGTTACATATAACCAGGAATTACCCCTAGAGCTCAGAAGTGGAGATTTCATATGGTGATAGGGAAAGGGAAAGAAGATGATCAATTTTAATGTCATCATTGTCTTTTAGATTGTATCTCTCACTTTGGTTTGTATTTTGTTGTGTAAATGAATTTATTGGAGTTAGTCCATTCTCCATGAGTAGATACATTTTACTTATTGTGCAAAAGATTTTATATACATCCCTGCTGGTAGGTCCTTTGAGTTATAAGTATGTATGACAGGAATTTTGTGGTCACACCAATTAATCCTGATGTGTAGTGTTGGAACCACCTGAGGGAGAGAGGTTGTGGGAGTCTCTCTGAGGAGGGAACATTTGTGCTGGACCCTATAGCATGCGAATTGGTGACACACACAGACTATGACAGGTTAGAAGGAAGAAGTTGTGGCAGCTAATCTTACACAAAAAATGGGAAGAACTTAAAAAGAATCAGAAAAAGAAATAAATTAAAGGGAATATGAAATGGCTAAGTCAGTGCCTTATTAAACCAGCCTTAGAGGGCCAACTTTGTTCACCGATGACCTGAGAACTATACATTATTAAATTAGAAGGTTCTGAATGAAGCAAGCATATTTAGTAGCTGCCACTCCTGGCGAAGAAGATCCTGATGATTTGAAGGACTTTTCATTATAGTTGGTCCCTTCCTAAGCAGATGTTTATAGGTTAATTTGATGCTTAAATCATTCAACTCTTCCTATTACTTTTTCCAAGAGTTTGCTGCCTTGTGAAGTTTCAGCTCTAATAGAACCGCAAGATGGTGGATAGCATGGGCAGCCCTTGAACATTCCTTGGGTAGCAGCTGAGAATGTCTGAACTGCTGTGTCAGTGCCCAGAGGGTGGCAGCAGGTGTTTAGACGTTGCTGGCCCCGCACTCACGTTGTCTTGCTGGGTGGCACAGTTCGTTTCTACACCAAATCTCAGTTGATGTAGTAGTGGTTAGTGCAGTGAGTGTATTTAAAATCTGTCTCCGGTTATCAGGTATGAGAGTTTAATTTCTGTGGGTTGATTACTCTTTACCTGATTACTTTTTTTTTTTAATCCTCACCTGAGGACATTTTTTCATTTATTTTCAGAGTGGGAGGTAGGGGGAGAGAGCCAGAGAAGGAAAGAGAATCACCGATGTGAGAGAGACGCCAGTTGGTTGCCTCCCGTACGATCCCAACCAGGGCCGGGGATGAACTGTAGAACTGCAACCAAGGTACGTGCCCTTGACTGGAATCGAACCCTCGACCCTTTGGTCCATGGGCCCGACGCTTCAACCGCTGAGCCAAACTGGCCAGGGCTACCTGATTATCACTTCTTTTTCTTTTTTATCATCACCCAAGGACATTTTTCCAATTTTTGTTCCGATAGAGTGGGAGGGGGAGAGAGAGACAGAGACAGAGATATCGGTGTGAAAGGGACACATCGAGTGGCCACCACCTGCACGTCCCAACCAGGGCTGGGGACAAACTGCAACCGAGGTACATGCCCTGAGCGGGAACCGAAACCGAGTCTCTCTGGACCAAAGGGCCAACGTTCTAACCACTGAGCCTGGGCCTGATTATCACTTTTTAACAGAAAATAATGAGGGTGTGAGAGACTGTGTTTTCAAATTATTTAAAACTTACTTTTGTAATTAATGTTGCCTTGGTGTTACTGTTCACATCATACAAATATGGTATGTGATATGCCAAGATCAGTGAATTTGGAAATTTACCATGAAAAGAAAAGACTATATCAGGATTCTTAACTTGCCTCTGTGCAGTTTTGTGGCTGAATATTGTGTTTTGAAATACATTTGGTTTTTGTCCCCAGTTTCTGATACAGAGCTTCTCAAACCCTTGGAATTTCCTGAGTGATCAGAGTGTCTTTTGTCATTCATTAAGTGACTTGGAGTGGGAACCCTAGATTATGTGGAGGGTTAGAACTCTCAGCCCCACTTGCTAACCTCTGGGAAGGGGAAGTGGAGGGTTGGGGGCAGGGCAGCAACTAGAGTTGATGAGCTTTCTGGTTATGAATTTATCTACTTGCCTGGAGGTTGGAACACTCCAGTTCCAGCGGACAGAAGCTTCTGTGATCAGGACCCTTCCAGACCCGGTCTTATGTACCTTTCCACCTTGCTATTCATCTCTATCCTTTATAATAAATTTGTGAACACAACTAAATGTTCTTTGACTTCTGTGAGCCCCTCTAGTAAATTAATCAAACCCAAGGAGGGGGTCATGGGACCCTCCAGTTTCTAGCCAGTGGGTTAGGAGCACATGTAACAGCCTGGCCTCAACTGGCATGTGTACAGCGGAGGCAGTCTTGCAGGACTGGGCCCTTCACCTGTGAGTTCTGCTGCCTCTAGGTGTAGATGCTGTCAGAATTGAGTTAATTACTTGGTGGTATTGGAAAAAAACACACTTTGGAAATAGGTGCTTGTGCTCTTACTGTACTAGTATTTTTCTGATCTGAAAGAATTATATTAATGACTTAAGAAATTGACTGATGCAACATTTGAGTGCCTCATATTGTACAGCATGGTTAAAAGAACCTCTACTTTGGCTATTAGTGATTAATTAATTGGCATCAGAATAAGGAGGCAAGTTATTGAGTGCTGGACTGAGTCACTTGGACTACAGCCTATTTTACAAAGGGAACACTGAGGAGCCAGGTCACATAAGGTCAAGGGTGACATTTTCAAGAATTGAGTGGTCGGGAGTTTTTTGTTTGTTGTTTGTTTTTTATACTCACTCGAGGACATTTTTCCATTTTTTGTTCAGAGTGGGAGGGAGAGAGGGAGAAACATTGATGCGAAAGGGACACATCGAGTGGCTGCCACCCGCACGAACAACCAGGACCGGGGACAAACTGCAACCGGGTTTAGTGGGAACCAAACCCTGGTCTCTCTGGACCGAAGGCTGACGCTCTAACCACTGAGCAAAACTGGCCAGGGCATGGTCAGGGGTTTTGAATGCCACTGAGAAGTGATATAACAGTAAGAACTGAAAACTGATAGTTGTCACAAGTGATGCTCAGTCATTGTCCCAGACATACCTGTGGGAGCGAAACATTATTTCTGGCAACTACTTTGGAGGCCCTCACTGGCCTTCTTTTTCTGTGATTTTTTAGTGAATTATGATTCCTGTCCTTTAGTGTGGAGATACATGAAAAGAGAATCATAATTAATTGAGATTTAGGGTCACTGACGATTTGATTTAAGGAAGTTCATTAGTTCCGACATAGGTGGAACATCCCTCCATGTCTGCCTCAGCTTCGTTTCCTACAGTGTGGTTTGGGCACAGTTGAGAAAGCTGAACTAGCCATCGCAGACATTTGGGAAAAGTAGGGCAGACTTATAGGGCACTTGTGAGAATTGCCCTGTTGGCATGCATTTTTTTTTCTTAAATGAATAATTTATCTGTTAATTGGGCACCTTTTATAGGTGTAAATTTTAGATTGCGTCTTAAATTTATACTTCTGCAACTACTGCTGTCTCTAACTGAAATCTCTTGAAATAGTCAGGTCAGCTGTCATTTACTTCGCTAATAAGCATTTTCCAGATTTCCCCCAGGCATTTTGCCACTTCCTCTTCTGTGCTGCACAAATCAGGTTATGTTATAATGATCTGTTTACAGCTCTCTCCTCCCTAATAAACTGTCAGTTCCAGGCTGTTATGGCCTTGAGAGGAGGAACCTTCTTAGTCCCTCTTTTATGTTCATTATCTGACCACTGTGTTTTCCCCGTGGAAGTCCTGTAATCAGTGGGTGGGTGGGTGATGGAGGGGCCTGAGCCTCCCAGGTCCTAGGGAAACCGTGCAGGGTGCTGGTAACTTCGTAAACCAAACACTTGGCAGACTTTTTAGTCGGTATTCCTGGTAATCTCTTACAGTCTCTTTACAGATCTCTGCTGCTTCATTATTGTTGTTTTTCTCCTGACAGCAGTCTGCAGAATCACTATACCACTGTGTGATCCTGCAAACATATTCTGCTGCGATTTTATTACAGAAATGTCTGCTTTCCAATGGGATGGTTTTATAGCATATGAAACAATGAATACTCCTAAACCAGATCTGCTAGAATAATAACCGCCCTGGTGGTGAAAACAGTTGAAGACTATTATGTAACAGAGGTCAAATTGATTTGGGGGTAGGGATAATAAGCTTGCTACATTTTAATCATCATATATTCTGTTTATAGGTTATGTCATTTGAAAGGGGCAGTCTTTTGCTTTTAGAACTGTGGATACATTATTCTATTAACTTCTTTTTTGGTGTTTTCAAGAATGGGTTTTGTTTTCTTTTTAGTGATAGAAGTTTAAACTGAATATAGTTGAGACTAGCAAAACCTTCACTTTGGAAGAAGATGGGAAGAATCATGAGTCACCGTTTTTCTAAAACGTATACAAACCCTTCTGGTTATAGCAAACTATGTTGGCTTGCTTCTGTATTTCAAACTACATGATGAAACCATTTTGTTTTCTCAGCTTGAGGTGCTATTTTAAATCTTTGTTATAGCAGTATCATATGAAAGGAGTGTTTTAACACCAGTTATGTTAATATGCCAGATTTAGTTGTAAGACAACTCACATGAGGTATCTGAACATTTTTATATTATCAGCATCCCAATAAGATATATACAGTATGTTTTATTAAATGGTTTGTCTATACTCTGTTTAGAAAGAGTCACCATTTTCGGTGAAAAGCATGAAATGCAGAAGAAATGTAGCTGGGGATTAAATATGAGTTAACATTTAATTAAACACATGTGGTAGACACTGTTCCAATTGCTTATATGATTTTTTCTCATATAATTCTCACCAGAATCCCATGAGGATTAAGTTACCATATAAGGAAATTGAGGCATGTAGAGATTAAACAGTTTGCCTTTGATAAGAGAACTATTGAGAAGAACTGGGCTTGAACTCAGGTCATCAGACTCTAGAACCCCCATCCCTGTGACCTGAAGCCGGACTGCTCCTGTAAGAACAGATGTGTGAAGAAAGGCTTAACCTCATTTGCAAATAAAACACATACACACTTAGAACTGCACGATGGCATGTATTTTCCATTAGATTTGCAAAGAAGAAAAATAATTATCAACACCTAGTATGTGGGGAAACGAGAAATCTAATCTGTTGAGCTGCAAATATGAGTTGTTACCTCCTTTTGGAGGACAAAGCATTTAAATGTTGAAAACACTCACATGCTTCTAAGAGTTATCTTACACAGCTAAACACAGATGCATAAATATGTCTGGGCAGTTACATACATTTTGTACTGTTTATAATAAAAAATTAAAAATTAAGTGTCCGATGGTAAACGGGGTTAGATAATTGTGATGGGCAGTCATAAAAGGAAAAGTTAGAAATATAATTACTGACATGGGAAACTGTTCATGACATATTATTGAAAGAAAAAAGTGGGTTGCAAAACAACATGTATAGCTTAATTTCCCTATGTTGAATAAATATATGTTTAGATATATCAACTTGGGTTTAAAAGGATATTCACCAAAATGTTAACAGCTGTTATCTTTACTGCTAGACAGTATAACTTAGTGATCAATGTATGGGTAGTAGAGACTCTACCCAGCTTTGAATCCTGCTGAATTACTTATTGGCATTGTGACCACGGACCCATTCCCTAACTGCTCTGTGCCTCAGTTTGTTCAGTAAAATGAAGATAATTACAGAACCTGTATCACTCGTAAAATGCTTCACATAATAAGTGATCAGTAAATCTGAGTAGCTGTTATCATTGCTGGGAGTGGAACTCCAGGCAATTTTAGCTTTCTTTATACCTTTTACTGGTTGAATTTTTGAAATAAGTATGTATCAACTTTGTAAACAACAAAATATTTTTCAAGGGGTCATTTAAATTGTTACGCTAACAGTTTTAACAGAAATACATATTTATTTGAGCTAAGGTTATTTAAAGTTAAACTGGACATTTTCTTCAAGAGCTTTTTGCAAACACATATGCTGGTATTTCACCCCGTGTTGTAGCCAGCTTTAAGGGCATTTTACTGTTAGGTCGGGAAAGAATGCATAATCACAACAAATTCTTCCTGACGAAGCCGCCTTAATTTTCAGCTGCAGTGACATGTGAGTGTGTGACGTCAGTCTGGTGTCAGACTCGCAGAGTGGCAGGCCAGCCTGACAGCCACGGTGCACTTCCTGAGTGCTCAGTCCCCACACTGCTCTGGTGGGAGCAGCTCTAAGACAAAGGAGTCGAGTCTTTTTCATTCCAGTGTCCTTTTTGCCTGTAGTTGAATGTCTGTTTACGAGTGTGATTTTGATAAAGGCTGGTGAGTAGTTCTTGTTACTTTTATATATAAATAGTTAATGGCTAAATGAGCAATACTTTTTTCTCAGTTGATAATCCTGTGGTAAATAATCTTGGTAGCCCCATGCCAGGCACAGTGAGTGCCTTGTGCAAAGGATTTACATATTATAACTTTCAATGACTGAAGTATTTATTATGTGGTTGTCGAAATTTAATACATGGTTAGGTTTTCAGATGACTTTGGCATTTTAAAATGTAATATTCTTCTTAGTCTCTTGTTAGCTTTAAGCTACATAGATGCATGGTAGTTGCTAATTCTTTTAAAGCCTTTAGATTTTCATTAAAATTTTTTAATTCATCCTGTTTTTTATTTTTTAACTTATTCATAGAAGAAACATGATTTTTTTATTTTCATAAAGAGAACTAAGTGAATAATTCTCAGAAGCTCCCGTGGAGATGCTGACAATATCACTATATCATGCTTTTATTAAAAAGTAGATTAATATTAGTCTAAACTAACAGTTTGTTGAAGCTGCTGATATTTATTTAATTCTTTAATTATTTGGGCTGTTTCAGTAGTGTGATTTAAAATAGGAATCCTCATTAACCCAAAATGTAAGAGCTATTCATTAATGACAGGAGATCACTGTAGACAGTATTTTGGCATTGAAAGAAATTAACAGAGTTGTTACAGCATTGATTGTAAAGGCCGAGTAACATGCCTTCAAAGATTTATTTCTTAACAATATTAAGTTGTGTCTCTTGAATGGCACTATTGTAAATTTATTTAGTTGTTCTGAAAGCATTAGTTTTAGTAGGTTATTGAGCCAAGGTTTTTTTATGTAACTATTTCTCTTACAACTTTTTTCTTCCATTTTGAGTGGATGACTGATATTCTTAATTTTATACTATTTATATGGCACAAACTGAAACCTTTAAAGTCTTTTACATTTTGTCATTTTAGGCACATTTCTTTTCATGCAGGTTCAGTAGCAGCCTTGTAATTTCAAAGCCCTTTAGAGGAAATTTCAAAGTTTTCTCTTAAAAAAACAGGAACTTTTAAGTCTAGTTGAGGACGGGCAATATGGAAATTCTTAATAAATATGTTAAATATTTTCATATCAGTTTTCTGAAGCAATTAAAGAATAAACTTGTTATACATATTTTGTATGTGAATAACATGGCTAGGTATTGAAAGAAACTACTCTATCAGCTTATTACATTTGAATGTGCAAAGATAGCACCTTTGAGGAATTAGCAATGACTATCTCATATTATGATTCTTAGCACATTATACTACTTCTATATTTAGAAGCATAAGAAATAGAGAAATAGGGTTTCAAGTTCAGTTTATTTGACTTGACGGCCTTAATTCAAGATCCACAATTTTTTCCTTAGGTTGCAGAATTTTCAGCTCCCAGCTGAAAATTGTGCCCAAAGCTAGCATACTTAAGTATATGGAGATCTCATGAATATTTTTATTCCCTTTAAAAATTTATCTCGAATCCACTTATCATGGTTTTAAAATAGCTTATATTTTAAACTTAAACAGTAAGTTATGTAGTAATGATAAATTGGAATATATCACTAGACATTTTAAACAAAGATGTTTTTGAGGCATATGACATCAGAGGTCACTGGCCTAAATACCATTAAAGTTCAAGTGAGGCGAAGCTACTTCAACTTTTTTGTGTGGACAGGAAATTAAATCTGTCAAAGAAAAAGAAAAAAAAAACTAGAGGATGAGCCTAGCTGCAGGGGGAATAACCTGAAATTGACATAAAGGTTTTACTCAGGTCTAAAGCAGTAGAGGATAAAGTGCTTATCTGTTTTCTGTTGAATAAAGTGTGCTTTGAGGAACCCTTTCCACCAATACTGAAGCCTGATGAAAAAGTATAATTGTGCTGTTTATTCTTCAAGTTTGGAATTTAGGTTAATAAATTCAGATGGAAATAGTATTCTTTAAGCTTTGTACAGTCTTGAACTGTATTTTTGTTTCTAATGGTGGACAGTACAAAACCTTGTGTATATTAGGTGCTAAGTAAATATTTGAGCATAAATAAATGAGTTGATTAAGCAAGTCAAATGAATTAGGAGAGTATCTTGATCTTTGTATTACAGAGATTCATCTTCACTGTGATGATGAAAAGCTCTTAGTTATCTAACCAAGTAATAGCATACTATGGCCTCGTACTCAGTTAGAAGGAAATGTGTCTCTGGGGTATAATACTGCCATCACAGTGTACTGCAGTGGCCATTGGATTTCATTGCTGGCTCTTGCTGTATCTGTGTCTTTGCTCTAGAATGTGGGCCAGAGTTCTTCTCACCTCTGCCCCTTCTGTAAGTGAGAAATTTCTCAGTGCTTGGGGATAATGATCGAGCCTTAATTAAGTGCTATGTGAGTCACATAGGTGTGTTAGTGTTTGGACCTTTCCAGAGTTTAAAAATATATACATTATTTTGAAATTGAAATGATAGGAATGTAGTTTAAATGCATTGTTTCAAAACTTATATTACAAATTTTATATACATAAATATATTTTTACTAAAAGCCTAGATTTTTAGCCCCATTTCTGTGCCCTTCCATCTGTGCTAAAATTGTAGCCACATCTGACTACTACTGCTGACCAAGAGGCCCAGTTCAAATGGCAGCCCCTCTGCAGCATCGTCCCTGCTCTTGCCTTTCCAGCCCACATCAGGCCCCAGGCGGTCCCCTTTGAAGTTTTGTTCATTACTCCTCCTGTTTGTTTATAATGTTATTAATGGTATTTCACCAGTGTCTGTCTCATTAGAATGAATGAGAGTATTTTATTAGTGGCTTTTTGTTGCTGAAGTGATTGTTTAGATACAGCTCATGCAGTATTAAAATGATTAAGTACAATGCAATAAAGAATAGTAAAATTAAATACTTACTGATTTTTTTCTGTTTGAATTAAGTTATTCACTGTATCAATTTGACTCTAGGAAAGAATGTTTCATCTACAATAATAATGATAGGATATTTTTTGAAATTGTGTGGTTATTTATGTATAGGTTAGAATTGGTTTAATGTTCAAATAATAGATGATGACACATAAAAGACATGATGCTTAAATTTAACATTTTCTCACTTGTTTACTTCTATTTAATACATGTTACAATAAAACATTGCTAACTAGCATTCATAAGAGACTATAAGGATATATATAATCCTAGGATTTCATTAATTAAGCTATATGTCACATTATTACTTTTAAATGCCAAGAAGAATATTTCTAACTACTGACATATTTCCGAGTTGGGGTTTTGCTTAGTTTTATTTTAAAACCCCCAAAGTCTTTTGTAATTAATAATGATTTTTATACAGGTGACTATATTTCAAAAAGCGTTCTTTTAGACTACTAAAATATACCCTGTGATCATTTTCATTCTGGTTATGTGGTTTTGCAAGCACTTTTTGTATAGATCATTCAGTAGTAAACTGTAACCTTAGATCGGATAATCAGGCTTCTCACTCATTAAATTATTGTATGAGCCATTGTATTTTACATTAAAGATAGAGCAGAGAGCCAAGAACTTTTTAAAGAAAGGAAGTGACATAATTTTACTCCTTTTTAAGGAATCTTACTCTGCTAGCACATTCAAGTTTAGCAAATAATTTGGTGAGTGCTTTAAGAGTCTTAGAGACATAAGAGCCCGAACCAAAGCAGTGATGGAGGTGATAGCAGTCTACTTTCGTAGGTGGCAACCACCAGAACGTCACCCGATTCTTGAGTTCTTGGCAGAAAATTAAATTACTTTGGCGGTTGTGTATATCCTAAGAATCATAATTATGTTTTAACCTTAAAGTGTCATTTAAACTTTTCATTTAAAAGTTAAGAATTGTTCAAATGATCTACAAGTAAAACATTACCAAGATTATTTGTCATTTTGCTTATAATATAATTTACAAGTGATCTAAAATGTAATTGTGCTGTAGAACTCAGGATGGATAACAGTTATGAAGGATAGGTACGTTTTGTTCGTAAGTAGCATGGTGTTAATTACATTATTCTTACGTTGATTCCAAAGTTCTTTAAAATCTGTTACCAACTGTTTATTTTTTAGATTCTGAATGTGTATGTTGATTTTATTTGAGAAAGTTTTTTGTGAGATGATTTAGAAATTATCTGTAAGTAACCAAAAACTAAAACAGGTGAATTTGTATGTGAATCTTGTATTTTGAAATTTTTATTTTTTATCTTTTTGTTCCTTGTCTGTAATAATGCTCAGCTTCTTCATACTTGCAGCATCACCCCATACTGATACTTTCCCACCAGGAAAAGCAAGATTTTCCATTTCTGTTGGGTGCTTTTCTAAAACCCACACTTTAGCCCTGGCCGGTTTGGCTCAGCGGTTGGAGTGTTGGCCTGCGGTCCCGGGGGGGGCCCCGGGTTCGGTTCCTGCTGGAGGCACATGCCTCAGTTGCGGTTTGTCCCCAGCCCTGGTTGGGTTGTGTGGGTGGCAACTACTCGATGTTTGTCTCCCCCCCCCCCCTGTATCTGAACAAAATATGAAAAAATGTCCTTGGGTGAGGATTAAAAAAAAATAAAACCCACACTTCACGATTGTATTTGTACTTAAATTCGTTGGTACCTGTGATCAGGGAAATGAGAAGTAACATTTATAAATATGTTGTGATAATTTTGTCTGAGCAGCTTAGAGTGGAAGGTGATTGTAAAGCCTTAGAGAACAGGAAGATGGAGAAGAGATATTGGGTTTTAAATTAAATTAGAATCAGGGAAGGTTTTATTACCTTGGCTTCAGACAGACTTAGACTTGAGGTGCTGCTAGGCAGTGAGATAGGAGGAGGGAAGAAGGGGAGCAGCGAGGGAGGCTGCTGTTCACAGTCGTGCAAGAGGGGAAGGGCCCCTACAGAAAGCAGAGTGTTTTTGTTTGCTTTTCTGTACCATGGAGCAGAAACGTGGGTGAAGATGTAGGGCAGAACTGAAAAGACTCCTTGGCTGTGGTGAGAGTCGAGGAAGGGGCAGCAGCTGAAAGGTGAGACCTGAAAAGGATGCAGTTTGGGCCTTGGAGACACCTCTTCCTCTCCGTGTCCCCTGTGACTTCTGACAACTTTGCACTGTTGTGAGCCCGGTTCACCCACTTGTAAAGGGAAGATAGTAATACCTCAGAGGGTCTGTATGAGAGTTGATTGTCAGGTTTCAGGTACACTGTGTGACAGCTGAGTGTGAGCAGCCCTGAGTGTGGTACCCACGTGGTAGTTATTAAGAGGGTGATTTCAAAACTGAATGCTGGGCCCTGGCCGGTTTGGCTCAGTGGTAGAGCCTCAGCTGGCGGACCAGTGAGTCGTGGGTTTTATTCCCGTCAGGGGCATGTGCCTCGGTTGCGGTTTGTCCCTGGCACTGGTCAGGGTTGTGCGGGAGGCAATCAGTCGATGTGTCCTTCTCACTTCATTGTTTCTTTCTCTTCCTCTCTCTCCCTCCCACTGCATCTGAAGATAAACAGAAAAATATCCTTGGGTGAGGATTTTTTTTTTTTTTTAATTGAAAATTGAATGCTAGGGGTGAGGATCAGTCAGTGACGTGCCCCAGTGATGTGCTCCCACCTGATGCGTTCTTTCTGTCCCCCAGGAAATCTGAGATTATCCGTACTCTAAATGATGAGGGAGAGAGGGTGGAAGAAGATAAGGGGTTAAGATCTTAAGGGGAATTTGTAGATGGTGGGTAAATGAATCACTGAGGTTTGGTCAGGATGTCTGGAAGCAGTTAGTTCTAAGTTAAAGGCAAGTGACATTTAGAACTAAATGTGGAGAGAGGAACTATATACTTTTCATGTTTTGCAAAAAAAAAAAATTATAATCTATTACATTGCTAACTCAGTGGTTACTTCTTCACATAACTAAGGCTCAAGAATTCAGTTTCTCAAAAAAAAAAAGAAAAAGAAAAAGGGCAGGAGCTTTCGGTGTTTTTTCTTTTGCCTGGAAACATTGCCTTTAATTGTAGACACAGTTTTCCATGCCAGCACAGTTTAAAAATAAATTGCAGAAACAGTCATTGTGGTAGTCAAATTTCAGCATAAATAACATTTTTCTCCTTTTTATTAAGAAAATGAAAATAAACTAAAATAGTTAACTATCTGTATAAAACATTGATAAGCTTTCCATTTAACAGTATTTAAAAAATTACGTGGACTACTATAGAACCAATTGATTTAGTAAATAAGATAATTTAATAACTAAGTCACTACTACAAATAGATAGTGTTTTTTTAACCTAATGGGAGACTGAGTCTCAAAGTGATAAGGCTTTATTTATTGATAAAAGCTGCTCAATTTTAAAACAAACTAGGGAGTATAATTGTCTGAGTATAAAAACCAAGGCCAAATTGAGAATAACAATACTCTCTTTTGTTTGAGTAGAAGAGTACTGAAAACAAAAGAGTTATAAGTGCACATCTGAGCTGCTAGCTGTATAGTTTTCTACTTAAATTTGAGAAATCTAATAGCCTCCACAGTTTCCATACCTCTTGTACCTTGCTCCAGTCTAACAACATTGTGGATATGTGGCTGCTTTTATGGGTTGGGTTCCTGTAGAAGTCCAAGTCACGATACTGGCTTCATTACCAGGGTTGCCAGAAGAATTGCCAAACCACTATGATACCCTATTTTTCTTATACGGGATTAAATCCTCTTTCTTTCTCATGGGAAGTACATGATTCAGAGCAAGTCATGCAATGGTTCGCATCTGAGTTTAATAAGAGACAACCACAGTTTATTCTGTGGGACAGAGTTTAAAAATACATATTTTTTATGCATAGTGGATAAATTTTCAACCTCATTGCCACGGTCACACATATAAAACACTACCCAGTGAAGCTAGCTTTGTCTAACCTATCACTCAGAAGAGATGTATTGGCTGTTATTGACAACATGTTAATAGCAATTTCAGTATTTATTTCTTAAATTAGAAAACAGAATGAATTTTGTATTAAAACAGTCACTGGGGTTACCCCTGAAATAAAGGTTTTTTACACACACACACACACAAAGTCCTCCCATAGGAGAGAACTGCAATATTAAGAAGTAACCTGGCCCTGGCCGGTTTGGCTCAGTGGTTAGAGCATCCACCTGCGGTCCGGAGAGACCCGGGTTCGGTTCTCGCTAAGGGCATCTACCTCGGTTGCAGTTTGTCCCCGGCCCTGCTTGGTCGTGCGGGTGGCAGCCACTCGATGTGTCCCTTTCACATCGATGTTTCCCTCTCTTTCTCTCTTCCTCTCTCTCCCTCCCACTCTATCTGTGCAAAAAAATGGAAAAATGTCCTCGGGTGAGGATAAAAAAAAAAAAAGAAGTAGCCTGGACACACCTATTAATTGGGCCAAAACATTTTTTTAAACATTTTCTGAGAGTGGCAATAAAACCTCAAGAGTTCTTTACCTCTAGGTTAAATCACCCTCTTTACCTTTCCAAAGCTTCTCAAAGGAAAACATAGATAAAACCATTTTCTTCTTTTACCAGATAGAGTAGAGAAATCTAGTTTTGAATATTCTAGTACAAGTGTTTTTTTAGAATGTATATGAGTTGCTTTCTCTAAGAAAAATGAGATGTTTTCTTAACTGTTAGCCTGTTCTGTCCCAACTTTTTTTCTTGCTATTCTACTATAACTTCATTTTATTTACTCTCCTAGGTGGGTACAGGCAAAGTTGAGATTCTTGATTAGTGTAAGTTCACTTACCATTGATTGACTTAGGCATAGACTCGTATGTCTGGCTAATGGCCTTCTAGGAAAAGATGGCCAGGGAGATTTGGGGAAACTTTTTGAAAATTTATATGTAAAGAAAAACTTTAATTTTGCCCCTGGACCTTGAACACTAATCAGTGTAGCGTTGTCCTTTTTTAATTTTAAATTTTTTTTATTTTTTATCCTCACCTGAGGACATTTTTGCATTTATCTTCAGACAGAGTAGGAGGGAGAAAGGGGGGAAGAAAAAGAGAGAAACATTGGTGTGAGAGAGTGCCTGCCACCCACACAACCCCAACCGAGCTGGCGACAAACTGCAACCGAGGCACGTGCCCCCAATGGGAACCGAAGCCAGGACTCTACGGTCCACAGGGGGACGCTCCAACTGCTGAGCCAAACTGGCCAGAGCTAATTTAAAATTTTTCTTTTTTATCCTCACCGGACGACATTTTTCCACTTTTTGTTCAGATAGAGTGGGAGGGAGGGAGGGAGAGAGAGAGAGAGAGAGAGAGAGAGAGAGAGAGAGAGAGAGATGAACATCTATGTAAAAGGGACACATCGAGTGGCTGCCACCCGCACGACCAGCCAGGTCTGGGGACAAACTGCAACCGAGGTACATGCCCTTAGCGGGAACCGAACCCGGGTCTCTCTGGACCGCAGGCCGACGCTCTAACCGCTGAGCCAAACCGGCCAGGGCTAATTTTTTTAATTCAGTACTCGGTACCATACTTATTGGGGTTTACCTTTGAACTTATGTGCATTTTAGGCATCTATTTAGTGTGTGGGGTGGTCTTTCCTTTCTGTAGCAATGCCATTGGCATCCTCCTGTGTAAGCCTTCTGCTGAGGGAAGACTGTAGCAATGTGGACTGAACAACAGCAAAAAGTTGTCTCCCTCCAGTGACCCTGGAAAGGGACACCAGTACCGGCTTCCCCTATCTTCAGAGTCGGCCATGCAATTTGAGTTATTTGTTCTATAAAAGCACTTGCTTCTAGAATTGCAGTGAGTTGCTGTTTCCATAAATAGGTTATAGGAGCTCTGTAATTTATCAGTTTTTTCTTTTTATGTAGGCTACCAGAAAGTTCAGAACTACTTAAAAGTAGCACAGCTTAGCCTAGCTTTTCAGTACAGTTACCTTCATGATTCATGGTTTGATTCACACATATATGAGATTTGAAAAGCAGTTGGGTAGACTAATGAACTTCTGTCTCTGATAAACATGTCATTTTTAATTTGTTGTTTACTTAATTTGATAGAAATATATATACCAGTTTATGCACAGCTGATTTATTCACCTTAAGATCCTTTAAAATTAAATTATTATGGAATGAAATAGTTCCATAGAAGCTTTAAATAAGCAGGTCTTTCATTTGATCTTCTAGTTATAGTAAATGATTAAACATCTGGGAGTAAATAGTAAAGAGGGCATAATGCCGAAGAGAAAGCAATTTGTGTTGCTATTTGTCACTTTATTGATGTCTTTTCTAAATATGGCATTGATTTAATCCTTTTCTCTGGGCCTTTGATACAGCATGATCCTCAGACTGAGCTAGTGAATATGACTTGTTTCCTTCAGTCCTGAACTCTCTGGCATAGCTGAGTTCATTTCTTTAAGTGTTGTCACTGTTTAAGAACCTGCTCACATACTGCCTTTGCTAGCATAAAAACATACCCTTCCTTTGGAGCTCTTACATTGGAATTACTTTTCTCCTCTATCTTTTTGACATATTAGGGGCAGGTATATTTACCAGAAGCATGAAAATCAAGAGAGATCACATCTTTATTCTTTTACAGTATGAGTAGTGGAGTAACCTGAGTTTTAAACAATGAATTTGGGTAGGTGTTGATTTAAATTGTTTTAATTTACACAGTTGACTGAACAAGTCATCTGATGACCACGACATATGATGGAAGTCCTGTAGTTGATAATAAAAATAAATGATATTGAGGACGGTGCTCCAAGGCATGTTTATCTCGTTCACTCTTTATCCTCATAAACATCTGCAGGAGAAAGTCAGTTCCATGAGGGCAAGGACTTTTGTTTTGTTTACCGCTATCTTCAGTACCTAGGACAGTTCTAAAAAACTTGACCAACTGTAACATAGCTACTGTTAATCAAATTGAGGAAATTGAGGCATGGAGAGGTAAAATAACTTGCCTAAGATCACCGCATAGCCAGTAAATGTGGGGGCTGGGATTCAAACCTCATGCAGTCTGAGTCCAGAACCTGAGCTCTCCACTGCCGTCATGTCCTGCAGCCTGTGTGTCTCTAGAGAAATAATCGGTGTGGCTTGTTCATTAGTGTTCATCGTTAGAGGCTATGAAAGCCTCGTGGAGGG
The DNA here is from genome assembly GCF_014108415.1 of Molossus molossus. Lineage (NCBI taxonomy): Eukaryota > Metazoa > Chordata > Mammalia > Chiroptera > Molossidae > Molossus > Molossus molossus. The sequence continues at coordinate 30,497,474 of NW_023425345.1, forward strand.
TTTCCCAGAGTCAGCCCTATTGGCGTTTTGACCTGGATACTCCTTTCTTGTAGAACACGTTCCTGTTCACTGTAAGATGTTCAGCAGCTTCTTGGCCTCTACCCACTTACATACCAGTAGCAGCTTCCCAATTGTGACATTCAAAAACATTACCAGCCCTGGCCAGCTTGGCTCAGCAGTAGAGCATTGGACCGCGGACCAGTGAGTCCCAGATTTCATTCTGGTCAGGGGCACGTACCTCAGTTGCAATCCGTCCCCGGCCCTGGTCGGTAGTGTGGCAGGCTTCCAGTTGATGTGTCCCTCTCACGTCTTTGTTTCTTTCTCTCCTTCCCTCCCACTCTATCTGATGATGAATAGAAAATATATATATATATATATATATATATAGCCTCAGGTGAGCATTATATATATATATATATATATATATATTTCCAGATATTTCTAAATGTCTCCTGGGAAATTAAATAACTCTTAGTTGAGAACCACTGACTTAAACCTACATATTAAAATATCAGAGACAGATGTCTAGAAAGAAGAGTAGATGAACACCTAGCATTATATTTAGAAAAGTTTGGACTTCTTGGTGTGCCACAGTGAGTTCAGAGACAAGACAGGAATTAGTTTGTTCTGCGACCTTAAGTATGTTTTATATCAAGACAGGAGTTTTATACCTTGTTTGTAAGTATTCCTCCAGAAACACAAATTTATATAGAACCGTATCTTTGCAATATTTTCTTTAAATCTGTGAAGAGTATAAAATCCCTGGCAAGGGTTTCAAATATGACACCTTGGCTATTAAAGCTTCAAATACATTTCTAATAGCATAGAGGTATGTTACTTAACATAGTAGTACAGTCGGTTTTGCTATAACATAACACATATTTTCTTTAAAATCACCCTACTGTGCAAAATCAGGCAATGAAAGGCATGGGGCTTCTGTGAGAAATAGATTTAGGAGCATGCCACTCAAAAAGTTCATTGGCCTTGTCCAGTTTGGCTCAGCGGTTAGAGCATCAGCCTGCAGTCCAGAGAGACCTGGGTTCGGTTCCCGCTAAGGGCATGTACCTCGATTGCAGTTTGTCCCTGGCCCTGGTTGGGTCATGCAGGTGGCAGTCATTCAGTGTGTCCTTTTCACATCGATGTTTCTCTCTCTCTCTCTTCCTCTCTCCTTCCCGCTCTAGCTGATCAAAAAATGGAAAAATGTCCTCGAGTGAGGATTAAAAAAAAAAATTTCATTAGTCACACATGCAAACAAACATGGGAACATGAGAAATACAGAAACACTGCAGATACGCTTTGTCTTGAAAAAGGCTTGCAGTTTCCTTGTGGCAATGGACATCGGAAGGGTTTCGCCTCGTCAGTTATTGGGAAGTGTTGTGAGTAGGGTGGTATGAAATTAGACAAAGTTGCTTCACTGTGTGTGGATGAGTGTGTTTTATAAAACAGGCAGTGACCTCAAGTAGCTGGTAAATGGTTGGAGTTGTGTAGATGTGTGATGTGTGTACTCCTGTGTGGCTGTGATTCTGTTGGGTGCCGTTTTTTGCACACACCTAGAAATTCTCACAGGCAAGATCGTGAATAAGCAGATGTGAAATTTATGTGATGTTCAAATTGTTCCTAATATATAAATCACACGGAAACACTACTACACAAGCGTTACAGTGAAACTCATGGTACTCCTGATCTGAATTTTGAGGCCCTTCAAAAACAAAAAGAACCAGACTTGTGGACTACAAAAGGGGTGGCAAGTGTAGGATGAATGAAAACATATACTTTGTAAATAATACAGGGACACACTTTGAGTGAACTGAGGAAAGGCTGGGAATCGTCTTCCCTGCCACCGCCATGGTCCTGGAGCATGCAGGTCCTCCTTCCTCCTCTGCGCCGCGACAGTGCTCATGACCGGATACTTACAGTGCGTCAGCCCCCTCCCACAGTGCCCTGTCGCTATGCGTATTAAAGGGTTAATATATTAGGTGTTAAAAGAATTCTATACATTAATAGGTGTCTTTGTGGGGGGAATTTTTTTTCTGACTCTGATTTCATTTATATTGGGGTTGTTTTTTTTTTATTGGCTGTCAGTATTTTAACTCATTTTTTAGTTTCTATGAATGATTTAGAAATTGTTTGTCCTTGACCAGTATTGTACTTAAAAATGCAACATAACTATAAAAATGAAATGTAAATGTAAATTAAATGTAAATTAATTTTTAAAAATTTAATTTTTTAAATTAAAAAATATATTCTAATTAAATTTTTAAATATCTAAAAATGTATATAAAATACATTTGCCTAAGAGCAGTGAGGATGGAAGTAGTGGAAAAGCACCATGTTTATACAGTTAACGTTGGAAGTGATATTTTGCTATGCCATACTTTTCATTTCTCTGAATTCATTTTGATGAAATGGTTAGAAAACATTACTCTGGTTTTTCTGCTTGGTAAATATGTTGTTTTATAGGAGATGACTATTTTTAATTCTAATTGCCTATAAAATCTTACTCTTCTGAATTTGAATTTTATAGAAACCTCTAGTAATCTTGAGTGACTGTAACTTAAAATATATCATTGTCTAGATTTAGGGATTTAACATTTTAGAAAATGCACTACATGTTGGTTTTTTTTTTTTAATTAGTAACCAAGAACTAGATTGTAGGAGTATTGTATAAGTGAGAGCAAATGAATAAACATTTTAAAAATCTTGTTTACTCTGTGTTAGCAATTAGGCAAATATACCAGGAAAAATTATTTTATTTATTAAAAAATAGTAAAAGACCTTAGTTAGAGTGTTCTTATAGGTTTTATATGAATTATGTTAATTTAATACCAGAACATTAAGTTGTTGGTCTTAGTCACTGGTCTTAATAGTAAAATAGAATACTGAGATTTTTATTTACTTTTACTTTAAGATGAAATTATAGAAATGCCAATTTAATAGAAATAGTACCCACTTTTAGGGAAGAGAATGCTTGCACTCCATTTTAATCATTATTTAAATTTCTTCATTGTCCTCTGTCCTTGTCTAATGGGTGCTTAAATCTATTTAGTGTTCAGGAAGTCGGTGTGGACTCTTAGCCTGATAACAGTTGCAGAGCCGTGTTATAATTCAGAGCTTCTAGAATATTAGGATTAGAGTCTATTCAATTTCTTCCAGGTAAAATGACATAACATGGGAAAATAATACGATATATAGGGGATTGTTTGTTTTCTTTGTGCTGTATATGTTTTTATGAAAAGAATGTGCATATTTTTATTCTATAACTCAGCCAACTCTAGGTCTTTATTACTCCTTCCCAAGGAGAAGCTTTAAGGGGAAAAATAGCGAGTCTCCATTTTTCATTATTAAAGTAACTGATCCCTATCACAGGTTACTTTACCCTCTTCTTCCCATACATACTGCTTTATACTGTTTAAATATCAGAATTTACGTACCTTGACCCATTCATGATGGTCATTACATTTAAGTACTTCAGTATTTTCCACTATCTCCAGTTGCTACACTGTCTTAGTTATTCTGTTACCAATTTATTACTTATTACATAAACTCATTTACCACACAAGACCTTAATTTCTACTATTGTACCTTTTTTAAATCAGCAGGTAAGAAAGTCACTTTCATGTTTTGATAATAGTAAAAATACCACCCCAAATAAATATCTCAAACCCACCCAGTCTTAACACCTATGGAGTATATTTGTATAAAGACAACCATCACAGAAAGTTGATAATTTAGTAATGTGTGCTTAGTATACCAATTAACTAAAGAAATAATAGAAACTCATTATATACCATCAGTCATTCTGTCACAATAGTCAATATTTAATTTTTTACAAAACTGTATCTGTTCTTTTTATTTTATATGGTTTGAGTTTTTTTAATGGCTAGAATTTCAAGTACTGAGTTACCAGTAAAATATTAATGGAAGTTAGTTTTTGGAAAAGGAACTTAAGTTTCTAAAGTTTGTCAGGAAGTTTGTGGCTTGCAGTTATAGAGTTCCTGAAACCCAGAGCTCGTAGTAATAATCTTTTAAGATTAAAAAGCAGTATTCAATATAACGTTTTGAAATTTTCTTCATAATGAAAGTAAATTTTCTAAGTCTAGGCATACCAATAATAGGTTGTTTTATGGATAAAACCCAATGAAAAAATATTAATTTTCAAATGATGATATGTGTTATGTCATTGTCTATTGCATATTACTTTGGGCATCTACTGTTTTTGGCTTTGATAGATGAGTAGTTTGAGATTTTTTTTTTCTACTCTCATTTCAAGACAGTAGAAGATCTAGTCTTACCACTCAACCTTGAAAGAATAGTATTTCTTATGCAAAGATCTTATTCTTTAAAAACGAAAAAAAGGTCAGTTTTTAAATAATTTACTTGATCTTAGCCCAAAGTCCAAGAAGCGATGTTATTCTTTAATTCAAAGCAAAATTTTTTTAGCAAATATCACAGGTAGGTTTTTTCTTTGTTTCTGTTGTCAATTGTACATTTTATTGAAGGTTCTTGTTTTCTCCTTCAGATTCCATTTTTCTAGAGCATATTTTTCTCAAGTATCACAAAAATCAGTCCCATTACATTATTTACATAATGATTCTTTTGTAAAACAAAAATACTATAAGTTACTGCTCTTCAAGGGGCACTCTCTATTTGTTGATGTTCTGGTGCCCATATAGTAGTACTGTTACCATATTTTTATCTCATCTGTGAATGTGGCATTTGGTGCTTAAATTGAGATACAAAATAATGGAGGTGCATAGATACTCGTAACTGTTTTTGTGGCCCACCTATCAAATGTAAAATGCATGACTTTGGAGACAAATCAACTTTGTTAATAAAATAGAAGAAAGAATTGAGGTCAGATTGGAGGGGTGAGCTTATCTGTATTGTAAAATGAGTAGCATTTACAAGTGTACATACAGTAGATAGTAAAGAAGGTGAAGTTAGAAATTTCAACAGCTAGGGGTGTGAATTTCATCTTATTTATTCACTAACTTTAATGTTACAATGTAGAAGTGGCTATTTTGCTACCAGAATATTAGAAAAATGTTTGTGGTCATAAAGTACATACGTATATTTTCTCTTTTCTTTCAGCCATAATGAAAGAAAAGTGACCTGTAAACATCCAGTCACGGGACAACCATCACAGGACAATTGTATTTTTGTAGTGAATGAACAGTAAGTAAAGAGTTTCATAGACTGCCTCTGTTCAAAATGGGGTTAGCATTGAGATTGCTGTTGTCCACATCTAATACAGTACAAATGAACAGTTTTCTTATCTGGATATTTGCAGTCAAGTGTAGTAACAGAATGACATCTATTTATTATGTGTGGTATAGAGCATGACAAAAAATTTTTTTATGAGGAATGTAATTTCAGAAGCTGTTTTTCCAGTAGTTCAAAAAGAGATAGTTCAAGAGCCCAGGGTGTAAGGTCAGAAATTGTAAACTTGCTCGGATTGTTAAACTAATTTGAGCTCAGCTTTCTCATCCTCAAATCAGAGATAATGGTGATTACCATATCTCAGGATTTTTATAAGCATGGAATGAAATATGTGTGAAAATATTTTAAAGTAAAAATCTGTTTACAAGTATGTTGATATCATTGTTAATTGTTTTCAATATTAGAATAGTTAATCTTTAAACTAATTTCCAGTTAAATGACCAAGTAGAATATCTTCAATAATTCTTATTAAAATAAACATGATATTCACTTATGTTGTGATTAGAAGAAATGTTAGTTATATTTAAAGTAATTGTAAATATTAAGTCCTGACTCTAGAGCTTATTAAGCTCTACCTAGTATGCAACTTTTGGGGGCAAAGTAGGACACCCACATTGTTAACTTGAGGGAAGCTTTATCGTAAAGTAGTGTACATATACAGCAATTTCTAGCATTCTGACATATATTTTCAGGACTGTTCCAACTATGACATCTGAAGAAAAGAAGGAACGATCTATAAGTATGATAAATGAAGCTTCGAACTATAACATGACTTCAGATTACGCAGTACATCCAATGAGCCCTGTAGGCAGAGTAAGTTATTTTGCTTACTGTTAATTATTGATAGCTGGTATAATTGATAATCAGTATCTTCTTATGACTCTCAGTAGATTTTAGAATTATAGAATAATCATTTCATTTTTATTTTTACATGAACCTAATTACATTCGAGGTAATTGGCATAAGCAATGTCTTGGAATATAAAGTAATAAGATATTTTAATAATTCAGTGATGTACATTCAAGAAATATTATAGAGTTCAGATTTTGAACAATTTTACAAATGTAATGGATGTTTGTGTGAAAGAATGACAGTTTATTGAATCAATTTTAGTTTTAAAGGTGAAGATTAATCTAATGGCCCAGAAATTCTGTTTTCTATTTATTAAGCATGCCTGGAGTGAGCAGTTACACTCTTTAAAAATACATGGAAAATCTCTCACTACTAAAAGGAAACTATACCGGTGTGCTTGATGACCACGAAGTATTTAGAATCTATTACATGAAAAGTGCCATAGCCATATGGAAATAGAAGTGGGTGGTGTTTCTTTACAATCAGAAATGACGGTGTTGATTGATTGTTTAATCTGTGATCATAGAGTTGTATGTCTACTTTAAAACTTGTAGTTATTATTTCTTGTATTTTAAAACATAACGTTACTTTAAATTTAGAATTTTAATATGACAATTTCTTCAAACTCCTGGAAAAATTGAATAAGTAAATAATAGACATCAAGTTACTGCTCTTTTCCTAAATGGATAGCGAAATAATCAAGTTATGATAAAGAGCCAGGCTGGTGTGGCTCAGTGGATTGAGCGTTGTCCCATTGTCCCATGGACTGAGAGCTCTCAGTTTGATTCCCAGGCAGGGCACATGCCCAGGCTGTGGGCTCAATCCTCAGAAGAGGGTGTGCAGGAAGCAGCTGATTGATGTTCCTATCTCTCTCCCTTCCTCTCTCTCTAAAAAAATCAATAAAAACCTATTTTTAAAAAGAAAATAAATGAAAAAATAAAAATCGATAATTCCATTTTTAACTTTTTGAGGAAACTCCATCCTGTTTCTCACTAGTGGCTGGACCAGTCTGCATTCCCACCAGCAGTGCCCTAGGTGCCCTTTTCTCCACAGCCTCCCAGCACTTGTTTGTTAATTTATTGATACTTGCCATTCTGACCTGTGTGAGGTGATATCTCATTGTCGTTTTTATTTACATCTCTCCAATGATTAGTGACCTTGAGCATTTTTTCATATGTCTGTCTGGCATCTGTATGTCCTCTTTGTAGAAGTGTCTATTCATGTCCTTTGCCTGTTTTTATTATGCTAATAATTCAGTCAGAGAAAGACAAATATCACATAATGTCACTTATATGTGGAATCTAAAGAGCATACAAACTGAGGAACAACATAGGACCAGAAGCCTGAATAAATGGAACAGACTGACAGATCTCAGAGGGGAGGAGGGGGAGTGGACTGGAAGAGAGCCACTAAACAATATATATGAGTAGCCCACGGACACAGACAGTAATGCGGTGAAGCCCTGGCAGGGGCAGGGGCAGGGGCAGGTAGAGGGAGGCAAAGGGGAGGGGAAATGGGGGATGCCTGTAATGGAAGGAAGGAGGGAAGGAAGGGAGGGAGGAAACTTAGAATGTAAATGGGCTTTCTAAATATGATAAAAAACGCAGAAGTCAAATTGAGAGATTCAACGAAAATTATCATACCTGCATATATCTGCAATTCATATAACAGTAATTCCTTTATAATTAAAGAATTGCTATGATCAATAAGAAAGGGGCTTAAAAACACAGTTTTTAAGTGGGAAAACATGTACAATCACTTTTCAGGGTAAAAAAAACAGAATTTTTTCTAAAAATAATGTGGAGAAGGTGCTCAAATCCCTTCATAATATGAACAATATTAGTTAAAGACAGAAAAGAACACCATTTTCACTCATCTGATTTACAAAGATTAAGAAGTTATGCAGTCCCCTGACTGGTTTGGCTCAGCAGTTAGAGCATTGGCCCAAGGACCAAAGGGTCAAGGGTTCAATTCCCATTCAAAGGCAGGTATCTGGGTTGCAGGTTCGATTCCTGGCCCTGGTTGGGGTCGTGCAGGAGGCAACCAATCGATGTGTCTCTCCCTTCCTCTCTGTCTGAAATCAAAGTAATTTTTTGTTGCTACAAAAAAGTAAGGGAAAAAAAGTTGTATAGCACAGACAAAAATGTAAGTAGCCATTCTTTTTAGGTAGTGAAATCCAAGAAATAGTGGAACAGAAGAATAGGTGTTATATATGAAGTCATTTGAGGGAGAGGAAAAAAAAGATATTCTGTAATTATAAAAACAATTACTTGAGATGGATAGACACACACAGTGATAATTGGTTGTCTTACAGGGTTGTGCATAGGGGTTGTTTGGCTGTTGGTACCCTGGGGTGAGAGAGAAGTAGATTGGTGCTTGTATATCTTTTTGTACGTTTGATTTTTATATTGTGTTTAAGCATTAAAAGTAAATTAAAATATATCCAGAAAGAAAACCCATGCTTTAGGTAAAACAAAAAATTCTAATGAAATAAGCTAGATTTCCAAAGATTCTAAGTTGAAAAATAAGAGATGACTTGATATTACTTATTTTCATACAGAAATTAAAATTCAGCTTCTTTGTTTTTATATTCATTGGTTCCTACCAAAATAAATCTTTATGCTAAACATAGCAGTATCTTAAAAGTTTGTATATCCTTATGTGTACTTGTAAACACCATCTGCCTGATATCATTCAAGTTCATTGTTGTCCATGACATTAAGCAGATCCTTCCAGTCTTTGTTTTGACTTGATGTGATATGTTTGTTTATATATTATATTTGAGTATTTCTCTTGTGACTTGCCGCTAACTTTCTTTAATTGAAACAGCACTATTAAGTGCAGATATAAAGCATCAAGTTCTGTCTTTTGGTTTATTCTTAAGGAGTTTGTAATAATTTTTATTCAAGGTTCATTTGATTTGTATAGCAGGTAGGACAAAACTGCCACACCTGGTGCCTTTTTTAAAATTGTATATCCATCTTCTAAAGGAGAGATTGTAAAAAACCTGTGATCCTTTTGTAATATCCTGGGGAGAGAAGTCTTTGTGCAGAATTGTTACACTTGAAAGAACTAAGCCAGCCAAAGCAGAATTGCAATAATTCATCTGAAAAGATTTAAATCCTTCAAGTTTCAGAAGAATCTGAAAAGAGATTAAAAATTATGACGATGAAAAATAAACTCAGATATCTAGTCATTAATACCACATTGTGCTTTTTTCTATGTAGACTTCACGGGCTTCGAAAAAAGTGCATAATTTTGGAAAGAGATCAAATTCGATTAAAAGGAATCCTAATGCACCTGTGGTCAGACGCGGTTGGCTTTATAAACAGGTATTTCTTTTCTCCTGTTTGATGTGAAAAAAGGGCAGAATCAAAAGGGACTTTTTCAGCCGAATGTTCCTAAGTCAGTTATGTAAAACGGAGAAGGAGCTGTAGAGTAGTCATCCAGATTCCTTCACTTATTACCACTAAAAATGGGGAACAATGAAGAAAGGAAAGGTAATGACTGTTAACTAAGAACAGAGACTGTGCTTGTTACAGGTAGTTTTAGATCTGAAGTTACATATGTGCTGTATGAAATGTTAGGAATAACATGCTAAAATTATGCACGCAGAAATATTTTTTAAATGGGAAAAAACAGCAAAATTGTTCATTTTTTATTCATATAAAATAATTAGAGAAATATACAATTATATATACTTTATTTTTGTTGGGTTTTTTTGGTTGCTGTTTTTTTGTTGTTGATAATCCTCACTCAAGGATATTTTTCCATTGATTTTTAGAGAGAGTGGGAGAGAGAGGGAGAGAAACATTGATGTAAAATAGACACATTAATTGGTTGCCTCCCGCACAAACCCCACCGGGGCTGGGGATGGAACCTGCAACCCAGGTACATGCCCTTGACCAGAATCAAACTCAAGACCCTTCGGTCCGCAGAGCTGATGTCCTTACCGCCGAGCCAAACCAGCCAGTGCTACAACTATATACTTTTATTTGTAGAGAAATCTGGTCATAATTTAAGATTTTTTTCTGATTTTTTTTTCTTCAGATTTTTGCTTCTATGCTCTCAAGACAACTTTCTTAATGCTATGGGTTTTTTGCTTTGTTTTGTTCTTTTCCTGTTTTCCCAAATATGGTTCACTCTCAGACACCCTGATAAATTGGGGTGTCTTGTTCTATTGAAACTTGATAACTAAGCTTTTTTGGAACTTTGTCATTACTTTTGGGATTAGTAAGGATGCATGTACTTTGGGCTCTATGACATCTATTTTGTTTGCTTATAAATTGCTGTTTCTTTTTTAATTTCTGGTTTGCAGCTGGGTTTCAGATAAGTGACCACCAGATAACTAAGATGGTGATCTATTTAGCATTTAAGGCCTTTATCTTTTTTTGTTCTCTCTCTCTCTGATTCTACATGTATACAGATGATAAAGAACAAGTTAAATGGTCGTTAATTAGTGGTGCATATTCTCTCAAATATTGCTAATTGCTTTCAGGTGACCTAATCATTATATTAATTAATATTAATAATGAATTTTATATAAAGCATTCATTAGACATTGTTCCCTCTGAAAGTTAGGTGGCAGCTAAACTAATGTATTGGAAGAGGACCATCTTAAAATCCAAAGAATCCCCAATTATTCAAGCAGATTAGTTTTGGCAATTTCTCACATAATTGATTGGGTATGTAACATGGGTTCAGGTTTTCATTTTTATTTAAAGATCATTCACTACATTTTACATTTCAACCATCTGGTATTTGAACTTATCTAAGCTAAAAGATTTTTTTAACTAGTCTTTAGTAAGACCACATTATGTACACATAGCTCAGTGCAAAATTGACCTAAAAGAGGCTGTGGAACTCCTTATTTAAATGATTCTTATTCTGCCTGGCTGGTTTGGCTCAGCTGGAACATCGGCCCATGGCCCAAAGAGTCACAGGTTAGATTCCGGTCAAGGGCACGTACCTTGGTTGTGGTTCAGTCTCTGGCCCTTGGGTTCGTGCGGGAGGCAACCAACTGGTTGATGTGTCTCTCATCAATATTTCTCTCTCTCTCTCTCTCCCTCCCTCCCTCGTTCGCTCCCTCCCACTCTATCTGAAGATAAATGGGGAAAAAAGTATCCTTGGGTGAGGATTAAAAATAAATAAAGAAAATGATTCTTGTTCTTATTTCTCAATCCCTTGATTAATTTAGTATTACAAAAATGTTGCCAACCAATTTCTTTTTCATGAAGGTTTATTTTGTAATAGCTGTGTGACTTACACAGAATATTTGTTTGCAGAGCTGCTGAAACATCTAAACTTTTAAAACTTTTCTGTACTAAAAAAAGAGAACAGTTAGGAAATTTTGAAAATACCATATACCATTTAATATATATATTTTTTGTCCTTTGGTGTAGCTGTCAGTTTTAAGGACAAATCTGTTCCTTCAAGAGATTTTCATCCATATAATTTTTTTCATTCAAAGTCATTATTAGATACTGGTCAGAACTAGAAATAAATGAAGAAGTATTGACAGATACACATCAAAACTGGCCTCTTTTTTTTTCCTTTCGTTTTTTTGGTGTCTATGTTTCATAGTCTCTTGCAGTTTTACTTTATTGCATGTGGGACATGTGGGAAGATAAGTTTTATTAAAATTGCAATTTTGTTCGAGCTTGGTATTTTTATGAACTAAATTACTTAGAATGAGCTGCCAAATAGGCACTGTTTTCTGCAGGGTGCACATAACGCAAACTGTGTATGTAAGAAGAAAAATATGTTTATGGAATGTTTTTATATGCGACGGTTCCTTGAGCACAGTCATTTTAAATCACATTACCTTTGGAATGATTTCAATGCACGTATTTTTCTTTTTGTTGAGGATTAACATAGTTATTAAATCTGATTTACCAGAACGCATGCCCTGCTTCACGGTTACATTACCCTCACGCTCACGGACGCGTGCTCGGAAGGGTGACTTTCACATTGCTTGGAAACGTGAAGCCGGATCAGATGGCCTCAGCAGTCTTCCTTTCTCGTGGCAGTACTGCTCTTCAGGGCCAGTGTACTCTGGGGCACCTTCACATGATGCACGTCCCTAGAAAACTACCCCCGATTTTTGTTGGCCTTTTAGTTAGATTTCTGTGTGGCATATATCAAGCACACCTCGCTTTTAAAGCATATTTAAATAAATGCACCAGAAATGAGTTTTAATTTCCTGAAATTAAGAAAACTCTTTATTATGCTGATTCAATGCAGGACAGTACGGGCATGAAGCTGTGGAAGAAACGCTGGTTCGTGCTTTCTGACCTTTGTCTCTTTTATTATAGAGGTGAGTTTGCCATAAACTGTCTTAGCATGTTATTTCATCATTGCAATTGAATGTATGTTAAATATGAGATAGTTGTTTGTTTATTTTTAAGAAAAACATTACAGCCCTGGCCAGTTTGGCCCAGCAGTTAGAGCACCGGCCCTCAGACCAAAGAGTCACGGGTTCAACTCCAGTCAAGGGCATGTACCTCGGTTGCAGTTTGGTCCCAGCCCTGGTCAAGTCATGTATCTCTCTCACATCGATGTCTCTCTCTCTCTGTCTCTGCCCCCCCCCCCATCTGAAGATAAATGGAAAAATGTCCTCGGGTGAAGATTTCAAAAAAAAGACAAAAACATTGCAGTTTTTTTGTTATTTTATATCAACCAACAGTATCAAGAAAGTCTTTTTTTCATTGACATGTAATGCTGAGTAATGGGGTAGGACAGAAGACAATATGCTGTAGTACTTCACACAGAGTTGTCTGAGTTTTGGTTCAGTCTCTGCCATCTGATTGTGCTCATCTGATGTTTTGTCTAAAGAACATATGAATCTTCGCTCTATCATATTATCCTTGAATATAGTGCCTAATAGATAAAAATCATTAATTTTATGAGATTCTTTTACATCAGCTTTATCAGATCTACCTGTAGGTCCACCAAACACCCAGTTCTCCCCGGCAAAGGATTTTGGAATATCAAGGATGACTATGATGATGTATTGGCAAATAAAAAAAGTATAGAGAAATGTATTTATTATGATCCCCTAGTGCCCTGCCCCCTTTTTAAAACAAGCAAGAACTCCCTGAAACATGGAGAAACTTGTAGAAAGGATACATGCCAGGCTATCAGTGTTGTTGGAGAGGAAATAAAGGTATTAGCTTAGGTATGGAGTAGCAGTCTTCATTTATCCTATGCGGATATCATAAACTCTCTCTCTTTTTTTTTTTTAATGTTTTCTGGTTAGTAAGTTGTTAATAGTTTTAAGTCAACGTTCATGTGCTCTATGGATCTGTTAGATACTACAAAGTTGGTACCTAACAAAGAAAGGTGTACATGGTTGTGCATGCCATAGATATCTGCTTCAGCGATAAAATCATGAATCTAGACAATCACATCTTCCTCACTTTAAAGTCAGTTTGGAAACAGTCACAACAGAATTAGATTGTCAACATGTAATTAATAATTTATAACTGTTCTAGATAAATATATGACAAGATGTAATAGGATTTTAGAACCAGTCAGCAGTTCACAAATTAGCCTTGTGATTATACAAAAAAAGAAAAAAATGTGGCAAAATTCTGTAGTCATCTCTCAAAGCAATAATAAAACATATTAACCTTCAAAATTTGAAATTACCAGACGTATATTTATCCCCCCCCCCCCCCCGAAAACTGGTTAGTACTGCTGAGTCAGAATTAACTAAACCTCTAGTTTCATTTTGTTGTAGAGATAGTTCAGGCTGCAGTTGTGGTATTACCCTCAGTTAAGTGCCAAGCATGCTCTACAGTTCTTCCCACTTTTCCAGGAAAGTCAGGTTGTAACTCAGGCATTATGCCTAAGCTTATAATTTGTACTTTCTTCTCTTTTTCAGTATATTTATAGACTGTTCAGAACTTTAAATGAGAATAAGAAAATGTTTGTTACTATTTCTCATGTAAAATTTTTTTTTAAGAGAGAGTAAATGAAAGAGAGGGTAGGGTGGGGGAGAGAAGGGAGAACATTGATGGGAGAGAGACACATCGATTGGTTGCCTCCCGCATGCACCCTGACCAGGGCTGGGAATTGAACCTGTAACCCAAGTACATGCCCTTGAGCAAAAATTGAACTCACAGCTCTTTGGTACATAGGTCGACACTCTTAACTGCTGAGCCACACCGGCCAGGGCTCGGTGGCCTGCATGAGCAGATTTTTTTCCTTTATTGATTTTAGACACAGAGGAAGAGAGACATAGAAATATCGATGAGAGAGAGCATCGATTGGCCACCTCTTGCATGTCTCCCACTGGGGATTTGGCCCACAACCTGGGCTTGTGCCCTGATCGGGAATCGAACCAGTGACCTCTTGGTGTATGGGTCGACACTCAACCACTGAGCCATACCAGCTGGGCAGCATGAGCAGATATTTTAAATTGCAGGGTCTAGATTACAAGGAGGAGCTAGAGTGAGCACAGTATTCTAGCCAGGAGGAGCAATAATGCAAAGGCTCACAGGGGTGGGGAACATCTGGCCAACGGGCTGTATAAGGCCCTCTGAATCAATACCAGCTAATATCACACACCTGACCAAATATAGCAGGCTAATTTTTAAGTTGATCATTTTATATGGCCTGCAAATTATGTTAAAAATATCCAAATGGCCCTTGGCAGAAAAAAGGTTCCCCACCCCTTGCCAAGGGAAGGAAGAGTTTGGAGTGTTGGAGAGGCAGAAAGAAACCAGTGTGCCGGCCTGAGGGGCTGGCAGTAGGGAAGGAGGTGGATGGGAGGAATTGAGACCACACCAGTGTAGGGCTCTGTTTGAGTTTGATTCTACTGTAAAAGCTATAAGGAAACAATTGGATATTTTTAAGAATAAGAGTGATTCAAGCTGCTCTTGGAGATTGAATTATAAAGGGGAAGTAAGGAGGCACAGAGACTGATAGGAAGTATTGTGTAGAAATAATGACGGTCTGGACTAAGGTGGTAGCTAGCAGTGAGCTCTTTTGATGCGTCAGATGTCTTATTAGGCAGTAGGGTGCAGAAGTGAACATATAAAACCTCTCTGTGTGTAACTCACTGATTAGCTGAAGGAGTCTGAGAAAGAATGTCAACGTGCTCAGTTATGTTGAACAAGTGTTGAACAGACCTATACAAAGAAGGGATTAGGAAAGAAGGGGAATTTAGGCAAAGGCCATCGCATGAGTGAGCATGGCATATTTGTAAAATCCCACATAGGGCTTCTATTGCTGGAATAAAATATATGTCCAAAGACCTCACAGGGAGTAAAGGCTAAAAAGTAGATCAAGGCATAAAAGGCATTTGTTTGCCATCCTAATGAGTTTAAACTCCATATGAATGCAAAAATAGTAATAGGATGGAGTGTACACTTTAGCAAAATCACCCTAGCACTTAAATTAGAAGCCTAGGCCAGTTAACAAAGTATTGGAATGTTCTAGGTGAGGAATAATTAGTGATGATATTTCAGTCTATGTTTGTGTGTATTCCTTGTCTTGTTCTCCATCTTTAAAGCTGAAATAGAAATGGGGTATCTAAAATGTCACTTGAGTCTAATAACATGATAAGATACTATGGTTCCTTCTCAGGTTGTGTTCCCTAGGAAGCAAGCTCTGTGATGGATATTAATATGCTAGAGGCTTATTGGAGTGCATTCTTGGGGCTACTCCCTGTAGCAAGGAAGGGAAGGAAGACGGATGGGGCAGAGGGAGAAGTTGGGCTGTCATGCAGTCTAAAACGGGAACAGGCCCTGCTGAGCCCCACAGAGTTCATTCATTCTGTGAACATTGTTCACTACCTGCCCTTCACTGCCAGTGTATGATGTCCTCTGGGTGATGGAAAGTAAGACAGGTATTTAGGTCAGACTTGGTAGAGAACCAAACAGAAGAATGCCCCGATTAGGAACATTTGAAGAATCTAATAAAGAACTCTTAGGATGGTCATTTGACAGAAGATGAAGGTTTTATATGCAGTGTCTTTAATTTTATATAATAATATCAGTATTGGTTGAACACTTGATATGAGTGCAGTGCATTATTGAGTTTATGTCAACTGATTTAACCCTCATGACAATTTTTTGAGGTTAAGTTTTGTTTTCCTCAAATGGTTGATGAAACTGAGATACAATCAGCAATAACCTGCCTGAGACTCACAGCTATTTAGTGTCCGGCTGGGGAAGAATCTAAGATCACACAGTGGGGTCACCTCTGCTTGACCACCTCTGCATATTCTGGAGTAATGTTAGGAAAGTCAGTTTTCCCAATTATGTGACAAAGAAGAATGTATTATTTGATAATGAAGCTTTACTAAAGATGACTTCATGAGCTCTTTCTGATTATATGTTTTATATAAACAAAATTGGATTTAAAGTTAGAATGTGAGTCATTCTTTTAAATTGTCATATTCACTGTAATTGATGACTGCTTTGTACCTTTTTTTTCATTACCTTTTAGACTAAATCTGCACTTTTGTTCATTCTTTTTTATGTTTGTGAACTACACCTGAATAAGCACAGTATAGTAAAAGCAAAATTTTGTTCCATTTTTGTGAGAAAAGCTATAGAAATAACATCTATCTAACGCAACATTTTTGTTTTGGAAGTTTACCATATATATTCTAGAAATGAGGGCAAAAATCTTTTGTTAAGTTTATGGTAATAAAAAAACATGGTGAGCAAAATTTAAAAAATTATTTCTTATGGTTTTTCTCATTGATGAGCTCATCAGCCTAATGCATAGCTTTATTAACTTGTCTTACGGGTCTCTAAGAATGAACTATATAGCTCGAATTTTATAAACATGTCTGCCCGCAAGCAGAAAGTTAATAATGTGAATCTGTACTATGCCAAGATTAATGTTTTGTCATTTTCCTGTTTATTTTATGTACTTGCCTTATAGGCCTGTAATTTATTCCCATAACTTTATTATGTATTGGAATGACTGGTAAGAGCCAGTCTTCAAGGTTATATGTTCCAAAAAGCATAGAATTTTTATAGTATAGTTTAAAATATATATTTTCATATATATTCATTTATCCAGACACTTCTGAACATCTACTACTCAGGGAGTTTACATTCAAGAAGGAAGAGAACGTGATAAATAACTAACTAAGCCCTGGCCGGTTTGGCTCAGTGGTTAGAGCGTCGGCCTGCGGTCCTGAGAGACCCGGGTTCGGTTCCCGCTAAGGGCGAGTACCTCGGTTGCAGTTTGTCCCCGGCCCTGGTCGGTTGTGTGGGTGGCTGACACTCGATGTGTTCCTTTCACATCGATGTTTCTCTCTCTCTCTCTGTTCCTCTCTCTCCCTCCCACTCTACCTGAACAAAAAATGGAAAAATGTCCTTGGGTGAGGATAAAAAAATAAATAAATAAATAAAACATATAGCATGTCAGAGGTATTGAGAGTGGGGGGAGTAAAGTTCTAGAAGGAGGAGTGGGCTCTGGGACGGTTTGGGACAGAAGCAGCTTAAAACAGGGTAAAGGAAGGCCTTCTTGGTGAGTCATTTGAGCCGAAACTGAAGGATGTTAGCAGGAGAGCCATGCATTTGCCTAGGCTCAAAAGTGTTGCACGTTTTAATCCTCAAAAAATTGTGGGTAGAATAATTTTGTAAAGTTCTGTATAACAGAACTTATATAACACCTTATAAAGAACTAATCTAAACAATACATGAATACAGTTCATTTCTATATAAGAACCTTATAGTTTGGTCAAAATAAATTTTGAGAAAATGTATTCTGCTTCATAAGGACATTTAAAATTCTAACTAGATATTCAATTATTTCTTAGATGAGAAAGAAGAGGGTATCTTGGGAAGCATACTGTTACCTAGTTTTCAGATAGCTATGCTTACCTCTGAGGATCACATTAATCGCAAATATGCTTTTAAGGTAAGGAAATAGTTATACTTTTTAATTCTTTGTTTGAATCTTGTATTGATTAAAAAGTGGATATTGACCCATAGATTATTACAAAAAGATGTTTTGGTTACAGTCATTTTTATGTTTAATAAAAACAGTCATGTGATTGAGGAGGAGAATGCCCCTTTAATGAGGAAGCGTGTGCTCAGTTTAGGGGCCAGTTGTCTTTATGTGTATACTTTCTAATGGTTCCAGATAAAGCAAATGTGTAAAAATACAATAATTGGTAACTAATGCTATAGGTGTCCTGGTGATCATTTTAATACCTTTTTAAAGGTTATTGTAGATTTTAATTTTTTCATAATAAATTTGAGGGGAAAGTACCATAAGAGACAACTGTTTTTTTAAACTTTTTATTAAATCAAGCAGACCTGAACACCCCTCCCCATCTCTTGACTGACAGTACCCACCCATCTCTGATACTCTGATTTGTGGACACCCTCAAGTAAGAGCCCACATTAATGCTAAGTTGGCTATTTTTTGTTTTAAAAAACCATGCTACATTCTTTGTGATATGGTGACAATAAATATCAGCAATCGCCTATTTTTTAAGTTAGTTTTAAATGAACTCTAAAGCGTTTATTATAAACTTTTCATTTAAAGAGAAATGGAGTGGAAATAAGGGTAACATGCTGTTATTTAACAATGAAATTGTTCATCCCATTATAGGATTGACTTAATTTTTAACTTATGTCCACTTTTCTTTTTACAGTTCACTTTCAGTTTCATTTTATATTGGTTTCAGGTGTACAGCTTAGGGGTCAGACCATCAGACACTTTACATAGTGCTCCCCCTGATATCTCCAGCACCCCACTGGTACCACACATAGCTGTGTCAACACTATTGACTATATTCCCTGTGTTTTACTTGACATCTCAGTGACTATTTTGTAACTTTGCATTCACTTTTAAAGAACACTCAAGGCTGACTGATTTACAACTTTTGTTAATTAATGTTACATTGTTAGCCAGGGAGAAGAAAGAGCAGGAAAGGTACCAGGGTGGTAGGGATGATGGATGGTTTCAAAGAGAAGGTAAAATCTGAGCGAAGACTTGTGACTATGAGGGAACCTCTTCATATTGCAATAAATTTCATTAGTGGTGTTACCGGAGAGACAATTAAATATTTTAATAACAAAATTTAATACTGATAACTGAGAATAATAACTTTATAAAGTATACATATAGACCTGTGTGATACTGACACTGTTAATTGGCCATGGGTTAAAATTTTTTTGATAGCTCATTAATTTGACAAAGGTTTGTTGAATTTGTACTATTCGTAGGACATTTTGTTGGGTTCTTAGACTCTTAAAGAATACTGCATTGTTAAAATAGCAGTAAAAGCAACTGTTAGATGTATTTTCTCTGTAGTTATTTGGTTTAATTTAAATTTTATTTTATTTGTAACAATGGTAGTAATTTCTGTTTCAAATTCTCTCTTCTGCGATGTTTCCTCTGAATTTATGAGCCTCTCTTACTACTAAGTGTGTTGACGCTGATGCTACTGCTTATGACCATGGTAAGTGGAACTTCATAGACAGTTGTTGAGCGCAGTGGGAACGTAAAGCTAGGTAGGGAACTTTGCCATCATGTAGTAAACATTACTGTTTGGCAGGTGGCAAGATGAGTGGGGGTTGTCAGTGTCTGAGTCAGGGCTACAACGGGATCTTCTTAAAACCAGCCATTGATCACACATATGAACAGTGATCTTTATTTATTTCTCCAAAACCCCACTCAGTCCAGGTACACTTTGTGGTGGTTTTACTTATTTTAACAACATATAGCTTTTGAGTTATTTCTGTAGATAGTTTTTTATCTTTTACATGGTTATTTGGTTATTTTGATCTCTGTTTATTGAATTTATTTATATTCTGATTTTTTCTGAAAGCGATTTTTGAAGAAGCTAAAGGACATCGTTGATAAAAACAGTCAAGATACTGGAATAAAATATGTGGCTCCAGATTTATTTCTCTCGTCTTTGCATGTTTAGCAGACTAACTACATACTTAGTACTCTTCCCTTTACCTCATCGTGTGCTGGGTAGACTGTGTTTATTTTTCCTTGCTGTGCAGTGTCTAGTAGGAAACGGTCATGGGCATTTTCAAATGAAAAAACTACTTACCGCTTACGTAGGGCCTTCTTCCTCAAACCCAAAATAGTTATATTTCAACTTTGAAACTTGACAGTAAAAGTTTAAGGGAGATACCATTTTGTGGTTTTTTTGGTGTGGTTTTTTTTGTTTTTTGTTTTTTTTATCCTCACCCGAGGACATTTTTTTCGATATTTTGTTCAGATTAGAGTGTGATGGGGGGAGAGAGAGAGAGAGAAAAACATCGATGTGAAAGGGACTCATCGAGTGGTTGCCACCCACACAACCCAACCAGGGCCAGGGACAAACTGCAACTGAGGCACGTGCCCTTAGTAGGAACCGAACCCGGGTCTCTCTGGACTGCAGGCCAACGCTCTAACCGCTGAGCCAAACCAGCCAGGGCAGGGAGATACCATTTTGGATCATTTATACATCTGCTATGTTTGTATATAGATGTCTGTAAGAATTAGACCAGTGCTTTAAAAGCACCAGATTTTTTTTTTTTTAATTGATTTTAGAGAGAGAGGAAGGGAGAGGCAGAGAAAGATGGAAACATCAATGAGAGAGAACATTGATTGGCCGCCTCCTGCATGCCCCCCACTGGGGATCAGGCCCACAACCCAGGCATGTGCCCTGACTGGGTATCGAACCAGTGACCTTTTGGTGCATGGGTAGACACTCAACCACTGAGCCACACCAGCCTGGCCAGCTTTTGAGGACTAAAGGAGTGACTAACAAGGGGAAATACTATGACATGTACATTTTGATTACTTTTGTTGCTGGTTGCTTTGGAGCATTCTTGAATAAAATGGTATGAGTGACAGTGAATGGAGATTGCTGGGTATTGTACATGGAACAGGCACAACTAAGTGATTCATTTCTCACCTTCTTTCCTTCCCATTCACTTTTTTTTTTTTTAATTTAAAAGGAAAATCAAAAAGGTGGGAAGAAAAAAATTGATATTTATACATTTTCGAGATAGAATTATATTTTTCTTAAGTAATTTATTTCTATATCTGTAGATAAGACAAGTCTTCTCTTTTGTAATTTCACAGTAGTGATCTATGCACAGAGCCACTTAATACGTTTTTTTCTTTTACAGATCTCACATTCCTATTTAAAGTGATCGTGTCGTTTTCAATCAGGCAGCCCATCCAAACATGCGGACCTACTATTTCTGCACTGACACAGGAAAGGAGATGGAGCTGTGGATGAAAGCCATGTTAGATGCTGCCCTGGTACAGACAGAACCTGTGAAAAGGTAAAGGCTTGTAGGGAAAATAATGGTGGTTTCCACTTACATTTTATTTCATGCCTTGTAAATACATCATTATCATAGTACATATCATTTTAGTAGTCATGGTATGAAACCATTTCTTTCTCAGAAAGCGAGGATTAATTCATGTTCTATATAAAACTAATGCACCTTAGCTAGTATGAGATACCACCTGCACTTTTATCCACCTTTCCTCTGTTCATTTTCACCTATCAGTGCACTGAGGTGAATCCAGAATTCTAACATTCAAACTGAATGTTCTTTCTTCTTACAGAATTACCTTTAATTTCCGGTAAGTACACTTTTCATTGTTACTTAAAACTACACAAAAGAGTGTTTTTTAAGGTCCTAAATCTCAGAAGAGAATTTATATTCATGAAGTTAATTTCATTGTATTTTTTAAATTATGTTTTATGTTTTTAAAGTTTAATAAATTGAAATAATATTTTGTGATGAGTTTTGATTTTCAGGATTTCCTGGTTGGTTGATTGTTTTATGATGGATGTGTTCAGAAAAGAGTTCATCAAGCATTTAGATTATTTCTGAATATGTCTACTTCTTGATTAATTCTACCCTTTTTCCTTTGAAACTTCAGTACTTAGATTCTTTGATAATAAAAATATATATTGTCAACATTTATCTGTAATTTTTTTCCCTGCTTAAACATGGATCATTTTAAATTTTAAACTACATTAAGAACTAGTGTTTCTTAAACTATGCAAATACTGTAGCTGAATAACATGCTTCAGAAATATTTTTTATAGTTCTAGTAATTTGAAGTTAATTTTTTTTCAGTCAGCAATAATTGAGCACATCTTATAAGGAAAATGCTATAACTTGCTATTTTGATTTATTTTTCTTCTCAGGAAGAAAGAGGATTGTTATAATGTAAATCTTTAGTCTTTCTTTTAGTATGCATATAAAGTCTTATGACTTACTGGGTAAAAGACTTAATTGGATGCTATAGTTTTTTTTTTTAAATGTCAAGTCCAAAGCAACTTAACCAATCACTAGTAGTTGAACCATGGGAAAGTATGGAGAGAAAAAAAGGAAGGCCCGAGATTGAACTCCAGGACAGATAGTTTTAAGAAAAACCACTTCTACCATATGCATATTCTAGGTTGAGAGCTAATCAAAGGAATTCCATTTGTTAAAATGACCTTAATGGACATAACAAACAGGTGGTTAGCACTGACTGCTAGAGAAAATAATGTAGATGAAAAGAACCAATTGAAAATCTTAAAATAATTTTAACTTCAAAGTTAAATTGTTAGGGAATTATTTAGAATACAGAAATCAATATGGTAATTAAGATATTTGATTTCCTGGTAATTTCAGTATGGTATGTTGTACTTATCTCAGAATTTTAACTAACTTTTCTTTTCTGGTACTTTCCACTCTAAAAACTACTAATTACTGATAATTTAGGGTGATGGAGATGAAGTCAATATTTTTATTTGACTTCTCACAACCTATTAGTTGATTTTGTGCCCGTAGCAGTTTTTAGCCAGTTGTGCAGTTAGCCAGGAATTATTGAATACCACCTGTGTTCCCAGCCTGGTGTCAGACACCATTATATGTGGAAATTACTTTTTATTTTACTTCTAGCTGTTACATTTTTTAAAATATGTTTTTATTGATTTTTTTAGAGAGAGAGAGGAAGGGAGAGAGAGTTAGAAACATCAGTGTAAGAGAGAAACATCAATTGGCTGCCTCCTGCACGCTCCCCACTGGGGATCGAGCGTACAACCCGGGCATGTGCCTTGACCGGGAATTGAACTGGAACCTCTTAGTCCAGGAGACAATAATCAATCCACTGAGCTACACAGGCCAGGTTAGCTGTTACATTTTTAACCTGCCGTGTTGATAATGATTATTAAAACTGAAGATACCTAATTATTGTCGTATTTCATTCCATTAGTATTCTTTGTTTGGTTTTAGGGTAATGGGTTCTCTTTCCTCTATGACCACAATACTTATAGATATTTATTAAGGCATATCACCTAAAAGATAAAACATCTAGCTTTTAACTAGATAGTTTAGTTCTTCTAAATTCATAACATATTTAATCTGTGGACTATAATAACATAGTCCCCTAGTATGTAGATCATTGATGGCATAAAACAATATAAGCATGATGTACTTTCTCTGAATAATTTCCATCTCCGCGGCCTATTATTTCCATTTTCTATATATTCCTGTCTCTTTCACAGTAACTTAAATGTCACTTGTTAAAATTAGATCACAAGTTTTACATTATTTATGTTATACCAGCATACATTTTTTAATCAGTTTCCACTTAGAGAAAAATCAGCATATGTGACTTTATTTATTACATTTATTAAATGATAAATTTTTGGAAAAAATAAAGAGAAAAAAGGCAATGCAGTTCTATTTTATTTATCTCTTTAATCCTCACCCAAGGATATTTTTCCATTTATCTTCAGACAAAGTGGGAGGGAGGGAGGGAGAAAGATCGATTTGAGAGAGACACATAGACTGATTGCGTCCCGCACAACCCCGACCAGGGCCAGGGACCAAACCACAACCAAGGTACATGCCCTTGACCAGAAATGAACCCACGACTCTGGTCTGTGGGCAGACGCTGTAACTGCTGATTCAAACCAGCCAGGGCATGCAGTTCTATTTTAAAATATAGCCTTTGATAGACTAGATTTTTAAAAATCTGAGTTTTAAAAAATCTTTTCAGATATTTGATATTCAATGTTAAAAATCCCGTGTCCTCCCCCCTCCAAATTTAGCAAGGGTGAGTGTGCTAAAGATATTCCAGACTATCTACCTGTAGCTGTATATTATGGATTATTTTCTGCACATCATTGAAACAGGCAGCAATAACACACTGAGGATTCAACAGGGGCGTTTGTACATGTTGAAATGCGGCTTCCCAGGTGGTTTGGTCTTGGCAGTTTCACGCAGGTTCAGACCTCGGCTTGGTCTTGTAGAGTCTGGAAGTGATTGGGGTCAGGGCAGCTAATTATCATGAAAGAGCCTAGATATAGCAACTGGAATGGTGAGCAGTACAACTCTCCAGTGGTCCAGACACACACTGTTGAGCAGCACATTCTTCTGGTGAGAGGCGGGCGTGGGAATGTCAGATTCGAATCCACAGCTGCTTGATGAGATGGAGTGAGGATGGTAATCAAGTCTGTGGCAGCCACAGATTTATTCATCTGGTCCTCATAACGTCGTGTAACCTTGGTGCTACGATTTATCCCCATTTACCAAAAAGGAGAATGAGACACAGTAAATGTCTTCACCTTGCCCAAAGACAGACAGACGTGGCTAGTAAGAGGGAGGGCTGGAAGCTGAATGTGTGCTGTCTGGCTCCAAAAGCTGTTAACTGAAACTCGGGTCCTCTTGAATACGCACAGACTTGGACAGTCATGTGGTTCAGATCTTTAATAGAACAGACTATAATTTCCTGGTGCCGTCATTTCCACAAACCAGACTCATGTTTGTCTCATGAGGAGTGAACCCTCCTGACTGGAAGCCACGCTGTTTGTTCCGAATGACTTGACGCTGCGGTGCTTTCCGTGTGGATTCTGAGGTTTCGCTGTGAGGGTATTCTTACTGGCTTGCTCTCCAGATTTCTAATGGTGGGGACACTCGTCACTTCACTTTTACTCTCCAGTGCTTTATACACTGGATGTCTTTTTCATACAACACTGGGGGTTTGTGTAGGCTTGTTCTCTGTGACCCTTCCAGTTTTTTTGTAAAATAAAAGGTAATTTTATATTTTTCATAGATTGAATCCCAGAAAAGATATGTCCATTACTTCATCTGATTTACTAACATTTCCTTCTGATTTCAGAGTGGACAAGATTACATCTGAAAATGCACCAACTAAAGAAATCAATAACTTTCCCAACCATAGAGTACTAATTAAACCAGAGGTCCAGAATAACCAGAAAAACAAGGAAATAAGCAAAAATGAAGAAAAAAAAGCTTTGGAAGCTGAAAAATATGGATTTCAGAAGGATGGTCAAGAAAGACCTTTAACAAAAATTAATAGTGTAAAGTTGAATTCTCTGCCATCTGACTATGACGGGTCAACATGCCCAGCTCAGACCGGGCACTACAGGCCCGTCAATGTGGGTAGTTCAGAGAACAGAACGGTCAACGTTAGCCTGGCGGATCTTAGAGGGGGAAATCACCCAAATGCAGGGCCCTTCCACACAGAGGCCGATCGAGTCATACAGAGAACCAATTCAATGCAACAGCTGGAACAGTGGATTAAAATCCAGAAGGGGAGGGGTCATGAAGAAGAAGCTAGGGGGTAAGTGTGTTGTTATTACGTGTTACAAACCCAGGTTTCTTTCATGCTGTGTTGGTGGAGATTGTTTTCTGAGATGCCCATTCAAAGTATTAGTGTAAATTGTGATTTAGATATCATAGTTTCATTACTCTATCTTTTTTACAGTATTCAAATATAAGCAGTTTTTCTTTTTCTCCCAT
Source organism: Molossus molossus (assembly GCF_014108415.1). NCBI lineage: Eukaryota > Metazoa > Chordata > Mammalia > Chiroptera > Molossidae > Molossus > Molossus molossus. The sequence continues at coordinate 30,523,306 of NW_023425345.1, forward strand.
TGTTGTCACCCAACTTCACTAATAACGACAAGGAGTTCTTCTCCGTTGGCCCAGCACAAGAGAAGGCTTAGGTTGCAAATAGAGATCATGTTTGTTTGGGTGAGAAAGGGGGCGAGACGAGACCTATCCCTCCTCCCCACACCTTTCCCCCACCTCCCTGGTCTGACCACTTCCATTAGGAACTTGTGCAGAGATCTCGTGTGAGACAAGTAATGGAGACAGTAAAGGCTTATGCTCTCTAGTTCTCCATCCCTTCCCTGACTCTTATAATACACATGACTATTATATTTATTCACCTAAGCATTTATTCATTCATGCATACCCTGTTCTTTCATATATTTATTGTTAAGTACTATGTGCTAATCATGAGGCCAAAAAGTAAAATAATGAAAAGGTATAGTCCAGATTTCTCCGAGAGGTACTTATCTAGGAGAGGAGAAAGTTAGATAAACAAGTGCAGCCCAGCTGGTGTGGCTCAGTGGACTGAGCGTCGTCCCATGGACTGAGAAGTCTGGGTTCAATTCCCGGTGAGGGCACATGCCCCAGCTGCGGGCTCCATCTCTGGTGGGGGTTGTGCAGAGGCAGCCAATCAATGTTTCTCTCACACATCGATGTTTCTATCTCTCCCTTCTTCTCTCTCTAAAAAAATCAATAAAAACATTTTAAATAATAAAAACACAACTCATATTTTTTTTGAAAAGTGCAGTTTATATATTGTAACAAATACAATGGAGGCAGAACAGGAAGCTATAAGAACATGTTTCAGGGAACATCAGCACAATGTCAAGGTCCACAAAAACCTTTCTGGAGGAAGAGAACACAGTTGGCATGGAAAGGGTGTTTGCTTGTGTTGGTGTGGGTGGCGTGGAACTCCAGACCAGAGAGCAGTCAGGGAGAGGAGGCCAAGGACATCCGGCATGGCTGTGATCCTGGGGGAGAAACAAGACCGGAGAGAGAATAAATGAGGAATAGATGCATTCAGGTTTGTGTTCCAGAAAGATTATTCTGGCTGCACAATCTGGAGAATGAATTGGAGGAAGTTCAAAAGCTGTTGGATTAAGTGAAATGAGGAGAGGAGAGAATGTATTCAAGATATCACTCAGATCTAGTTGAGTGCTCGAATGTGCTTGGATGCATACATGTCTCACTCGAGTCTGGTTTGTGCAGTTGGGCGAAATCAAGAAAGATGCTATGCTCTTGGGCTTGGTCACCAAGGGTCATCTGGTGCCTTTTACTTGGTAGAAGATTTGGGAAGAGAGAAGGTAATGAACAGTTGGGCAGGTTAAATTTGGGATGCTTGTAGTCTGGATCTCCAAGAGAGATCTGGACTTGAATAAGGCCACGGCGTTCTCATTGTAGCAAAACTACTGAAAGGTAACGAGGAGAGTAGATCAATTCATTCAGCGAGTGGGTGGATGAAATAAAAATTCTAAGGGAAAACCTGAAAGATTATTTACATTTAAGGAGGGAAAAAAGGAGTAGGGGGCGGACTGCAAAGGAGACGAAAATGAATGCCAGAGGAAGTGGAGGAAAAGCAGGTGCCTCTGGGATGAGAGAAAGTGTTCTGTCACTAGTGGGGATTGGATGATGCAAAATTTAAAAAGTACTCTAATGTACTAGTGTAGGTACATAAAAGTTAACTGGAGAGTTATTGTAACTCTTACCTCTCAGTAATAGAAAACCAGAAAATAGTGGCATTCGTGTTTTGGTTAAACGAAGGTTAAGTTATTTCAATAGTGAAACACTCGAGGTGTGTAGGAAAGTGCGCACAGTTTGTTCACCTGTCGTGGCTGATGTCCGCCGTTGTCACCAAAGCCCCTCTTCTTCTCGGCAGTGCAGCTCAAAGCCTGGGTGTGCTTGGTTTCAGCTTTCGAAATCTCCACCAAGGCTGTAAAAACATTCTCCTGTGACATGTGCTTCACTTCCATATTCTTCCTCTCCACCCTCAGGGCTCACCTTTCTAACTTTCCCAAGGGAGAATTGTCAGAAATATTTACCATTTCAAGAGTAAAATTTGATTAGACAGAAGAGGAACCAGAGGTCATTCTGTGAAGAAAAATTAAAAAGAAGGAAAGGATGTTTGGAAATACTTACTAAGGTAGTAATCATTTTCAGGGAAATAATAATAAAAATATCCCAGCCAAAAGATTTGCAGACTCTGCACCCAGAAAATTATATCTCACTGCTTAGTGAAATCACTTTTCTACAAGTAAAATCATACTTTCTTGCGAATGAAAACATACAGTTAAAAGGGTTCAACAAATATCTGAAAGTTAGATGTTGTTGACCATAAAGATTAGTTTCCAAGCACTTTTATATCCCTCAATGGGTATAATTAACATTCATAAAGGCTTTTTTTTTTTAATCCTCACCCGAGGACATTTTTTCCATTTTTTGTACAGATAGAGTGGGAGGGAGAGAGAGGAAGAGAGAGAGGGAGGGAAACATCGATGTGAAAGGGACACATCGAGTGGATGCCACCCGCACGACCAACCAGGGCCGGGGACAAACTGCAACCAAGGTACGTGCCCTTAGCGGGAACCAAACCCGAGTCTCTCCGGACCGCAGGCGGACGCTCTAACCGCTGAGCCAAACCGGCCAGGGCTCATAAAGGCTTTTTGTGACTTTTTTCTTCAAAGGCAAAGTGCGTCCTCTGAAGGCTGGTCTTGGGTGATTTTGAGCTGTTTTTTTCTGAGTTGCTCTTCCAACTTTTGGTTCACTGGCTACTGTCCAGTTTGGATCATTGAGATAGATCACACCTATGTTATTATATAAACCTCATACTAAAAAACAATAGTTGTGATGTTTTATAATGGAATAATTTAATTTTTATTGGTGGAAAGAAGCCTAATGGCAATTCAAGATGTAATTTATTTAGTCAAACTTTATGAAAGGTTTGCTATTGTTCAAGTTCTGATAGAAAGATAACAAGTTTAGTATGTAGTCAAATAGCAGATCCCTGCCCCTGTGACCAGAGCTTTAAAGTTTCTTTGTGAGTGGCAGGTGCTGTTGAGATGCATGGTGCCTTAAGCCACTGTTCTGCATGGCGGAATCACGGGCTGGTTTTCATCATGCTTGACAGCCAGCTGTGGGGAATGAGCACTAAACCTGATGGCGGACCTTACAGTGTTCATTTCTTAAGCTTTCACTTAAAAGTAAATCACATTTTTCCTTAATTTGAATTTCTTTGGGGAAGACCACTGAAGGAAACTAGTTTTTTGAAAAGCAGGTCTCAAAATGCTAGGAAGTGTATGGGATAAAGTTAAACTTACTTGATAAACAATCTAGTTTTTTAAAATTCCCCAAAAGTGATCCCAAAGATGGCAGAAGAGCCTTTTAAACTTTGTAGTCATTAATTAGTCAAGCTTAGTACAAAACTGCCTGCGTTAATGATCATAGGTGGGTGTAGTGTTCAAGTCAGTACACATCTCTGTAACGGGGCAGCTCGCATGTCAGGAACACTCAGAGCCGACAGAGGTGTCTGGTGTGATTATATTTCCTGAACTGGAATTTACACATTAGTTTATAGGTAGTTTTTAGTGTGTTTTAGATTGACAATGTGGGGCCCCATCTATGATTACAAATGATCTTTTCATATATTTCCAAACTTAATATAAAGTTAATATAATTTACATTTTCAGTATATGCTTCTGTTTAGTGCCCCATTCAGAGCCTTTTGCATGTCAAAGCCACTGTATTATTTCTTGGGTTTATGAATGATCAAATAAACCAAGGTATGCTGGGGTGAATTACTTAATACTAGAGCAGAATTTCTTGGACGGAATCAACTTCCCCTGGCTGACAAGCTTCCTAAAAGCGGGTCGTCATAAGTTGCCAACTCTGGCCTTTTTACAGTTTCTGGCGTTCCTGTTAACGGAGAAGATGGGGACACAGAGAGGGAGACCAAGCAGGGGGAAATGGGAAATCTGTGGAAGGCAAGCAGCAAAGAACTGGACTTTCGTACTGGTTCTATCAGAGCGTTGCGAGCTCCAGCCCCTCATCATCAGGTGGTTGGCCTCTGCGGTGCTGCTTGTCTAGAGGGCTTTGTTTGGAGTGAGTATGTTGGTTTTTTTGTTTTTTTATCCTCACTCGACATTTTTCCATTTTTTATTCAGACAAAGTGGGAGGGAGAGAGAGGAAGAGAGAGAGGAGAGAAACATCGACGTGAAAGGGACACATTGAGTTGGTTGCCACCCGCACGACCAACCAGGGCCGGGGACAAACTGCAACCAAAGTACGTGCCCTTAGCGGGAACCAAACCCGGGTCTCTCTGGACCGCAGACCGACGCTCTAACCGCTGAGCCAAACCGGCCAGGGCTGAGCAAGTATGTTTTGATTAGAGATGTTGGAAAGCTGAAGAACAATTAGCATGATAAAGGAAATTTAATTTAGGGAAAAGATTGAAAAATTGGAAATATTTTGAATACAGAATAAGAAATGGTATTTTTGAGTTGTAACATAACTTGGTGATGAAATCCTCTAGATGAGAAAATCAAATCCCCCAAATTTTCAGTTGGCCAGATTTTGTTAGCATATGAAGAACTTTAGATTATGCCCTTCCTGGTTTTTAGGTGTCCTCGTTTTTAATTAAATCATTGTGATAGAAAAGTTTTTTTTTTTAAACAATTTCCACGTTTTTGCCAAAATTTTAAAAATAGAAGGATTGTTTTACTTTACCATTAAATCCAAAAGTCAGGGAGTCACTGGCATAATGAAAAGATTTCTGATTAAGAAGCCTGCACTCCAGTTCTAGCCAGCCCACTAACTCTTTCCTTAACCCCAGGTTTCAAAATGAGTGTGATCTCTGGGTCTTTTCCCGCCCTGTCCTCTTCACCCCGCCCCTACCCCAAACTAACTCTCTCACTTATATATATTTATTACATACATATATATATACTATATACATAATAGATAGATATATAAATAACTTTAAGAGTCCCAGAAGATGTAAGCAATTCACTAATGTACTTATTAGAAAAGCAAGAAACAAAACTTGGTCCTCCTGACTTTTTTTTCTTTATTGATTTTATTTATTTATTTATTTATTTATTTTTTAATGAGGTATTTTTCCTAATTGATTTTAGAAAGAGAGGAAGGGAGAGGGAGAGAGAACTAGAAATATTGATGAGAGAGACCATTGACTGGCCACCTCCTACATACACTGAGGATTTGGCCTACACCCTGGTCATGTGCCCTGACCGGGAATTGAACCAGCGACCTCTTGGTGCATGGGTTGATGTTCAACCACTGAGCCACACCGGCCGGGCAGACCTCCTGATATTTGATCAATTGATTTTTCCTACTTCATCCTTTTTCCACTATATTGTTGTTTTTTACAGCCTTATCCCTTCTGTGGGTGCTTTAAACCACAAATAGGTATATTTCACATGAAACTTCCTCTGGTTTGTAGAACAGTGACATAATTTTACTGCCCCAGTAGGCACAGATTGTGTGTGCATTTTTATTACCATGCCCCATTGCTCAGTTGCACCCAATTCCTTATACCTAATCACAATGAAATGTTGGTTTTACTATAATACATGAGTGTTTATGTGTTGTTACTGGCAGCAGGTCTTTGGGTCATGGGAGAGCTCTGACGGCCAGGTTATCAGCCAAGGATTCCCAGGTTATTCTTAGTATAGCCAACATGTTAATACCCAATAGGAGGCAGCAAATTATTGTGCAATTATACATGCAAAATTCCAAAATATACTTAATGGTGAAAAGTATAGGAGAAAAGTAACATTGAAAGAGGAGGTTAGGAAACCTGAGTTTGTAGGGTCTCAAGTCGCCCACATTTGGTTCCTTGAATTACGTTTGATGTTAGAGTGTAAATTTATGCCAGCGGAGATGTGGCATAAAATAAATACTTGTAATTTTAAAATTGTTCTTTTTAATCTAGATTTTATTGTGGTTTTTGTTACTAAATATTGAAAGATTATGTTTGCATTTAGAATTTGAATAGAAATTATACCTTATACCTACCTGTAGAGATAATGGGGAAACAGATACTTTATTTATAATTTTTAAGTGACTTTTAAAAATTCTTTCTATATTATAGATCTGACCTAGCATGAGATTAGCAGGAGACCTATTTTGTTTTGTTTTTCTTTATTGATTTTAGAGAGAGAAGGAGAGAGAGAGAGACAGAAACAGAAACATTGATGAGAGAGAACATCTATTGGCCACCTCCTGCATGCCCCCCACTGGGGATTTGGCGCACAACCTAGGCATGTGCCCTGACCGGAAATTGAACTGGCGACCTCCTGATGCATCATGGGTCAATGCTCAACCACTGAGCCACACTGGCCAGGCTGAGGACATTTTTATATACTCAAAAGAATGTTTTTATCAAAGTGTCTTTTTCATTGTAAACTGAAATTTTATTTTATTCTTTTGTATTAGGAATTCTTAGTAATATACTATTATATATCCATATCTAAAGATTTAGCATTTCATAAGAACTTTATTTTAGAGGCTTAATGTGCGTGAGGAATTTTTAGATTGTTCTTGAAAGTCCCCCAAAATGTTGATAGCGTTCATGAGATGGAATATTAATTTCTGTGCCAGAAGCATTATAAAACTTCTGAGATTTGCAGTTTTATGTCTGAAATGTTGTTATGTGTAAGTATTTTGTCTTTAAATGGTTTTAGCTTTAAATTATTTTTATTTTTCAAGTTAAGAAAAGTAATCAAGGGAAATTATTTCTTTAAACTACAAATGTACTGATGTACCTTTTCCCTTGGTCATGTTTTCTGAAGGAAATGGAACAATAGAGTAGCCACGTAGACCTGCAGTAAACAGTTCATTTCCTGTCTTCAGGGTCTTTGGGCACAACTCAAAAATTTCAATATTCCATCCATACACAGAAATCCTATTTAACTATTCTGGTGAGATGTATGAGAATGAGATTCTAGGAGTTTGTTTTTTATATAAAAACAAATAAGATATGAGACAAATTTGAAATTAGATATTGAATAGTCTTTAGTTCTAAAAGAAATAAAAAGTATTCTTTTTCCTTTAATCTAAACTATACATTGTACAGAACTAATAATCTTATGTAAGTGACATAGATGCTGTATACATGATATATTAATGCCATCAAATTAAATTTCATTAAATAATTAAAGTGTTTGTTAATGGCTTATATCTTGTATAATATTTAATATTTTTATTTTTTAAAGAAACAAGGTCTGATATATATTTTATTTACCAGAAGGAAAAATGTACTCTAGTTAGAATCTGGCAAGCAGCTCTGTCCTTCATTTTTACATTTTAATTCTTTTATTTTAGAGTAATTTCTTACCAAACATTGCCAAGAAATATGCCAAGCCACAGAGCCCAGATTATGGCCCGATACCCTGAAGGCTACAGAACACTCCCAAGAAACAGCAAGACCAGGCCTGAAAGTCTCTGCAGTGCAACCCCTTCCACTCAGGACAAAACAGTGGGCCCGGGTGCGGAAGAGAAGCGCAGATCGATGAGGGATGACACGATGTGGCAGCTGTATGAGTGGCAGCAGCGTCAGTTTTATAACAAGCAGGGCACCCTCCCTCGTCGCGGGACTCTGACCAGTCCAAAAACCATGGTTAACATTTCTGACCAGACAATGCCCGCTATCCCCACATCACCTTCCCATGGGTCAATGGCTGCTTATCAGGGATACTCCCCTCAACGAACCTACAGATCAGAAGTGTCTTCACCAATTCAGAGAGGAGATGTGACCATAGACCGCAGGCACAGGGCCCATCACCCTAAGGTAGAGCGTCTGGAATCTGGTGTTAACTGCTACTTTATGCATGCTGTGTTTTTTGTTTGTTTGTTGTATTTTTTCCTAGTATACTATTCTTTCTTTTTTTTTTTTTAATGTTTTCTGTTGTGTGTTTCTTTTTATTTTTTTGTTTGTTTTTTTTATCCTCACCCGAGGACATTTTCCCATTTTTTGTTCAGATAGAGTGGGAGCGAGAGAGGGAGGGAGAGAGGGAGAAACATCGACGTGAAAGGGACACATCGAGTGGCTGCCACCCGCACAACCCAACCAGGGCCAGGGACAAACTGCAACCAAGGTACATGCCCTTAGCGGGAACCGAACCTGGGTCTCTCTGGACCGCAGTCCAGTGCTCTAATCACTGGGCAAAACTGGCCAGGGCTGTTTCTTTTTATTTTTTAAATAATTTTAAATTCACAGAACAGTTGCAATAAATGTGAGACAAGAAAATAGGGAGGAGTAAGCAAGGCAGCTCCTTTTTTGGTTTGTTTTAAAAATTAAGGAAGAGCCCTGGCCAGTTTGGCTCAGCAGTTGGAGCATTGGCCCTCAGACCAGAGAATCAAGGGTTCATTTCCTGTCAAGGCATGTACCTCGATTGTTATTCGGTCCTTGGCCCTGGTCAAGGTCATGCAGGAGGCAGCCAGTCCATGTGTCTCTCACATCGATGGTCCTCTCTCTCTCCCTCCCTCCCTCCCTCCCTCCCACTCTATTTGAAGATAAATGGAAAAGTATCCTTGGATGAGGATTAAAAAAATAATAATTAAGGAAGAATATTCTGCAATGTCAAAGTTTCATGTATAAAACCTCTCAAGAGCACAGGAACAGTTCTGCAAGGCAGCTCCTTTTTTTGTTTTGTTTTAAAAGTTAAGGAAGAATATTCTGCAATGTCAAAGTCTCATGTATAAAACCTCTCAAGAGCACAGAAACAGTTCTTTTGAGCTGATGCATTATGTATTCTTCTGCTTGATAGCATATCTCATCAGCTTTCCATGTAGGGTAAGGCCACATGCATTTTTATGGGCTCCTCACTCACTTGCAGATTCTACACCTGCCCTTTCTAGCATACCTGCAAGCTTGTATCAGGCTCATCCTGTTCTTTGCTAAGATAAAAGTACCAACCTCATCTCCTAACCACCAGTGAATACATGGCATAATGAAATATCTCCTTAGATGCCCAATCTAATATAAGAATAACAATGCTTACTGGTTTGTACTTCTTAGAAATTAAGATACCAAGATCATGTTTTAATTTGTACCTTAAGTTAAAGCGTGCTTAGCAGATTACTAGAAGTGACGTCAGAGTGCTTTGTAGTGATCGGTTTGTCATAATGCTCAAGAGTTGTTTTGATCAGACAGCCAGTTCTACAGCATCTGTCCTGTCATATCTTTTTGGATTCTAAAGAATTTCTTGCTTTATACCACTTTAAAATGCACTTTTTCTTATCTTCGTGACAGGCCGAATCTTTCAGTTACATCATTACATAAAGTGTTTGCTTGCTTTTTTCATAGATTTGAGTAAGCCAGGAAGTTTCTGATTGGAGGAAGCTGTAGGGTGCCTCACCCAGAAAAGGCTCACTTTGAACTTCATTGACACCAAGTTCAGTGTTTTGTCATTTTGCACATTCAAAGGCAAATCATATTTGATTAAAAAAAAAAAAAAATAGTAACAGTATTCAAGATAAATCTGATTGAATACAACTTATTAATGTATAATGGAAATATGTTCTCGTGTTTATTAGTATTTTTTATATTCATGGCCAAAATATATCATCTCTTTTAACAATAAATATGAGATGAATGTGTGTTCTCTATCTAGTTCTGAGTTAACTCTCCCTCCCAAAAAAACTTCTCCAACATTGCCTTTTTTTTAAAAATGGTCTTATCTTTGATGGGATTGTTGGTTCTGGGGGTAGAGGAGTCCCTGAGGGTCTCCATGACCCTTCCAGGCAGTCTGTAAGTAAGCTCAAAACTATTTTTATATTAACCATAAAGCATTTTCCACTGTGTTGCCATTTTCTAATAGTGCAGAAGCAATGGTGGGTAAAAGTATCGGCACCTTAGCCTAAATCAAGGGAGGGGCCCAAACCATGCTAGAGGTCATCGTGGGCTTCATGGCCGCACACTTGCAGTAAAAATAAATAAAGGAGCAGTTTTACTTAACAATCCCTTTGATGAAGCAGTAAAGAATAATTTTATCATTTTAATATTCTGTGTGATAAAATTGGAAACATATTCAAGCATTTCTGTTGCATACCAAAGTGATAGTCAGTCTCCCAGGAAAACTCTTGCGTGACTTGGGGCTGCAAACCGAACCAGCTGCTTTTTGCACGGAACACCATTTTTACTTGAAAGAATGCATGACAGACAAACTATAGTTGTTCAGACTTAGTATTTGACAGACATTTCTCCAAGCGAAATGTTAGCCTGTCCCTTCAAGGAAAACAGCCGACAGCATTAGTCACTGATGACAGCCTTCGAGCTTTCAAGCAGAAGTTAGAATTTTGGAAATTTTGTATCCGCCACTGTGAACTTGATAGCTTTCCCGTGCTTAAAGATCAGTGGTGGTATTACCAGGTGGGCGTTGCTAGTACTGTGTACTGCTAGGTGTCAACAAAGTTCATTGATATAGTTTCAGGTACTACTTTGCAGCTAACCTTTAGGAAAATACCTCTTTTGAGCTTTAGTGTAAATATTAAAGACAGATATTTAAAATTATCCCAAAAAAAGCTATTAAAGTTCTCTTTCCTTTTCTATATGTATGTATATATTGAGGGTGGATTTTCTTTGTGTGCTTCCACTAAGACATGATCACAGTAGATTGAATACAACTCCTGTCACTGAATTTTCTTTTTGAGGCTATAAAGGGGTCCTGGGACCAATAAGTTTGAGACTCACTGAGCCAGACTAGCGAGAATTATTCTGTTTGACAGCATCTGTAATTTTAGTCAAGAAATTTTAGTCTTTTTTTTTTTTCTTTAAGGAAAAGGATTTTCTTTATTTTAAAAAAATTTTCCCATCACCGTTTATCCCCCCATCCCCTCTTCCACCTCCACCAGTATCCATCTTCCTTCATAAGCACTAACAGCAATTTTAAATGGTATTTTACAATATAAATTTAAGATTTCTCATCACTGACACTGACCACAGAAATTTATGCTGTGCTTTTGTTTTCCTAGCATGTCTACGTGCCTGACAGGAGGTCAATGCCAGCTGGCCTGACTTTACAGTCTGTTAGTCCCCAGAGCCTCCAAGGCAAAACAGTGAGTACAATATCTTTATTTGTGTGCTGGTTTTATTTATGTGCTGCATGTGGTGATAGCACATATCTGATGTAGCTTTTAAGTTTGAATTTTCAGAGCAGTGCCTCCCAGAGAAAAACCATTACCGTTTTTGTGGAAGAGAATGCTCATTGGAAGAATTTGGAATCATGTAGTCATTTCAGAGTCTTACTGGATAACTCTCCCTAAATGTGTGACTGCCTGAATATAAGATTGTATTTTCAAGTTTTATTGTATAGCCTGGGTGGGTTTCCGTACTTCATTGGATGTTAATTCCCTCATCTCTAACACAGAAGTTGGAGTAGTTCATTAGTGGCACACATTCAGCCAGCAGCCGTGTGTAGTCAAACTACAAGCCCAATAAGAAGTTTCTCCTGTGGATTTTTAGATAGGCTACTTCAGAACGGAGTAGAAACTAATTTACATATTTATGAAGAGAAAGAGAGACTATGAAAGCACTTACCATTATCATTTTATTGTCCATGTTATGTTCACATTGAGGAGTTGTATTGTCAGGACACTATTCTTCAAATGAAAGAGAAAAGGTGGCTTTTCATCACTTCATTTTAATGGCATTCTTTTATCAGGAGAACTGTGCTTTAATATCAGTAGGTAGTTTTGCTTTCTGTGAAGATGTACTATACAGTTGTTCTTTGTTTATAATTCTCTTCCTGAAGTAATCAGAACGAATTCATCTTACATGTATTTTGCAAACATTCGTTGTTTTTTTTATCTTTTACAAGCTTAGTTATAAAGGAAGATTTCCTGACTTTAAACTTCTTGTGTTTTATTTATTCAAGGTTAAAAACATTGCTTGACTAAAACAAAACTGTTGGATGTTGGGATTTTAAAATATGAAATTGTAAATCTATCAAATAGACATTAATCATAAGATAAGGCTAAATATAATACTACAAAATTTTCTCTTCTGCCTTGCTCCCTCTAGTGGATGTTTAGGGTAAAATGTATTTCCCACCTACTTTTGAGGGAGCCGGATGTGCCTCTTTTTATTTTGCCTCAAAATTCAAATATCTTGCAAATTTATTGGAATATTTCATCCTTTTGTGAAATTGTCACTTTCTCTTTAACTCCGTAAACAACAAACCAGAGTTTCAAGATTTCTTCCTTTGGTGTTTCTGTCAAATCGGACTCTGGGTCTTAGAGTACATCCCTTACCCCACCTGTGTTCTGCCTAGCCAGACCTCAAAGGCTTGATCGAAAGACACGGACCACCCACAGCCATGAGGTCACGAGATAGCAGTTTCAAAGCAGCTATTTTATCTAAAGAATCTAGTAATAACTGGTTTATTTATTTCTGGCATTTCTCTCACCTAAAGGCCCAAGTTTTTAATGTAATTTTAAATAAATTTTTAAATTATTTCTGTCCCTTAAAAAGAAATTATATAGGGAGTAAAAAAAAGGAGAGAAAGAGCAACAGCAAATGAGATGTGTGCTGTAAGCAAAACAAATCACTCTCAGGAATGCTTTCAGCCTGGGGGTTTTCAGAGCATACTGTGGCCCTCGTGCGAGGAGAGCCTCCTTCTGGCCCAGCTGTAGTTTTTAATCATAACAAAGTTCAGGGAAACACCAAATATTATTTTATGGCCTATTAACACTGCCAACATTCATACTTGACTGCATTTCTAACAAAGAAAAATGTATCGGATTGGCCTGTTATGGAATTGTATCTACCTGGGAAATTTTCTTCCACTTAGGGATCATAGTAACCAATCAGGAGCCAAATGGTTCTCTACTTTCCCAGAAGGTGGAAGGAGATTTGAGTACCCATGAAAACTATCTATGTGTATCAATTTTTCTTTTTTTCCTTGAAAAGTCAAACCTGATCTTTTGGTCATATAAGATATCCTATCAAAGCACTAACAATGGCATTTAAAAATATAACTGGGAAACAGTCAACAGATCCCAGGTACTCTAAAGTTAATGATGTAAAGAGATCATCCAAGTTTTATGTGAATTTTAATTCTTTTTATTTACCTTCTGTTCTGTAAAATAGAGTGTTGGACATGCCAATATTACTCTGTTGGTGTAAAAGTCTTAGGTGTCATTTTTAAACAACTTATAAAAATATTTTTTAATAATCTTTTAATACCTCTTCTATACAGATCTTTGTAATGTTTTTTGACATTATGCTTTTTTATACTTAACATTTAAATTTCTTTCATGAGTTCTGAGAAAATTGCCTTAATATACTGTCGTTTTGCTGTATCTTTTAAAGTAACACTGTTCCTTCTGTTTCTCTAGATATCTATGCATTTATGTAGGATCTATCATCATAGTGCCTAGGCACTATGTTTGATGTCAACCGTAAGAGGAAACTTGCCAAGAAATCTTGGTTTAATGTCTGTCACTTAAGACAACAATTAATTTGTTTTCCACTGTTTGGATTCTTAAATTGTACTCCTTCAGCCAGAGGAGCTTACGCTGCTGCTAATAAAGCTGAGACGGCAGCAAGCTGAACTGAGTAGTATCCGGGAGCATACGTTAGCACAGCTCATGCAGCTAAAACTTGAGGCCCACAGCCCAAAGGTCAGCTATGAAGACAGTTGTCTGTGTCGTCTGCCATTGTCACTTATTTTGAGCCACTCATATCAGTTTGATCGGTGTCATTAGTGTTGAGCATGAGCCCATGTATCATTGCAATGACGGCATTAGGCTCTCCTATTGACCCTTTGAGAATTCGCTTATTTTTTTATACATTACTAAGGAAGATGCGGGTAGGATGCATTTCTTCTTAGCCTCCTACCCACACACTTACCTGCCAGCTTTTGGTTGTGAGCAAGGAAATGCATACAGACTTCAAATAGTGTTGTCATTTACCAAATACTGTAACTTTCACATCTGGTAAAACAGATACTGAAAAGTCTTACTCTTTTCTGTAAAGTAGTAAGTTGAAAATTGATTATAGTTTTAATTCTACTACCTATTATTAAATGTCAAAGATTAACTTTAAGTTATTTCTTTTGTTCTTGATTAAAAGGAATGAACACATGTAAACATTTCTCAAAGGGTTTAATAGCTTCTACTTATTTGAGAAACATCCAAAGAAGCAGTGCTCTATTGCAGAAAAGAATGAACCGGCCAGGCTTCTACCATTGTGTCTGCTAAACCATTTGAAAGATTTTTCGGCTCAGTATTGCAGCTTGTATGCATGTCTACTTAATTTCCAAAAAAACTAAGTGTAACTGGATAATGATTTAATATGTCATCTACCATGTACAGGGGAGCATGTGTGTCCAAGTTATTGTGTCTTGTGATTTGATAGGTTGTGGTTAAACGACCTGCTTTTCTTATTTCAAAATTGACCTGTTCATGAATTCTGCACCTTCTCTCTCTATTCCTTTGTTTCTTGATTGATGCCTACTAGAATGAAATTCTTTCACATCATCTTCAAAGGAACACCATATATTTGGATCATCAGGTGGGATTTGTAGAATTTTCTTTCATATAATACCTAATAGAACTCCTTAAATGTAGTGTAATTTTTCAGGTTGATCAGATATTTCTGTCATTTTGAGTTAACAGCATGACTTTTACAAGTGACAGAATAAGAAATCCCTAACTGGGTAAATTCAGGAATACCATAATAGACAGAAAGACAGTTGTAGAGGTAAAAAAAAAAGGGGGGGGGGATACAAATTCTGGGTCACCAGAAATTGAGAGCCTGAATTCTCTAGACTTCCTTCTCATCCCAAGAGAACTCCTCCTTGTTGAGGTGGATCTCAGCTTGTTCCTTAAAGACATGGACACCAAGCTGTGAGTGCCTGTTGGAAGGCCAGGAGGACAGGTGCAGTACTCCCTGTATTCCCAAGGGGGAGTTGAAAGATGGGTGAAATGTGTCGCAAAGATAATTTTTCAGTGCGCATCCTTCTTCCTTGTCTGTTATCTCCACCCAGTGTTTGGTCTTTGCTCAGCTCACAGAGTCAGTTTTACTCAGTGGTGGCAACGAGTGTGACTGGTTATGGTGACGATTCAAACGTGTGAGTGGCAGTTCATGAATTAGGCCTGCCACTTCCATATTTTAGTTTTTATGAAAATTCTCTATTATTTCATTTTAATTTAATGAAAATTTTTGATATGTTCTTAGAAGTTCTTCAGTGAATACATTTTGAGCTTGTTTTAAAATGTTCAAACTTGAATATTTTATCATGAAACAGGTTACTGTGGAAAATAATGATACTTATATTTGCCTGTTTGAAACAAAATAATGTACTGCTTTAAATTATTTTTCTAATTTAAAGAGGGATTTTACATTAGGATAGCCCTTTAAAAGATGTTAAATCATTTTTCTTTTAATTAAAATACATATGTTGGTTAATATAAAATTTATTTATTTTTCCAAAAAATGATTTATCCAGCTAGACTACTTTAGAAATCATTTCATGAATCAAAATTCATATCTCCACTCCAGAGACTGGCGCTATTGAACTTGAACTACAGTGTGTAGTTGGAAAGCAGTCTAATAAAGCGGATCTTCTCTCAAAGTTCCACAGTGCCAGAAAAATACTAAGATACATGGGAAATAACTTTCTTAAAAACTCCTTTGTCTAAAAAGCTAGAGAAGGTTCTGGAAAACAATGGGGTGTTACAAAAATTAGGTTTAGAAAATGATAAAAATTGAATCTGAAGTTCTCTAGAATCTCTGGGGGTAAACCTGGTAATTTGCTATAATTTATTATTCACCCCAATAATCAAAAGTGGAATTAGAAAAACATAGAACTCAAGAATATCTTACGAAAAGACAGGTAAATATATCGAAAATACCACTATTTGCTGAGATCCTTCTCCTCAACTGTCTTTCCCAGGTCAACCTCTGTTCCTTCCCTTTACCTCAGTGGCCCAGACCACGTCTGAGGCTTGTATTCCCAGCATTCTCTCTGAGCACACTCTGCGGGGCCTTTCCTGGTATACCATGCTTTTGGCCCTACAGGTGGCTTCTAAGAATCCCAACTTTTTTTGAGCCTCTCGATCCTCTCAACATGTCAGCAGAGATTTCCCAATAATTCACCTTTTTCTTATATTAGATCCTGAAATAAAGTTGTAATATGTTAACTCTTAAATAATGTGATAATATGAAGAATTACAGACTTTGACTGCTAACTTGCTTTGAAATAAGACTATTTCTGACGGGAAAATATAAAGGTATGGTGGGAGCTTTGCCCAGAAACGCAGACTTTTCTAAATGTATATATATCCTTAAGGTTTCCTAAAGAAAATCTCTCTTTAAATAAATAAAAAATTCTTAGAGTTTCAAATAACTGCTACTTTTGCAGCATCCTATATTTCATATCAGTAGTAAGGTTGCTAAGTTATATAAAAAGAATTCTTGATAATTTTGAAATTTAATGATAAGTTTTTATTCAGCTCAAACATTTCCAGCTTTTAATCTTGTTACTGCCAGAAACCTATTTTCCATTACCAGGTCTGTTGATTTTATAGGCATTATTGGTTGCCTGGGTTTAAATTAATTCATCAATTTTATTTAAGTACAAATTGGAAATAGATTTTAAAATCGTAAAGTCAAAGGCAAAGGCTCTGGTCCCATTTTAATACTATTTATCATACCAAATGAACTTGTACTAATTGATACTCACTTTCAACAGTTATCCTGCTTGCCCTAATAAATCATTGGAATAACCTAAGGCCAACGAAATGTAGTCTCCTCCTGCCCTTTGGCAGATGCCACCATCATCAAAAGAAGAATTTTAATTGATTTAAATTATCTTAATCCCTATCACTATTCATGAAAAATAAAACCAAGGGGTAGTCTCTGAGTTGCTTCACAAGTAAATTCATTTCTGATATTACTAGAATACTTACAATAAAAAATGAAAATACCTTATCTGAAATTCTGAAGATTTACTTATTATACAGTCAATCCAAAAATCTTGACTTCTCATACCTGGAATTTGAGCGATATAATTTGGTTTCTAATTATCACCATTATGAAGACAAGTTTTGTCCTGAAGTGCTTTTGCAAATAACAAAACTGTGGTAGAATATTCTTCAGCATTTTTCTTTTCATTTTGGAGTATACTATCACAGTTTGTTTATGATTTTATAGGTCAGTAGATTAGTCAAAGCTACATTTATTGAGATTAGTATAGGTTTATTTGTCATCTTTTATGAATTTTAAGAAGACATAGTTCCAAAGTATCCTAACTGTATCCTCATCTAGGTTCTTATTTTTAAAATGAATAAGTACATCATATATCAGTAACTCATTTTCTTCTCATTCAACTTAGTTATCACTAAATATTATAGGAACTTTTGGTTACAGTTTAAGTGAAACTTGCAAACTTTATCCTAAAGTATATCTGTGAAATGGATTTAACTTTTATTAGTTTTGTTCCTTGTTCATTTCCCTGCCTAGCAGAATACAGAAGGGATGGCAGCTCTGAGTGAGGTTTTGTGGTGGCCCTGCACTTCCAGGACGCTGGAAATCAGCTCAGGATTATCAGCCCTTACCGTGGTATCTCCTCTGGAAAAGAACGTTGTAATTCCTTGAAAGTGAGGGGAAAGAGAATATCATGGTAAATTTTCTTCTCAGAATAGGGCAGACTGAGCCTGAGTTTTAGAACTATAGGGCCCTGCTGAACAAGAATTTGATGATTAGGAGTCCCCAATGTTTCTGTGGAGTTAAATGTAAATCATTTGTGACTGAAGTAATGGTTTCCATAGAAGCTTATTGTAGTCAACCATCTGATGTTCAGATGTAAGATACAGAAAGGGCATACTGGTTGTTTGGGTTCCTGTACCCTTACAGGTTAGTAAACTTTTTTTTTTCCTTTATTGATTTGTAGAGAAAGAGGAAGGGAGAGAGAGAGATAGAAACATCAATGAGAGAGAACATCAATTGGCCGCCTCCTGCATGTCCCCCACTGGGGATCAGGACCACAACCTGGGCATGTGCCCTGACCAGGAATTGAACCGGCGACCTCTTCTTGGTGCATGGGTCACACTCAACCACTGAGCCACACCAGCCTGGCAGTAAACGTTTTTAATAGTACCCCTGTTGGTTAGATTCCCAGTCCACGCCATAAAATACGGTATTGAGTATACCTAAAAAACCATACAAACAGTGTCATATACCCTAACCAAAGTCCAGTTCTTGGCTCCTGTAGCCAGGACCCCGACTGGTTGGACTGACCAAGGGAATGAAGTTGCGGTTTTAGAAACTTGACCAGGAGCTAAAGAGAGGACCTAGGCAAGTCCTCTCCATGGATGAAGACTTGGAATAAAAGCTGGAGCTTTCCCGGTCATTCATGGAGGGAGGATTAATCGGAACAAGGAAATGAGAACACGCCCCATCCCTTCATCTGTTTTCCTCCTATTTTAGCTTTTTCCTCCTCATTTGCTTTTTCTTTCCGACTTCCCCCTATTAGTGATTGAAGAGCAGTTATGTGGGAATTTAGGTGGTGTTCCCTTTTTCTTCCTAAAACCTTCCTGCCTGTTTCCATGTTAGGCAGTGATAACAGAAAATAAGATGCTAAGTATGCAGGTAGGGACAGACAGAAGATCAAGAGGCTTGGAGCCTTGCTTCACAAGCCTTTTGTAAGCATGCTGCCCCCTTGTGGGTAAACTAAATATACACCTCTCCCCACCCCTGCCTTTATAGTTACACTAGTGTGCTTTCACAAATTGCCCTTAAAAGTATGATATTATGTCTTTACCCCTCTCCCTTCAAGAGTCAGTATTGTTCGTTGCATCAGAAACCTCTGCATGAGAATGGGAAAGAAGGGACATACCTCAGTCAGCCACACTTAGGTTGGGGATTGCCCGTGCCCAATGTTCTCAAAAGTTCTTTGGGGAAAAAATACGCCTCTGCTGCCATTGTTTGCTTCTACTCAGTTGGAACTATCTCCCCCAAGCTAGAACATACTTAAGTCATTTCTGAATATAGCATCAATGTACTATTATGTTAACCTAAAAATAAAAAGCCAAAGTGAGAAAAAAACAAGCATTTCTTTGATATAAAAAAGAATTGCAATCCGGGGACATAGATTCAGGCAGAATCCAAAATTATGCCTCAGTTATGGGGTAAAGGCAAGGGGTTTTATCAGAAAGGAAAGGAAATAATTACATGAATAGAAGGAAGGAATTTCCTAGAGGTGCTAATAAACTAAATTATTCTTTAGCAACACATAGTGTTGCAGCTTCTAAAGAATGTCCTTAATTTTCAGCCCTTCTAGTCAGGATGTCTGCCTTCCTATTAGCTTCATAAACAGTTGTTTGGAAGACAATGCTGGTTTGGCCCAGTTCAAAGGTTATTTTGCCCAATTCAAACATTCCAAAGGCTCAAGGGAATTCTTCTGGGATGACAGCTCCAATTCCATTTTGAAATGACTCAGTTTATATCTGCTTTCTCAATTCTTACCATAGTCGACTAAAAGAAACATACAGTATAAGCATTCCTGTGGTGGTCTTTGTTATATGAAAATGTTTAAGGTTCGAAAGAGTAGCTAAATCCTCCTCTCTTGTTTTAGCAGTACATGTTTTTATCAAATACTTGTGGGGAGGATAAGAAAATCACTTTTGTTTAATAGTAACTTCTAAAACATCTTAAAGAGTAAGCTAAACCTTCTAATTGGCAAAAATTTTTGTGATGAGATTTTTAAATAAATATTAATACTTTATTAACTGTATACTATAAAACTAGTAACTTGTGAAAGCAGTCCGATATTCTATCATTGATTGCTGTGGACGTTCCTCATCAGTATGCTTTTTACATCCTTTCAAGAAACCACAGTGAGAAAACTCTATACACAGGAACTCGGACCACTTTTAAACATACTATGCCAAGGAAAATGCAAAAAGGAACAGTTAACCGGGTGTATGTAATTGGTACTGAAACCATTCGAGGTAAAAATCCAAGAGAACTTTTTTGCATTTTGTTCTTTGTGTTCCTGAAAGACAGCCTCCCTATAAGGGAAGAAATGCTAACAAGATGATTGAAAAGATTCTTGATGGCTTTCATTGTTCATGTCAATTCAGCAGCTTCATGCTACTGAGCTATTAAGCAAGATCCCGTTTTCTCTAATATTTCAAGGGGTCCTGGAGTTTCTATTTTTAAGGATGATTGAGAGTTACAAGTGGTAATGTTTCTAAGCAAAATAGAATAGGCATTTGGAAAAAGAAAACTAGGAGCTTGGAAGTATGTTATTTAACACTTGCTGACCCAAGCTAGTTACATATTATAGAATGTCTATTTTCTTAAGCCTTGCTATTAAGAGTGATATTTTCTCTCTTTCCCTCACACCTTATTCCTCTATTTTTCTTTTTCTGTCTCCCCCTTCTCCTGCATATTGGATCATAGAAGTAGTGGAGAGAGGAGGAGATGACACCCAGAAAATTCTTAAGTTGAATATGACATTGTCATGGCAGAACTAAGAAGACAATGGATAGATCAGAATTTAGATGTGGAAAGACAGTGCATATGTATCAGTACTCTGATCTCTTGGCCCATCCAATGCTTACATGGCATTATCATGGTTCTCCTGCTTCTTACCAGTAATTCATCTGTCCCTTTTTGCTATTTTCACCCATCTCAACTAATAGCAGAAGTTCCATGTTTCTTGGTGTTCTCTCATCTGAGCATTCATCTACTCAATCATTTTAGTAGTGGTCTCTCTCTTGTTTTTCACCTCTAGCCCCTAGGTTTCTCCCAGAAAGCAGAACCTGTGATGTGGGCTTCCTTGATGTAGGCTCGTTTGCAGAAAGTTTACTTTGGGGAGTGTACCAAGGTACGGGGAGTAAAGAGAGTGATCAAGGAAGGAGAAAATATATTATCAGCTACAATATGCAATTTGAGCTTCATCTGACTGATTCTTGTTGACAAATGAATAGAAACGCTGCAGAATTACCCACCCGAACAATAGAAAAGGGGAGCATTTGTACTTGCTTTCATCCTCCACTGATCAAGGGTTTCCCCTTAAGATTAACTTGCCAGCACATTGGCATTACTCGTGCATGAGCACCCAGTGGGACCTCATGCACAAAAGATGTCTGAAATACATCTCTCTCTCTCTCTCTGAAGTTTCAGTTATATATTTGTAGTTGCTTATGGAGATTTCCAGTAGATAGTTCTGCCTTCAGTGCATCCCCAACATGTATAAAATTAAGGTTGTTATCTTAACCCTCAGTTCCCTTACCAAAAAGTAAAAGCAAAAATGGTTCAGCCCAGCCAATGTGTCTCAGTGGTTGAGTATCGACCCATGCACCAAGAGGTTGCTGGTTCAATTCCCGGTCACGGCATATGCCCAGGTTGTGGACCAAATCCCCAGTGGGGGGCGTGCAGAGACAGCCAATCAATGTTCTCTCTCATCAATGTTTCTATCTCTCTCTCCCTCTCCCTTTAAAATCAATAAAGAAAAAAAAATATATTTTTTTAATGGTTCAAAAGCCCTGGCCAGTCTGGCACAGTGGTTAGAGCAACGGCCTGTGGACCAGAGAGTCCCAGGTTTGGTTCCCGCTAAGGGCACGCACCTCAGTTGCAGTTTGTCCCTGGCCCCGGTTGGGGTCATGTGGGTGACATCCATTGATGTGTCTCTCACGTTGATGTTTCTCTATCTTTCTTTTTCCCTTTCTCCTTCCCACTGTATCTGAAGATAAGTGCAAAAAATGCTCTTCACGTCCGCCACTCTAAGGGTGAAGATTATTATACAAATTTATAAAAATGGCAGCATTAAGTCAGACAGCTTCATGGCGTTACATTACGTTCTTCTAATATTTCATCTGCTCAACACCAGCAGATAGTAGAGTTAAAAATACCTTGAAACTGGAGTTTAAAAATACATTAAAAAGTTTACTGACAGTGGGAAAATCATTGGATCCTATAGCACTCTCTGAATGGTTTATTTTAGCTTATCTGCATGCAGGACAATACATGACCCATAACACTTTATATGCACTGAGGGCTCATTACTATTTAGTCACCAAATTTTGGCAGTGCAAAACCCCCTGCTACATGTCCTTCGTCTAACTCAGGAAATTTCAGAAACTTTCTCTTCCCTACAAAATAGGTCTCTTTTTCGTTGGTCATTCCAGCCTTTGCTCCATCACCATCCCCCAATCTGTGAAACATTTCTTCCCCTATAAACCCTTTTCTCCAGCCTGCAACTCCCTCTTTCTCAAGTACTTCAAAAGCACACCCATGCACCTGTCTAGTACCTGTCCATCCTAAGAGCTTAAATGTCACATTATAGTTTTCAAAGCACTGTCGTGTACAGTATCCCACTTGGCTTCTCATCCATAGCCTCATGTGACCTTTAACCCTGTTCTGTTTTAATGACTTTATCCCCATTCATTCTGGTTTTTGTTTTTAATACATATAGTATTTTTTTAGCTATTGATGTTAGGGAGAGGGAGAGGTAGAAACATTGATGAGAGAGAACATCACTTGGCCGCCTCCTACATGTCCCTCACTGGAGATTAGGCCCACAGCCTGGGCATGTGCCCAGACTGGGAATCAAACCAGCAACCTCTTGGTGCATGGGTCGATGCTCAACCACTGAGCCACACCTGCCGGGCATTCATTCTGTTTTAATGACTTGCCTGAAATCACAAAGCTGGCACGAATACCTTGTATTAATGAATCTTAATGTTTTAAAATCAATTTTGACTTTTTTAATGGAGTTTTTTTTAGAGTAGTTCTGTTTCAGGTTGCTGACTTTTGTTACCTAATGACTATCAGCTCCTGGTTATTTTCCTTTCTAACAAGATCAGAATTTTTCTACTCCTCCTAAAATGCATAATAGTTCTATTTTGCTTTTTTTTTTTCCCCCCCCAAAAAAGTTATTCAGCAAAGATTTATGGAGCTCAGTGTAGGGCAGCGTGTTAGTATTCACAAAGTAAAGATTCTTAAATGATTTTTAAAGCCCAGGAAGGAAATAAAGTTGAGCATAAATGCCAAATACGTTTCTAGGCTTGACCTAAGGGTATGATTATGTTTTCAACTACATACATAAGCCAATAAATCTTTGAATTAATGACAGGAATTCTGCTATCAGTACCAATTGTAACTCAGTAATAATACAGTTGCTATTAAGAAAGCCCAGAGGCTGGCCGGCATGGCTCAGTGAATTGAGTGTCTTCCCAGGAATGAGAGGTTGTGGTTTGATTCCGGTCAGGGTACCTGCCTAGGTTGTGGGCTCAATCCCCAGTAGGGGGCAGCCGATAGATGTTTCTTTCTCATTGCTGTTTCTTCTCCTCCCTCCCCTCCTTTCTCTCAAGAAAATCAATAAAAACGTATTTAAGAAAAAGAAAACCCAGTTATTTAAATCTAAGAGATGTTTTAATTTTTATTTAAAGCTCAGATATATTTTAGACTAGATAACCATGGCCAGAATAGGTATCTTCTTTTTTTTTCAGTAACAGAGATGTAAGATTTCCACTTTGGAATCTTTTGTCCCTTTATTTTTTGTTTTGTTTTGTTTTGTTTTTTTGGTATGTGCCCCTCGTGGGAACCGAACCCGGGACTCTCTGGTCCACAGGCCGACACTCCAGCTGCTGAGCCAAACCGGCCAGGGCTCTTTTGTCCCTTTAAAATGATATTGTTAAAACACGTAGAAAGGAGAAGAAAATATGACCATTTCAAACATTATACTCACGATAAAGCATTTTTACAAAATGGATTTTGAGTTCTTTTAATATTTCTGGTTGCCTGTGAATGCCAGGAATAAAGATGGTGGCATCAGATAATAATATATTACTTGAAGTTAAAGGAACAGTAGTTAAGAACCCTTAAACAAGACAAATAGATTAAGCCACTAAAGTAAAACTCAGATCTGTCAAATTTATCCCATAGCCAAAAGGATTTTAATTAAAAAAAAAAAAATACTTAAAAGACCTTTAGTTCTTTTTTTTTTTTTAATGGTGAAACTCACTGTAAGTAAATTATGTAAGTTAATGATTTGGGAAGACATTAGCTCAGACCTTCAAAGATTTTTTTCAGAATATAACACAGGTATATATCTCAAAAGGGCAGTTTGAAAACTTTTTTCTTCTGGGTTCAGGGTAGTGTCATCCTGTCAGCAAGTGGGCTTTGTCAGTATTCCCGAAGCCAGTTTGGAAATGCTTTGTTTCTTTTAAGGAATGTCAGATGTGTTTGATTTCTGTGATAATGTTCCGATTTGTTGTTCCCTTCTTATTCTTCTGAATATATAACAATTGCAATATTTTCCCCAAGTTTTATTTTTAAAAAACATATATGGCATGGGCAGTTTATTCTGGTTGCTCTGAATTTTTCCAATAGGCCTCAATACTTTGCTCCATCAGTTATAAAGAGACTTATTTACATTCTTCTATTTAAAAAGTCACTTCACATTTCCCTGCTTCCTGTTCAGCAGTGAGTAGTTCCAATAGGTAGTCAGTCATCCCCTCAGCCCTGGGTCTGGGACTTTCACACGCGCCCCCAGTGAGAGTGGGGCCGCTTCCATTGTCATTGTCTAAATGACCTGTTTATAAAGACCTGCGTTCCTCAGAGCTTCGCCCCAGGCATGTCAAATTCTTTAGCTTTTTAGTTTTGCCACACATCTTAAGAGTTTATTGATCTACACAGGAGGACATTCTTAAGAAGTGGATTCTTCAGTGATTAGACTATCGTGATTTTTTGCTATTGTCAAGACAGATTCCCAACTGAAAAATTCTCTTCCTAAGACGTCATTAAGAACTCAGGAGAAGTCCATTTTCCATTTAAATGGAAAATGACAGCACAGAAATTGGCCTTCTCGTTGGTTATCAAGGAAGGACAAAAGCTTTATAGCTAGACTGCTTGCTCAAAGGGGGGGGTCTGTCCATACAGATTCAGACTCGAGGGAACTCAGTTATAAGCTTGAGCAAAGGTTTTCCTCCTGGGAATGAGATCCAGATCGGAGGGGGAAATTATACTTACTTTACTGGTCTAGAATTTCTAGACCTGCTGTTTAATATGGTAGCCACTAGCCGTATGTGACTAGTTACATTTCCATTCAAATTAGTTACGCTTTTATAATGGTAAAATTTATTTCCTCTGTTGCACTATATACATTTCAGAGGCTAAAGAGCCACGCGTTCTGATGGCTACAATATTGTACTGTAGCAATATAGAACATTTCCATCATCACAGAAAGTTCTATTGAACAGTGCTATTATAGATTACTTTACTATATAAGCTTTTAAAATAGCAGTTAAACCCAGCTGGTGTGGCTCAGTGGATTGAGCACTGTCCCATGGACTGAGAGGTCCTGGTTCGATTCCCAGTCAGGGCACATGCCTGGGTTTTGGGCTCAGTCCTCAGTGGGGAGCTTGCCAGGGGCAAGCCATCGATGTTTTTCTCTCACATTGATGTTTCTATTTCTCTCTCCCTTCCTCTTTCTCTAAAAAATCAACAAAATATATTTTAAAAATCAATAAAATAAAATAACAATTAAGCCACTACTTAACCACTTCTTATACTTAGAGGAGAATTGGAGGATTAATGTTTTCCAAGGATAAATTGTATGAATGAATATCTTGGCTCTGTTCACTGCTAATCTCTTTCTCCTTCCTGTCCCTCTCCCTAAAAATTTTCAGGCATATTTATCTCATGAGTTATAGTATCCTAGTCCTGCATTTGTAGCTGGTCTAATTTCTATAAGTAATAGAGACTTTGAAACCAGTGTTAAGAGATTGCTAGAATAATAGAACTATTGGCAATTGGAAATCAGATTCCCGACTAACAGCCCAGATCCCCCTTGATTCTGCTGAGTACACTAATACTATTAATAAGAAGATTCCATTTATTTTTTTGAAGGGGGTTAAGTCTCTTAATGCTGTATATTATACAATGACAAGAGAATATTTTTGTCCTAGATGCAACACTTGTGGTTAGATAATTAGTTTGTAATGTTTCATGTTTTGTGCAGGTATCCACACACTTTGTACTGATCCATCAGGACCTTGAAAAATCCCTTACTGGTGACGATTGAATCAGTCCTCAATTACTTGCATTAGTGCTGGGATGGGACCTTGGTTATCAATCCTGATGACCTGTCAGAACCACCAGTGGATCTTCAGAAAGACAAAAACCAAGTGTCCGATTCTTTTTTTTTTTTATCCTCACCCGAGGACATTTTTCCATTTTTTGTTCAGATAGAGTGGGAGGGAGAGAGAGGAAGAGGAAGAGAGAGAGAGAAACATCCATGTGAAAGGGACACATCGAGTGGCCGCCCCCAGCGGGAACCGAACCCGGGTCTCTCTGGACCACAGGCTGACACTCTAACTGCTGAGCCAAACCGGCCAGGGCTAAGTGTCCAATTCTTAAGGCCCTCCTTCCCCAAGTCAGAATTGCCATAGCTCCACTCAGCCCTGCATATATTTTAAAATGTCCATAGGTTGTTATTTGTTTTTCCAGTTGAGCGCTACTAAGGTAATTAATCTCCAGGAACACAAAGAAAGAGGTCTAGTTTTTCTTAAACACCAAAGGTGGTGCTTTCCGACCTTTTTCCTCGATGGCACACACAGAGAAGGACAATATTTGAACAGCCTGGAAAGACACCAAGGAGATCCTGTCAGGAGCATGTTGGGCCCGCTGAGTATTCAGATGGTGTCTATCTCCACACACCTGTAACCCATTCCCAGTGCACAGGATCAGCTGGGAAGTTCTGCTTAAGATCCTACTAAGTATGACCTACTTACATATTATTGTGTTCAAAAGATTTTTTGGTGGTGGTTTTTTAAATCAAGGTATTGCTTACAGTAATAAAAAGATGATTTATATTCATATTTCCCAGCGTATCTCAAAGCCGAGAAAGAGGCTAGAGTCAAGTATCAGATTTTTATTTTCTAGGTAGTTTTTCTAAACACTTCACTTACAAATTCAAGTAAAAATAGGCTTTTTTAAAATTGTAAACAAATGCATTGGTATAAGTAGGTGTATTTTTAACACATTTCCACTTAAACATTTTCTTGTTTATTGCTGTAGTTAATTATGAAAATAATGGAATGCCTGAATCATACATTCTCATTTTTATTATTATAAAACAATGGGCCTTTTATAATTTAGCAATTAACTGAAACTTGAACCTGTATTACCTGTAACTTCAAAGAAAGAATTAAAACAGGAAGCAAAGTATTTAATTCAATCCCAAGTAAATTATCAAACATCTTCAATGTACTAATTATTCTTTCTCTTGCTTTCATTTCTTAAAACACGTTGGCTGTTAACACCATTATCATAACACTGTCTAGGATTCTTGTATCCAAACCAGAAGAGATTTGTTGGTGATTCCTTTTTTTTTTTTTTTAAGAACTCAGACACGAAATTCCAAGGATCTCATGGAGCATTATGTTTTTTATTTTTTAGGTTAGACTTTACTGCGGTAACTCAGAAACTGTTATAAAGTTACATAGCAAAAGCCAGATAAAATGTGCCCTTTAGGTGTAAGTTACAGAAACAAATCAGTTTCTAAGGTTTAAGATATAGAATATTTCAGAGGTAATTTAGTGAAAGGAACCAATCACTAGCCTATTTCTAGGATATACTTGGAGACAAAGCAAATCTAGTATTTCCAATTCAGTAAATCTGCCAAGTGTAAAGGTTCAATCAGATCATTGAAATTGCTTAATAGGGACCAAACTTTCATTGTATGGGATTCTGATTATTGTATGGGCTTCAGCTGTTGCATGCCACGTACAAGGAGAAAGCCACCCTGTACAGGACCAGTTGCACAGATCATTCTTCCAGGCCACTACCCCATTATCCTAGGAGCCAGTGGTTAGGTGGGTGTAGTGCCCGCGGGAATCCTGAAATGGTCCCACTGCTTCTGCCTTTCTGCAGATTGTCTTACCCCATCTCTCCAGCTGGAGTAAAATGGGAGCCCAAGGAGTATGTGAGCTGAGGAACACTCACTGTTATAAAATTACATTTGTCTTATTTTAACACCTTGAGAACATTCTAGTTACTTCTCCCAACGGAATCTCTAGACTAGCCTGCCACCTGGATGTTTTAATAATGCTGTCTACGTCAGAGATTCTCCAGATTTACACTAGAATTATCTGGGAACCAGGGCGACTGTATTCTTTTCAAGGTCCTCAAGTGAATTGGCTATGGGTTACAAACCACTGGTCTAAATAAACTTGAACTTCGAATTCTGAGGTAGCCAATAATAAACAGGAAACAAAAGGTGTTATAAGATAGCCATACGTATTTACAAATGCATTGGGTAGATTATTGTTTAATTAGTTAACATGTCTTCCAGTAAGTTTCTAATGTGGGTATCGATTCATAAGACAAAATAATGGTTGTGAGTACAGCTCTCTAGATCAGGGCCTCACTGCGCTGGGCCTCCGGGACCGCACATACATGAACCCGTGGTGCTGAATTTCTCTGGCCTCTTTATGTCACCAAGGGGCGTTTGCCAGAGGACAGTAGTTTCATTAATTTAGTTTATTTCATGTTTATGTATTTTTATTCTTGACTCTTGGATTCGTTTTTGTTTGTTTGTTTAGAAAAGCAGTAACTACTCAGAAGAGAACATTTGTGAAATGTAGAGAAGTGTAGAAAAAGAAATAAAATAATAATTCACATTCCCACAGTTCAAAATAATTGCTGCCAACTTTTTCATTCCTTTGTTGTACTAAATTGTCAGCTTCCAGGGAGGCCTTCTAGTTTTAATATTCTCAGATTTGATGTGTGTATAAAAATTTTTCACAATAGCCCTGGCCAGTTTGGCTCAGTGGTTAGAGTATTGGCCCAAGGACCACTGAGTCATGGGTTCGATTCTGGTCAAGGCATGTACCTCAGTTGCAGTTTATCCCCGACCTTGGGGGAGGGGGTCATGTGGTTGGCAACCAGTTGATGTGGCTCTATCACATCGATGTTTCTCTCTGTCTCTCTCTCCTCCCCTCCCTCCCACTCTATCTGATAATAAGTAGAAAAATATCCTTGAGTGAGGAATGAAAAACTAAAAAATTTTTCACATTGAAAAAGTCAATTCCAGAAGCGACACTGAGACACTCTGTAGTTATTTACTTTAAACATTATTTTTGCTTTTAGTTTATCTGTTCCTATGCCAGTTGCTTTTGCAATGATCCCTTCTCAGTGACTTAATCATCTTAGACATGTAAATTAAACAGACATTATCAAGTCACACACACACGGCTTCCCTATATATACATGCATATTGACTCTCTCAAAGATAAATCCACTAGATAAATCAGGCCTGCAGTATGAGTGTTAGTCATTGACTGTACCACATTGGAGTACAGTCTGTGGAGTAAAGGAGTGACCCTGTGGATAGAACTGGCCATCTGACACAGTGGCCCCTTTGCACTGCCAGATAGCTAAAATGAGAAATCTCAGTTTGACTTCGAGTATCTTTTGCATTTGGATACTATCTGATCTCCATTACTTTTTTTTTTCCTTTATTGATTTTAGAGAGAGAGGAAGTGAGAGGGACAGAGAGATAGAAACATCAATGAGAAAAAACATCGATTGGCTGCCTGCCATACACTCCTCACTAGGGATTGGGCCCACAACCTGGGCATATGTCCTGACTGGGAATCAAACCAGCGACCTCTTGGTGCATGGATTGACTCTCAACCACTGTGCCACACTGGCCAGACTCCATTACTTCTTAAACATTCATCCCCCTGATCTCCACACCCGCCTCCCCCTCCCCCCAGTAATCTGTGTCATGTACTCTTCTAATTTCCATGGCATGCTGTTGAAAAATAACAAGTATAGATGAGACTGCTTTGAAAATTAAAAATAATAACAAAAAGTAATAGGGACTTAAGCTACTTCATCTACAAATGCCTTGGTTTCTTATTGGATAATACTGAAGGGAAAAACAGAAGTTTGAGATAACTGATGTGTAGATTTAAGTTCCACTGATGTGTAGAAGTTCTAGTTAAACTAATATGTAGATGAATAGGTTTGAAAATAAATTATTTAGCTTGAATAAAACTTTTTTAAAGTAACTTAAACTGTCACAGGAAGATTCTAATTTGACAACCAAAATTGATTTTATTGACATAAAACATTGGTAAGTAGGCTGAAAATAAAATAGTGTAGATACACAGTTATTAATTTTTTACATATGTTAATATGTTTATTAATCTTAAGATTAGTAAGCTTTTGTTGTAGATTTAGCTAAATCAGTAAAATGGCATGTTAACCATGATAGAAATGCTTGTTTTCTATAATATGGAGGATGAAAATTATGTAAACTAAATGTCACAAATTGCAATTATAAACAGACTTGTCTGCTTACAGATGGGGTAAACTTTGTTGGCTTTTACTCTATATATATCATGATGATTGTCTTTTGAATGCTTTAACTCTTGAGTCCAGAGCCTGCTAAAATGAATATTTTTCTGGCGGCAGTAATTAAGTACAACATAGCTGGAAATGTAAAATGTGGTTTCAGCCTTTTTAGGAGCTAGGGAGATACACTAAGTCTTTGCTAAGTAAATTTTAGTTTGCTTATCCTTGAAATAATTGTACACATGATGTTATGTCATGAGAAAATCCAAAAGACTATATATAAATGTCTGTCAAGATTAACTTGAATAAAATGTGTGATTAAGTAACAAGATATATTGATTATTAAAATTTTTATATTTGTAGAGAACTAAATTTTTTATTAACTTATAAAGAACTAAGTATCATTATAAGCTCTTTTGCTGATTAAATAATCAATTAAATGAGCCTGTGTTTCTCCTTTTAAATTCATTGGTTGTCACCCTCTAGTTTATCCTTGGAATCATGATGTTTTATCATCTATTCTAACAAACGTACGAGTATTCATTGACTACATTGATTATATTTATTAAGTAAAACTAGTTGCATAAATATTGTAAACTTTTTCATATATTACATTGAATGTACTTTATAGCATTCGATACTTGTTCAGAATGATTTATATAAGTTACATCTGAACAACTTTGGGGTAAAATGTAAACAACTGCACTATTAGGAAGATATTAAAGTAGAGGCTATATTTACAGTGTCGTCTTTCAAATCTAGCTATGCTGTAAACTGATGTTTGCTGTATGCTCCTCCTGATTTGAAATAGATGAAAGAAAATGAACCTATTATCACCATGGTTCACACAATGATTGAGAACTCGGCGCTAAGACCCCAACTGTACCAGCAAGTAAGGTCTTGGACAGTGAATGATACTGCTTTATCATCTGCAAAATCCCTCAGTGACAGTTTTGGTTTATCCTCAGAATTACTCATGACATTAGTGTTTTTCTTACTCCATTTTTTGTTTATGTGTATTTGGAAAAACGCAATTCATCCATGCTTTTCAAGATGCTGCAGTATTCTTAGCATGGCTTCGCTGAACATTTTGCTGTTGAATATTAAGTGTGCCATTTTCCTGAAGTTTTTGTGCAGAGTATTTGATTGATATGTACTTGGAGGTCTGCAGTACATTTGCAAAATTTTACTAGATTGCCATTAATTTTGATTAACTATGAAAACATTATGACTGATTTTTAGGTAAAACTTAAAAAAATTTTTTTTCCTTTCAGGGGAAGCACCTCCTCCCCCCCCCCCCCCCAATGTTTTAGGAATAGCTTATATTTGTATGGGAGTTCTTTTAATCTAGTTTCTGTACTGTGGTATGCTAAAACCTAAAGATGGTCATTTCTGAACTTACTGGGAGTGTCTTCTCCCTATATTCTTACCATTCTTGTGCAGTTATCAAGATTGTCAATATCTTTCCTCATTCATGTCCCTGACTCAGAATAAATACCATGGAGTTGGCTGGCTTTCATTTAGGACCTTGGTAATCTGCAGATCTGCAAAAGAAATCATTTTATACATTCCTATTCAATTTTTTTGTATTTCATGGTCTAAATGTTCTTAGCTGTGTGTTTTGCAACATCAGCTTCTTTCACCTCAACACTCTCAAGTTACTGTGGCCTATGACCTGTTAAAGTTACTTAAATAGTACAGAAGAAAAAAATTAACTAGCATGAAAAATGAATATATGTTTTGATTAAAATATGTAAAACATCTTTTTAAAAAAAGAAAAGCACCTTGGGGTCTGCATCATGGCCTTGCAACTGGGAGACTGAAACAGTTGGGGGGAGGGTGACTCGTCTTTGAGCACATCTTTCAAAACATTTAAAGTATTATTATGATTGAGCATAGTTTTTCATTTGCAATAAAGAGATAAGGTATTAAATATTTAAAGTTAAACAGCTTTACTTTTTAAAAGAGAATGGAATCTCTCCATTCTTAAAGTCACCAAATTATAGAACCTCGACTATCCATTCTGAAATATCACACTGAGAACCTCAGCACTTGTTCTGGAACTGATACCTTTTTCAGTGTCCAAGCTACCGGTTTATTGTTTTATTTAATACTAAATTGATATGAGATCAAAGCCATTTTGTTGAATTAGGTTATGTTTTCATTTTGCACGTTCTGCATATTTTCAGTGAGAGCGCCAGCCTGGATATTCCTGTTTGGTTTGGTTTGTTTTTTCTTTTTTTATATTGATTACTAATCAGCATTGCTGATGCAGACATCTCTGCTGGTTGAAATTACTCGGTCACACTAAAAGTTCTAATTAGAGTTTTTTTTTAATGTGGAGCTCTCCGACACTGGTCTTAATCGCATCACTGACCTTGAATACTGAAAGAACAGTAGATTTATGTAAATACATTTCCTCAGTATTAATACTGAAAAGAAATGGAGACTAGCACTGTACAGAACAGGAGGATCTGAAGGTCAATGTCAAGCCATGACTAGGCATGAGACGGGCAGCCAGTTGGTAATTACTCACTGTTGACTCTCAGTGCTCTCAGAGGCACAGGGCTGCAGGTGATGGCTTCTTTTTTTTCAATGTTTTTATTGTTGCTTAGAGAGAGAGAAAGAGAGAAACATTGATGAGAGAGAACATTGATTGGCTGCCTCCTGCATGCCCCCTACTGGGGATCCAGCCAGCTAGCTGGGCATATGATCTAATATGATCTGGCCGGGAAACGAACTGGGACCTCTCAGTCCATGAGACGATGCTCAATCCACTGAGCCACACCGGCCAGACAGCCTTTTTTTTTTTTTAAATCAGCCATTGGTAAAGTACTTAATTTTTTATTTTTATTTTTAATTTTAATCCTCACCCGAGGACATTTTTCGATATTTTGTTCAGATAGAGTGGGAGGTAGGGAGAGAGAGAGAAACATCGATGTGAAAGGGACACATTGAGCGGCTGCCATCCGCACAACCCAACCAGGGCCGGGAACAGTCTGCAACCGAGGTACGTGCCCTTAGCAGGAACCAAACCCGGGTCTCTCCGGACCTCAGGCCAACGCTTCAACTGCTGAGCCCAAACCAGGCAGGGCAAAGTACTTAATTTTTGAAATGCACTGTTGATGGATAAAAATTAGACATGTTTCTTAAACTGTGTTTGTAGATTTGCATAAATTGAAATTATATATTTGTTTTCCTCCAGGTTTCCTTTATCACATTATTATCCAAAGAAAACCTTTATCAGATTTTATATTGAACACTGTTACACCTTTTCTGACGTTGCATTACAGTACTGTGTTAATGGCTTCTGAAATTCAGTTGAAAATATAGTGACAATATAATGTTTTATGACCTGGTATTCTGACCACAGCACTTCAAGTTTTTGTTCAGGAGGACCTTTATGTTGGCATTTTCTTAGAAGAAGAAACTGCCTAGACAGTAATTATCTTAAAATTAGTCAAATAAGTCAGACCTAAAACTGAATCTAAACAAATGCTAAAGAAATAAGCATCAAATTTTAAAAATTCCTCTGCATTTATTAATCATCTATCACCTTTATGATTATATTATTGTACCAGAGTTTTTATAATATAATTAATCAGTGAAATGAATCATCTGATAAATAATTGTTTTAATAGATACAGACTAATATTAGCAAATACTTTACAGCCCTATGAGCATTTTTCAGTTCTCATAGAATATAATGCATAATTTTATTAAATGTTCCCAAAAAAATCCTTCTTGGGATGTGTGTGTGTGTGTATCACATACTCAAAAAGGGATACTGTAGAAAGTTGAATTTTAATGAACAAAATTAATTTTATTTTAACTTAAAGCCAAGCCAGTTTTTTATAACTAGGTACCTTATGAAAAAGTTCTGTCTTTCTAAATAAAATATAGTCTGTGTCCTTATGCAGTCAGTAACGTTTGCACAATATACTTTTCTGATTAAAGCTCGAGCAGAGCCCAAGCTCATCCAATTACTACGTGGCTGTTTTTACTTGCTTTTCTCGTGGTCCTGAAGTACTTCAAACCGAGGACGTTTGGGGTTTTTGTTTTTTGCTAAAGATGAATTTTTAAAATGATAAAACGTGTTGCCATGAAACATTATTTTATGCAGAACTTGAGTTAATCAGAATATTTATGAAGTTACATTTTTCTTATTGGTAGGATTTTTCATATTGGACTAAGTAGCAAACTTCTTCAATTCTACATGGAAATTGTTTTTTTAATAAACTATATCCATCTTTGCTTAAGAAAAGCCTCAGTAATTATTATCAGTAATGAAAAATAGGCCATGGTTAAAAGTTAATTATTTAAAGAATAATCTTGTTTTTTTATACTGTTCTTCTGATAGGTAGAAGCAATGTATAATGGAGGGTTAATTATTTTAAGATTTTTGTTAGCTGGTATCTAATAATGAATACCTTTATTGAATAATTTTATAAAAGGTTTTTCTGTAGTACTAAAATGATAGATATGACAAAAATTTAATTGGTGTAAATAATATATTTAAATATCTATAAGGATATATCACTCTAAAGTAACTACACAGTGCATGTTTTTCTTTTTTATAATATACTAATTGATGTGAAAGTGAATGTCTAGTAATATTCCCTAAATAAAAATGTGATACCATTATCCTAAATATTTACTAAGTTTTCTTTTAAAATTACTAGTCTTTTTTCTATTGGCCTTGGGATATAGGATACAGTTCATATTTCAGTCTGGGTATGTTAACACTGTTTACTAGTTCTGTTCAAATTACACATCCCATTGCTTAGTAAAGCTGTTCTGCATTTAACTTTAAATATTAAATAAGCAAAGTATATTTGGACATTTAGTAGCTAAAGGTTTTATATCTTTCATTTCTTATAAATGAAAAAATTTAATATTGTCATCTTATATATTTTGTCATGGATCTAAGCATTTTAAAACAAACTTTTCATTAATAGGAGTACAAATTCTTTTTCTGGACTTAGATGCTTAATTTAGAATGACAATTGACACTCCTCAGGATATATTCAGAGTTCTTTATTTTAAAATAGTGCTCAAGTATTCTGACTTTGGTCATTAAATTCATTTTTCATGTGATGTTCATTTCTATGAAAGTTTTGTGGTTAATAATCACTGTGCATACCCTTAAATAGTCGCAGGTTCATTTGCATGAGGTATGTGAAAGTCATGTCTTGAAATGAAACAAATTTAGGGTTATTATTATATGTTTGGAATGCTTACATTTAACCTGATTCCCACATTTTCAGATCCATGTTTAAATTATGCCTACTTCTAAAGATTTAAATGTCAAGCAGTTTTTTAAAAGAAAGGGCATATGTAGTTATAATTTATACATTTGTATGTGTATATGTGGAATTTAATTTTCTAATCTAGAATGTAGTTGGGAAACATTACTCCCATCCCCACTTTGGGAAAAAGTGTACCATTTGGTAAACATGCAATGAGACCCAATAAAATTTTTCTGCTGTGTTTTTGTTACTGTCTAGCAGTCAGTATAAAGTCAGAAAATGAGAGATAGTGAAATATTGCCTGCAGAGGCTATGATGTGATTTGGAGTAAACTGATGGGGGTGGCTATTGAAATCTTGGTAAGCACAATCAGAAATGAGAATTTGTTTGACCAAAAGACATTTGGAAGAAGCTGGAGAAACCATGTTTAAATATACTAAATAATAATTTATTTGCAATATAATAAAACAAATAGTGTCTATGGACACATACAAGCTTTTAATGAAATATGATTATCCTAGTTTATAACATAGGTTTTCCGTTTATGAGATTTTGAATGATTTTTTTCCACTTTTCAATTAAACCCATACTTTTCCTCTATTATCTTTTAGTTCTTAAGACAGAAGAACAAGATAAGTCTATATTGTGTATGTGTGTTTATATATTATGTATTTGTATACAGTATGTTATAGGCTTTGTTAGTAAAATTGTACAAGGATGTGTTGACATATGAGTGTACACATACACAGTTGTGTGGTTATGTGTATACTGTGAAGGACAGTTTTGACTGTTGAATATGCCTGATTCAAATATTTGATTCGATATAGTTGCTACAATTGTATTTGTCAATTTTCATTAAAATGTGTGTCTTACAAATGGAAAATGTAAGGTGCTGTATAATTTTGTTTGACCAGCTTATTATTTTGTTTAATAAGCTGAAGTTAACGTCATTTTTATGTATCTTGCATATTGTATTACTGTTAAATATTTTTCTATTTTTGTAAGGATCTGTGTTTGAATTAAACTTCTGAAAGTATAAGAATCATTAAAATCCCATCTTTATTATTATTATATAAATCTAAAATTTTAACTTTAGGCTAAATAAGTACATTTTTTAATGTTAGTTTTAAAGTTGCTATATGACATTTTGCCTTATAGCTGTCACAAGATGAATGCAGAGGCACCTTGTACAAATACAGACCTGACGAAGTAGATATTGATGTGAGTATTGGTATGCTGTATGTTGTCCGTGCTGTCATATTCTCTGCCAGGACACTGTGAGTAAGCGTGACAAAAAAGTCTGCTTCCTCTGCCCTCCAAAATGACATAGAAATTAGCATTTTTTTCTTTGGCACTTAGATTCATTTAAATGCTCACTCCCCGATCTGTTCTCTGCCTACCCTGACCCCCCTAGTTAGCAGTTGAATATATTGAGAATCACATCAATGAAAGTAAAAGACTATTTCATTAAAAATTATGTAGGACTAGAGACAAAGTAAAACTGTCTGAATTGTTTGAAAAAAGTGTCGGTCTTTACGCATTCTATCACTCCTTCATTTTTATTACTAAAATTTAATAATTTTTAATCATATTTCAGGTTAGTGGCTTGCTGTGCATTCTTACCTATTTATATCTTATTCTTTCCTCATTTCCCTGGTTTTATTCATTGAGTTGTATCTCTTTCTTATTTCAATACACAGTAGCCCGCCCCTAATCTGGTTTTGCTTTGTGCAATTTCAGCGACCTGCCATCAACCATGGTCCCAAATATTAAATGGAATATTTCAGAATGAAACATTTTATCAGTTTCAAATTTCATCCCATTCTGAATATCACGATGAACTCTCATGCCATCCCACTCGTCTTGCCTAGGAGGTGACTCTCCCCTTTGTCCAGCATCTCCTCCCTACTGCGTATGCTTTCCACCTACCATTTGTCCCCTAGTACCCATCTCGGGTGTCAGATCGAATGTCATGCTTGTGTTTGAGTTACCCTTATTTTACTTCATAACAACCCAAAAGCTCACGTGTAGTGATGCAGGCAGTTCGCATATGCCAAAGTGAAGCCGTAAAGTGTATGTATTTATAGGAGAAAACATAGTATATAGGGTTTGGTACTGTCTGCAGTTCCAGGCATCCACTGGGGGTCATGGGACACACGCCCTATTGAGAAGGGGAGAGCAACTGGATTCCATTTGGTGTAGCTTGAGTTTTGTCTACCAAAGATAAGGTAGCTCCTTTAATAGATAAATGGCAAAGAAAGTGAAATCTCACATTCCTTGCTTATTTGTCATTGTGCAGTCAAGTTTGAGGCATATTTACAGTTTGGATAAGGTTTTTATTTCCAGACTTTTGGAGAACTGGTTTATTATAGTATTGAAATTTTATTAGAGTAAAAGTATATTTTCACGTAATTTAAAATATTGAGCAGTACTAAGAATTTAAAACATTAAAACTGAAAGTGCCTTGGCTGGTGTGGCTTAGTTGGTTGGAGTGTCGGTCATCCCATACACAGAAAGGCTTTGGGTTTGAGTCTTGGTCAAGGCACACCCAGATTGCAGGTTTGATCCCTAGTCGGGGTGATAGATGTTCATCCCTCATATCAGTGTTCCTCTCTCTCTCGCCCTCCCCCCTCCCTCTCTCTCTCCCTTCCTCTAAAATCAGTGTTTTAAAAAAACCTATTGAAAGTGATTTTTCTTTATTAGCAATAATTTTATTTGTGTTATTGCAATTAGAAGCAATCTTTTGTTTTATATTCTTCTCAACGAACATGAGAGCATAATTTTAAGAATACAAAAACAGAATTCAGTTGGTGTTTTAATTAAGAACTACACATATCAGTTAACCTCTATCCAGTAGTTAGAAAGGGGGAAAATAACTTGAAATGATTTGTGTAAAGCATATGAGACTGCTTGATTACTACGAATATTTTGAATTTTTTAGGTTAAATAGTATGGCTGAAATGCTTTTTTACTTTACATGAATTTTTTTTTTTTTTTTTTATCCTCACCAGAGGACTTTTTTTTTCTCAATATTTTGTTCAGATAGAGTGGGAGGGAGAGAGAGAGAAACATCGACGTGAAAGGGACACATCGAGTTGTCGCCACCCACACGACCCAACCAGGGCCGGGGACAAACTGTAACCGAGGTACGTGCCCTTTAGCGGGAACCGAACCCGAGTCTCTCCAGACCACAGGCCGACGCTCTAACCGCTGAGCCAAACCGGCCAGGGCTATGTGAATATTTTTTAAACTATCATAAGCTATATTTAAATTTTTATTTTACTAATTGAAATAAGGATTGACATAATTAGGTATTCCATGGCTATTTTAAGTGTATTTTCTTGTTATAATCATCTCCAGTTAAGGACTGATGAGTAACCTACCTCCAGTTACAGGGGGGGAAATTGCTAACAAAATATATCTCCTCTCACATCCTAGGCCAAGTTAAGCCGTCTCTGTGAACAAGATAAAGTGGTACATGCTCTGGAAGAGAAACTTCAGCAACTCCACAAGGAGAAAGTAGGAAAATTATGTTTATTATCTAAAATTGATGTTACTTTATACGGTTATTATCAGGACACTGT
Organism: Molossus molossus; assembly: GCF_014108415.1. Lineage (NCBI taxonomy): Eukaryota > Metazoa > Chordata > Mammalia > Chiroptera > Molossidae > Molossus > Molossus molossus. Next base: position 30,562,428 of record NW_023425345.1, read on the forward strand.
GATAACTAAAGTAAAAATGAATGAATTCAGTGATGCAGAACATTAAATGTAATTATTTTTATTATAACAGTACACGCTTGAGCAAGCTTTGCTATCAGCCAGCCAAGAGATAGAAATGAATGCAGATAACCCAGCAGCCATTCAGACTGTGGTGTTGCAGAGGGATGACTTACAGAATGGACTGCTTAGCACATGTCGAGAACTTTCTCGAGCCACAGCTGTAAGTAGCAGACTTTTGTTTCCTATTAAGAGTCACTGAAATATAGGTAGTTGTTGTTGTTGTTTCTCTTTGTGTTTCTGTTTGATTGGACTATCTTTAAGATTGTTCTTTATTATTAATTAATAATATAAAAAATACCCCAGTCGGTGTGGCTCAGTGGTTGAACATCGACCCATGCACCAAGAGGTCGCCAGTTTGATTCCTGGTGGGGGGCATGCAGCAGGTGGCTGATCCAACATCGATGTTTCTATATCTCTCTCTCTCTTTCCCTTCCTTCCTCTCTAAAATCAATAAAGAAAAATAAATTATATATATATATATATATATATGAATAAAGGGTGGTCTTTATTTCTCTAATTAGGAGTAGACGTTTTTGTGAAGTTGTTTTACAAGAGGTAAATACTCTCGTTTATATATTATGCAAATGAAAAATTCTTAAATATGTTTAAATTTATTGTATTAGAAAAATAAACACTGTTTGGATTTTAAGGGAGTTAGGATAATTTTGAGGTGGTAATTAGGCTCCCTTAACCAGCCGTTTCAATAAAAGGCACCAGTGAAATGCTTTTAAGACGCTGTCAGCATTACCATTTCGTAGCTGCAATGTGATCCAAGTTTAGATGATAGGTTTGAGTAAGAAATATAATTACAGAACCTTTTAACCCACAGTCTTGTCGCTTCATAAAGAGGCTCTTGGGATTACTAAATATAAAAGTCTTACTTAGAATCTATAAATTAAGTGTTTTATGAATCTAAACAGTCTGCTTTAGATCCTATGATGCAGTCACCTCTAAACATAGCAAGAGCACCTGCCCAACAGCCCTTTGAAAGAAACTCACAAAAGCCACCTGTTTGAGAAAACTGCTAACACATACTTGTCTGTAGCTTCAGTGAGCTCTTTAGGGAGCAGTTACCTTTTAAGAAGGTCCACAGGCGTTATAGCTTAACTAAGAGAGGTCTTTCCAAGCTGGCAAGATACCAGAATCCCATCATGGCTTCAGTCACAGCACAAACACGAGAATGTGGGGGACATGTCTGGGGAAGCTAGAATAGGCCTGACTGACTGGAATTAGGAGGTCCAGAATATGAGATTAGAAAGGAAGGTGGGGTTAAGCTGTCAGTGTCAAGCTAATGAAAACTTCAATATCCCTATGACAACCTGAGTCAAATCAAAATTTAGCTGAAGCCCTGGCCAGTGTAGTTCTGTTGGTTTAGCATTGTCCTATGCTCCTAAAGGTCACCAGTTTCATTCCTGGTCAGGGCACATACCCATTTGTGGCTTTGATTCCCCAGTCGGGGTGCATGCAGGAGGCAGCTGATCAATGTTTCTCTATCACATTGATGTTCTTCTCTCTCTAAAAAATCAATAAAAACATTAAAAAATTTAGTTGGGAACTATTTTATGATTGGTATCTGTTTTAGGAAATTCTAGGGATATACACTTAAATCTCATTAATAGGCTTAGAATTTACTCCATCCTAAGATTAACTCCAGCACTGATGGAAGTTTATTTAAGAATGTTTTAATAACCCTGGCCGGTTTGGCTCAGTGGTTGGAGAATTGGTCTGTGGACCAGAGGGTCCTGAGTTCAGTTCCCGCTAGGGGCACGTACCAAAAAAAAATAAAATGTTTTAATAGCCTGGCCGGTGTGGCTCAATGGTTGAGCATCAACCCATGAACCAAGAGGTCGCTGGTTCACTTCCCAGTCAGGGCACATGCCATTTTCTGGTTGTTATCCTATATAATCACTTTCCTGTTTTTTCCCTCGCCTTCAGCATTATTCAGCGATCATTACAAACCCCCAGTATGTTCTTCTAAGACATGTCTTACTGCATAGAATATAAATTGTGTCATTTGTGCCTTTGTGTAAACTTACTCATATTTTCAGCTTAAGGCTACAAATGATACATGGTTTCATACTGGGCATATGGTGGGCACTCAATGGATGTTGATTCGATTTAAATTTGAATTAACATTTATGCCAGCAGAATCTCAAAGGAATCCTCTGATTCTCTCAGAGCATTGGTTCAAATCCAAGTCTGAGTTATAAAAGACATAGCAACATCAGAGGTATAACATTAAGGCATCCATAGATCAAAGCTTGATTTCAGAGCACATCTCCTCACCTGGTTGGCCACAAAGGTCCATAAAACCAGGATTAGCACAAGGCAAACATAAAAAGCAGGATTCCCTTTATGTTTTATTTAATTCTTTTTTTTAATTTTTTTATTTTTTTGTTACAGATGTTTCTCAATGTGTCATTTTACCTCATTGGCACCCCCCCACCCCACACCCACCCCGTCCCCAGCTTTGTTGTCCATGTCTATTGGTCATGCATACATGCATATAAGTTCTGTGGTTTATCTCTTCCCACCCACCCCCACCCCCTCTTCTGACGGATGTCAGTCTGTGCCCTACTTCCATGTTTCTGGGTCTACCATATTCCTCAGACTGTTATGTTCATTATATTTCGTATATAAGTGAGATCATGTGGTATTTGTCTTTCTTTGCTTGGGTTATTTCACTTAGGATAATACTTTCCAGGTCCCTCCATGTCGTCTCAAAGGGTAAGAGATCTTTCTTTCTTAACGCTGCATGGTACTCCATTGTGTATATGTACCACTGCTTTTTTATCCATTCTTCTACTGATGGACACTTGCTTGGGCTGTTTCCAGATATTAGCTATTGTAAATACTGCTGCTATGAATATAGGGGTACATATATTCTTTCTGATTGCTGTTTCAGGCTTTTTAGGGTATATTCCTAGAAGCGGGATCACTGGGTCAAATGGAAGTTCAATTTTTAATTTTTTGAGGTAACACCATATTGTTTTCCATAGTGGCTGCACCAGTCTGCATTCCCACCAGCAGTGTACTAGAGCCCCTTTTCTCCACACCTTCGCCAACACTTGTTGTTTGATGATTTGTTGATGGCGGCCATTCTGACACGTGTGAGGTTGTTTTAATTTGCACCTCATTGTTGTTTTAATTTGCATCTCTCTGATGATTAGTGCTGTTGAACATTTCCTTATATGTCTCTTGGCCATTTGTATGTCCTGTTTGGAGAGGTGTCTATTCAGCTCCTCTGCCCATTTTTTAATTGGGTTCTTTGTCTTCCTTTTGTTGAGTTGTATGAGCACTCTATATATATTGGAAATTAACCCCTTATCTGATATATCATTGGCAGTGATGTTCTCCCATATAGTGGGTTGCCTTTCCATTTTGATGATTGTTTCTTTTGCTGTGCAGAAGCTTTTTAGTTTGATGTACTCCCATGTGTTCATTTTTGCCTTTGTTTCTGTTGCCTTAGGTGATGTATCAGTGAAAATTCTGCTCCGTATGATGTCCGAAATTTTATTGCCTATGTTTTCTTCTAGAATTTTTATGGATTCATGGGTCACATTTAAGTCTTTTATCCATTTTGAGTTTATTTTTGTGTATAGTGTAAGTTGATGGTCTAGTTTCATTTTTTTGCATGTAGCTATCCAATTTTTCCAACATCATTTATTAAAGAGGCTATCTTTACTCCACTGTATGCTCTTGCCACCTTTGTCAAATATTAATTGAGCGTATTGCCTTGGGTCCATTTCTGGGTTTTCAGTTCTGTTCCACTGGTCTATATGCCTGTTCTTGTGCCAGTACCAGGCTGTTTTGATTACAGTCGCTTTGTAGTATAACCTGAAATCTGGTATTGTGATCCCACCCACTTTGTCCTTCTTTTTTAAAAAATTGCTGTGGCTATTCGGGGACTTTTTGGTTCCATATGAACTTTTGAAGTATTTGTTCTAGTTCTGTGAAATATGTCATTTGATAGGGATTGCATTGAATCTATAGATTGCTTTGGATAGTATGGACATTTTAATGATGTTAATTCTTCCAATCCATGAACAAGGTATGCTTCCACTTTTTTATATCTTCCTCTATTTCTTTCTTCAATGTCCTGTAGTTTTCTGCAAATAGGTCCTTTATTTCTTTTCTAGGTATCTTGATTTTTTTGCCACGATGATAAATGGGATTGTTTTTTTGGTTTCTCTTTCTGTGAGTTCATCATTGGTGTATAAGAATGCCATCGATTTCTTGACCTTAATTTTGTATCCTGCTACTTTCCCAAATTCATTTATTAAGTCTAGTAGATATTTGATGTAGTCTTTAGGGTTTTCTGTGTATAGTATCATGTCATCTGCAAATAATGAGTTTCACTTCCTCTCCAATTTGGATCCCTTTTATTTTTCCTCATGTCTGATTGCTGTGGCTAAGACTTCCAGTGCTATGCTAAATAAGAGTGGCAAAAGTGGACATCCATGTCTTGTTCCTGTTCTTAATGGAAATGTTTTTAGTTTCTGCCCACTGAGTATGATGTTGGCTGTAGGTCTTTCATATATGGCCTTTATTATGTCGAGATATGATCCCTCTATTCCCACATTGCTGAGCACTTTTATCAGAAATGGATGCTGTATTTTGTTGAATGCTTTTTCAGCATCTCTTAATATTATCATGTGGTTTTTATTCTTCATTTTGTTTATGTGGTGTATCACATTTATTGATTTGCCTTGCATCCCTGGAATGAATCCCACTTGGTCATGGTGAATAATTTTTTTGATGTATTGCTGGATCCAATTTGCTAGTACTTTGTTCAGGACTTTTGGCATCTATGTTCATCAGGGATATTGACCTGTAGTTTTCTTTCTTTATAGTGTCTTTTTCTGGTTTTGGAATTAGAATTATGCTGGCCTCATAGAACGTGTTTGGAAGTCTTCCTTCTTCTTGAATTTTTTTGAAATAGTTTGTGGAGAATGGGTGTTAGTTCTTTTTTAAATGTTCGTTAAAACACCCCCATGAAGCCATCTGGGCCTGGGCTTTTGTTTGCTGGGAGAGTCTTGATTACCTCTTCAATTTCCTAAGTTGTTATTGGTCCATTTAAGTTTTCTGTCTCTTCCCGGTCCAGTTTTGGGAGACCGTGTGTTTCTAGAAATGTGTCCATTTTGCTTAGATTGTTGAATTTGTTGCCATATAGTTGTTCATAGTAGCTGTTAACGATCTTCTGTATTTCTGTGGTATCAGTTGTTACTTTTCTTCTTTCATTTCTGATTTTGTGTATTTGGGTTCTCTCTCTTTGTTTCTTGGTGAGTCTAGCTAAGGGTCCATCAATCTTTATCTTTTCGAAAAACCAGCTCTTTGTTTCATTGATCCTTTGAATTGTTTTTTTGGTCTCTATGTCATTTATTTCTGCTCTGATCTTTACTATTTCCTTCCTTCTACTTGCTCTAGAGTTTTCTATTTGTTTGCTTTCTAATTCTTTAAGTTGTGAGGTTAGACAGTCAATTAGAAATTTTTCTTGTTTCTTTAGGTAGGCCTGTAGTGCTATGAACTTCCCTCTCAGAACTGCTTTCGCTGCATCGCATAGATTTTGTGTTGTTGTGTCTTCATTTTCATTGGTTTCCAGGAAGTTTTAATTTCTTCCTTGATCTCCTCGGTAACCCATTCATTGTTTAATAACATGCTATTTAGCCTCCATGTGTTCAAATGTCTTTGCATGTTCTTTGCAATTGATTTCTAGTTTCATGCCATTGTGATCTGAGAAGATGCCTGATATGATTTCAGTCTTCTTGAACTTGTAGAGATTTAGTTTGTGTCCTATCATTTGGTCTATCTTTGAGAATGTCCCATGTGTACTTGAGAAGAATGTGTATTCTGTAGTTTGGGGGTGTAATTCTCTGTACATATCTATTAAACCCATTTGGTCTAGTGCTTCATTTAGAGTCTCTGTTTCCTTGCTAATTTTTTGTCCAGAGGATCTATCCAGTGGTGTCAACGGGGTGTTGAAGTCCCCTGCTACGATTGTATTGCTGTTGATTTCTCCTTGGAAGTCCTCCAGAAGATTTTTAATATATTTTGGTGCTCCTATATTGGATGCATATATGTTTATCAAGGTTATATCTTCCTGTTGGATAGATCCTTTCAATATTATGTAGTGGCCTTCTTTGTCTCTAGGTATGGCCTTCATTTTGAAATCTATTTTATCAGATATGAGAATTGCTACCCCAGCTTTTTTTTTGCTTTCCATTTGCTTGGAAGATTTTTTTCCATCCCTTCACTTTTAATCTATGTGAGTCTTTTGTTGTGAGGTGGGTCTCTTGTAAACAACATATAGATGAGTCATGCTTTCTTATCCAATCAGCTACTCTGTGTCTTTTTATGGGAGCATTCAATCCGTTTACATTTAAGGTGATTTTTTATATGTACTTATTTATTGCCATTTTTGTTTAGTGTGGTTTTATTTTTCTTCCCATTTCTCCTGCTAATTACAGCAGTCCTTTTAACATTTCTTGCAGTGCTGGTTTAGTGCTCATGTATTCCCTTAGCCTTTTTTTGTCTGGGAAGCTCTTTATTTGACCTTCTATTTTGAATGATAGCCTTGCTGGGTAGAGTAGTCTTGGATTCAGATCCTTGTTTTTCATGACCTTGATTACTTCATGCCATTCCCTTCTGGCCTGTAGTGTTTCTTGTGAGAAGTCAGCTGAGAGCCTTATGGGGTTTCCTTTGTAGGTAACCTGTTGCTTATGTCTTGCTGCTTTTAGGATTCCCTCTGTCTTTAATTTTTGGCATTTTAATTACTATGTGTCTTGGTATAGGTCTGTTTGGGTTCTTACTTGGGACTCTCTGTGCTTCTTGAACTTGAATGCCTTCTTCCTTCACCAAATTAGGGAAGTTTTCTGTCACTATTTTTTTAAATATATTCTCTATCCCTTGCTCATTTTCTTCTTCAGGGACTCCTATGATGCGAATATTATTACGTTTCCTGTTGTGCCACAGTTCTCTTAAGCTGGCTTTCTGTTTTTTAATCGTTTTTTCCTTTTGGTTTTCTGATTGGTTGATTTTTTTTCTCCCCTGTCTTCTAATTCACTGATCTGGTCCTCCGCTTCCTCTACTCTGTTTTTTAAACCTTCCGATGTGTTTTTCATTTCTGATATGTCCATTTTTTATCTCTTCTTGATGGTTTTTAATTTCCAATTGGCTTATTTTCAGTGTCTCTATGTCCTTACTCATGCTGTTCAGCTTTCTCAAGATCATGGCTCTGAATTCTAGCTCTGTTAACATGCCTAACTGCTCCACATTGATCTCAGCTTCGGTGGAGGTCTCTTGCTCTTTTATTTGACTTCTGTTTCTGTGTTTCACCATTTTGGCTATCACAGTGGCCTTTGGAGCCTGTCAAGTTTTCCTGTGTGTGTTGGTGTTCTGCTGTTTGTGGCTATCTCTCCTGGGTTTAGATGAGCAAGGGAGGACCCACATTAAACACTGGTGTCAAGTCTTACTTTCCTGGTTAAAGTTGGTAGCCCAGGAAAGGTACTGTTATCCTCTAGCTTTTTGCCTGGAGGCTAGCAGTCCAGGTTACTTGATGGGTTTTGGGTTGTCAATTGATTGGAAAACTCCCTCAGGTGCTCAGCATAAGGCGATTTCACAAGGGTGGGGCAGATGCTGGTTGTTAATGAGCTTCAATTAACAGTTCAATGGCCCACAAGGTGGGGTTGGATCTCCGAGGGAGGGGCTGCTGCCTCTCCCCAGAGCCCTGGGAAGGAGCAATATGGCCACCGTCCTGCGTGGCTGCCATTCAGCAAAAGCTCCGAGCGCCCTCCAAACCCCGAGTGTCCCAACACAGTTCCAGTCCAGTCTGCCCTCCCTCCGCCGGAGCCCAAGGTGAGTGGCTGTGGCTGTTTCAGCCTCTGTCCCGGCTGCGCTGTGGGGCCGCCTGGGAGTGTGACCCGCGGGCGCCGCTCCCAGCTGAAGCTGCTGCCGAGCTGCCGACCGTGGGCTCCCAGCCCCGTCTCGCGCCTTCGCAAGCCTACCGGGATGGAGTCAGTGTCCCTCGTTGTATGGTCCTCGCAAGCTGCTTTTCTGTTGGTTTTTCCCGTCGATTTGTCTGTGTTATAGTTGTAATTCCAGTTTGGTTCTGGGAGACGGTCTGTGTAGCTCCGTTCACTCCGCCGCCATTTTGGAATCCTTTTATTTAATTCTTGAAACTACGTCTCCTCACGGCCCATCCAACACACACAAGCTTTAAGTACATGGTGTTCTCTCCTTGCCTCTACTTCATCTCACCCGATTAGTGAGACTGATTGTGAAACAGTCTGTTACACCTTGAAATTTTTCGGGTATAACAATCTCAGTTTGGGTTCTCTTCTGAAAGCAGAGCCTGAGATGAAGAACTGGGTTCAAAAAGTTTTGCTTCCGCTGAATATTCTCTTGAGAAAATGTGCAGAATGCTGTAGAACTTCCCAGTGAGGGGCTTGCCACGGTGACAGAACTAATAAGAAACAGGTCAACACCTAAGTCAGGGACGAAATTCTAGGGTTCCTGGACTGTCTGCTCTTTTTCACTGTGCAGTCACATGTACTTGCTTGAACTTGAAATCAAATGTATGTCCTCTTACTGAAAAATCTGAAATTTGAATTTCAGAAGTCAGAAAGCAAGTATATAGGCCTCTAATCATTCTGAATCATGCTCGTAGGGCTTATGCGTTTATCCACTGTAAAATAATAACAGTATATGAAATAGTAGTAATAATCATGAATATATCTGGAGCAGTTATTAGGTGTTAGGTTCATTATAAATGCCTTACATGTACTTAATCTACATAATACCCCCTTGATGTGGATACTATTATTACTATGTTTAAAATGAAAAACTGAGTCCAGGTGGTGTGGCTCAGTGGATTGAGCAACCTCCTTATTTGAGAGGTCCTGGTTTGCTTCCCAGTCCGGGCACTTGCCCAGGTTGCAGGCTCAATCGGTGGGGGGGGGGGGGGGCATGCAAGCAGAAGCCGATCAGTGTTTCTCTCTCACATCAATGTTTCTCCCTCTCCCTTCCATGAGGCTGCAGATCACAAGAGTTCATTCATTCTCTTAACTGTATGACATGAAACTCCACATTTTGGTTGCAAGCACTGTTTTCCTGACTTGTGCTTTAAAATAATTGCATACTTGAACATCATTAACCCTTTCAATTGCTGTGATGTACTTATACATTATCTTCTTGAGAAAAAATAGGAAGGTCATATTTAAAGATTGCATTCAACTCTTTAATGAAATACTCGGCCACGTGTTGGAAGGAAACAGATGTTATGCCAATGCCACCCCTTTTCTTTCCTTTTTTTTTTATCCTCACTCGAGGACATTTTTGCATCCATCTTCAGATAAAGACGGAGGAAGAGAGAGAGAGAAACATTGATGTGAGAGAGACACATCGAGTAGTCGCTACCACACAACCCCAATGGGCTGGGGACAAACTGCAACCGAGGCACACGCCCTTAGTGGGAACTGAACCCAGGACTCTCTGGTCTGCGGGCCAATGCTCTAACTGCTGAGCCAAACCACCCAGGATGCCACCCCTTTCCTTGCCATGCTGTTTACTTGTGTGCTGCCCACCCATAGTCATGTTTGAGGAGCTAGGTTAAGGCAGAAATGGGAGGCCCAACTGGATTACGGGCTTCAGGCTAAATGATACAGTGCAATGCAGGACTTTCCAGATTAGGACGATTGCAAGTATATTATATTTCTTCACCCCTAAAACATTGGTAAAGTGACCTCTAACTCCCACTATTTTAAAGTGTTCTTGTATTTCGATACCTCTACAGCACCTTTAGGCCCACTCTGAACTCTGGCTTTTCTACAAAACAGGTTAGGTGTTCGTTTGGCAAGACCATCATCCTTAGTGGCTGTCATTGGATCTCTTGTCCTCATTTTAGCTTCCCTAAGCCTTCAAAAGCCGTGTTTAAATTTGCAGTTTTTATGATGTGCACAAATTAGAAGATGGCTGGAAGCTATTTTTATTCAAGGAGAGAATATTCTTGTTTATTCCAGTTTAAAAAGTTTGCTGAAGCCAAGTAAGGAAGCTAATAGTTATGCCATATAACCAAGATAAAATTCTTTAGTCCTTTATTACTTTGCTTTTTTTTTTTAATTGAATTCATTGTGAAATCTGCTTAATAGACTCCTCAAGCTATCTATATAATATAGAGATGATAAAAAATTTTATAGTGGTTTATCTCTGTTTTTAAAAAATATATAATTCAGCCCTGACTGGTTTGGCTCAGCGGTTGGAGCGTCAGCCTGCAGGGGCACATACCAAAAAAAAAAAAATATATATATATATATATACACACACACACACACACACACACACCACATATATAATTTATTATAAAACCTGTTAAGGAGAATCTTCAATTCAAAAATCAATTATTACAAATGGCCAAATTTAAAGTACGCACCTTAAGCCTTTAGAAGACATCCTGTAGGAACTTGAGTTATTGCTGTTTTCTGTGTTAGTTCTTTTTTTTTTTATGTTTTTATTGATTTTTTAGGGAGAGAGAGAGATATCGATGTGAGAGACATACATCTGTCAGCTGCCTCCTACATGCCCCCCACTGGGGGTAAAGCCCATATCCTGGGCATGTGCCCTGACCTGGAATCGAACTGGGACCTCTCAGTCCATGAGACGATGCTCAGTTCACTGAGCCACATCAGCCAGACTCATGGAAAAATTTTAATCAAGGCATAAAGAAGATGCTTTAAACAATAAAGGGAAATGAATTATAAAGGTTTTTAATTTTGCCCAATATAAACAACTTGATAATTGCAGCGGAACAACATTAAAGCACGTTTCTCCATTAGAATGATTAAAGCTCTTTGATTTTAGGAACTGGAACGAGCATGGAGAGAATATGATAAATTGGAATATGATGTAACTGTGACCAGGAACCAGATGCAAGAGCATCTCGATCGCCTTGGTGAAGTTCAGGTAAAAAAGTCGGGTTTTTTACGTTGTTGAAATTGGTTCTGACGGCTACTATACTGCCCACCTTATTGGATTCAGGATGTCCATAACAGATTTGGCTACCTAAGACCTGGATTTGAATACTTCCAACGATAGATAGGAACCTTACTATCTCACAAGATTTCCCATCTCTCGTTGTTTAAAAGTTCTTTATTCTATCGGGTACATGGTGTGAGCCCTATATTTTTTCCATGCTCCTAGCGAACAGTATGTCACTTGGTACTGAGGTATTGAATTACATGAATTTTTCAAATAGTGTATATTTTATTTTTTTATAAAATTTATTCTGATTTATTCTAATTCATTCTATATTAATTTCCTTTTTCAGCCTATTATCTTTTTCTTTTTTTTTTCATCCTCACCCGAGGACATTTTTCCATTTTTTGTTCAGATAGAGCTGGAGGGAGAGAGAGGAAGAGAGAGAGAGAGAAACATCGATGTGAAGGGACACATCGAGTGGCTGCCACCCGCACGACCAACCAGGGCCGGGGACAAACTGCAACCGAGGTATGTGCCCTTAGCGGGAACCGAACCCGGGTCTCTGTACCGCAGGCCGACTCTCCAACCACTGAGCCAAAGTGGCCAGGGCCAGTCTATTATCTTGACTGATGCATTATTAGGATAGGGGAAGATACAGCACCATTTGGAATAAAAAAATCCAGTTTTGTAAACAGGTAAATCTGGGATCAAGTTCCAGGTGTTAGTTGTTTTATCTATAAAATGGAAATAATAATACCTGTCCTAAAGTGTTACTCTGAAAAACAGAGATAATAACTATTTAAGAAAATTTGTAAAATCACTTCATGCTGTGGCCCTGTGTAAATGTGATTATGTGCATTAGCAGCCCAGCAGACTCAACAGACAGATCAGTACAACAAATAATAGGTTAGTAAGGTTGACCCATAGAAAGTCAGCTCTCCTCTGTGCTGTCCAGCGCAGGTGGGGTGAAAGTAGGTTTACAGTTGGTTGAGTGGAAAATCATACAGTAATTAATAAATAATAATATAAGAATAAACTCTGGCCCTGGCCGGTTTGGCTCAGCGGCAGAGTGTCAGCCCGTGGACTAATGAGTCACGGGTTTGATTCCGGTCAAGGGCACGTACCTCGGTTGCAGTTCATCCCCAGCCCTGGTCAGGGTCATGTGGTTGTGACATCTTTATTGAATACTGAAGGTACACTAATAAATACTAAGTACAATAGGAAAAAAGTATAAATAAGATACAAATATAACGCAGGGGTCAGCAAACTTTTTCTGTGAAAGCCCAAATACTAAATATTTTAGATAGTACAGGTATATACATATATTGTTACATTATCCTTAGGTGTTCAGGGATTTTTATAGCTCCTTAAAAATATAAAAATCCGCCCTGGCCGGTTTGGCTCAGCGGTTAGAGCATCGGCCTGCAGTCCGGAGAAACCTAGGTTCGGTTCCCCCTAAGGGCATGTACCTCGGTTGCGGTTTGTCCCCGGCCCTGGTTGGGTTGTGCGGGTGGTGGCCACTCTATGTGTCCCTTTCACGTCGATGTTTCTCTCTCCCTCCCACTATATCTGAACAAAAAAACAAAAATATATCCTCGGGTGAGGATAAAAAATACATATATATATAAAACCATTTTTAGTTTGGAGACAAGAGCAGGGTTTGCCAACCCTGATTTAACCTAACAAAAGAATGTTCATTGTGAAAATATAATTACTATACTATGGAACCTAACAGAGGGCTTGAATAAATGGAAAGTGTAAATGGTTATACTGTGTTCCTCACTGACCTGATTTAACATTAAGTATCATGATGAAAATTCTTCCTATAAGCTCAATTCTATTTCAGCCAAATTTCCAGGACTTTTTGAAAAAAGTTAACAAAATTATTCTAATACTTCTAAGCTATAATAAAGACCTCGAGTAGTTAAGGTTTTTGTGTGGGTTTTTTTTGTTGTTAAATAAAGACCTAGAAGACACATACTCTATAGAAGTAGCATTGCACATGTGATCTTAGTTAGACTAGCTACACAACAGCTCTGCACCTCGGTTTCCACAACTATAGAATGAAAATAATAATAGTTCCTCCCTCTCTTGGCTTGTTATAATGATTAAATGTGTTGATGTTTTTGGAGTACTTAGAATAGCATCAGGTACATAAAACGTACTGTATAAGTGTTAAATAACTAAACAATGAAGGAACATCGACAAACTTGAAAGATTGCATACTGAAAAGGAGTATCTTGACTCTTAGATTTCAATAAGAGTTATTTACTACCTAGATTTTCACAGAAATGTTTTGATTTGGAGAAACAGTACATTAACAAAATGAACGAAAAACATAAGTAGTTTTAATTGTTAAAAAGTAAAATTCAGATTGCTGTGCTAACGTGTTTGTATAGTGCTCAAAGTCACAAGTAAACAGAGAAATGCAAAATAAAATAAAAATGAGATTTTACTGTGCACCTTTCAGATAGGCAAAAATACATAGATGTGATTTTTGTAGTTGTGAAAATGATAAGTGTTCCATATAGAACATGTGCAGGTGTCAGGTGTTTATGGTGGGTGCTCCCCCCCTGCATCCTGGATCAGTGCCCACACCTCTGGGCTGTCCTGTGCAGTGCTCCCTTCTTTTCCTTGGATGCCTCCAGCCTATGGGTTGGAGGAGTGGGTAACTAAGGTCGTGCTGTGCCATTCTGAGGCAGTGTTAGTGCACAGTCCTCATGTGTATTGACTTGGAAAATTACTTCTAACCCTCAGAGAACTTTTTAGCTTACTAATGAAATATTGATTGTATTCTAATATCTACAAGTTGTCAAAAACTGATATTCAGTGAAAAACATTTTTCTAGGTAATGTGATGCTTTTACATACTTCATTGCCTTTTTTTTTAATCCTCACCCGAGGACATTTTTTCTATTTTTTGTTCAGATAGAGTGGGAGGGAGAGAGAGAAAGAGAGAAACATCGATGTGAAAGGGAAACATTGAGTGGCTGCCACCCACACCACCCAACCAGGGCCGGGGACAAACTGCATAAATAAAGTTCCAGTCCTAAAAATCATGTGAATTGTTATCCTAAGTATCTACCGGTAAGAGTCATCATCAAGTTCTATTGCAGTCTTACTGAAAACCAGTGTGGTCTTATTTTGGTTTCAGTTGGAGTGCTTAGTCGGAGGGCATGAAATGGGGTATTAGCAGTAAGAAAGTGGATATAACTTAGAAGAGAATAAAAATGGCCAATAAGTTTAGATTTCAGAATCTAAAATGAGTTCTACAGGTACGTTTACCTCCATGAGTCAAAACACTCTTAAATATATAATGTTTATAAAGATGTCTCTTTATGTTCTAGAACTTAGGAAATTAATAGCTTCTGTTGGTTTGTTTTATTTTTTAATTTAGGTTATGAGAGTTTCTATTTTGTTCTATTTTCCTTATGTTTTTGTTTTCCACTTTTGGTCTCTTCTGGTCAGTATTCCTTCCTGGAGTCATAAATAGCACAAGGCAGAACTTATTGAGGACATGTGAAAAAGTACACTGAAGCCTAAAAATTTAAATTTTTTTCTGCTTTATCTTTTATCTTTGCCACTGAAATTCTCATTTTAAAATAGTTAGTGAAATGTATACCGATCTTAATGATTTCTTCTGTGTGTGGTCTATTTTTCCTGATAGACTGAATCAGCAGGAATTCAGCGTGCACAGATTCAGAAAGAACTTTGGAGAATTCAGGATGTCATGGAAGGACTGAGTAAGCACAAACAGCAGAGAGGCACTACCGAAACAGGTACGTGAGCTTTGTATTGTGTTCCGCAGTGACTGACCCTGGTATTGTATCTAAATGGGATGACACAGAGAAGTGGCTTACTTTTGTTGTTTGGTTTTTTTTTGAAATTTTTTTTTCTTTCTTTTCTTTTTTTTTTTTTTTTATCCTCACCCGAGGACATTTTTCCATTTTTTGTTTAGATAGAGCGGGAGGGAGAGAGAGGAAGAGAGAGAGAGAGAAACATCGATGTGAAGGGACACATCGAGTGGCTGCCACCCGCACGACCAACCAGGGCTGGGGACAAACTGCAACCGAGGTACGTGCCCTTAGCAGGAACCGAACCCGGGTCTCTCTGTACCGCCGGCCAACGCTCCAACTGCTGAGCCAAACCGGCCAGGGCTTACTTTTGTTATTTTAATAGATTTTCGACATCAGAAAACAGGCACTCTTCTTTTAGCATTGATTCAGTACACAGGTTTTTTAAGTAAAAAGCAAAAGTTCTGCCAACCTCAGCTACTCAAAAATAAATCATGGCCCGGCCAGTGTGGCTCAGTGGTTGAGCGTTAACTCACACACCAAGAAATCACTGGTTTGATTCCTGGTCAGGGCACATGCCCAGGTTGTGCATGTGAGAAAAAAAGTACTTACACCAATAAATGTTTGAAAACTCGTTGTTTTAATTTGTATTTTATAATGTAATTGGTTTCAAATTCTGAAAATGTTTAAAAATGAGGGATTAGAAACTGAAGGCTTAACTTAAAGTAAGTAAAATGAAATTAATTCTCTTTTTCTGGAGATTTAAAAATATATGCTTAGTATAAGTTATGTTTTATAATTTTTTAATAGGTATGGCAGCATCAAAGCCTTTCTCGACAGTTAAGTACAAAAATGAGGTAAGTTTTAATTGTTTGTCTAACTATAAATTATTTTGAATGTTTAAAACATGAATTAGAATTGTCTTCTCTATTCATGACAAAATGTTTTCTAAATATATTCTGGTTATTGTTTAATCTTGAAATTTCACTGGTACGGTGATTTGGTACTTCTAACAAATATGACTTTTCTTCCCTTAATGCACAAATTTGATTACTATTTTAATCTATGTTAGAATTTTAACATTGTCATACTTTTTCTAATATAATTTGAGTATTTATCATTGTTATACTTGGTAACATTTGTAGGATGATTGATAAGTTGGCTGTGTATCATGCATACCATAAAGAAACTGCAATTACAAAGAGATACTGTCAACCGAATTGAAAGCATCTGTGGTCTTAAATTATGTATAAAAGCCAATAAAACAGAAATGTTTGTTTTTCTCCTTAAAAATTGTCCAAAAAATACCGTAAGATTTTCAAATTGTTTCTTCTATTTTTAAAGTAAAACACAGTAATTTCATACATCTGTTTAGATGTTGACCTACAAAGTAAAACTAACCTATGTTACCAAAAAAAGATACAACCATATTTAAAACCATATTGACTATCATAAATATTTGGGGTTTTACTTTTCAATATGAGACCTTTGACTTGGCAGTGTCCCTTTAATTTTCTTAAAGCTAATTTAAGTTAACTTACCATTGCAAAGAATTTAGATATACTTAATTCAATATGCTTATCTAAATAAGGTGACTGTTCTACAATCTTTAGGAAGAGGAAGTAGTCCCACCTCGTCCTCCACTTCCTCGGTCCTATGACTTTACAGAGCAGCTTCCCATAATCCCCCCTCTGCCCAGTGATAGCAGCTCCTTGCTCTGTTATAGCAGGGGCCCAGTCCGTCTGCCTGAAGAAAAGAAGAGTCATCAAGTTCAAGGATATACAAGAAATGGATCTCACTGTGTAAGTGGCTGCAATAGCCACAGAATAATCAATGAAACATGCCCTCTCATTTTTTGAAAGTGAATTTATTTTACATTCAGACTTTTTTTTTATAACACCACTTTTAGCCAGTGCTTTTGTTGTTGTTGTTTATAATGTTATCCTTTTGTTTTTCCTGTTTCAGTTGTATCATGCTCACTTTTTAATATTTTTGCAATTTTAATAATATTTCATAATTTTATATTTTTCATAAATATTTTTCTGAAATGTTTATTTTGCATTTATTTCACGAGTAATATTTTAAATATAACATTTCAGATATCAGAGATATCAGAGACAAATGAAATCTGTAGATCAGAGAGAAGCAAGAAAGAAAAAGACTGCTAGGAATGGTCCAAGGGTTGGGAGTGGACAGTCCAGTCTAGGAAAACTGTTCAGGGTGTGGACATCGCCAAGCCAGAGACATTAACCATGGCAACTGGAAATAGAGGTTTGGGGTTGAACAAATTAAAGTAAAGTGTAATAAGCAAGGAGAAGAGAATAAGAAAAAAAGCAACAGGGCTACATTGAGTAAATATGATATAATTATTTTCAGACCTCAGTTATAGTATGATAAAAAATGTTCTAACGACTTTATCCCCAAGAGGAATATTCTTTATTACAAAACCAAAACATTTACCTGATAAAAATATTTCAAATTCTTTTTCTACCTTAATATTAATTAATTGTGTTATACCTAAGATAGCTGAGGCTTTTAATATTTAGAGTTTGATTTGAGTCTCTATAGGTAAACATTTTTAAAGAAACTTTTAGCCTTTTTTTTTTGTAATTACACATATCTTCCTTTCAAGGGTCCAGATTATAGACTCTACAAGAGTGAACCAGAGTTAACAACAGTGGCAGAAGTTGATGAATCTAATGGAGAAGAAAAATCAGAGCCTGTTTCAGAAATGGAAGCTTCAGTCAAAGGTCAGCAGGTGGAATATGTTTTATCTCCTGTTTTTCTTCAGACATTTTAGCAATAAATTCAGTTTTCACGTTGACCTAATACATGAACAAGTCCATGATCCCTTATCTGAAAACCTTGGAATCTGATAAGAGTTTGAATTCAGAAGTTTTCACATATTACAAAGGTAACATGACCTGTAAATCGTGTGTTATATCATCTCAGCTAGGAATGAGGCAGCACCCACCTTTGACACATTGATATTTCTTGAATGTTCATTGTAAGCGGGATAAAGACTAAAAAGCTTCATATCAATTCAGGTTAGGTTTTACTGACATAAGTTTATGACACACTTTTTAAGGTTTTGTTTTCTGATATTTTTTGGTTTTTGGTTTTCTATTTTAAAATTTTACATAAAAGATTAAGAGCTGAAACAAATTTTCATATAATTTCTATAAGATGAATAAATTCCATGAAATAATGTAAGGGTACAAGGCGGGCAATTCCGGATTAAAAACTTAGAAAATGCCAGGTATAAGGCAGTGTTTGAGCCTTGATTAGATTATGGTTTCAGGGAAAGATCTCTAAAGACATTCTTGGGACAATTATGGAAATTTAAATATGTTCTAGATATTATCTAATAGTAAGTAATATTATGATATTGTGGTTATATAGGAGAATGTGTTATGTAAATTCTGAAACACTTTGAAGAATACTTATAAATTATTCTCATTGAAAACTGATTGTTTTTCATCAAAATTTTAAACTTATGCCCACCATAATGGGAGAAAATATTAGTAACACACATAACCTGACAAAGGCCTTGTATCCAGAATATACTTTAAAAATCTCTTGTGAGCCCTGGCGGTTTGGCTCAGCAGTTAGAGCGTCGGCCTGTGGTTCAGAGAGACCCAGGTTCGGTTCCTGCTAAGGGCACGTACCTCGGTTACGGTTTGTCCCTGGCCCTGGTTGGGTCGTGCGTGCGGAAGGCATTGTTTCTCTCTCTCTCTCTTCCTCTCTCTTCCTCCCCCTCTATCTGAACAAAAAATGGAAAAATGTCCTCAGGTGGGGATAAAAAAAAAAAATCTCTTGTGAATCAGTAATAAACACAGAGAACCCAATAAACTATAGGCAGAGGACTTGGACACGTAACAGATAAGGTATGCAAGTGGACCTTAAGCATATGAAAACGTTTACAACTGATTAATCATAAAGGAAATGATGTTTTAATACAAATTAAGATCACAATTTACACTTTCTAGAGTAGCTAAACTTAAAAGATCACCAAGTGTGGGTTAGATGTGGAACATTGCAAACTCCTACGTCCCAAAGGTGTGGTACAGGATAGAACAACAGTTTGGCAATTTCTTACGAAGTCAAACAAGCAGTTAGCATAGCGAATAATTCTACTCCTATGTCTTTACCTAAGAAAAATGAAAACCTAATTTCTCAAAAAGACTTATACAAGGATTTTTGTAGCAGCTTTAAATTCATAATAGAAAAAAACTGGAAGCAGCCCGTACATCAGTTAGCATGAGGATAAGTAAACAAACCGTGATATCTTCTTACAGTGGAATACTCCTCAACAATAAAAAAAACTAATAAATGTACAAAATGTCTGAATCTCAACATGTATAAGCATGAAAAAAATTGTATTGAATGAAAAAAACCCAACACAAAGGAGACTTTATATGAGATTTGAGACTAGGCAAGCCCAGTTTGTTGGTGACAGACAGCAGAAACGTAGTTGCCTTTAGCAGAGGGGATGGGATTGACTGGAAGGAAACTTTGTGGGGTGGTAGGGATGGTCTTTATCTTGATTGGGATGATTGCACAGGCATCGATTTTTCAAACCTCACCCACTGTGCACTTAAGATCTTTGTACTTCTATATATGTTATGCCTCAATAATACTTGAGAGGGTAGAAAAGACAAAACCTAGGAGACTTTGCCACTTACTGACAAGGAAGTTCTGTAACACTCGAGTAGAAGGAAAGTAGTCAGATTTGGAAGGTCTAAGAGGCTTAGAACTAAACTATTTGACAGCAGAAGCACATAAACAGGAGGCGGCTCATTGGTATTAGCATGTTCCAAGGTCATGTATTGTTCCAGAGAATTGTAATGACCCTGACTCACCTCAGACTTGAACGAGTAAAACATGGCTGCTAGGGTGTAAGATAAAGAAAAGAAGTAGACTGCCTGTCTCCCAAACTGGTCGGGAGGCGAACCGAGCACTAACCTGAAAGAGGAGTGGGAAAGAAATAGAGCAGTGGGGTAAAGGCAAAGCAAAATATAAGTTGTTAGAAATGAATTAAATATATTTAAATCTAAATAAATAATTACAATAAATTCATTTGAATTAAACACTTCACCTGAACAAGGTTGGTCATAGTGGATTCAAGTGAAAAATACAGCTGTGGTATTTAAAAAAAGTCTAAAGCTTGAGTTTAATAAGAAATTGAACCTCACGTTGAGTGAAGACATTAAGCTGCAGAAAGATATGTAACATATAATTCAATATTTATTAGTTAAAAATATGTAAAACTAAAATAGTTTGTTTCTAGGAATTCAAATATTACAGAATTACAAAGAAAACCAGGGGAAAGATTCACATGTGATTCAACAGTTACTACCCTTTTTGAGAGACAGGGAGGAAGACAGGTTTAAGGAAGGTTAAGAAAAGGCTATTAAGGGGGATGATCTTTCTCAAACTGGGTGAGAACCAAAAGTAAAGAAGTAGATGATCATTCGTTCCACCAATGTGTGTATTTACTCATAAAAAATATAAAATATAATGTTTGAAACATGTTCTCTAATATGGTTTGAGTTCTTCCTCAAAGTTTCACCTTCTTTGGGTGTTTAACTTATAATCATAAACTCTCATCTAAATAAACTGTCCAAAGTGCACAGATCACTTGTGGTATATTTGTAAGCACATGACTTCAAGTAGGGATTTTTCCAGTGGACCGCTAGAGGCCTTTTCTTTGTTTGAATTGCAAAATTACCTGTATTGTGTGTCAGTTCCGCTCTTTACATTCTCATATATACAACTCCATAACAAACACACTCAACAGAGTTCATGAATGGTGGTAAAACTTAGTTAAGCTGCAGATTGTTTGGTTTATAAACTAAAGGAGTCCCAAATGATCGATCTACATTTCTCTTTGGTGGGGTGGGGTAACAAGACACTTCTTTTTTTTTTTTCAGTTAATGTGAGTTTGTTAGTTTTTAATTGTAGAAGAGAAAGTGACAGTGATTACCTTAGTTGACTATTGTTAACATTTGCTGGTGGCTTCTTTATTGAGACAGTCCAGTGTAATTGAAAGAGACCAAGTGGAAATTAAGTACGTTTAGGTAAATCACTTAAACCCACCCGGTCATTTTCTGTTGTCTGTCATTTCTGAGAGGATTAGATTGAGGAGCTCCCAACCCTTGAAAATGTGGGTGCTTCATGAAGGGGCTGGTGTGGCAGCCCCGGCTTTGCTGCAGGGGAGGTGTGTGGACCTGAGGAGGCGCATGCCCCTGGTGCTGTCCTTCCTTAACCTTCTCTTTGCAGGGTGGTTGTGAGGGCCCATTAAGTATACTAAATTTTATAATTTTTTTTTTTTATCCTCACCCAAGAACATTTTTTCTGTTGTTGTTGTTCTGATAGAGTGGGAGGGAGAGAGAAACATTGACGTGAAAGGGACACATCGAGTGGTTGCCACCCGCACGACCCAACCAGGGCCGGGGACAAACTGCAACAGAGGTACGTGCCCTTAGCGGGAACCGAACCCAGGTCTCTCTGGACCGCAGGTTGACACGCTAACCTCTGAGCCAAACCGGCCAAGGCATTATAATTTTTTTTAATTGATTGATTTGAGAGAGAGAGAGAAACATCAATTTTTGTTGTTGTTGTTCCACTTATTAATGCATTCATTGGTTGATTCTTGTGTGTGCCCTGACTGGGGATTTGAACCCACTGCCAGGCGTTCATTTTTAATATCCTCTGTTAATCAGTAGAACTTTATTTCTAACTCTAACCCTAAATGTGTCTGGTAATATCATTGACTAGCTCGATCGGTAGAGGAAGTAATGGAAGGCTGCTACATTTTCCCTGGCTCTTTTCAAACAATACATTTGCCCTGTGATTTTAAAAGCCCCAGAAATGAGTATGTCGAAGAAAGCGTTGTTGTGTGAGAGATGACCACTATTTTACTTTTTAGGTGCCCACTTTCCTGTTGGAGTGGTGTCTCCAAGAACAAAGTCACCAACACCCGAATCTTCTACAATAGCCTCATATGTAACCTTAAGGAAAACTAAGAAGATGGTGGATTCAAGAACGGTATTTAGCTAGAAATTAATTTCTTGAGGGAGTCTCATACCTATTGCTTTTTTGTATATGTTTCTATTTTTAGTGTTTTATCAAAAAAAATTTATATTCTCTAAGGAAAGCTAATCTTTTGTTAAAATTATATACGGGGAATCAGTACCTTGAGAGGACAGCCTACCCAACACCTACCCTAGGTTTTCTTTGATTTGATCAGCTTTGACACGGGGCTTAGTCCACAATGTGTGGAACCTGTTCTCAGATAGCGGCCTTGTATTCCATCTCTTGACACTTCTAAGAATTTCCTTGATGAGAATGATGGGCGTGTCCTATGGTCACACAAGTTAGTGGATTTTCAAGCTAGCCTGAGTTTGCCAGTCCTCTGGTTACTCTGAGAAATGTGAATTGAGATTGAGAGATAACTCCTGTATTTCATCTGAGATCCGTTTAATTCAATCTAGCTCTAAACCAGTATGTCCTTTTTCTTCTTGGGAAGATTTTCAGGGTATTTTCTCCCTTACACCAAGTAGTCTTAAAATTTTGAGAGGCAAAAGAACTTTTACTTTTCATCTTTATAAAGTCTCTACTTGTTTGGTATGAGATCATTTTAAGCTATAAGAAAAGACTGAAAGGTACTACAAATGAAAAGGTTTATGGTTATCTTTGAAAGGTATTCACATGCAACTACAAAGTATATGCCTAAAAATCTGGCAAAACTTTATATATAAATTTTTTTATATATATAAACTATATTTTCTATTAATATAAAAATTACAACGGCCTATATATAGAATAAAAATAATGAATAGCGTCTGGCTGGTGTGGCTCAGTGGTTGAGCATCGACCCATGCACCAAGAGGTCACTGGGTGCAATTCTCAGTCAGGACACATGCCCAGGTTGTGGGCCAGATTCCCAGTAGGGGGCATGCAGGAGGCGGCCAGTGGAAGGTCTCTCTCTTTGATGTTTCTGTCTCTCTCTTCCTCTCCCTTCTTCTCTCTCTAAAATCAATAAAGGAAAAAAAATAACAAATAGCTATGTTTCAGTATTAACATTAGTGGTCATGGTTCTATAATACTATTGTTTGTTCATAGAGTTAGACTTTTTTTTGCAGATTGGAGGGTGTTTTCTGTGGGAATTGTGATGCTAAAGTATACAGAAAAAGGACTAAAATGCATGTTGAGATCAAGCAGAAAGATATTAGTGGATTTATATTATTATTATTTTTTAATCCTCATCCGAGGACACTTTTGCATTTATCTTCAGATAGAGCGGGAGGGAAAGAGGAAGGAAGAGAGAGAGAGAGAAGCATCGATGTGAGAGAGACACATCAACTGGCTGCCACCCACACAACACCAACCGGGGCTGGGGACAGACTGCAACCGAGGTACGTGCCCTTAGTGGGAACCGAACCTGGGTGTCTGGTCCACGGGCCAATGCTCTAACCGCTGAGCCAAACCAGCCAGGGCTCTTTTTTTTATTTTTTTTATTGATTTTTTTAGAGAGGAAGTGAGAGGGGGAGAGAGAGAGAAACATTGTTGAGAGAGAACATTGATTGGCCTCCTCCTGCATGCCCCCGATTGGGGATTTGGCCCACAACCTGGGCATGTGTCCTGACCAGGAATTGTACCAGTGACCTCTTGGTGCATGGGTTGATGCTCAACTGCTGCGCCACAACACCCGGGCAAACAAAACACCATATTTTCTTTAAAATAAATTGCTGGTATTTAGAAACTGTGTCCCCTATTTTCTTCTACTTTGAGTTTTATACAATTTCCTATTTCAGAGCCATAGGGTAGAATCATTCCAGAGCTGCCATGCCCTTTTGTATTGAGAGAGAGAGACCACTTACTATTTTCTCTTCTCTTTCTCTCATTCTTTCCATCATAGACCATGCATTACCAATTACCTATTAAGGATAAAATAATTAGCCCTGGCCATTTTGGCTCAGCAGTTAGAACGTTGGCCCATGGACCAGAGAGTCCCAGGTTCGGTTTCAGCTAAGGGCATGTACCTCGGTTGCAGTTTGTCCCTGGGCCCCAGTTGGGGTTGTGTGTGTGACAACCACTCAATGTGTCTCTCGCATCAGTGTCTCTCTCTCTCTCTTCACCCCCTCCCTCCTGCTCTGTCTGAAGATAAATGCAAAAATGTCCTCAGGTGAAGATAAAAAAAATAATAATTTGCCATTAGGTGTTATCTAAATGACCTTCAAAACCTCCACTTTTGATTTTGAAGACAAACAAAATGCATTTTAGCCCTGGCCAGTTTGGCTTAGCAGTTAGAGTGTCGGCCCACAGACCAGAGAATCCCGGGTTCACGTCCCACTAAGGGCACGTACCTCTGTTGCAGTTTGTCCCCGCCCCAGTTGGGATCGTGTGGGTGGCAACCAGTCGATGTGTCTCTCTCACATTGATATTTCTCTCTCTCTTCCTCCCACTCTTTCTGAAGATAAAAGCAAAAATGTCCTTGGGTGAGGATAAAAAATGAAATAAAATAATAATAAAAAAGAAATGTGTTTTAGAACACATTTTATTTCAGCATACTTTTCAGAAGTCACTCTGTAATTGTGTATTCGTATGTTTATGTTTAATTTAAAGGAAAGACCAAGAAGTGCAGTGGAGCAGCTCTGTTTGGCTGAAAGTACTCGACCTCGCATGACTGTGGAAGAACAAATGGAAAGAATAAGAAGACATCAACAAGCATGCTTAAGGGAAAAGAAAAAAGCATTAAATGTTATTGGTGCTTTAGACCAGTCATCCTTACAAAGTCCTTCGAATGTAAGGGATAATCCATTCCGGATTACCCAGGTATATCCATTGCTTTTGATCATTCTTGTATGAAAATCTAATATCACTTGAAATTTTGAATCACAGTTTCATGTTTTATGGGTTTTCACATGTCTTCAGTGTGGGTAGTTATTTTATATTGTTTAACTTGTATAATAATAAGCTAAGACAGTGTAGTGTAATGCCAATTGTCCTGTGTTCGAAATCCAAAGCTCAACTGCTTGTCGGTTGCCCTGCCCCAGTTGTGGGCTTAATCTCCTCCACTGCCAGTCAGGGAATGATGCAGCCTGCCCGCTCTCCTTCACAGAGCTACCAAGACGATAAAAGTGCTTTCGGCAATCTGAAATGCCACGCAGCTTACCAAGACAGTCCCCAATTCCCCTCCCAATAAAATGTGTATTACTCTGTGGCCTAATTTAACATGACCTAAATTGTAGCAAGAGAGAGAATTCTAAATTAAAGTTCTACTATTCATCCCATCTCAGTTTCAGCCTTGTAAACTAACATCATTTCGTTTCTTATTATTTGTCTGTTACCTGGATTCATAAATACAGGGCCGACTAGCAAACCTTTCCAGGGGCCACGGTCTGGTCTGTCCTAGTCGGTAGTCAGGGATCAGCCGAAAGTGCTTCTCTGTCTTAGGGGAAGTTCCCTTTTCATCCGACCAGGAGCAGCATTGCTGCGGAGAGTCAGCTGGTGAGCAGCTGAATAATTGCACTCTACAAGTACAAACTGGGTGGCATTACAGATAAAAGAGATGAGTGTGCGAAATACAGCCATATGTTTATAGGCCATATAGTACTATATAAGTGACTAATATGTAAATAATTAATGAATATACATATATTGATATATGTTAAATATTTCTAGTTCCTCTTGATTTTCATAAGGAGACCTCGTGAATGAAGATTTAACTTGTTTTTAGAATTAAAAGGTGCTAGCTAAATGGGTACATAGTATGAATCTGAGAATGCTGTGTATCTTTTGGGCAGACTCACAAGAAGGATGATAGCATTAAGGACCTGGACACTGTCATTAGGGAAAATGATGTAAACCCAAACCATGAAACTCCTGCCACAGAAATTGTTCGACTAAAAGAAGCTGAACCTCAAAACACGGATTTCAGCGAAGAGGTAGCGGGATTATTTTAGGACAGATACTCCAAAGCGGGGTAGGGTTTTGAAGATGAGATCTGGTGGTAGTAAGGTTGAACGTAATGTTTCATTCTGCCGCAAAAGCCAAAGAGCTAAGTGAAATGGTCAGTTTTGAATAATTTGATTGACTAATTGAAAACTTAAAACATGGTCAATTAAGGCTGGACTAAATTACTGTTAACCCAGTTAAATTTGGACTCTTACGTCCCCAAACAACTAACTGATAGCAATGTGCTTTGTCCTTTGTGCAAATAACTTTTTATATCAGCAATAAAGAATGTAAAGGGGCATTTAAGACCTTGCTCCCTGGTGCGTCAGTTTGGTGCAAATAAACTCATAAAAATTCCAAAAGAGAAAGTTAATATTTTTAAGATACTTGAATCTAATCTTATATTTCAGTAAATATTAGACAGATTTATTATTTTTTTAAATAAATGTTTATTTGGGAATTATTTTAGATTTATTAATAAATATTAGATGTTATATGAATGCTTTGAAAAAGAAAATCTTTCTTCTTATTCTGTAGTTTAAAAAAACTGAAAATGTTTTTTACAAAACACTTCTCAAGCCTGAGCCAAATGGAGTAAATTCCGAGGAAGTGATGGAGAAAGAAAGGCACACAGAAAAAATGCCAGAGGATGTTTCGTACAGGTAATAATTAGGGAAAACAAACAAATCACAGATTTGTATAACTGCTTAAAAATGGTGAAGTTCAGAGTCAAAAACGTAGATGCCGGTCCCATCAATCTCCATACCTTATTACAGTACAGTTTCCTCACTTGTAAAAACGAGGATGATAGTAGTATCTATTTCACAGTGTGGTCTAAGGATAAAAAAGAAAATACATGTATAGCACTTAACACTGTGCTTAGCACCTAGGAAGTAGCCCATACCTTCCTTTAAATGCCAGAAGGCACCTAAGCTACAGCAAAGCAAGCACCTCAGCGTTGCCCACATAATGATATACAGTGATCTAAGTTGTCTGGTAAGCATTCCAAAAATTGTAGTGATTTGCTATTTATTTTGCAGCTATGTTTGCTAATCAGAATTCTTTTTTGTTAATCTTCACCCAAGGATATTTTTTACATTGATTTTTAGAGAGGGTGGGAGGGAGGGAGGGAGGGAGGGGAAGAGAGAGAGAGAAACATCAGTTTGAGAGAGAGACAGTGATTGGTTGCCTCTTGCACACACCCTGACTGGGGGCTGGGAATCAAACCTGCAACCCAGGTACATGCTCTTGACAGAATAGAGCCCTAGACCCTTCAGTGCCAGGCCAACACTGTAGCCACTGAGCCATACCGGCCAGGGCAACTAGCCTTTTTAAGTGTACGTCCTCATTTTCATCCTCCATTAAAAAATTCAAACTGATAACTAAAATGATCTTATGAGGCAAACAGGTAAATTTGAGCACTGATTGGATGTTTGGTGATATTATGGTATTATAAATATAAACTGAAATATTTACAGATTGAATGATGTGTCTGGAATCTACTTTCAAAATACTTTGTGATTTTGGCCCCAACCAGAGTGGCTCAGTTGGTTGAGCGTCGTCTCATGCACCAAGAGGTCACCTGTTCAATTCTGGATCAGGGAACATGCCCGGGTTGCTAGCTTGATCTCCTGGAGGGTGTGTGCAGGAGGCAGCCAATTGATGGTTTCCTGTCATCAGTGTTTCTCTGTCTCTCTCAGCACCCCCCTTTGCTCGCACTCTCTAAGAAAGAATCAATAAAAACGTATTTAAAAATAATAATAATAATTTGGGAATTTAGCCCTGGCTGGGTAGCTCAGTTGGTTAGAGCATCATCCTGATACGCTAAAGTTGTGGGTTTGATCCTGGGTTAGGGCACATAACCAGGTTGTGGGTTCGATTCCCTGACAGGACACATGCAAGAGGCAATCCATTGATGTGTCTCTCTCACATCAATGTCTCTCTCTCTCTCTCTCTCTCTCCCTCCCTCCCTCCCTCCTTCCCTCCCTTCCATTCTCTAAAAAAAATTAATGGAAAAAATATCCTTGGGTGAAGAATAACCAAAAAAACAAAAACAAAAACAGAATGCATAAATGGGTGGAACCAAAAATCAATATTTCTTTCTCCCTTCTTCTCCCTTTAAAATACATTTATTGATTTTAGAGAGAGAAACATTCATCAGTTGCCTTTCCTGCATGCACCCCAACCAAGGATTGAACCCGCAGCCTGGTTATGTGCCCTGACCGGGAATCGAACCTGCCACCTTCTGGTGTATAGGACAATGATCCAATTGACTGAAGCACACCATCCAGGGCTCACTGTAATTTTGTTATGTTTGCAATTTTTATAATAAAGAGGGCAGCCCTGGCCAGTTTTGCTCAGCCCATGGACCAGAGAGTCCTGGGTTCAGTTCCTGCTAAGGGCACGACCTTGGTTGCAGTTTGTCCTGACCCAGGTTGGGGTCGTGTGGATGGCAACCAGTCAATATGTCTCTCTCACATCTATGTTTCTCTCTCTCTCCCTCCCGCTCTTTCTGAAGATAAATGCAAACAAAAAAAAATGTCCTCGAGTGAGGATAAAAAAGAAGAAGGCAGAGAAGAAAAAGAGATTGGTTGCAAGCAAAATGTTAGCAGTTAAATATAGATGGTGGCATCTTTTCTATATGGTTAAAAATTTTAATGACAATAAATTAGAAGAAAAATTAATTGCATTCTATAATCTGTTTTTATTAGCCCTGAAGATGAGATGCAGATCACAAATCATAAATCAGAAGGCCATCCTGAAGAAAATACAAAGGACAACACTCATGAGCAGGAGGAAGAAAGTGTTTCTTACGAACTAACTCCTGAGACTTCTAAAGGAAACCAAACAGTGGCAGGTAGATACTACATGTTTCATGATTTTCTCACTGATGCTTCCTCTGAAGCTCTGAATTTACTTCCTGTGTGAAGGTTTTAGCAAGAGAGCCACATAAGTGCCTTGACTACAGAGGCCCCAGCCTGTGCCTTCCATGGCACCTTCCGGAGGGATGCCGCCGAACAAGGAAGGGTGACCTGGCTCGGGATCACTTCGTTCAGTTTTGGTTTTGTGTTTGCTTTTAATCTTAACACATACTATAAATTTGTTTCTAATAAAAAGATTCTTCAGTACTTGGGAAATTTACCTGTTAGAGTATCTAAACTGGTAGAATGGATTTGTTTACTCTAGCCCCTGCTATACTGATGGAATATAATCCACATCTGGGGTTTTATTTGATAGTAGAAGACTGAGTCATAGCTAAAAATGAAACATTTGTGTGCGATTCTTTTACATTTTTTTAGACTCTTTACATATCTCTTTTTCTTTAGGATTTTTGTTGTAGGGTAGTGGTAGGGGATTATACCACTAGTGTATATTATCAGCTCAAAAAACTGTTCTTAGTAATCCTCCCTCCCACCCCCAGTCATTTTGCAGGAAGTACAGTGAAATTTATTTATTCAAGATTGTTCTTGGGTAGAGCAGTTTTTGGTATCATATACATGTAACATGTGAATTTATATCATCATAATTTTATAACCAATATTAACCACTGCCTTTTCCTTTCTCTATCACGGGAATTCTCACTTTTTAGTTATTGATGTGGCAGGTCTGTGTCAAAGTGGTGTGTGGATGTATTAAAACCACAACATTTGCCCAGGCAGTGTGGCACAGTGGATGAGTATCGTCCCATGGACTGAGAGGTCCTGGCTCAATTCCTGGGCAGGACATATGCCCAGGTTGTGGACTTGATCCCCACTGGGGGCGTGCAGGAGGCAGCCAATCAATATTTCTCACTCACATCTATGTTTCTGTCTCTCCCTTACTCTCTAAAAAAATTAATTAAAAAAAATATTTAAGCCCTGGCCGGTTTGGCTCAGCAGTTAGAGCGTCGGCCTGCGGTCCGGAGAGACCCGGGTTCGGTTCCCGCTAAGGGCATGTACTTCGGTTGCAGTTTGTCCCCGGCCCTGGTTGGTCGTGCGGGTGGCAGCCACTCGATGTGTCCCTTCACATCGATGTTTCTGTCTCTCTTTCCCTTCCTCTCTCTCCCTCCCACTCTATCTGTCCAAAAAAAAATGGAAAAATGTCCTCGGGTGAGGATAAAAAAAAATATATATATATATTTAAACACACACACATTTTAAACTGTAGTGTTTAGCTTCATGGAACTATAGAAAGGCTTTTAAAAGTGATTGACTGCTAGATTTGAAAATTGACTTCAAATCAAAAAAGATTTTTTTTAATATATTATTTTTTTTTATTTTTTATTGATTTTAGAGAGAGAGGAAGAAAGAGATAGAAACATCAATGAGCGAGAACATCGATTGGCTGCCTCCTGCATGCCCCCCACTGGGGATCAGGCCCATAACCTGGGCATGTGCCCTGACCGGGAATCGAACCTGTGACCTCTTGGTGCCTGGGTCAGCACTCAACCACTGAACCACACCGGCCAGGCAAAAAAAGATTTTTAAAAAAATTTTTTTTCCAGATTTGGTGAGATACAAGTAACATCTAATATTGTATAAGTGTAAGGTATACAAGTAAGAAGAATGTTTAAACCATCTTCCAGAGACATTTCATACTAAATCATCAGTTCCTGGATTAAAAAGTAACAACCGAAATGCAACTATTAATTTCTTCTCAAAGCATGTTCTTACTGTGTGGGCTCATGGCATCAGGTTTCCTTCCCCAGATGTCTTAAAGATGTTTATCTTGTCGCGTTTTCTTGGTGTGTTTCAGTGAAAAGTCTGTCCTCGTCTCCCGAGTCCTCAGCATCGCCGGGCCCGTCCACTCAGCCGCAGCTCACGGAAGGATCGCATTTCATGTGTGTGTAGCCTCAGAACAGGTACGTCGTTTCCCTTCTCTTCACCCTTGGACTCTGACAGGCATTGCATTCGTGTGTTGTTTTAGTGAATCAAAACTGAGATTAATTCCGGACCCTGCGTAGGGAGAGTTGGCAGAGCGCGTATTTGAACCATGGGCAGTAACTCACGTTTCCAACGTTCGCCCTTCCAGTGACTGGCCGCGTGACAGCGTTTCCTCTGTCTCTTATTTCATCCGTGAAAACAGCAAAGCTGGAGGGTGCGTCCTGTGCCAGACAGGCCGCACAGTGTCTGCAGCTGTGCTCCCGTCGAATGTTCCTTCCCTTCGGCGGGATGAGAAGTCTGGTTAAGTCGTTAACGTGTTGATGGAGTCATGTTTTTTAAGTTAGTATGACATATCTACCGCAGTGGGAGTTTGGTAATTATTTCAAAGGACAAGGAAATATTTATGGTATAGCCAAATAGATGGCTTACTAAAATCTTTAAGCTGTATCAGAAATTATTTCTAAATAACTAATGTTTTCTTTTAAGACAGGGAAGTAGTTACTCAAAGAGCCAGGGGTGGGGAAAGGGAGAAGGAGAAAGCCTTCCTTAGACCGGTTTTCAGGACTGAGAATAATTTCCTGAGGTCTTACTTTGAAACTTGAAACAGTTGCTAAATGAGCCCTGGTGGTGTGGCTGGGCTGGCTGGGTCTGGTCCCGTGCACCCAAAGGTTGCTGGTTCGATTCCTGGTCAGGGCGCATGCCCAGGCTGCAGGCTCGATCCCCCGTAGGGGGCGTGCAGGAGGCAGCTGATCAACGTACCACTCTTGATGTTTCTCTCTCTCCCTCTCCCTCCCTCTCTTTCTAAAGATCAATTTTAAAAATCTTTAAAAAAAATCACTAAATGCTATCTGCACTTTCGTATGTATACATAGACACTGGTTTTAACTTTTCAGAAGAGCTGTGAGGTATGGAGTAAGCATTTTATGCCTTTTTCTGCATTTTTTTTTCCTCACGGTATCTTCCAGAATTAGCAGTGTTTTGTGCCTTAAGGTGACCACCAGCTTACACAGTTATAAGCAGCAAAAACACCCCAAGACATAAGTATTGTTACTAACACATTACGTGCTTTTTAGATTCTCAAACTGAAGAAGTACAGATACTAATTGACCACGTTTAATCGAGAGTGTTCTAGAGTCTACTTCCATTCACACCTTTTGGTAGCAGCCGTAATCTGTGCCTTTCCTTTCAGCCAGAAGGGTTTATGTTTAATTGTCCTGTCATATTTGTAACTTTAATTTGAGATTATGTCCACCTGAGCCTAGAACAGGCCTTTGCTGGCTGTCCGTGGGCATCTGCAGAACTGACATCCTTCCTGGAGTCACAGTCTGTCTGTTACAGTCTTCCCTGTGCCTTGCCTCTGTCACTCAAGTGTTTAAACTTTTAACTTAATATGTTCAGAAGTGACAGGTCCTACTAGTGACAGAATAATATGAGACAGAGGAATAATAAGCATTGTGCTCCCCTGATCTCTCCTGTATAAAGAGGTGATCGATGGCCTCTTTCTGTCTTAGTGGGTACATGGCATTAAAAACCATTCTCCTTATCTTTTGATTCAATATACAAGTTACAGCTCATTGTTCCTAGGCCATTCTGATGATAAAAAATGTTCCCAGTTAAGACCTGAGTACATTTCCAGGTTCCGTAAGTTGTTATTTCTGGATTCTGTTTTGTTTTACTTTTAGTTCCAGAGCCACTAGCATTACATAGTAGAATGAGGTACAGTTATTGCCGGATATTTTCCAGTCCTGGGCATGCAGCCATGATGGACGACTAGTGACACTCACCTGGGGGTCATTTTATATCTTTATATTGTGCGTACGTCATCTTTCAGAGCTAGGAGCTTTGGCAGAACTTAGGGAAGTTTTACAAGTGACACTGCCATGTAGGCTCACTATATTGTCACATGTGAATTTATGCAAATCTTCACTCGTTTTGCCGATCTTTTGGATTCTGAATTGCTGTTTAATTGCATTATGTTTCTTTGCTTTGTGTTTTAAGCTTATGGAAATGAAGAGAAAATGTCTTTTAATTGTATTATGTCTTAGGGTTTTTGTGGCCATGCTTGTCAGTTCTGTTGTTATGGAATGTCACCCTTGGTTACTTTAGGAAATGGGTCTCCGATAACTCACGGTGTTGAACGAAGTAAATGTCCCTCTCCTTTTTTTCAGCTATAGTGGCTTCAGTTGAAACTATTCCAGCCTAAGGAAGTGGACCTTCGGCAATGTGAGAAGATATTGTACAGTATATTTTAAATCTATGAAATTCATAGTTCTGATGCTTTTGACCACAGAGCATCATTTTATCACTTCTGGAAAATGTTTATTCCAAAACAGCTTTAATGGCCCCTCTGTACCTTCCGTGGTCTCCAGGTTGGTATTCGGACACCAGCTTGCTGCTATGATTTCAGAACACAAGTCAAGGTGCTTTCACTGTGCGGTCTGCAGCCAGAGCTCATGTAGTTGCTGATTTCCAGATTCGATGTTTCTAAAGTCTGGGTGGAGTCATGCTACTTTTTCTTTTCAGTACATCATTTTAGTTATTTCCAGTGACACTTGTTTTCTTTCTTTTTTTTTCCCCTTTCCATTTTGGCTACTGCAATACTTTGTTTCACACTTGATTTGTAAAAATTTTATATATATATATATATTTAAAATGTGCCATTTTATTATTGCTAAGTGAAGTATGTCTCGTTTTCTGCTATAATTATTTCTCAGTCAGATTGCAATGTCAGCAGTTACTGCCACACTCTTGTCAGCTTAAACACAAATGTTATCACTTACTGTTTCTTGAAAAACAATTTAAAATGTGGGTATTTTGAAGTACTGGGCTTATACTTCATTGGAATAGATGTGTACAGCAATAAGCAGGTTTTCAAATCCAGTACTTAGTTTGTGTACAAATGTAATTATGTTCATTGTGTATATATT